>NW_026943818.1:25148223-25865723 GCF_035594765.1 Anolis carolinensis
GACAGTGACTATAACAACAAAACTAAACATCCCAGAAATACGAAACTTGGCAATACAATGCAAAAGCCTTGCCTCCCGGTTACAACAACACAACCACACCACAAAAGCACAACGAAGGAAGGATGGAGGGAAGGGAAGCGAAGGAACGCCAAGGACAAGAGCCCTCCCTCTCTGCCCGGAAGGCCAAGAGCAAAAGGGAGAGAAAGACCATTGATCTGGTTATATTTACCCTCCTTTCTGACCAGTGTGTTCTTATCAGCGAGCTCAGGATCGGAGCAGAGAAAGGGAACAGCATAGGAATAAAGGAAACAAGGAGAGCACCCACTCTATCTATCCATCCACTCATCTATCCATCCACTCACCCACTAATAATAAACACCTACACAGGCAAGAATCAGCCATGCACTGAGTCTACAAGGCCATTCAGTGCTCATCCACCTCCCCAATCCCTACATTCACACTTGGCCTCCAAAAAAACAATTACAATAATAACAATGACAACAATAACAATAAGAATCAACACCATCACAGGCAAGAAGCAGCCAAGCACTGAGGCTGAGAGGCCAGTCACTGGGCCTCCAAAAAACAATACAGTAGCAACTAACTTATCCAGCCTTCATGACCACTACAACAACAACAATAATAATAAACACCTACACAGGCAAAACAAAAAAAAAAGACTATTGTACCACAATAAGATATAAACCGCACTCAGCAGAATCAGACATCACGATTAACAACAAACAAAGACAACAGGGATCTCAAGCAATTATCAATCAACACAAAAATTGAAGAAGGTAACAGACTTCAAATACTACTACTAATGTGAGTATAAAGAAGGGTGGAGGTCACAGCATAAATACAACCTAATGTAGACTGACCAACACCACCAGACTAAGCCACAGCAACGCGTGGCCGGGCACAGCTAGTGTACATATATATGTGTGTGTCTATGTGAAAGTCCTGGGAGCCAAGAAAGTTCAAGTGGGGTCAAACCGCATTCATTTACAGTGCAGACGCAACCCAATAACCATAGATCAATGTCTTGTATCAAAACACTCAAAGGCAGACGGAGTGCAGAACAAATCCAAATTAAGAGCTTTTAAATCTCTGCATGGGATATCAATGCATTTCCATGCCTAGGCATGTGCCATGAAAGGTCAACTATGAGGATCGGAGGTCTTGCCAAACTACAACTCCCATGACTCCACGGCATTGAGCCCTGGGAGTTAAATTGCTGTCAAACTGCATTAATTGACGCGGTTAGCTGTGGCAACCGATGAGGGTGGAATCGGCAAGTGGAGCGTGTGTCCCTGCAGCCGGGTCCCCCGCGGCCTTAAGGGATTTGATGGAGACGAAGGGAACGCGTGGCCGGGAATTAAGTTTATATTCATGCCAATTTGATACACAGGATTAAGCGAGACTCTCCTCTGTGTGTGTGTATGTATATATATATATACTATCTTGGGAATCCGGCGGTGCCCGGGTTATTTGAAAAGGGCATTATTTGTCTTTGAATGTTAGGTATTCTCAGTTTGGAGTGGGTGAACTACAATTCCCAGAATCGTGGGTCAATCCTCCCCAAACCCTGCCAGTATTCAGAGTTGGCCATTTTGGGTCTGTGTACCAAGTGTGGTTCAGATCTGTCGTTGGCTGCAGTGCTCTCTGGATGGGGTGAAGAACTACAATTCCCAGATTCCAGGGGCAAGTGGCCCAAAACATTTGTCAGTATCCACAGTAGGCTATATTGAGTCTGTGTGCCAAGTTTGATTCAGATCCGTCGTTGGCTGGGTTCAGTGCTCTTTGGATGCAGGTGAACTACGACTCCCAAAATCAAGGCCCGTTCCCACAAACCCCTGCAGTATGTTCAGTTGGTCATGAGGCTTCTCTGTGCAAAGTTTGGTCCCGGTCCATTGTTGGTGGGGGTCACTGTTTCTCTGGATGCAGGTGAACTATAACTCCCTTTTCCCCAAACTTGTCCAAATATGTTCTTTTGGTTATAGGGACTCTGTGTGCCAAGTTTGGTCCTGGTCCATGATCGGTGGGGTTCGAAGTGCTCATTCATTGCAGGTGAACTATAAATCCCAATACCTACTACTCCCAAATGGCCAGGCCAATTCCACTGCAAACCCACTCATATTCAAATCTGGGCATATTGGGTCTGCATGGCAAGTTTGGCCCAGATCCATCATTGTTTGGGTTCATAGTGTTCTGAGTGTAGGTGAACTACAACTCCTCTATATTCCCCAGCAGGAGTCACAGGGCTCTGAAGGGTGAACTACAACCAGAGCCGGCCCTAGGTATTTTTCAAGTGTAGGCGAACAGAATTTTGCCCCCCCCCAACCAATCACTGAAAAATAAAAGCGTTGGATAAGCGAAAATGTTGGATAATAAGGAAAGATAAAGGAAAAGCCTATTAAACATCAAATTACATTATGATTTTACAAATTAAGCACCAAAACATCATGTTATACAACAAATCAATAGAAAAAGCAGTTCAATACATGGTAATGTTATGTAGGAATTACTATACAGTAGAGTCTCACTTATCCAAGCTAAACGGGCCAGCAGAAGCTTGGATAATCGAATATCTTGGATAATAAGGAGGGATTAAGGAAAAGCCTATTAAACATCAAATTAGGTTATGATTTTACAAATTAAGCACCAAAAAATCATGTTATACAACAAATTTGACAGAAAAAGTAGTTCAATACACAGTAATGTTATGTTGTAATTACTGTATTTACTAATTTAGCACCAAAATATCACGATATATTGAAAACATTGACTACAAAAATGGCTTGGATTATCCAGAAGCTTGGATAAGCGAGGCTTGGATAAGTGAGACTCAACTGTATTTGCGAATTTAGCACTAAACATTGAACAGGGATATAGGGCAGTGTGGACTTAGATAACCCAGATAGCCCCCTGTATTAAAAAAAACCTCTAAAATCAGGACAATAAATAAAGAACAACACTCTGAAAACAGAAGAAATCCAGACAGGAAACAATCAGGCACAGCTAACTCCTCCCAAAAAAAGATTCTCCCAGGCAAGAAGAAGCCAGGCCTTGAAGCCACAGGGCCATTAAATGCTAATCAAGGTGATTAATTACAACATTCGCACCTGCTTCAAAGAAAAGTTCTTTCTCCCACCCTGGACCTTCTACAGATATATAAACCCCACATACCTAGCTTCCAAGTTCCCACAGACCTCACAATCTCTGAAGGCCCCGAAGGTGGGCTCCCGTGGTGCGAAGGTGGGTCTGCGCCGGCCGGAAAGCCCAGCACGGGCACCGGGAGGCCCAGCGTGGCCGCCGGAAGGCCCAAAAGAGAAGGAGGTGGAGAGTGGTGCCCTCCTCCCAGGACGATGGCGCCCCTGGGGCGATGGCGCCACAGGCAAGTGCCTAGTTCGCCTTATGGTTGGACCGCCTCTGACTACAACTTCCACCATGTGGAGTCAATTCCCCAAACTCCTCCAGTAAGTTTAGTTGCAGCTCAGTTCTGCTCTGTTTGTTCTGCAGACAGATTGGAAAGGGAAGGGCAGTGGGCGGGGCCATGCAAATTCCACAGCAATGGAGAACCCTGGGATGCCTGCCTGTGGTGGAGGACAAGGCACATTCTAGGATGAAATGGTCCCCAAACGAAAGCATTCCTTGGATGGTGGGCCATAATGTTTGGGGACGACACTGGGAGGGCTGGGCTGCATGTTCATGGTGCTTGCTGTAACCGCAGTGTCAGTGGGAAAAGAGTGACTTGGTGGCTCCTCAGCACTGGGAACTGGAACCTGTTTGTGGAGGCCGGAGGCTGTCTGTGCGAACAGACACCCATGCCACATACACATATACGGGTTTTTGCTTTTATTATAGTTACTAGCTGTGCCTGGCCACGCATTGCTGTGGTGTTGTCTGGTGGTGTTGGTGAGAAATTGTTGAGGTAGTGGTGGTATTGAATGTCTGTTGTATGGTTGTCTTTATGTTTAGTATGCATTTGGTTGTTTGTGTCCTGTGAAAGTGGTGAGGGTAGAGGGGGTCTATGTCCCTGTGTAGTATTGTATAGTATTTATACGTTGTCCATGTGTTGTGAATGCTTGGATTGTGTCCTGCTGCATAGTAGAAAGGGTTGGGCTGGATGGCCCTTTGGGGTCTCTCCAAACTCTTGGATTCTATGCTTCTATTATTATTATTATTATTATTATTATTATTATTATTATTATTATTATTATCATCATCATCATTATTGTTATTATCATTTTCCTAATCATCATTATTATGTAGAGGCTGGATGGCCATCTGTCAGGAGTGCTTGGATTGTGTGCTCCTGCATGGTAGAAGGAAGTTCTGGATGATCCTTAGGGGTCGCTCCAAACCTTAGGATTGTATAATGTTGTTATTATTAGTAGTAGTAGCATTAGTATTGAGAGGGTGGGTGGCCATCTGTCAGGAGTGGTTGGATTGTGTCGTCCTGCATGATATAAGGAAGTTGAACTGGATGATCCTTAGGGGTCTTTCGTAACCTTAGGATTGTATGATATTCTTATTCTTATAATTATTCTTATTATTATTGAGAGGCTGGCTGGCCATCTGTTGGGCTTGCTTGGATTGTGTCCTCCATGGCAGAATTGGGTTGGACTGGATTACCACAGTAATTATTTCATATTACAGTAGAATCTCACTTATCCTACATTCGCTTATCCAATGTTCTGGATTATCCAACGCAGTCTGCCTTTTAGTAGTCAATGTTTTTGTAGTAAGTGTTTTAAATTCATTGTGATATTTTGGTGTTAAATTTGTAAATATAGTAATGACTACATAGCATTACTGCACATGGAACTACTTTTTCTGTCAAATTTGTTGTATAACATGATGTTTTGGTGCTTAATTTGTATAATGATTACCTAATTTGATGTTTAATCGGCTTTTCCTGAATCCCTTATTATCCAACATATTCACTTATCCAACGTTCTGCCGGCCTGTTTATGTTGGATAAGTGAGACTCTATTGTATATTGATAATCTTATATTATCTGCTTTGAACTGGATTATATGAGGCCCCTTCTACACAGCTGGATAAAATGCACACTGAAGTGGATTATAGGGCAGTGTGGACTCAAGATAATTCAGTTCAAAGCAGATAATATAAGATTATAAATGGGTTATATAGCTGCGTGGAAGGGCCTTGAGTCTACACTGCCATATAATCCAGTTCAAATCTGATAATCTATATTTTATAGGCAGTGTGGAAGAGGCCTAAGTGAGGCCTAACTCTGCCTGTCCCCTGAGCTGAGTGGGTTGCTAGGAGACCAAGTGGGCGGAGCTTATTTATTTATTTATTATTTAAACTTATATGCCGCCACTCCCCTAGGGCTCGGGGTGGCTTACAAGAAAGGCTAAAATCTAACAATTTAAAAACTAACAATTATTCCTCTCCCTCTAATTAGGACTTTATTTTTCTTTTCTTTTTGTTGTATCAACCTAGAGGCGTGGATGAGGGGTTGTGCTGTCAATTTTCGAGGTTGTGGGGTGTTTAGTTTTGTTGTTTAACAGTTGAGAAACCTTAGTGCCTTGCATGAACGCCTTTTTCCCCAAAAGGTTAGGGGATCAATTTTCAAAAGGTTAAGACTTCTAACACGGTCATGCCTTTCCAGAGATCAAAAGGTAATGGAGATTACCATTTCCCAAAAGGTTATGGGCCCAGGTACAGCCGCATCATGTCTAGGCCCAAGAACAGATAGAAGGTCCTTCTTTAATCCCAAACGCCACGGTCTTGTCCTCAGATTGGACTAAATAGCCTTTGCAACGCCTTCTGTGATTCAGTGAATCTATGGATTCCCTGGCAACGTGGAAAAGGGACTCGGGAGTCACGGCTCCAAATGCCACCCGCGTTGCATATGATGGGGCCTCCCTGAGTTCCACTGAATTTTTTTGCGTGGGAAATAGAAGTGGGTATTTTTTCTGGCAGCGCGCTCAGCCGCCCACCTCTTTGGCAAAAGTCAACCGGGCCATCTGTTCCCGATACACTTCTTTTACAGCTTGAAAACAAACCAAAGAGCTCGGAAGTCCTCCTCCCGAGAAGCCGTTGACACTTCTTTTCCTGCCAAAATACGAGGGTTGAATGAAAAGTAATGCTTCTACCTTCGTTACTTGGGTTTGGATGGGAGTATTTTAATAAATCAAACACAGAAATAATCCTTTAACGACCACTATTCACTTTTCCACATTATCACCAGACAATTGGATACATTTCTGCCAACGATGAACAAGTTTTCTGAAGCCGTCACGGAAGATGCCTACACTCTGTTTCCGCATCCAACGTCTCGCAGTTCCCATCGTGCACAGATCTTCCGACAGCCAAGCAAAGCAATAATGTGACCCACACGTTCTTGTGAAATGCCGATTATGCTTGAAATTTCTCTCTAAGTCACCCCTGACTTAAGTCACCCCAAACTAAGGCCCGGGGGCCGGATGCGGCCCAACGAAGCAATTTATATGGCCCCCACAGCACAAGGGCAGAAGGGGGTTGGGCTAAATGACCCAAGGGGTCTCTTCTTCTCTTACAACCATTATTATTATTATTATTATTATTATTATTATTATTATTATTATTATTGACATTGAGACTGGGAAGCCATCTGTCAGAGGTGCTTTGCTTGTGCTTTCGATGCACAAAGGCAGAAGGGGATTGGACTCAATGGTCCAAGGGGTCTCTTCCAACCCTCTTTATTATTATTATTATTAATTATTATTGCTCGGTGGCCATCTATAGTCCGGCCCTCCAATGGTCCAAAGGATTGTGAACTGGCCCCCTGTTTAAAAAGTTTGGGGACCCCTGCTCTAAGTGATACAACGATCGTCCTGAATCAATCTGTCAACCTTTTGCTTGTGAAACTCGGTGGTGACTTGCGTGACAAACTCTTTGTTTGTCACGCAAGTCAGATGTTCCCACCTCAATAGATTTAAACTTACTTGCCCAAAGACGCACAGGACTCACATCCACACAATCACCATAAACATGAATCTTCTTTGGGGTGACACCTTCTGCGGTCAAGAATTCAGTGACTGCACATTGCTTAAGTCGCATTGACCGACCGTCTGCGCAGGGTTCCATACTTCGCACTTTAACAACACAACCGTTCAATGCTAAGGCTTCCCCGTCTGCGCAGGGTTCCATACTTCGCACTTTAACAACACAACCGTTCAATGCTAAGGCTTCCCCGTCTGCGCAGGGTTCCATACTTCGCACTTTAACAACACAACCGTTCAATGCTAAGGCTTCCCCGTCTGCTCAGGGTTCCATACTTCGCACTTTAACAACACAACCGTTCAATGCTAAGGCTTTCCCGTCTGCGCAGGGTTCCATACTTCGCACTTTAACAACACAACCGTTCAATGCTAAGGCTTCCCTCCAAACGGAACTGTAAAGGAGATTCTACTGAACAAGCCATACCTACCGCAGACCAGGACTGCCATCTCTTGAGGAGTTACGAAGGTGGAGGCATTACTTTTCATTCAATCCTCGTAATTTCAAACTGGGGAGCGGGGTGGGATTTGAAGGCTTTGAACTTCTATGTTCCACTTGTCGAAACAGTCAACGTTTACTATCTCAACTCAATAAAATACCTTAAGCAAACAAACAAAAAGAGAAAAGGAAATAATCCTTCCAGTGTACAAAATTAGAATCTCAAAAAGGATGCCGTTCCTTGAATTATAATGCCATAACTTTCCAACATGGAATTCTAAGTACCAAACTACAGATCCCAGGACTGCGTGGGAAGGAGCCACAATAATATGACAGGCTGTAATTGTGTAGTGAAGATGCGCTCCATGGCTTCAGGGGAAAGGAATGCAACAAACTCCAGAAGCATCCTCTCCTGATGTTTCGCCCACATCTATGGCAGGCATCCTCAGAGGTTGTGAGGTCTGTTGGAAACTAGGCGAGTGGGGTTTATGTATCAGTGAATGGGAGAAAGAACTCTTGTCTGTTTGAGGCAAGTGCGAATGTTGCCATTGGGCACCTGAATGTCCTTGCAGCTTCGAAGACTGGCTGCTTCCTGCCTGGGGGAATCCTTTGTTGGGAGGTGTTAACTAACCCTGATTGTTTCATGTCTGGAATTCTAAGAACCAAAGTGCCTCTGAGCATGTCCTGAGGGCCAATTTTCTCGATTCCAAGACCAAACTCAGTCTCTGTGTGTATATATGTATATGTGTGTGTGTGTGTGTTTGTACATATATATATATATACACACAGCTGAGTTTTTCAGCCCTTTTTTGGGACTGAAAAAGCCTCTTTCGGCATATACTCGGGTGAGGGTCCTAGCTGGCTTATACTCGGGTCGGTTTATACTTGAGTATATATGGTACATTTATTTTTCTCTATTATTATTGGTATAATCACATTTATTATTTTACTTTATTTATTATTAGTACACTAGAGTCTCACTTATCCAACGTTCTGGATTATCCAACACATTTTTGTAGTCAATGTTTTCAATACATCGTGATATTTTGGTGCTAAATTAGTAAATGCAGTAATTACTGCATAGCATTAATGTGTAATGAACTACTTTTCTGTCAAATTTGTTGTATAACAAGATGTTTGGTGCTTAATTTGTAAAATCATAACCTATTTTGATGTTTAATAGGCTTTTTCTTAATCTCTCCTTATTATCCAACGTATTCGCTTATTCAACATTCTGCCGGCCCGTTTATGTTGGATAAGTGAGACTACTGTAATACATTTATTATTTTACCATATTACTATTGTTACCATTACATATATTTTACTCTTATTTTTATTATTGTTAATACATTTATTATTTCACTCTGATATGATTATTGTTACGTTTATTATTTTACTGTATTGGTATTATTCCATTTATCATTCTACTCTATTATTATTAAAAGGGTACATAAGCACATTTACATTGAAGATGAGAAAAAATGATTTAATCTGAGTTGGACAGTTTTATCTTAAATTACAGTTTTATGTAAATATTCAAAAAGATTGGTTTGTGGCAATAATTAATGCCTCCTTGGGGCAGGGCAAATTTCCATCCAGCCTAAAACAAGCCGTGGTAAGGCCTATTTTGAAGAAGGCCTCATTGGATCCGACCAATCCTTGTAACTACAGGCCAATCTCTAACCTTCCATTCTTGGGCAAGGTTCTGGAGCGGGTGGTTGCCTCTCAGCTCCAGGGATTCTTGGAAGATATGGATTTTCTGGGCCAATCGCAGTCTGGCTTCAGACCTGGCTACAGTACCGAGACGGCTTTGGTGGCCTTGGTGGATGACCTCTGCAGGGAGCTGGACAGGGGGAGTGTGACCCTGCTGGTTCTCCTGGACATCTCAGCGGCTTTCGAGACCATCGACCATGGTATCCTTCTGGGGAGGCTCTCCGGGATGGGCCTTGGGGGTACTGCACTCCAGTGGCTCCAGTCCTTCCTGGAGGGTCGTTCCCAGTTGGTGAAGCTGGGGGACACCTGCTCGGACCCCTGGCCATTGACCTCTGGGGTCCCGCAAGGTTCTATTTTGTCCCCCATGCTTTTTAACATCTACATGAAACCGCTGGGCGAGGTCATCCGGGGTTTTGGAGTTCGGTGCCATTTCTACGCGGATGACACCCAACTCTACTACTCTTTTCCACCTAATTCCAAGGAAGCCCCTCGGATTCTGGACCAGTGCCTTACCGCTGTGTTGGCCTGGATGAGGGCGAACAAGCTGAGACTTAATCCCGACAAGACAGAGGTCCTCCAGGTCAGTCGTACGTCTGATCAGGGTATTGGGTGGCCACCTGTGCTTGACGGGGTCGCACTCCCCCTGAAGGCGCAGGTCCATTGCAGCTTGGGGGTCCTCCTGGACTCTGCGCTGACACTTGAGGCCCAGGTGTCGGCCGTGGCTGGGAGGGCCTTTGCACAACTAAAACTTGTGCGCCAGCTGCGACCGTACCTTGAGAAGTCAGATCTGACCAGGGTGGTCCATGCCTTAGTTACCTCTAGACTGGACTATTGCAATGCGCTCTACGTGGGGCTGCCTTTGAAGACGGCCCGGAAATTACAACTAGTACAGCGATTGGCAGCCAGGCTTCTAACCGGAGCGAATTACAGGGCGCGTTCAACGCCTCTGTTTAAGGAGCTCCACTGGCTGCCATTTATTTTCCGGGCCCAATTCAAGGTGCAGGTTATCACCTACAAAGCCCTAAACGGTTTGGGACCCACCTACCTTAGAGACCGCATCTCCCTCTATGAACCCACACGTTCTCTTCGCTCATCGGGGGAGGCCCTTCTCTCGCTCCCACCACCCTCGCAGTCACGGTTGGTGGGGACGAGAGAGAGAGAGAGAGGGCCTTCTCCATCGTGGCCCCCCTCCCGGCTTTGGAACTCGCTCCCTAGAGAGATCAGGCAGGCCCCTACCCTCCTCTCCTTCCGGAAGAGCTTAAAAACCTGGCTCTTCCAAAAGGCCTTCAATGTTTAGTTGTTGCTGGATTGATCTATCTGTCCATTCCATAATAGTCCCATTGTTGTTGTCTTGCCGTTTTATACCGCACTTTATTGTCCAGTCAACTGTGAAATTTCCTTTTCCCATTTCGTAACACTCTGCACTTTGCCTGGGATCTACGAATTAGTCTCCTGTTTTTAACACTGTATCCTGCTTGTTGATTTTAATGATTGTTTTTATTGATGTTGATGTTTTTTACTGGGATAATTGTTTTATTGCTTTGTTAGTTATTTGTTTGTTTTATCAGGCCAGGCCCCATGTAAGCCGCCCCGAGTCCCTTCGGGGAGATGGGGCGGGGTATAAAAATAAAGTTGTTGTTATTATTATTATTATTATTATTAATCCTACTGATGCCTCAATTAATGTAATTTTATTCATATCTATTTTTATCTCTGAAATTTCCCATCCTCAGCTTATACTCGAGTCAATGTTTTTTATGGTAAAATTAGGTGCCTCGGCTTATATTTGGGTTGGCTTATACTACAGTATATACGGTATGTGTGTGTGTATATATATATATATATACCCCAAGTATCTAATTTGATACTTTTCGGGAGCCCTTAGTGATCTGCTGCCAAACCCTTAAAATTCAGATTATACAGCCTGGAAAACTCACATCAACCCAGATTATATTTGATTTTTCTATCTATTCATTCAATATTTTTTTCCAGCATTGGAGAAGCAGCCCCATCTGCTGTCTTGGCAAGGAAATGCACCTTGAATTGTGGCTTGGAAAAGTTACTTTGAAGGCACACTGGCTGAAGTTACTTTGGAGGCACATTGGCTGGGAAAAGCGCAGCCCATGGTAGAGAAGGCTCAAAGACCTTGTCGAACTACAACTCCCAGGACTCCATAGCCCTGCACCATGGCAGTTAAAGTGGTGTTAAACTGCATTTGCAGTTCAATAAACGTTTTCCATGTATTTTTTTCTGACAGAACCAATTAAGCCATGACATTTTATAACCCGTGTTACACAGTGTTATCAGTGTTGTGTTAAGTTTCTGGGAACAGCGTGCTCCAAAAGAAGCCTTCCCGAGAGCTGCTCCGAACAAAACAACTGCCGTCAAAGATCTCATTAATGAGAGAAAACCCATTGCGTAAGAGCGTCTCATCCCACGATGAGTAAGAAAAGCACGCTCGGTTCCTATGAATCAGTTTCAAACCTCGATGCCGGCGTTCTCCTTTAACAATGATGTCAAAAGGAAGGAAACAATGCACACAGAATGATGGATAAAGAACCCGTCAAGAGGAAGGGAGTTTTATACGAGGGTTGAATGAAAAGTAATGCCTCCACCTTCATAACTCCTCAACAGATGGCAGTCCTGGTCTGCGGCAGGTACTGGCTTGTTCAGTAGACTCTCCTCTACAGTTCCATTTGTGTTGTTAAAGTGTGAAGTATGGAACCCTGCACAGACTCCGACTAGGATGTGGAACAGCCTTCTGCGGTCAAGAATTCAATGACTGCACATGACTGCAATGACTGCACTTTAACAACACAACCGTTCAATGCTAAGGCTTCCGCATCTGCGCAGGGTTCCTTACTTCACACTTTAACAACACAACCGTTCAATGCTAAGGCTTCCACATCTGCGCAGGGTTCCATACTTCACACTTTAACAACACAACCGTTCAATGCTAAGGCTTCCGCATCTGCGCAGGGTTCCTTACTTCACACTTTAACAACACAACCGTTCAATGCTAAGGCTTCCCCATCTGCGCAGGGTTCCATACTTCACACTTTAACAACACAACCGTTCAATGCTAAGGCTTCCCCATCTGCGCAGGGTTCTATACTTCACACTTTAACAACACAACCGTTCAATGCTAAGGCTTCCCCATCTGCGCAGGGTTCCATACTTCACACTTTAACAACACAACCGTTCAATGCTAAGGCTTCTCCATCTGCGCAGGGTTCCATACTTCACACTTTAACAACACAACCGTTCAATGTTAAGGCTTCCCGCTAAATGGAACTAACTGTAGAGGAGAGTCTACTGAACAATCCTGTACCTGCCGCAGACCAGGACTGCCATCTGTTGAGGAGTTACGAAGGTGGAGGCATTACTTTTCATTCAACCCTCGTACAAGCAAAGGAAAGTAGAGGAAATATGGATTGTTGTCCTAGAAAGAAGCTCCAAATAGGTAGGGAGGCAAGGCTACAAGCCAAACAGACCATCTATGAAGGTCTGGTGGACTCACCTGCCATGTAAAGTCTAAGGAGAACTTCCAGGGAATGGGATTTTCTGGCTTCTTGCACCTCCTGCAAGTCTTTCAATAACCATTCCTACCAATTAAAGTAACATACACTGCTCATTAGAGTGTTATTTTATTCATTCAACACCAGGTACATCCAGAAGTCACATTCGGCCTGACCGAAAGTACAGAACTCAGTGCATGGAGAAGAGGCTGGCTGCGAAGGCAAGATGTTCCTCTCACTCTGTGGAATGCCATAGGTCTCTTCTCAATCATGTAAATACAAAAAGTAAATGGGGACGAGGAGGAGATAGTCTTCCCCACTTCTTTGCCCCCAATATCTGGCACTACCCTAAAGAGAGAGGGCTTAAGTGAGCTGGTATCGTGGTCCTAAGCTATGGTTTTGAGATCTTTCTGACATCAGAATCCCCCGTCCAACAAGGTGGACCTCTGAGATTGATATTTTTGTGGGTCCAAACATGGGCACGGTTCTCTCTCCATATATGAAGTTACGCTGGTACTACTGGCCATAGGTAGAACTAGCTGAGCTCCACCATAGATGGTCTTCTCATGGTCTTTCGTGGACTTTGTGAACACACCAGGAACGGACACCAAAGAACAGCCTTTCGCCTCAACTGGGAGAATCATCCAGCCATTTGGAGGTCCATCTTCTCTCACCTGGTTCCCTCTACGTAGGACTACACGTCCATGATGGGACTTGTCATCCTACACACGTAAAGGACACCATGTTGGGGTTGACCCTGGTAGGCCATGGTCTACGATGGACAAGGCTACAGGCCAAATAGACCATTAAGATGGACCTTTGAGATTGATATTTTTGTGGGCCCAAACATGGGATTTTCTGGAGGGCATGGTTTTCTCCCTACACATGTGAAGTTACGTTGGTACAACTGGCCATAGGTAGAACTAGCTGAGCTCCACCATAAATGGTCTTAGCATGGTCCTCAATGGACTTTGTGCACACATCTGGAATGGACACCAAAGAACAGCCTTTCCCCTCAACTGGGAGATTCATCCAGCCATTTGGGGCTCAGTCTTCTCTCACCTGGTTCCCTCTAGGTAAGACTACAAGCCTTATGGGACTACAAGTCCACGTTGGGACTTGTCATCCTACACATGGAAAGGGCACCATGTTGGGGAGCTGTGGTTGCCCCTGATAGGCCATGGTCTATGATGGACAAGCCTACAGGCCAAGTAGACCATCTATTGAGGTCCATGAAGAGACCATTTATGGTGGAACTCAGATCGCTCTACTCTTTAGGCACTTGTACAAAATCAACCTTGTGTCTGGAGAGAAAACCTAACACCATTTCCATGTTTTTCCTAAACAATCTTCATTGAGTGGCCCCCATTCTCTTCCAGATCCATTCCCCAACCTTATCTGAAGGCTCCCTACTCTCAGCACAGTCCATGAATGAAGGCGTCTTATGATATTTGGGGGCCTCAGAAAGAAAAAACAGAAAAACCTAAAAAACAGCAGCAGCAGCAACATCCCAGACAGGAGACGGTTGGGAATCCCACCAAACCTGTATTTAGTGTGGTGAGAAGCCAGGGATGAACATTAAGCCCCACAACCTCAAACACGTCCATCGTGACCCACATAAACCTCAACTGAGAGCGGTTCAAGTGTTCCTCTGCTATCATCACTAGAGAGAAATGTGTGGGACGAACTTCACAATGGAGACCCTTTACGAAGGGATGAGATCCACCACGTTCCACGCACAGACAGAAAAGATGATCAGAAATATAGGAAATTGATTCCAGTATATTCCAGGCTCAATAGGCCTCGGAGGATTCGATGCGCTTCCGGCAAACGTAGTGAAATAAAGCAAAAATGCCCACCAATAACGGTCCGCAATCCAACTACCAACTCTGCAACTTATTGGGTGGCGTTTTGACACCAAGGCACGAATCTCTGAAGCAGAAATCACCTTGGAGCCAACCCTCGGGATGCATCAAGACGGCAACGTCTTTCCAACTTCTCCCAGCGTTAGTTAGTTTTCTGTCCATTTGAGAAAAGAAGTGTTTTGGTATCGAAAGAAGACACATGGCTGCCAAAACTGTAGTGTTTGAGATACATTCGCCATCCTCGGCATCTGGATTTGAAAAAGGTAAACGAAGGAGATAATTCTCTGACTATAAGTCTGAGAAAGTTCCTTCCACAAAGGCCATGAAACGATGAAGGTGTCAGCTTATGGAAGAAGGGTACGTCGTCAAAATAAAACAAAAAAGGAGTTTATACATGGTTGGCATTGTGCGCAGCTACACTGGAACAACATCTACGTCAACCTCCAACCAACGCGGGAATGGCACACGCCCCGCTCACTCAATGGGCAGCAGGAACAAGAGGACCAGGTTTGAAATCCAGGGGGAAAATAAACCCCTTAGTGTCCCATCTGGCGGTCGTCGTAAGTGCTGTATCGCTTGACGTGGATGCGCCGGACTCGGTCCCGCAGCTCAAAGCTGCCATCCTCGTCCTCGCTCCGGGAGGCCTGGCTTCGGGTACGGCTTGTGGCTTCCAAAAGAGAGTTATCGGGGACCCGAGGGGTCTCGTAGAGCAACACGTTGAGCGTTTCCTCGTAGATGCGGGCCTCGGGGAATTCCACCTGGGAGGCGGAGGAGAGAAGAACATCAGAGCGTATGCATCGGGGAAAGGAATCCCTTCCTTCCGTGGACTTTAGTGGGGGAGAGATTGGGGAACGAGACTGGCAAACAGAGAAAAGCCAAGAGAATGGAAGACAAAGAATGAGGATGACAATGAATAAACATCATTCAACACCACAACACTGCAGGAAAGAGTTAAAAATGTATGTTTTTATTGCTTTCCCAAAGTGTTGTAGTGTTGCATGATGTTGTTTTATCCAATTTATATGCCTGGTGTATGTAAGGTTATTATTATTTTCATGCTGATGTATTTTATTTTATGTTTTATGTATTTTATGTATGGCATCTTTGTGTGCTATTTTGTAAGCCTCTCCAAGTCCCTACGGGACAAGGTGGTGGGGGGTATAAATAAAGTATTATTATTATTATTATTATTATTATTATTATTATTATTAATAGTAGTAGTAGTAGTAGTAGTAAAGGTTTCCCTTGACATTAAGTCCAGTCATGTTGACTCTAGGGGTTGGTGCTCATCTCCATTTCTAAACCGAAGAGCCGGCATTGTCCGTAGACACCTCCAAGGTCATGTGGCCGGCATGACTGCATGGAGCACCGTTGTTGTTGTTGTTGTTATTATTATTATTATTATTATTATTGCCATACAGCCCAGAAAACACACAACAATCCTGTGATTCCGGCCATGAAAGCCTTCAACAACACATTATTCTTATTATACAGTAGAGTCTCACTTATCCAAGCCTCGCTTATCCAAGCTTCTGGATTATCCAAGGCATTTTTGTAGTCAATGTTTTCAATATATCATGATATTTTGGTGCTAAATTCCTAAATACAGTAATTACAACATAACATTACTGTGTATTGAACTAGTTTTTTCTGTCAAATTTGTTGTATAACATGATGTTTTGGTGCTTAATTTGTAAAATCATAACCTAATTTGATGTTTACTAGGCTTTTCCTTAATCCCTCCTTATTATCCAAGATATCCACTTATCCAAGCTTCTGCCGGCCCGTTTAGCTTGGATAAGTGAGACTATTGTATTTTATGACACAGCAAACAAGATAGATATGCTGGATTTCGTATTATTATTATTATTATTATTATTATTACAGTAGAGTCTCACTTATCCAACATAAATGGGCCGGAAAACCTTGGATAAGCGAATATCTTGGATTAAGGATTAAGGAGAGATTAAGGAAAAGCCTATTAAACATCAAATTAGGTTATGATTTTACAAATTAAGCACCAAAACATCATGTTATACAATACATTTGACAGAAAAAGTAGTTCAATAGGCAGTAATGTTATGTTGTAATTACTGTATTTACGAATTTAGCACCAAAATATCACGATATGTTGAAAATATTGACTACAAAAATGGCTTGGATAATCCAGAAGCTTGGTTAAATTAGACTCTACTGTTTTTCATGCTGATGTATTTTATTTTATGTTTTATGTATTTTATGTATGGCATCTTTGTGTGCTATTTTGTAAGCCTCTCCAAGTCCCTATGGGAGAGGGTGGTGGGGTATAAATAAAGTATTATTATTATTATTATTATTATTATTATTATTATTATTATCATCATTATAATTATTATTACAGTAGAGCCTCACTTATCCAAGATAAACGGGTTGGCAAAACCTTGGATAAGCGAATATCTTGGATAATAAGGAGGGATTAAGGAAAAGCGTATTAAACATCAAATTAGGTTAAGATTTTACAAATTAAACACCAAAACATATTTATTATTATTTATTTACTACATTTATATCCCGCTCTTCTCACCCTGAAGGGGACTCAGAGCGGCTTACAAATCAAATGAACATACAATATATTATTAGCATAGCACAATATGAGCATTAAATTATTATATTGTACTATATAATTATATGGTAATATTATATATTACAAAACATTATGTTATACAACATATTTGACAGAAAAAGTAGTTCAATATGCAGGAATGTTATGTTGTAATTGCTGTATTTATGAATTTAGCACCAAAAATCACGATATATTGAAAACATTGACTACAAAAATGCATTGGATAATCCAGAACCTTGGATGAGCAAGTCTTGGATAAGTGAGACTCTACTGTATTATTATTATATTGTACTATATAATTATAGATTACTATCTTATACTATACGACTATACTGCAATATTATTAGTAATATTACTGTACATGCAATATATAACATACAACTAAAATAGTATATTATTATATTGTATTACGTTATAATATTATCAATATTATAGGTATATACAATATATTATTAGTATATTATTATGATTAGTAGTAGTAGTAGTGTAGCACAATGTTAGTATTATATATATATATATACTAGCTGTGCCCGGCCACGTGTTGCTGTGGTGAAGTCTGGTGGTATGGGAAATAAAGTATTGAGGAATTGGTGGTAGTTAAGGTCAAGGGTAAAGGTTTTCCCCTGACATTAAGTCCAGTCGTGTCTGACTCTGGGGGTTGGTGCTCATGTGCATTTCTAAGCCGAAGAGCTGGCGTTGTCCGTAGACTCCTCCATGGTCATGTGGCATGACTGCATGGAGCGCCGTTACCTTCCCGCTGGAGCAGTACCTATTCATCTACTCTCATTTGCATGTTTTTGACCTTTAGGGTTGGCAGAAGCTGGGACTAATAGTGGGGGCTCTCTCCACTCCTCCAATTCAAACCTGTGACCTTTCAGTCCAGAAGTTCAGCATCTCCGCGCTTTAACACGCTGCGCCATCATTAAATGATTAGCATTTAATGGCCTTGCAGCTTTAAAGCCCGGCTGCTTCCTCCCTGAATGAATTTTTTGTTCGGAGGTGTTAGCTGACCCTGATTGTTTCCTGTCTGGAATTCCCTTGTTTTTAGAGTGGTGTTGTTTGTGATATTTTATGTGCTTCTACTGTCTGTGGCCCTCAGAAAACAGAGGATTTGCCAGACTTTGGTGATGGGAATACTTTCTTGGGAGGTGTTAGCTGGCCCTGATTGTTTTCTTTGTGGAATTCGCAATTTCCCTGCTTTCAGAGTGTTGCTCTTTATTTACTGTCCTGGTTTTTGAGATTATATTGTTCTGTATTATTCTACCACAGTAATTATTTCATATTAGAGTAGAATCTCAGTTATCCAACACTCGCTTATCCAATGTTCTGGATTACCCAACACAGTCTGCCTTTTAGTAGTCAATGTTTTAAATTAATTGTGATATTTTGGTGGTAAATTTGTAAATATAGTAATTACTACATAGCATTACCGTGTATGGAACTACTTTTTCTGTCAAATTTGTTGTATAACATGATGTTTTGGTGCATAATTTGTATAATGATGACCTAATTTGATGTTTAATCTGCTTTTCCTGAATCCCTTCTTATTATCCAACATATTCACTTTTCCAACGTTCTGCCAGCCTGTTTATGTTGGATAAGTGAGAGTGTACTGTATATTTATAATCTTATATTATCTGCTTAGAACTGGATTATATGAGGCCCCTTCTACACAGCTGGATAAAATGCACACTGAAGTGGATATGGCAGTGTGGAGTCAAAATAATCCAGTTCAAAGCAGATAATATAAGATTCTAAATGGGTTATATAGCTGTGTGGAAGGGCCTTGAGTCTACACTGCCATATAATCCAGTTAAAATCTGATAATCTGTGGAAGAGGCCTAAGTGAGGCCTAACTGTGCCTGTCCCCTGGGCTGCTGAGTTAAGTTGCTAGGAAACCAAGTAGGCGGAGCTTAACCTTCAAACTGGCAGCAATTGGATAAAAACTATTATTCCTCTCCCTGTAATTAGGACTTTATTTTTCTTTTCTTTTTGTTGTATCAACCTAGAGCCATGGATGATGGGTTGTGTTGTCAAATTTCAAGGTTGGGGGGCCTGTAGTTTTGTTGTTTTGTCCGCTGCCCTGATGCCATCACTCTTTTATATACAGTAGAGTCTCACTTATCCAACGTAAACGGGCCGGCAGAATGTTGGATAAGTGAATATGTTGGATAATAAGGAGAGATTAAGGAAAAGCCTATTAAAGATCAAATTAGTTTATGATTTTACAAATTAAGCACCAAAACATCATATTATACAACAAATTTGACAGAAAAGGTAGTTAAATACACAGTAATGCTATGTAGTAATTACTGTATTTACGAATTTAGCACCAAAATATCACGATGTATTGAAAACATTGACTACAAAAATGCGTTGGATAATCCAGAACGTTGGATAAGCGAGTGTTGGATAAGTGAGACTGTACTGTATATAGACAGTCTGACGAAGGAGAAATATTTGTCCAAGCAAGATGGTGACTTTCTAACTCACTAGTTATTATAAAGGGAGGGGGAGCATTTATTTATTGAGAAATTAGTAGAAAGTTAGTAAAAATACAACTAAAATTATTATTCAATGGGGAATAGATTAAAGAGAGATCAGCATACGGTGAATGACAGGCATGTGGATTAGTCTCTGTTTGGGTTGCTGTGAGTTTGCTCTATGGCCATGTTCCAGAAGCATTCTCTCCTGATGTTTCACCCACATCTATGGCAGGCGTCCTCAGAGGTTGTCGTATCTATTTGATGTTATGTCTTATTTGTAATAGACACTCCCTAAATCAGTTTTGATTATCGCCCAGATGTTATCCTATATTGGACCTTTAATGCCTGGATGATTGTTTAACATTTCAACTATGTCAATTTTAACTGTGACTTGTTTAAATTGTTTTTAAACTGTGTTGTCTGATATCTAAATTGTTATTTTATGATTTTATGTGATTATATTGGGCTTGTTCCCCATGTGAGCCGCTTCGAGTCCACAGCTGAGGAGATGGAGGCGGCATACAAAAATCATTTTTAATTATCATTATTATTATTATTATTATTATTATTATTATTATTATTATTATTAGAGTCTCACTTACCCAGCACTCACTTATCCAACGTTCTGGATTATCCAACGCATTTTTGTAATCAATGTTTTCAATGCATTGTGATATTTTGGTGCTAAATTCGTAAATATAGTAATTACTACATAGCATTAATGTGTAATGAACTAATTTTTCTGTCAAGTTTGTTGTATAACATGATGTTTTGGTGCTTAATTTGTAAAATCATAACCTATTTTGATGTTTAATAGGCTTTTTCTTAATCTCTCCTTATTCTAACATATATGCTTATCCAACGTTCTGCTGGCCCGTTTATGTTGAATAAATGAGACTCTACCGTATTATTAATCTGGCTGCCAGTATTTTAAAAACTCTAAAATCAGGACAGTAAATAAAGAACAACACTCAGAAAACGGGGGAATTCCAGACAGGAAACAATCAGGGCCAGTTAACACCTCCCAACAAAGGATGCCACCAGGCAGGAAGTAGCCAGGCTTTGAACCTGCAAAGCTTTTCGATGCTAATCAAGGTGGCCAATTGCAACATTCACATCAACCCCACTTGCCTAGTTTCCTACAGACCTCACAACCTCTGAGGATGCCTGCCATAGATGTGGGTGAAACGTTAGGAGAGAATGCTTCTGGAACATGGTCAGACAGCCCGGAAAACCCACAGCAGCCCAGTGATTCCGGACAGGAAAGCCTTCGACAAGTATTAACTCCTAGCAAATCATCAACCCCAAGTGCCGAGTACGAAGCACGCCATGCGTAAAGGAACGTCTGCATCGAATGCGAAAGCCACAGCCCGCCTACCTTGGTCTGCTTCTTTTCCGTAGCGTAAACGATGGAGGTGCAGCAGACTTCGGCCAGCTTGCGGCCCTGGCCGTAGAAGGACCAGCAGCAGATCTCGTCCCCAATCACGTCCTTGATGAAGAGGACCCTCCCGTTGAAGCGGAGGGAGAGCTTATCAAACAGCTCAATGTTCTTCAGCAAATTGTCATCGGAGTTGCTGAAACCAAGAGGGAGGGAGGGAGGCCGACATCAAATTGGGTGCACGCTTTGGCTATTGTAACTTTTCTATGTCAATCACAAACAGCTTCTTCAGGTCATCCAGATAGTCATCCTAACAAGGAGTTTCATCAAGCATGTTGGACCTAATGGGGACCTCCAAAATCTGTACATATCAACAGGAGCCATTGCTATTACAGGATAGACATCCCTTATCTGAAATGCTCGGGACCTGAAGTGTTTTGAATACTGGAATACCTCCATTTGAAGATAGGGACATAATGAAAATACCTGTATTTGAATATACAATAAAGTCTCACTTATCCAACATTTGCTTATCCAACATTCTGGATTATCCAATGCAGTTTGCCTCCTGCCCCGATCCACAGCTGTTTCTCTAGATCAGGGGTCCCCAAACTAAGGCCCGGGGGCCGGATGCGGCCCATCGAAGCCATTTATCCGGCCCCCTATGGCACAAGGGCAGAAGGGGGTTGGGCTAAATGACCCAAGGGGTCTCTTCTCTTACAATCCTTATTATTATTATTATTATTATTATTATTATTATTATTATTATTATTATTTTATTATGACACAGCAAACAAAATAGATATGCTGGATTTCGTATAAAAAAAATCACAAGTCGAACACTTCCCAAGTGTGTGATGTATTTTCGGATGATGCGTGCAGATCCCAGTAGGGTGGCCTTTTGCAGTTGGCAGATCGTAATTTTTTATTATTATTATTATTAACAACATTGAGGCTGGGTGGCCATCTGTCAGGGGTGCTTTGCTTGTGTGTTTGGCGCACAAAGGCAGAAGGAGGTTTGACTAAATGGCGCACGGGGTTTCTTCCAACCCTCTATTATTATTATTATTATTATTATTATTATTATTATTATTATTATTACTACTACTATTATTAACATTGAGGCTGGGTGTCCATCTGTCAGGGGTGTTTTGCTTGTGCTTTCGATGCACAAAGGCAGAAGGGGACTGGACTCAATGGCCCAAGGGGTCTCTTCCAACCCTCTATTATTATTATTATTATTATTATTATTATTATTATTATTATTATTGCTCGGCGGCCAACTATAGTCCGGCCCTCCAACGGTCCGAAGGATCATGAACTGGCCCCCTGTTTAAAAAGTTTGGGGACCTCTGCTCTAGACAGCAAGGATTGAACTTTTTATGGATTTAATTTCTGACAATGTTGCTACTATAAGTTCATTTTATGCAATTCTATCTTTATTCGTAATCAATTAGTTAGTAGCCAATGTTTATGTAGTCAATGTTTTCAATACATTGCGATGTTTTGGTGCTAATTTCATGAATACAGTAATTACTACATAACATTACTGTGTTTTGGACTGCTTTTTCTGTCAATTTATTGTAAAACATGATGTTTTTGGTGCTTAATTTGTAAAATCATAATGTAATTTGACATTTAATAGGCTTTTCCTTAATCCCTCCTTATTATCCAAGATTTTCAGTTATCCAACATTCTGCCAACCCGTTTATGTTGGATAAGTGAGACTCTACTGCATGTGCATGAAGCACCTTCGAGCATAAGAGGAAATTCATTATATATATATATATATATATATATATATACATACACACACATATACACACACACACACATACACACATACATATACAGTAGAGTCTCAGTTATCCAAGATAAACGGGCCAGCAGAACACTGGATAAGCGAAAATCTTGGATAATAAGGAGGGTAATCCCTCCTTATTATCCAAGATTTTCGCTTATCCAGTGTTCTGCTGGCCTGTTTATCTTGGATAACTGAGAAAAAAGCCTATTAAACATAAAATTACATTATGATTTTACAAATTAAGCACCAAAACATCATGTTTTACAAGAAATTGACAGAAAAAGCAGTTTAATACACAGTAATGTTATGTAGTAATTACTGTATTTACGAATTTAGCACCAAAACATTGCAATGTTTACTACAAAAACAGTGATTACTAAAAGGCAGACTGCCTTGGATAATACAGAACCTTGGATAAGTGAAGCTTGGATAAGTGAGACTCTACTATATATATACTAGGTGTTTGAAAAAGAATTCCCTATTCACCATTTACTGTATATACTCGAGTATAAGCCTCGTTTTTCAGCCCCTTTTTAGGGCTGAAAAAGCTTCCCTCAGCTTATACTCGAGTGAGGATCCTGGCTGGCTTATGTTTGGGTCGGCTTATACTAAAGTATATAGTAATCAGACAGTCTTATCTTATTAAAGTCTTATTATTATCATACATTACAATTTTATGTGAACATTCAAAAACATTTAACCTATTGATGCCTCAAATAATGTAATTTTATTAGTATCTATATTTATTTTTGAAATTTGCCAGTCTTATACTTGAGTCAATAGGTTTTCCCAGTTTTGTGATAAAATTAGGTGCCTTGGCTTATATTCAGGTCGGCTTATACTCGAGTATATACGGTAATTTAACACACACACATATATATATACACACACACATATACATATACATACACACACACACACACACACACACATATATATATATATATATATATATATACACATACACACACATACACATACATACACATACCTTATACATATAGCCTAAGGGTAAGTTTATACACAACATTTTAAAAAATTTGCATGGAACAACATTGGTGTGCGCTGAACCATCACTGTCTCCATCACCCACATGGACAATTTTGGGATTTGGAGTACCGTATATACTCGAGTATAAACCGACCCGAATATAAGCCGAGGCACCTAATGTTACCACAAAAAACCTGGGAAAACATTGACTCCAGTATAAGCCGAGATACCAATAAAATTACATTAATTGAGGCATCAGTTTAAATGTTTTAAAATCTTTACATCAAACTGTAATTTAAGATATGACTGTTCAACTCTGATTAAATCATTATTTTCATCTTCTTCAATGTAAATGTGCTTATGTATCCTTTTAATAATAATAGAGTGATATAATAAATGTAATAATAAATGTAGTAAAATAATAAATGTACAGTAGAGTCTCACTTATCCAACACTCACTTATTATTTTACTCTATTTATTATTACTTGTATTATTTTCCTGTATTTATTATTACAGTAGTCTCACTTATCCAACACTCACTTATCCAACGTTCTGGATTATCCAACACACTTTTGTAGTCAATGTTTTCAAAACATCGTGATATTTTGGTGCTAAATTAGTAAATACAGCAGTTATTACATAGCATTACTGCGTATTGAACTACTTTTTCTGTCAAATTTGTTGTATAACATGATGTTTTGTTGTTTAATTTGGAAAATCATAACCTAATTTGATGTTTAATAGGCTTTTCCTTAATCCCTACTTATTATCCAACATATTCACTTATCCAATGTTCTGCCGGCCCGTTTATGTTGGATAAGTGAGACTCTACTGTAATAATAAATGTAGTAAAATAATAAATGTAATAATAAATGTAGTAAAATAATAAATTTATTATTAATAATAAAATAGAGTAAAATAAATGTAAAAGTAACAACAATAATAGAGTAAAATAATAAATGTAATAATAATAATTAATAGAGTAAAATAGTAAATGTAACAATACCAATAATAATAGAGAAAAATAATAAATATACCATATATACTTGAGTATAAGCTGACCTGAATATAAGCCCACCAGGACCCCCACCCGAGTATAAGCCGAGGAGGGGTTTTTTCAGTCCTAAAAAAGGGCTAAAAAACTAGGTTTATACTCGAGTATATACAGTATTTTGGGTGCTCAATCTGTATGATTTTTCAAGATGGGAGGGACTAGACAGACAGCAAAGAGCTTACCTTGTATATGAGTATTTGTTGTTACTTCTGTTATAAAGCAGCTTCACCACCGGCTGGGGAGAAGGTAAGAAAGGAGATATGTTACTTCCAAGGAAGAGAAGCACAGGGCATCAAATCTGGGGAGATTAAGCGTCTAAAATAAGAGTGTGCTCTTGTGTTACGGAGCTCTACTTTTCCATTGCCACTATTTATTTATTTGCGACATTTATATCCCACCCTTCTCACCCCGAAGGGGACTCAGAGCAGCTTACAAATTATAGGTATATACAATATATTATATTATTAGCACAGCACAATATATCACTATACTATAATACATTATTACATGTAATGTATAATTATATAATATATATATATAATATATCATATTATTATTAATATTATATTGTATTACATTATAATATTATTATCAATATTATAGGTACATACAATATATTATATTATTAGCACAGTACTAGCATTAAATTACTGTATGGTACTATATCACTATACTGTAATTTTATTAGTAATATTACATGTAATATATAATATATAATTATTATTATATCATATTATTATTAATATTATATTACATTATAATATTATTATCAATATTATAGGTACATACAATATATTATATTAGCATAGCACAGTACTAGCATTAAATTACTGTATGGTCCTATATCACTATACTGTAATATTATTATACTGTATTATTAGTACTATATTGTATTACATTATAATATTATTATCAATATTGTATGTACATACAATATATTATTATCACAGCACAATACTAGCATTAAATTACTGCATGATACTATATCATTATACTGTAATTTTATTAGTAATATTACATGTAATGTATAATATATAATTAATATTATTATATCATATTATTATTAATATTATATTATATTACATTATAATATTATCAATATTAAATATACATACAATACACTATTATAATTGTATGTTTATATTACATGTAATATTACTAATAATATTGTAATATAGTGGTATAGTACAATATAGTAAAATATAATGCTTATATTCTGCTATGCTAATAATGTAATATATTGTATATACAGTAGAGTCAGACTAATTAAATTTGTCCATTTCAACATATTTCACTGATGATAACGATAACAGTAATAATAATAATAATAATAATAATAATAATAATAATAATAATGTGTTGTCGTAGGCTTTCATGGCCGGAATCACAGGGTTGTTGTGTTTTCTCTGGGCTGTATGGCAATAATAATAATACAGTAGAGTCTCACTTATCCAAGCTCCACTTATCCAAGGTTCTGTATTATCCAACGCAGTCTGCCTTAATAGTCAATGTTTTGGTAGTAAATGTTGCAATGTTTTGGTGCTAAATTTGTAAATACAGTAATTACTACATAGCATTACTGTGTATTGAACTGCTTTTTCTGTCAATTTCTTGTAAAACATGATGTTTTGGTGCTTACATTTGTAAAATCATAATGTAATTTTATGTTTAATAGGCTTTTTTCTTAATCCCTCCTTATTATTCATTTTTGCTTATCCAATGTTCTGCCGGCCTGTTTATGTTAGATAAGTGAGACTCTACCATACATATAATATTGAAAATAATATTATAATGTAATACAATATAATAATAATACACTGTTATAATTGTTTGTTTATATTACATATAATATTACTAATAATATTGCAATATAGTGGTATAGTACAATAGAGTAAAATATGCTTATTTTGTGCTATGCTAATAATGTAATATATTGTATATACCTATATAATATTGAAAATAATATTATAATGTAATACAATATAATAATAATACACTGTTATAATTGTTTATATTACATGTTTATATTACTAATACCATTTATGTGTTTTAAATGCAATTTTTTATCTTTATATTGTTTTAATTGATATATTGTATTACTGTTTTATCTTTTTTATATTGTGATTTGTATTATGCTGCTTATATTTTGTCCTTATGTTGTTTGGGCCTCTGCCCCATGTAAGCCGACCCGAGTCCCCGAGGGGAGATGGTAGAGGAGTATAAATAAAGTTTTATTATTATTAATAATAATAATAATGCAATATAGTGATATAGTACAATAGAGTAAAATATAATGCTTATTTTGTGCTATGCTAATAATATAATATATTGTATGTACATCTTGTAAGCCATCTTGAGTCCCCTTCGGGGTGAGAAGGGCGGGATATCAATGTCACTTATTATTATTATTATTATTATTATTACAAGTGTTCTACTTGTGATTTTGTGAAACAAAATCCAGCATATCTATCTTGTTTGCTGTGTCATACGATAATAATAATAATAATAATAATAATAATAATAATAACTTTTCCTTTGCAAACATCTTCCCAACCCCCTGCTATTTGTTTTGTATTTCACAATAGAGTAAAAATATAATGCTTATTTTGTGCTATGCTAATAATATAATACATTGTATGTACATATCACTTGTAAGCCATCTTGAGTCCCATTCGGGTGAGAAGGGCGGGATATCAATGTCGCTAATAAATAATAATAATTATTATTATTATTACAAGTGTTCTACTTGAGATTTTGTGAAATGAAATCCAGCATATCTATCTTGTTTGCTGTGTCATACAATAATAATAATAATAATAATAATAATAATAATAATAATAATAATAATAATAATCAGTTGCTGTAAGAAAATCGCACAGACAGACTACAAACTTATGAGTCCCATCCAGGAGATAAGGCGGTATGTAAATAAAGTATTATTATTATTATCATTATCATTATTATTATTATTATTATTATTATGCCTCAAGTACCACCTTCCAGCAGCAAAGAACTGGTGGGATCACAAACCTGCAAAAGTATTAGAAAATGAGCACGCAAAGATACTGTGGGACTTCCGAATCTAGACTGACAAAGTTCCGGAACACAACACACCAGACATCACAGTTGTGGAAAAGAAAAAGGTTTGAATCATTGATGTTGCCATCTCAGGTGACAGTTGCATTGACGAAAAACAACAGGAAAAACTCAACCCCTATCAGGACCTCAAGATTGAACTGCAAAGACTCTGGCAGAAACCAGTGCAGGTGGTCCCGGTGGTGATGGGCACACTGGGTGCCGTGCCAAAAGATCTCAGCCGGCATTTGGAAACAATAGGCATTGACAAAATTACGATCTGCCAACTGCAAAAGGCCACCCTGCTGAGATCTGCACACATCATCCGAAAATACATCACACAGTCCTAGACGCTTGGGAAGTGTTCGACTTGTAATTTTGTGATGCAAAATCCAGCATATCTATTTTGTTTGCTGTGTCATAATAAAATAATAATAATAACAATAACAATAACAATAATAATAATAATAAATACTTTCTCTTTGCAAACATCCTCCCAGCCCCCTGCTATTTGTTTAGAAAGCACAAGTGGGACTTGGCTTTGCAAATATGGGAAAGGTTTAGTAGTGGCTTCACCTTCATGGCCGATTCTATGAGCCTCTCTTCTTCTTTGGGGGACGTGATGACGGGGATGTTGCAGACGGGCTTGTACGACTCTTTCTTGTCCTGTGGGAAAGGAACCCCACCCGCAAAGGGTTATTTGCCGGCCAAAGCTTTGCTGGGAATTCTGAGCATTGCCGCAAGTGACCGTCAGAGCCTTACCTGCAGGGCCGCCTGACAGAGGTCAACCAGCCCCTGGATGAGGTAGTACTTGGCTTCGGCCATCAGCTCTTTGATCTCCTGCCGGTTCTTCGGCAGGGCAACCGTGTTGTCTCGGAGATAGTTCAAGATGGAGCCAAAGTGTTTCCCACAGCGGTCGATGAGGATCCAGCCTGGAAACAGAACGAGACGTCAGCACAGCATTGGTGTCTCAGACGTAAACAAACAGATCATCCCTTATGGGTTTCCCCAAAGGTCCTTGCAAGTGGGTGGGCTACAATTCCCGGAATCCCTGAGGGAGGGACTACAGCTCTGAGAAGCACTGCTGGTGTGGGGATTCTGGGATCTGTAGTTTGCTGAAGTATGTTGCAACCACATCAGTCACCCAATCTTAAGAGTACCAGGCCTTTGAACAATAGTAGCAGCATCAACTACAACTATATGTCTCAGGATATAATGACAGACCTGGTTCGAACTCAAAATGCGCCTTAATGTATATTTATATGTGTAACAGTGCTCCATGCAGTCATGCCAGTGGCCACAACCTTGGAGGTGTCTATGAACAACTCCGGCTCTTCGGCTTAGAAATGGAGATGAGCACCAACCCCCAGAGTCGAACGTGACTGGACTTAATGTCAGGGGAAACCTTTACCTTTTATATGTGTATTTTATGAATATTTTAATGTAACTTAATTTTAAATTGAATTAAAATGTTATTGTAATTTTTATTTTTGTGTTTCATATTTGTAAGCCGCCCTGAGTCTCCTTATTGAGTGAGAAGGGTGGCGTAGAAATACTGTAATAAACATCAGGGAATCACAGAATCCTAGAGTTGGAAGAGACCACAAGGGACATCCAGTCCAGCGCCTTACTACACAGCAGGGTAAAGGTTTCCCCTGACGTTAAGTCCAGTCATGTCTGACTCTGGGGGTTGGTCCTCACCTCAATTGCTAAGTCGAAGAGCCGGCGTTATCCGTAGACACCTCCAAGGTCATGTGGCCGGCATGACTGCATGGAATGCTGTTACCTTCCCGCTGGTGCGGTACCTATTGATCTACTCACATTTGCATATTTTTGAACTGCTACCCTGTTTCCCCTAAAATAAGACATCCCCAAAAAATAAGACCTAGTAGAAGTTTTGCTGAATTGCTAAATATTAGGCCTCCCCCAAAAGTAAGACCTAGCAAAGTTTTGTTTGGAAGCATGCCCAGCGCCCACCAAACAAAACACCATAGCATGCAAGATTGGTAAATGTACATACCAGTTGTATATGGAAATAATGGTAGTAACAAGAAATTCTTGACAGAAGTCACAGTTTGTCTGGTTTTGTTATGTTGGTTTGTGATGACAACTACTGTACAGTATAGAATAAATGTTCATTTTTTTGTTCAACAATAAATGTGAATTCTTCTTCATGGAAAAATAAGACATCCCCTGAAAATAAGACCTAGTGCATCTTTGGGAGTAAAAAATAATATAAGACACTGTCTTATTTTCGGGGAAACACGGTAGGTTGGCAGGAGCTGGAGCTAACAGCGGGCGCTTAAGCCGCTCCCGGGATTTGAACTGGGACCTTTCGGTCTGCAAGGTCAGCAGCTCAGCGCTTTAACGCACTTCGCCACTGGGGCTCCTACTATACAGGAAGATACAATAAAAATATAATAATAGTAATAACAATAAAAAAACTTTCTTTATTTTCCGCCCTATCTCCCCAAAGGGACTCAGGGCGACTTCTAACAAAAAATTGGCAAACATTCAATGCCATAATATATTGAACAAAGACAAAATAAACAACCTCGCAGGGACACGAAATGGGTCAGGGTTTACAGTGCACAATGCTAGGGCACAGCCCTTCTTCACCACGGAATCACGGCCTTCAGCATCAGCCAGGGGACTTACCGTCCTTGTCCGAGAGGACCTCCATCCTGCCGCTGAACATGGCCTTCAGCATGGTGTCGTGCCGCGTCAGGACCTGCACCGTGGTGTAGTAGAGGCAGCCTCCCACGTTGAGCCGCACATACTTGTTGCCCAGGGCACCCGCTCGGAAGCTGCCGAGGCCGGCCCCCTTGGGCTTGGACCCCGAAGCTGGGCAGAGGGCCGTCAGGCAAGTGTCCCCGGACATCTCCTTCTGCAAGTAGATGACAACTCTGCAGAGGGTGGGCTTGACCGACTCCGCCGTGGTGGGTGGGGGGATGGAGGGCTGCGGAGCCAGCAGTTGGATCTGGGGGCTGGATCCCGAACTAAACAACCACCAGAGGCAAGGAGGAGAGAAAGAGATGGTTAGAACCAAGCAGACATTCTTTGCTTCGACAACAATTATATTATACAATATGATATGTATATACAATATATTGTATTATTAGTATAGCATAATGTGAGCATGGCAATGATGAGGCCCGGAAAGATCTGTTAAGTCGAAGTAGGACTCAGAAAATTCCCTCAGGCAGGAAGCAGCCAAGTATTGAAGCTACAAGGCTATTCGATAATAATAATAATAAAACTTTATTTATACCCCGCCGCCAAGGTGGTCAATTGCAACTCACACTTTCCTCAAACAGACAATAGTTCTTTCTCCCACCCTGGACATTATTCCACAGATATATAAAGCCCACTTGCCTAGTTTCCAAGAGACCTCACCACCTCTGAGGATGCCTGCCATAGATGAGTCAACACATTGACTCAGAAAATGTTCCTAAAGTTGAGTTTAAACAAATCTAACCCATTGTCATATTGGCTTCTTTCTAGTTAACCTCAAGGACTGCCACTTTGCTTACCTAATAATAATAATAATAACAATAACAACAACTTTATTTTTATACCCCACGTCCATCTCCCTGAAGGGGCTCGAGAATATATGGTACATTTTATTATTTTTCTCTATTATTATTGGTATTATTACATTTATTATTTTACTCCATTATTATTACATTTATTATTGTACTCTATTATTGTTGCTACTATTACATTTATTTTACTCTATTTTTATTATTAATAATAATACATTTATTATTTCACTCTGATATTATTATTATTACATTTATTATTCTACTCTATTATTACATGTATTATTTTCCTGTATTTATTATTATTATTACATGTATTATTTAACTCTATTATTATTAAAAGGATACATAAGCACATTTACATTGAAGAAGATGAGAATAATTATTTAATCAGAGTTAGGAAGTCTTATCTTAAATTACAGCTTGTTGTAAATATTCAAAAACATTTAACCTACCGATGCCTCATTAATGTAATTTTATTGGTATCGATTTTTATTTCTGAAATTTCCAACCCTGGGCTTATACTTGAGTCAATGATTTCACAGCTTTTTGTGGTAAAATTAGATGCCTCGGCTTATATTCGGGTCGGCTTATACTCGGGTATATACGGTAGGTTAAAACACAATCCACTAATTAAAATAATATAACAGTATAAATATAAAACGACATAAAACACAACAAATACTTTAAAACCCTGGACATAAAGTACTGTATATGCAGAGGGTACCTGATAGTATGTGTATACAGTAGAGTCTCGCTTATCCAACGTAAACGGGCCGGCAGAACGTTGGATAAGAGAATATGTTGGATAATAAGGAGGGAGTAAGGAAAAGCCTTTTAAACATCAAATTATGATTTTACAAATTAAGCACCAAAACATCATGTTATACAACAAATTTGACAGAAAAAGTAGTTCAATACGCAGTAATGCTATGTAGTAATTACTGTATTTACGAATTTAGCACCAAAATATCATGACGTATTGAAAACATTGACTACAAAAATGTGTTGGATAATCCAGAACGTTGGATAAGTGAGTGTTGGATAAGTGAGACTCTACTGTACTTTCAAGTTAAGACCCGATGTTTGGCAACCCTAACAACGCCATGGGGTTTTCTTGAGCAAGGTAGTTATACCACCTCCTTCCTTTGAAATAAAGTCTATAGCACCAGATGTCGGTTGAACGAATACCAACAACGGTGAGCAAAGGTGGAAAGAAAAAGGTGATACCTGTGATTTTTTTCAAGCTGCAGTTCTCTATGACACTCTAGTTACCAGAACTGCCTTTCAAATGAGACCAAAGTCCGTCGTTTGGTCACCACATCGCTATGCAGAAGAGGCAGGAACTGGGAAAAAGATGTTCCGGATATCGTAATGGGTCTGACTCAGCTGGTCCCACACAATAGAACTTCTTCCTTTGCTTCCCCTCCACATACAGTTCTGGTATATGTGTGCTGTTTGCTTAACCACGTGCTGGAAATAGCCAAAGGCTTTAACAAGTATTGATCTCCTCATTGGGCAATGCCACTGGTATCTGGAAAAGGAGGGCATCAGACTCCAAGGCCGGGGAAATGCCAACGTTTATGGCAATGCGGAAAGAAAACCAAACTCAGAAAGACTTTGAACAATTATACAATCAGGTTGGAAAATGAATCTGAACTTAAAGGTGAATACTGCATATATTCGAGTATAAGCCTAGTTTTTCAGGCCATTTTTAAAGACTGAAAAAGCCCTCCTGCCTGGGGGAATTTCCTGAGTCCTACTTCGATTTAACAGATCTTTCTAGGCCTCATCATTGCCATACTCATATTATGCTATACTAATAATATAATATATTGTGTATATATATATCATATTGATAATAATATTATAATGTAATACAATTTAATAATAATACACTATTATAATGGTATATTTATATTCCATGTAATATTACTAATAATATTGCAGTATAGTGGTATAGTGCAATATAGTAATATATAATGCTTATATTTTGCTATACCAATACTATTATATATTGTATGTACATATAATTTGTAAGCCGCCCTGAGTCCCCTTGGGGATGAGAAGGGCGGGATATAAATGTCGCTAATAAATAAAAAATACTGTATATACTCAAATATAAGCCTAGTTTTCCAGCCCTTTTTTTAAGACTGAAAAAGCCCCCCTCGGCTTATACTTGGGTGAGGGTCCTGGCTGGCTTATATTTGGGTCAGCTTATACTTGAGAATATATGGTACATTTATTATTTTTCTCTGTTACTATTGGTATTATTACATTTATTATTTTTCTCTATTATTGTAGCTATTATTACATTTATTTTACTCTATTATTATTATTATTACATTTATTATTTCACTCTGATATTATTATTATTATTATTATTATTATTGCATTTATTATTTTACTCTATTTATTATTACATGTATTATTTTCCTGTATTTATTATTATTATTATTACATGTATTATTTTACTCTATTATTATTAAAAGGATACATAAGCACATTTCCATTGAAGAAGATGAGAATCATGATTTGATCAGAGTTGGACAGTCTTATCTTAAATTTGAGCTTTATGTAAATATTCAAAAACATTTCATCTACTGATGCCTCAATTAATGTAATTTCATTGGTATCGATTTTTATTTCTGAAATTTACCACCCTCGGCTTATACTGGAGTCAATGTTTTCCCAGTTTTTTTGTGGTAAAATTAGGTGCCTCGGCTTATATTCGGGTCAGCTTATACTCGAGTATATACGGTAAATTAGAAGCAAAAGGGTACAAATCCAAGCCTTTCGGAGTCTGAATCCGACTCAACTCTAAGCCTCCCTAGAAAGTAAAGTTCTTCGTTGAAGGATTGCAAACGTTGAGAGCTTTGCCCAGCTTTTTCATGAGTCCACTTCCTCCCCATTCAGTAATTCAGCTAAAAATACGCTGGCATTTCAGGCCCCACCCTTTGGTTTCTGCGCAGAATGACCATACGACTCTGAGAAGTTCTCTAAAATGGAATTTGGCCCCTGGGGTTAAAGAGATTGCTTTTCCTTCATAAGACACCATGTGAAACTCAATGAAAGTGCATTGGACTGAAAGAGATGTTTCCAATTTTGCCATAAATACAATAATATAATAATATATAATACTGACATTATGCTATACTAATAATATATTGTATATACATATAATATTGATAATAATATTATAATGTAATACAATAATACTGGATATAATACTAATATTATGCTATACAAATAATATATTGTTTATACTTATAATAGTGATAATAATATTATAATGTAATACAATATAATACACTATTTTAATTGTATGTTATATATTGCACGTACAGTAATATTACTAATAATATTGTAGTATAGTCATATAGTACAATATAGTAATATATAATTGTATAGTACAATATAATAATAATACAGTAGAGTCTTACTTATCCAAGACTTGCTCATCCAAGGTTCTGGATTATCCAATGCATTTTTGTAGTCAATGTTTTCAATATATCGTGATATTTTGGTGCTAAATTCATAAATACAGAAATTACAACATAACATTACTGTGTATTGAACTACTTTTTCTGTCAAATTTGTTGTATAACATGATGTTTTGGTGCGTAATTTGTAAAATCATAACCTACTTTGTTGTTTAATCCCTCCTTATTATCCAAGATATTCGCTTATCCAAGGTTCTGCCGGCCCATTTAGCTTGGATAAGTGAGACTCTACTGTATATAATACTAATATTATGCTATACCAATAATATACTATTTTAATTGTATATTTTATATTGCATGTAATATTACTAATAATATTGCAGTATAGTCGTATAGTACAAGATAGTAATATATAATGCTTATATTATGCTATACAAATAATATAATATATTGTATGTACATATAACATGTAAGCCGCCCTGAGTTTCCTTCGGGGTGAGAAGGGCGGGATATAAATGTAGCTAATAAATAATAATAATAAATACAGTAGAGTCTCACTTATCCAACATAAACGGGCCGGCCGAATGTTGGATAAGCGAATATGTTGGATAATAAGGAGGCATTAAGGAAAAGCCTATTAAACATCAAATTAAGTTATGATTTTACAAATGAAGCACCAAAACATCATGTTAGACAACAAATTTGGCAGAAACAGTAGTTCAATATGCAGTAATGCTATGTAATTTCTGTATTGACTACATTGACTACAAAAATGCGTTGGATAATCCAGAACGTTGGATAAGCAAGTGTTGGATAAGTGAGATTCTACTGTAGTACAAGATAGTAATATATAATGCTTATATTATGCTATACAAATAATATAATATATTGTATGTGCATATAAGTTGTAAGCCGCCCTGAGTCTCCTTCGGGGTGAGAAGGGAGGGATATAAATGTAGCTAATAAATAATAATAATAATGATAATAATTAGTACAAGATGGTAATATATAATGCTTATATTATGCTATACAAATAATATAATATATTGTATGTACATATAACTTGTAAGCTGCCCTAAGTTCCCTTCAAGATGAGAAGGGCGGGATATAAATGTAGCTAATAAATAATAATAATAATAATAATAATAATAATAATAATAATAAATAGTACAAGATGGTAATATATAATGCTTATATTATGCTATACAAATAATATAATATATTGTATGTACATATAACTTGTAAATCACCCTGAGTCTCCTTCGGGGTGAGAAGGGCGGGATATAAATGTTGCTAATAAATAATAATAATAATAATAATAATAATAATAATAATAATAAATAGTACAAGATAGTAATACTGTAATAATAAATAGTACAAGATAGTAATATATAATGCTTATATTATGCTATACAAATAATATAATATATTGTATGTACATATAACTGGTACCGCCCTTCGGGGTGAGAAGGGCGGGATATAAATGTCGTAAATAAATAACTAAATAAAATAAAATTATCCCCGCCCGCCCGTTTCATTTCCTTTCCAGGCCATGACTCCCCCAAACACAAAATCAATCCCACCTTTTATTTCCCCCCCCCCTCCCGCTTTCCAGGGCCCGCCCGCCTCGCTTTTTGCGTTCTCCTCACTCGACGCCTCTTTCTTTCCTCGAAATTGGCGAATTTCTCGCGGCAGCTACTCTCCGAGGCCTCCGAAACTCACCGGGCTGAAGTGAACCGGCTCCCGGGAGAGTCGGCGCGCCCTCCGGGTCCCAAGCCCAGCCGAAGGGCGGAGCTCGAAGCGCTAGCCTCCAGCAACAGGCCGTTCTCGTCAGTCAGGAGCTTCCGCCTACAAATCCCGGCATGCCCGGCTGGCGCGCCGCTCGTGACGCAATCATCAGCGGACGAGGATGACGTACCTTAGGACGTTTCTATCTCCCCCTTTAAGAGAATGGTACGTTCCAAGTGGGCGGGGCTGACGCTGCCTCTGTCGCCGTGGCAGCGCGGGGAGCGGGCCTGGAACGACCCACTTGGGCAGGTAAGGGGTCAGGGGGTGATGGGTGTTGCAGTCCGAAGCCCCCATTTAATAAAATAGGCCTTAGTTGTCTATAGGGACCCATCCAGGCTTTGAACAGAAGATCACAAGGCCCCATCCCAGCCTTTCCCAAGGCTCTAGAGGTCTGGGGATGATGGGTGTTGCAGTCCAAAGCCCCCATTTAATAAAATAGGCCATAGTTGTTTGTAGGGACCCATCCAGGTTTTGAGCAGAAGATCACAAGGCCCCATCCCAGCCTCTCCCAAGGCTCTAGAGGTCTGGGGATGATGGGTGTTGCAGTCTGACATCTCGAGAGATAGGGTATTATTACTAAAGTTGTTCATGATGGGAATATTTTACTGTTATTGTTTTAATTATATATGCTGTTGTATTGTTCTATCTGTTGATCGGGCTTGGTCCCCATGTGAACCGCTCTGAATCCCCACGGGGAGATGGAAGTAGGTTATAAATAATTGTTATTATTATTGTGTGCCAAGTTCAGTCCAGATCCATTGTCCCAATGGGGAGAAAGGAGGGGTATAAATAAAGATAAAAATAATAATAGGTAGTGAACCCACTATCTATTATTATTATTATTATTATTATTATTATTATTATTATCTTTATTTATATTCTGCTGTCAGAATGTGAGTGAACTAATAATAATAATAATAATAATAATAATAATAGAAAAAACCTTATTTCTATCCTGCACTATCTCCTCAAGATGACTCGGGACAGCTCACAACAAACAGCAGTAAAGATTCAATGCCATAAATGACCATAACTCAAAAGTAAAACATATTTAACATAATAATAATAATATACATTATTTATATGCTGTTCAAGGTGGTTCACAACAAACAGCGGCAAAGATTCAATGCCATAAATAATAATAATAATTATTATTATTATTATTTTATTTTTGTACCCCGCCACCATCTCCCCAGAGGGATTCGGGGTGGCTCACAGATATAAAACCAGCATACAGTGATATCAAATATAAATATCAAATACAAAAACACACAAATAAATTTAAAAGGCATTAAAAAAATCACAATCATTATAAAAAACATGAAAAACACAGCAATAAAAACATAAAAAACGGTCAGAAATGACCATATAATAATAATAATGATGATGATGATGATGATGATGATGATGATAATAATTGGCAGTGGGGTTCCTACAACTCTCTGAATGTGAGTAAACTAATAAAAATAATAATAATAATAATACAGTAGAGTCTCACTTATCCAACATAAACGGGCCGGCAGAACGTTGGATAATAAGGAGGGATTAAGGAAAAGCCTATTAAAACATCAAATTAAGTTATGATTTTACAAATTAAGCACCAAAACATCATGTTATACAACAAATTTGACAGAAAAAGTAGTTTAATACTCAGTAATGCTATGTAGTAATTACTGTATTTACGAATTTAGCACCAAAATATCACAATGTTTTGAAAATATTGACTACAAAAAAGCGTTGGATAATCCAGAACGTTGGATAAGTGAGACTCTACTGTAATAAGGCTTTCTGAATTTGAGTGAACTAATAATAATAATAATAATAATAATAATAATAGGCAGTGGGTTCCCACGGCTCTCCGAATGTAAGCTAATAATAGTAGTAATAATAATAATAATATGGCTTTCTGAATGTGAGTGAAATAATAATAATAATAATAATAATAATACTTTATTTCTATCCCGTCCTATCTCCCCAAGGGGACTCAAGGCAGTTCACAACAAACAGCGGCCACAAAGTGCAATAAAAAAAAAATGACCATAACTCAAAGTAAAATATATTGAACATAATAATAATAATAATAATAATAATAATAATAATAATAATAATATACTTTATTTATATTCCGCTCTATCACCCCGAGGGGACTCAGGGCGGATTACAGAACACACATACGTCAAGCATTCAATGCAATTATACAATTAACAAGGGCAGACAATACACAAACAGAGGTAAAGGCCTCTCCCATCTTATTCCCGGCATCTTGGAGGCTGTGTTCGACTCCGGTCACAACGGGATGCTGTCGTTCCATCTTCCATGCCAAGGACGTCCTTAGACATCCTCCCGATTGATGTCCTTAGGGGCGCCTTTTAGTACTTCCCAGCTAAAAGCAGTACCTATTTATCTACTCATCTTTTCACTTTCGATCTGCTAGACGGGCAGGGAGCTGGGGCTGACAGCGGGTGCTCACCCTAAGCCAATTAAAGCTAAAAGCCTGGTTTTCAGGACTCTATTCCCCGAACAAAAACATCCTACCTTTTTGTGTGTGTGTATTTGTGATATTATTTTGTTTCAGGAGACGGTAAAGATGGCAAAAGACATCCTGGGGGAAGCCGGGCTTCACTTTGATGAGCTGAACAAGCTGCGGGTTTTGGACCCGGAAGTGTCCCAGCAAACGGTGGAGCTGAAAGAGGAGTGCAAAATATTCGTCGACAGTAAGTGGCGGACCCACAGCGGAGGATGGACCAGTCCCTAGAAGCACTGTTTTCTGTTCGTGGTTTGAAAGTGTTATTTCCTGTTTAATTGTGTGGTCCTTACTTCGAAAATAGTTGTTCTGCTCCAGAAACTTTGTTTTTGTGGCTGTCACAGGTAGTGATTTCATGAGATATCCATTGAAAAACTATAGCAAGAAATGCCTAATCTTGGAAATGGCTGGAGACATTAAATAGTAGTACATTCCAACCTCTTTCCTGACCGTGTTGGACAGAAGTGTGTGTGTTTTTTAAAATTAATTTTTATTAGTGATTTTCCAGAAAAGTTTTTAACACTGTATCCTGCTTGTTGATTTTAATTATTGTTTTTATTGATGTTGATGTTTTTTACTGGGATAATTGTTTTATTGCTTTGTTACTGTTATTTGTTTGTTTTATTGGGCCTGGCCCCATGTAAGCCGCCCCGAGTCCCTTCGGGGAGATGGGGTGGGATATAAAAATAAAGTTATTATTATAAAGTTATTATTATACTCATATTACGCTATACTAATAATATAATATATTATGTATATATATCATATTGATAATAATATTATAATGTAATACAATATAATAATAATACACTATTATAATTGTATATTTATATTCCATGTAATATTATTAATAATATTGCAGTATAGTGGTATAGTGAAATATAGTAATATATAATGCTTATATTTTGCTATACCAATAATATTATATATTGTATGTACATATAATTTGTAAGCCGGCCTGAGACCCCTTGGGGATGAGAAGGGCGGGATATAAATGTCGCTGATAAATAAAAAATACTGTATATACTCGAATATAAGCCTAGTTTTTCAGCCCTTTTTTTAAGACTGAAAAAGCCCCCCTCAGCTTATACTCGGGTGAGGGTCCTGGCTGGCTTATATTTGGGTCAGCTTATACTCGAGAATATATTTATTTACATTTATTATTTTTCTCTATTATTATTGGTATTATTACATTTATTATTTTATTCTATTATTGTTGCTACTATTATATTTATTTTACTCTATTATTATTATTATTACTATTATTTCACTCTGATATTATTATTATTATTATTATTATTATTATTATTGAACTTATTATTTTACTCTATTATTACTTGTATTATTTTCCTGTATTTATTATTATTATTATTACATGTATTATTTTACTCTATTATTATTAAAAGGATACATAAGCACATTTCCATTGAAGAAGATGAGAATCATGATTTGATCAGAGTTGGACAATCTTATCTTAAATTTGAGCTTGATGTAAATATTCAAAAACATTTAACCTACTGATGCCTCAATTAATGTAATTTTATTGGTACAGTAGAGTCTCGCTTATCCAACGTAAACGGGCCAGCAGAACGTTGTATAATCGAATATCATTTATTTATTTGCAGTATTTATATTCCGCCCTTCTTTCTCACCCCAAAGGGGACTCAGGGCGGATTACAATGAACACATATATGGCAAACATTCGATGCCAACAGACAAACAACATATATAGACAGACACAGAGGCATTTAACATTTTTTTCCAGCTTCACGATTCTGGCCACAGGGGGAGCTGTTGCTTCACTGTCCACTAGTGGCTGTACTTCCTCATTCCTTTCCTCGTGTTTTGCTGGCAGTTTTATGGTGTTGTAAATTAGTTAAATTAGCCTCATGCATAAAGCGTACCTAAATTTCCCTACTTGACAGATGCAGCTGTCGTTCGGGGCTGCATAGGTCAACAGCAAGCCAGGCTATTTAATGGTCGGGGGCTTAACCCGACCCGGGCTTCAAACTCATGATCTCTTGGTCAGTAGTGATTTATTGCAGCTGGTTACTAGCCAGCTGCGTCACAGCCCGGCCTATATGTTGGATAATAAGGAGAGATTAAAGAAAAGCCTATTAAACATTAAATTAGGTTATGATTTCACAAATTAAGCACCAAAACATCATGTTACACAACAAATTTGACAGAAAAAAGTAGTTCAATACACAGTAATGCTATGTAGTAATTACTGTATTTACGAATTTAGCACCAAAATATCATGATGTATTGAAAACATTGACTACAAAAATGCATTGGATAATCCAGAATGTTGGATAAGTGAGACTCTACTGTTCTATTGTGTTTTAGTGTATTGTTATTGCTTGTTGTTTATACTGTTTTAATTGTTTTTAATTTGCTTTTTGTTTTGTATTGTTATATTGTGTGTTGAGGCCTTGGCCTTTGTAAGCCGCATCGAGTCCTTCGGGAGATGCTAGCGGGGTACAAATAAAGTTTAATAATAATAATAATACTGCAGGGGTCCCCAAACTAAGGCCCGGGGCCCGGATGCGGCCCATCGAAGCCATTTATCCGGCCCCCCATGGCACAAGGGCAGAAGTGGGTTGGGCTAAATGACCCAAGGGGTCTCTTCTTCTCTTACAACCATTATTATTATTATTATTATTATTATTATTATTATTATTATTAAACATTGAGGCTGGGTGGACATCTGTCAGGGATGCTTTGCTTGTGCTTTTGGTGCACAAGGGCAGAAGGGGATTGGACTGAATGGCCCAAAGGGTCTCTTCCAACCCTCTTTTTATTATTGTTGTTATTATTATTAATTATTATTGCTCGGTGGCCAACTATAGTCCGGCCCTCCAACGGTCCGTAGGATCGTGAACCAGCCTCCTGTTTAAAAAGTTTGGGGACCCCTGCTCTACTGTATCTGTTTTTATTTCTGAAATTTACATTCTTATTTAAACAATACACACTTCTGTCCGGTGATTTTGTTTCTTGTCAAACAGAAATCGGGGAATTTAAGAAAATAGTGGGCAACCTCATTGAGCTCGTCGACCAGCTCGCCAAAACAACTGAAAACGAGAAAATTAAGGTAATTTGTTGCTGTTCCGTGGCCACCGTATTGACTGGATTCCCTTTCGAGCAGGGCTCTTGGTTCTTTGCTGCAGAAAAGGGGGATTGTCGAAACAAAATGCATCCAAGTGTACCTCTTCCTTGCTTTCCGTAGGCCATTGGTGCTCGCAACTTGCTGAAATCCATCGCAAAGCAAAGGGAGGCTCAGCAGCAGCAGCTCCAGGCGTTAATAGCAGAGAAGACCACGCAGCTTGAAAGGTAGAGAGAGATTCTCTAGCTGAGTGGTTCCCAACTTATGGTCCGCGGAGAACTAAAAAAAGGTCTGTGAGCCAAGGGGAGGCTTGCAGGGGGTCCCTTGCCTCCCCAAGCGCCCCCAGTAAGCTGTCACCACATGCCCTTTCCAGTTAACTCACCACATCATGGTGCCTCTTTTACAAACCCTCACACCCCTCCTTGAGTTTCTTGCAAAGCAATACATTCTTATTTAAACAATACATTTAAAATACTGTATATACTCGAGTATAAGCCTAGTTGTTCAGCCCTTTTTTTAAGACTGAAAAAGCCCCCCCTGGCTTATACTTGGGTGAGGGTCCTGGTTGGCTTATACAGGAGAGTCTCACTTATCCAACATTCGCTTATCCAACATTCTGGATTATCCAATGCATTTTTGTAGTCAATGTTTTCAATATATCATGATATTTTGGTGCTAAATTCATAAATACAGTAATTACTACGTAGCATTACGTACGGGCTGTGGCGCAGGCTGTTGAGCAGCTACAATAAATCACTCTGACCATGAGTTCGAGGCCAGCCCGTGGCGGGGTGAGCACCCGTCAATTAAAAATGAAAAATAGCCCCTGCTCGTTGCTGACCTAGCAATCCGAAAGATAGTTGCATCTATCAAGTAGGAAATAAGGTACCACTTATAAAAGTGGGGAGGCAAGTTTAACTAATTTACGACCTGGAATGAGGAAGAGCCGTCAGAGTGGATGATGAAGCAGCTGCTCCCCCCTGTGGCCAGAATCCAACATCCCCTCAGGAGAAGGTTAAATTGCCTCTACGTCTGTCTGTCTCGGTCTCTGTTTGATGTGTTTATGGGCACTGAATGTTTGCCATGTATATGTATATTCTGATTCGCCCTGAGTCCCCTTCGGGGTGAGAAGGGCGGAATATAAATACTGTAAATAAATAAATAAATACTGAACTACTTTTTCTGTCAAATTTGTTGTATAACATGATGTTTTGGTGCTTAATTTGTAAAATCATAACCTAATTTGATGTTTAATAGGCTTTTCCTTAATCCCTCCTTATTATCCGACATATTCGCTTATCCAACATTCTGCCAGCCCGTTTATGTTGGATAAGTGAGACCCTACTGTATTTAGGTCAGCGTATACTCGAGAGTATATGGTACATTTATTATTTTTCTCTATTATTATTGGTATTATTACATTTATTATTTTTCTCTATTATTGTTGCTACTATTGCATTTATTTTACTCTATTTTTATTATTATTAATACATTTATTATTTCACTCTGATCTTATTATTATTACAGTACATTTATTACTTTTATTCTATTTATTATTTGTATTATTTTCCTGTATTTATTATTACTATTACATGTATTATTTTACTCTATTATTATTATAAGGATACATAAGCACATTTACATTGAAGAAGATGAGAATCATGATTTGATCAGAGTTGGACAGTCTTACCTTAAATTTGAGCTTGATGTAAATATTCAAAAACATTTAACCTACTGATGCCTCAATTAATGTAATTTTTTGGTATCTATTTTTATTTCTGAAATTTACCACCTTTGGCTTATACTAGAGTCAATGTTTTCCCAGTTTTTTTGTGGTAAAATTAGGTGCCACTGAGCTTGCATTCAGTCTCCTTGTGTTTACTTTCTTTCCAGGTACCGAGTCGAGTACGAAACGCTGTGCAAAATAGAAGCGGACCAAAACGAATTCATCGACCAGTTCATTTTCCAGAAATAGGGGCAGGGGGGACTTAAACTGGAGGCACAAAACAGACCAGGAGGCCTTAAGCCATTCCCGTAGCCCAAGAATTTAGCTTCCAAACATGGCCTAGAACTTGACCAAAGCCACATCTCAGCAGGTGGAAAGCGAACCTGAGCGGATACCCTATTGATGTTGGACTAGAGTCCCCATCATCCCCAGCCTTAACCATTTATGGGACCCCAGCGTTGGAGGAAAGCTGTTGTTGCGGTAGAATTGATACTATTTCCCGACGGATGCACTTAATATATTTTCTAATATTTTTTTTAATGTCCAACGTTTTGAACCACCAGACTGTTCTGTATTTATACATCTCCCCTTTCCTTACTTTTTTAAAAAGATAAATCAGGTAATAAATATTTTTTCGAAACTCCTTGTTTCCATTCCGGTATGGGGAGGCTAGAAAGTGATGCTCAATGGGGAAAATGGATGCACGGATTTCTAATGCCATTTGTGTTTGTTGTTAAAGTGCAAAGTATGGAACCCTGCGCAGACGAGGAAGCCTTAGCATTGAATGGTTGTGTTGTTAAAGTGTGAAGTATGGAACCCTGTGTAGACGGGGAAGCCTTAGCATTGAATGGTTGTGTTGTTAAAGTGTGAAGTATGGAACCCTGAGCAGACGGGGAAGCCTTAGCATTGAACGGTTGTGTTGTTAAAGTGCGAAGTATGGAACCCTGCGCAGACGAGGAAGCCTTAGCATTGAACGGTTGTGTTGTTAAAGTGTGAAGTATGGAACCCTGTGTAGACGGGGAAGCCTTAGCATTGAATGGTTGTGTTGTTAAAGTGTGAAGTACGGAACCCTGCGCAGACGGGGAAGCCTTAGCATTGAACGGTTGTGTTGTTAAAGTGTGAAGTATGGAACCCTGCGCAGACGGGGAAGCCTTAGCATTGAACGGTTGTGTTGTTAAAGTGTGAAGTATGGAACCCTGTGCAGACGGGGAAGCCTTAGCATTGAACGGTTGTGTTGTTAAAGTGCGAAGTATGGAACCCTGCGCAGACGGGGAAGCCTTAGCATTGAATGGTTGTGTTGTTAAAGTGTGAAGTATGGAACCCTGCGCAGACGGGGAAGCCTTAGCATTGAACGGTTGTGTTGTTAAAGTGCGAAGTATGGAACCCTGCGCAGACGGGGAAGCCTTAGCATTGAACGGTTGTGTTGTTAAAGTGCGAAGTATGGAACCCTGCGCAGACGGGGAAGCCTTAGCATTGAACGGTTGTGTTGTTAAAGTGTGAAGTATGGAACCCTGCGCAGACGGGGAAGCCTTAGCATTGAATGGTTGTGTTGTTAAAGTGCGAAGTATGGAACCCTGCGCAGACGGGGAAGCCTTAGCATTGAATGGTTGTGTTGTTAAAGTGTGAAGTATGGAACCCTGCGCAGACGGGGAAGCCTTAGCATTGAACGGTTGTGTTGTTAAAGTGTGAAGTATGGAACCCTGCGCAGACGGGGAAGCCTTAGCATTGAACGGTTGTGTTGTTAAAGTGTGAAGTATGGAACCCTGCGCAGACGGGGAAGCCTTAGCATTGAACGGTTGTGTTGTTAAAGTGTGAAGTATGGAACCCTGCGCAGACGGGGAAGCCTTAGCATTGAACGGTTGTGTTGTTAAAGTGTGAAGTATGGAACCCTGCGCAGATGGGGAAGCCTTAGCATTGAACGGTTGTGTTGTTAAAGTGTGAAGTATGGAACCCTGCGCAGACGGGGAAGCCTTAGCATTGAACGGTTGTGTTGTTAAAGTGCGAAGTATGGAACCCTGCGCAGATGGGGAAGCCTTAGCATTGAACGGTTGTGTTGTTAAAGTGTGAAGTATGGAACCCTGCGCAGATGGAGAAGCCTTAGCATTGAACGGTTGTGTTGTTAAAGTGTGAAGTATGGAACCCTGCGCAGATGGGGAAGCCTTAGCATTGAACGGTTGTGTTGTTAAAGTGTGAAGTATGGAACCCTGCGCAGATGGAGAAGCCTTAGCATTGAACGGTTGTGTTGTTAAAGTGTGAAGTATGGAACCCTGCGCAGACGGGGAAGCCTTAGCATTGAACGGTTGTGTTGTTAAAGTGTGAAGTATGGAACCCTGCGCAGATGGGGAAGCCTTAGCATTGAACGGTTGTGTTGTTAAAGTGTGAAGTATGGAACCCTGCGCAGACGGGGAAGCCTTAGCATTGAACGGTTGTGTTGTTAAAGTGCGAAGTATGGAACCCTGCGCAGACGGGGAAGCCTTAGCATTGGACGGTTGTGTTGTTAAAGTGCGAAGTATGGAACCCTGCACAGACAGGGAAGCCTTAGCATTGAACGGTTGTGTTGTAAGCGCTTTTCTATATATGGATCAGTTCAATGTAGTTTCCAGTTTGTTTTAATTCAGCTCTTTCCATTACATATGAGAAAGTTAAATGAGGACAGGAATATTTTATCTAACTATTATTGGAAATACAGGACCCTTATCTACAGATTCCCAAAAATATCCCTGCTGCAGAAGTGGCCTTTCGGAAGTCCTCCGATGTGGTTCCAGCCCAAATATAGTCAAAATACAGGGTTTGCTATTACGTATGATTTCAAGGGTCCATAGGTCCATCTATTCTCTAGTCCTGAAACAAGCCTTTCTTTTGTCTACCCCCCCCCCCCAATTATTTCTTTTTCCTTTTTTCCACCTGGTTGTAGGCAGGGCTGAGCAGCATGGTGAAGAGGATCAGGAGCGGGACCAGCAAGTAGGGCAGGTAGACGGAGGCCAGGGCCAAGCGCTCGCGGGGCGTCTGGGGGCCCGGGGGCCGGGACTTGGAGAAGTCGCCAAACAGGACGTGGGGCAGGATGGCTGTCAAGGTGGTGGCCACGTGGGTGGCGTAGATGATGGCCGGGGTCCGGATCCACCTGCAGTTACCTGGGCAGAAGGCAGAGCGGGAGAACGGTGGCCCAGAGCTCTAACAACTAGCAAAATGTTATTTTTGATGAAACAATCATCATTGGAAAGCAAGGCAATGAATAATCCTGCTTGCAAATGGCTTTCCCCATCCAGCCTCCTTGCCTTTCCCTCCTCCTTTCCTTCCCTCTTTCTTTCCCTCCCTCTCACCTTTCCTCCTTCCCTCCCTCCTTTGTTCCTTCCTTCCTCCCTTCCCTCCTTCCCTCTTTCCTTCCTTCCCATCTTCCTTCCCTCTGTTCAACATCTTTATTAACGACTTAGACGAAGGGTTAGAAGGCACGATCATCAAGTTTGCAGACGACACAAAACTGGGAGGGAGAGCTAACACTCCAGAAGACAGGAGCAGAATTCAAAACGATCTTGACAGACTAGAGAGATGGGCCAAAACTAACAAAATGAAGTTCAACAGGGACAAATGCAAGAGACTTCACTTCGGCAGAAAAAATGGAAATCAAAGATACAGAATGGGGGACGATGCCTGGCTTGACAGCAGTGTGTGCGAAAAAGACCTTGGAGTCCTTGTGGACAAGTTAAACATGAGCCTACAATGTGATGCGGCTGCAAAAAAAGCCAACGGGATTCTGTCCTGCATCAATAGGGGAATAGCGTCTAGATCCAGGGAAGTCTGCTCCCCTCTATTCTGCCTTGGTCAGACCACACCTGGAATACTGTGTCCAATTTTGGGCACCGCAGTTGAAGGGAGATGTTGACAAGCTGGAAAGCGTCCAGAGGAGGGCGACTAAAATGATTAAGGGTCTGGAGAACAAGCCCTATGAGGAGCGGCTTAAAGAGCTGGGCATGTTTAGCCTGCAGAAGAGAAGGCTGAGAGGAGACACGAGAGCCATGTACAAATACATGAAGGGAAGTCATAGGGAAGAGGGAGGGAGCTTGTTTTCTGCTGCCCTGCAGACTAGGACGCAATGGAACAATGGCTTCAAACTACAGGAAAGGAGATTCCACTTGAACATCAGGAAGAACTTCCTCACTGTGAGAAGGGCTGTTCAACAGTGGAACTCTCTCCCCCGGACTGTGGTGGAGGCTCCTTCTTTGGAGGCTTTGAAGCAGAGGCTGGATGGCCATCTGTCGGGGGTGCTTTGAATGCGATTTCCTGCTTCTTGGCAGGATGGGGTTGGACTGGATGGCCCATGAGGTCTCTTCCAACTCTTCTATGATTCTCACCCTTCCTTCCCTCCCTCTTTCTTTCCTTCCTTCCTTCCCTCCTTCCTTCCCTGCTTCGTTCCTTCCCTCCCTCTTTCTTTCCTTCCTTCCTTCCCTCTTTCCTTTCCTCTTTGCTTCCTTCCTTCTTCCCTCCCCTCCCTCCTTCCTTCCCTTTCCCTCTTTCCTTCCTTCCCTCTCACCTTCCTTTGTTCCTCCCTCCCTCCCTCTTCCCTTCCCTCCCTCCTTCGTTCCTTCCTTCCTCCCCTTCCTCCTCCCCTCTTTCCTTCCTTCCCTCCTTTGTTCTTTCCTTCCCTCTTTCCCTCCTTCCCTCCCTCCCTTTTTCTTTCCTTTTTTCTTTCCTTCCTTCCTCCCTCCCTCCCTTCCCTTTCCCTCTCACCTTCCTTCGTTCCTTCCTCCCCTCCTCCTTCTTTCCCTTTCCTTCCCTCCCTCCCTCTTTCCTTCCTTCCTTCCTTCCTTCCTTCCTTCCTTCCTTCCTTCCTTCCTTCCTTCCTTCCTTCTCCATGTTCAACATTTACACACATGACCAACCCCGGCCAGAAGGCACACAGAGTTTCCTCTATGCTGACGATCGTGCCATCACGGCCCCCCCGCTTACCTTTCCAGAAGGCGTAGGCCGCTATGGGGAAGAAAGGCAGGTGTAAAAAGGCTTCCACGTAAATGAACGCCTTGAACCAGGGAGGGGGGTTCGCCATCAGGGGGTCTTTAAAGGAGGCCGTGTACGAGGTCAACACATCTGTCAACTGGAGGAGAAAAAAATAACTCAGAGGAATTCTTTCTGTATCGACTGGGGAATATGTTTTTAATGGTAAAATATTAACCGCCCAGGATCAGAGGCCTTTCTTTAGACAATCCCTGGCCTTGGTGGCGGGCGATAAGAAGAACTCTGGCAGGTCAACACCAGGGGCAATCAGGAAAAGATTTGGAAAAACCAGTTGGTTTTCATTGCTCAGTCCAATGTAGTCTTTGAAACATATTTGCTTTATGTGTTGTCGAAGGTTTTCAGGACAGAATTCTTCTGGGATATGGCCAGACAGCCCGGAAAACTTACAGCAACCCAGCAATTCTGGCCATGAAAGCCTTCGACAACATATAGATTCTGTAAGCATTTATAGGAGTCAACCAAAAGTTAAAATACACATGTAAATACCATGGATTACTTCCACATACGATTTTGGGACTACATGCCCCAGGCTGCATCTACTACTACTACTACTACTACTACTACTAATAATAATAATAATAATAATAATAATTTTGGGACCACATGCCCCAGGCTGCATCTACTACTACTACTACTACTAATAATAATAATTTTGGGACCACATGCCTCAGGCTGCATCTATTACTACTACTACTACTAATAATAATAATAATTTTGGGACCACATGCCCCAGGCTGCATCTACTACTACTAATAGTAATAATAATAATTTTGGGACCACATGCCTCAGGCTGCATCTACTACTATTACTACTACTACTACTTATTATTATTATTATTATTATTATCATTATTTTGGGACTATATGCCCCAGGCTGCATCTATTTATTTATTTATTTACAGTATTTATATTCCGCCCTTCTCACCCCGAAGGGGACTCAGGGCGGATCACATTATAACACACATAGGGCAAACATTCAATGCCCATAAACACATCAAACAGAGACTGAGAGACACACGCAGAGGCAAGTTAACCTTCTTCTGAGGGGATGTTCGATTCTGGCCACAGGGGGGAGCAGCTGCTTCATCATCCACACTGACGGCACTTCCTCATTCCAGGTCGTAAATTAGCTAATCTACTACTACTACTAATAATAATAATAATTTTGGGTCTACATGCCCCAGGCTGCATCTACTACTACTAATAATAATAATAATAATTATTATTATTTTGGGACTATATGCCCCAGGCTGCATCTACTACTACTACTAGTAATAATAACAATAATAATAATTTTGGGACTATATGCCCCAGGATGCATCTACTACTAGTAGTAGTAATAATAATAATAATAATAATAATTTTGGGACTATATGCCCCAGGCTGCATCTGCTGCTACTACTACTATTACAACTACCACTACTACTAATAATAATAATAATTTTGGGACTATATGCCCCAGGCTGCATCTGCTACTACTACTACTACTACTACTACTACTAATAATAATAATAATTTTGGGACTATATGCCCCAGGCTGCATCTGCTACTACTACTACTACTACTAATTATTATTATTATTATTTTGGGACTATATGCCCCAGGCTGCATCTACTACTAGTAGTACTACTAATAATAATAATTTTGGGACTATATGCCCCAGGCTGCATCTACTACTACTACTAGTACTACTACTACTAATAATAATAATAATGATGATGATGATGATAATTTTGGGACTATATGCCCCAGGCTGCATTTACTACTACTACTACTACTACTACTACTAATTATTGTTATTATTATTATTTTGGGACTACATGCCCCAGGCTGCATCTAATAATAATAATAACAACATCATCATCATTGTGGAATTGATGTGGTTTGGCATCACTTGAACTGCCATGGCTCAAGGCTATGGAATCGTGGGAGTTGTAGTTTGGGGAGAAGCCTTGAGCCATGGCAGTTCAAAGGGCACAAAGTGCATTTATTCTACAATGTAGATTTCTTTTAAAACCTATTTTTTTGGAATGACTTACTTGGTGAGGATAAACTCCAGGGAGGAGAGGCTGCAGATCCACCAGCAAAGTGATGGGGATGTGGGTGAAGAAATAAAAGGAAAAAAGCCACTCCAAGCCCCGCGTGGCGGCCATGGCCAGGGAAGGACGGACTGCGCCAGCCAGAACAGGCCACTTCCCTCTTCCGGGATGGGCGGGGCTTCCTTGCTCTTGCCCCGTCTACCTCTTAAAGGGGCCCGGCCCTCTTTGCCAACTGGGTGAAAAAACAAACGTTGTCCTCCACAAACACTATCCTGCCCACCACCACTCAAGGGAAGGCTTTCACACAGGGACAATTTCATCCTAGATTTTCTGTTTTTCCTCCACTACAGACATCTCAGTGTTTCTGACTCTCTTTGCATGATCCCACCCACTGCAAATTGGTGTGTCATTGATATTTGTATTGATTTTTGTTTTTTGTGTAGCACAGTGGTTCCCAAACTTATTTGGCCTCCCGCCCCCGTTCCAGAAAAAATATTACTCAGTGTCCCCTGGAAAGGGGGCGTGGCTTAGAGGGATGGGTGTGGCTCCTGTTCAAGTGGGCGGGGATGAGCCTCTCCCCTAGTCCAAGATGCAGGGCTGGGAGGGGGAGGTGGGCGGGGCCAGGACTGGGATGGGCGGAGTTACAAGCTCTGAGGCAGGGCTGAGCTTCTATCCCTGTCCTGTGGTGCCTTCCAGGACACGGGGGCGGAGCTAGAGGAGGGGGCGGGGCCTCTTCCCAAGTGCCTGACAGGGCTGAACCTCTATACCCCGCCCCTCTGTCCTAACAAGCACCTCAGGGGAGGTATATGGAGGCTCAGCCCTGTCTCATGCTCTTGGGAAGAGGCCCCGCCCCCACCCCTATCCCCACCCTTTAGTCCTAAAAGGCCTCTCAGGAGAGGTATAGAGGCTCAGCCCTGTCTCGTGCTTTTGGGAAGAGGCACCGCCCCCACCCCTAGCCCCGCCCTTTAATCCTAAAAGGCCTCTCAGGGGAGGTATAGAGGCTCAGCCCTGTCTCGTGCTTTTGGGAAGAGGCCCCGCCTCCACCCCTAGCCCCGCCCTTTAATCCTAAAAGGCCTTTCAGGAGAGGTATGGAGGCTCAGACTTGTCTCGGGCTCTTGGAAGGAGGCCCCGCCCTCACCCCTAGCCCTGCCCTCTGTGTCCCAACAAGCGCCTCAGAAGAGGTATAGAGGCTCAGCCCTGTCTTGGGCTCTTAGGAAGAAGACACGCCCACTCCTCTAGCTCCGCCCCCTGTGTCCTAACAGGCGCCTCAGGTGCTCAGCCCTGTCTCCGGCACTTGGGAAGAGGCCCCGCCCCTCTCCTGGCCCCGCCCCCATGTCCTAATAGGTGCCATCACCGCCCCCCTGGATCACTCCAGCGCCCACCAGGGGGCGGTAGCACCCACTTTGGGAATCACTGGTGTAGCACCATCTTGTGCTGCTCTACAAACTGCCCCAAGTCCCCATTGGGAGATGGTGGCTGGATATAAATAAATAAATAATAATAATAATTATTATTATTAACGTGATCTGCACAATGATTTGTGCTCCTATGCTTATGTATGAGCTTTCTGTCAGTTGAACATCCATGTCTCCTGTGTCAATATAATAATATATAATCCTCATATTATGCTATACTAATAATATATCGTATATACATACAATATTAATTATATTATAAGTAATACAATATAATAATAATACACTATTATAATCGTATATTATATATTACATGTAATATTATGAATAATATTGCAGTATAGTGGTATAGTACAATATAGTAATATATAATGCATATATTGTGCTATACTAATAATATTATTTATTTATTTATTAGCAACATTTATATCCCACCCTTCTCACTACGAAGGGGACTAAGGGCGGCTTACAAGCTATATATACATATAATAAAATATATTATTAGTATAGCACAATATAAGCACTACATAAGCATTATATTTTATTCTACTAGCTGTGCCCGGCCACGTGTTGCTATTATACGATTATAATAGTGTTTTATTATTATATTGTATTACATTGTAATATTATCAATATTATATGTATAACCAACTATATTATATTTCAGTAGAGTCTCACTTATCCAACATAAACGGGCCGGCAGAACTTTGGATAAGCGAATATGTTGGATAATAAGGAGGGATTAAAGAAAAGCCTATTAAACATCAAATTACATTATGATTTTACAAATTAAGCACTAAAACATCATATTATACAACAAATTTGACAGGAAAAAGTAGTTCAATACTATGCTATGTAGTAATTACTGTATTTACGAATTTAGCACCAAAATATCACGATATATTGAAAACATTGACTACAAAAATGCGTTGGATAATCCAGAACATTGGATAAGCAAGTGTTGGATAAGTGAGTCTCTACTGTACATCATAATATTATTATCAATATTATATGTATATAACATATAGTATGTGCATATAACTTGCAAGCCGTCCTGAGTCCCCTTCGGGGTGAGAAGGGCGGGATATAGAGGTTGCTAATAAATAAATACTTTACTCGAGTATAAGCCTAGTTTTTCAGCCCTTTTTTAGGACTGGAAAAAACCCTCCTCGGCTTATACTCGGGTGAGGGTCCTGGTAGGCTTATATTCAGGTCGACTTATACTCAAGTATATATGGTATATTTGTTATTTTTCTCTATTATTACTGGTATTGTTACATTTATTATTTTACTCTATTAATTATTATAATTACATTTATTATTTTACCCTATTATTGTGACTTTTACATTTATTTTACTCTATTTTTATTATTATTATTACATGTATTATTTTACTGCATTTATTATTAAAAGGATACATAAGCACATTGAAGAAAATGAAAATGATTTAATCAGAGTTGAAAAGTCCTATCTTAAATTACAGTTTGATGTAAAGATTCAAAAACAACACTCTGAAAACAGGGGAAATCCAGACAGAAAACATTTAACCTACTGATGCCTCAATTAATGTAATTTTATTGGTATCTCGGCTTATACTGGAGTCAATATTTTTCCAGTTTTTTTGTGGTAAAATTAGGTGCCTCGGCTTATATTGGGTCGGCTTATACTTGAGTATTATATACGGTAAGTACTTATTTTTGGATCCAAACAAAACTCTAGCAGTGAATATTGTAGGAGTCCCGAATCCGAAGTCTAGAAAGGTTTCCGTTGATATACGAATCCATGGCCACCTAAAGTCAGACGAAGAACGGAAAATAAAACGCTCGGCCACAATGGTGTTGCTTGTTTCAAATGTCACATTTAATGTTTTCACCACTGTACTTCAAAATCTACATTGTACAAAGTGACCCGCAAGTGTGCCACATTTAACAGACCAACCTCTGAGATTTTACCTTTCATACCACTGTCTTCTTGGGCTCGTGTTTTATTTTTTATTTTTTAAAGTTAAGGACACGTTTCTCATTCGAGTGAGTTGAAATGCTTCAGTTTCAAAAAAATCCCTCAGGAGCCACACAAAAAAACAAAGATATTTCGGGCACCTTTGTTTAGAGAAATCCGACGCTCGTCTCGTTCGCATCAAAATAATGACTTCATTGAAGTTAAAACTTCCCGAAAACATAACTTAACTCATAGTTCAGTTCCAGCTCAGATCACGCCTCTCGAAAATACTCTGCTAAATACAGATAACTTACAATAACTTTAACAGTTAATTGTCCATGACAAACACTAAGGTTTCTCGCTCTCTCAGTCTCTCTCAATCTCACAATCGCTCTCAATATTTTTTTTTAAATATCCCAGACCAAGTTTCAAAAATGTTCTTTTAAGACCATTCATTCGTTTTTTTTTTCTCTTTGTACAGGTGAAAAAACAGTCTTGAATTTTTCTTGCCTTTTTTTTAAATATAAAAGTTGGAAGGGACATTCAAGTTTCAAGTCTCCACACTGGACTTTAAAAAAAAAAATTCATGTGGAGGTAAACAAACCAAGTTGTATACTCCAGGAGGTAGCGGCCTTCAATTTGTGTTCATATATATATATACATATGCACAGAATAATTCAGTGTCTGAACAGAAAGAACAACACAACAAAGAGAAGAAATTAGCAAAAAAATAATAAAAACAAAAATCAAACGTAATAAAAGTTATCATCGACTACTCCGACATTTCAAGACTTCCACAGCTTTGCCTAGCGACACAAATACAATTAAACGTAATTCCCTATGTGCTTTTTCCCCCCTCCACTTGTGTTTTTTCACCCAACTGTCCAGTGCAGGATTGTTAAAAAATAAAATTACTAAGTTTCACAGATAGATCTAAAAAAAAATGTGCAAGCTACTCTCTCAGTCTCTCTCTCTCTCTCTATACACAGCAATGAAGATCAAGATTCTTGGAAATCGTAGCCCAGAAAATGGATTTATTTACACACATTTTTGCAGGTGCATGCGGAAGGGGCGGGGGAGATGGTTTATGTAAGAAAAGAGCAGAAAAAACCTTTAATAAAAATAGATTAAATATATATATTTATATATATTTATTTATACCAGGTCATTCTTTCTACTCATGACGTCAGATTGGGAAACGGCACTTAGACAATGCTCGGGGCGTCAAGATTGGTCACGGTTGGTTTTTGTACTCTTTTAATATATATATATATATATGGTTTTAAAAAAAAAAACAACCCCAAATCTTCAGGAATGGATTGATATCGAACCACCTTCTAACCTCATTGTCAAGTCGAAAGGAAAGAAAAACCTCAAACAAGGATCAAAACAAACCAACGCAGCAACTTTCCTCTCCGTTTAGTTCCTTCTCCGTCTCAATTCACGGGTGGCGAAAACAAAACGTGTGCAACTCTGGATATATTTCCCCCGCATTTTCTAAAACCCCAACCTTGACAAAGATTGAAACGCCTAGTTTCGCTTGTCTCCTACCTCTCGTATCATACAAGGAAATAGTGGTTGTTAATTTACAAACTTCATTAGTAAAAGTACAGTACAAGCATGATTAAACCTCCAGAAATTGCAAATCCCAGAATCCAGTGGAAAGCTACATTATGTCTTCAGTAGTAGTACAATATATCGTCCATGTTTACTCCCAGACCAGTGGAGACGGCGGCATCTCGGACGGCTGGGCAACAGTGGAACTGGAAGGCAACAAACGGACACGGTCAGTGCTCACTTCCGAGGGAGCACTAGGCGTAGAAAAACTCAACAATACAGCCTCACGTTAACATTTATTCATTTGCTAGCTTGGGGACCCGGCGATGCCCGGGTCATTTGAGAATGGTATTATTCGTCTTTTAATGTTATGTTTTCTGTTTGGAGTGGGGCCGGGCTGTGGCGCAGCTGGCTAGTAACCAGCTGCAATAAATCACTACTGACCGAGAGGTCATGAGTTTGAAGCCCGGGTCGGGTTAAGCCTCCGACCATTAATAGCCCCGGCTTGCTGTTGACCTATGCAGCCCCGAAAGACAGTTGCACCTGTCAATTAGGGAAATTTAGGGACACTTTATGCGGGAGGCTAATTTACAACACCATAAAACTGCCAGCAAAACACGAGGAAAGAAATGAGGAAGTACAGCCACTACTGGATGGTGAAGCAACAGCTCCCCCTGTGGCCGGAATCGTGAAGCTGGAAAAATGTTTAAAAAATGCCTCTGAGTCTGTCTAATGTATGTTGTTGTCTGTTGGCATTGAATGTTTGCCATATATGTGTTCATTGTAATCCGCCCTGAGTCCCCTTCGGGGTGAGAAGTGTGGAATATAAATACTGTAAATAAATAAATAAATAAATTACAATTCCCAGAATTGTGGCTGAATCCTCCCCAAACCCTGCCAGTATTATAAGTTGGCCATTTTGGGCCTGTGTCCCAGGTGTGCTGCAGTACTCTCTGGATGGGGGTGAACTACTGCAACTTCCAGATTCCCGGGGCAATTGCCCCGAAATATCTATCAGTATCCACAGCAGGTAATATTCAGTCTGTGTGCCAAGTTTGGTCTAGAATCGTCATTGGCTGGGTTCAGTGGTCTTTGGATGGAGGTGAACTACAACTCCCAAAATCAAGGCCCCTTCCCACAAATATCTGCAGTATGTTCAGTATCTGGCTGCAGGTGAACTATAACTCCCTTTTTCCCAAACTTGTCCAATATGTTGTATTGGTTATGTGGGCTCTGTGTGCCAAGTGTGATGCTCATTCATTGCAGGTGAACTATAAATCTTAGTACCTACTACTCCTGAACTTCCAGTCCAGTTCCCCTCAAAACCCACCGTATTCAAATCTGGGCATATTGGGTCTGCATGGCAAGTTTGGCCCAGACCCATCATTGTTTGGGTTCATAGCGTTCTGGGTGTAGGTGAACTACAACTCCTCTATATTCCTCAGTAGGAGTGACAGTGCTCTGACTTGATGCAGGGTGAACTACAACTTCCACCATGTGGAGTCAGTTCCTAAACTCCTCCAGTAAGTTTAGTTGCAGCTCAGTTCTGCTCTGTTTGTTCTGCAGAGAGATTGGAAAGGGAAGGGCAGTGGGCGGGGCCATGCAAATTACACAGCAATGGAGAACCCTGGGATGCCTGCCTGTGGTTGGAAGAAAAAGCAAAATTTGGATGAAAAGGTTCCCAAACGAAAGCATTCCTTGGGTGGTGGGCTGTAGTGCTTGGGAAGGACATTGGCAGGGGCTGGGCTGCATGTTCATTGCGCTCGCTGTAACCACAATGTCAGTGGAAAAGAGTGACTTGCTAGATTCTTAACCCTGGGCACTATAGCCTGTTTGTGGAGGCCGGAGGTTGTCTGTGTGAGCAGACATCTGTGCCACATACACACATACGGGTTTTCACTTTTATTATGGATTTAGATTTAGATAGATTTAGATTAGATAGATTAGACTAGCTGTGCCCAGCCACGTGTTGCTGTGGCATATGGAAATCCTTTGTTGGTGAGGTGGAATAGCAGTGAACAGCCTTGCAGGCTCAAAGCCTGGCCATTTTCTTCTTATGGGAATTCATGTTTGGTGAGTGGGAATACAACAGAATAGGCTTGCTGCTTGGAAGGCTGGGAACTTGTGTTCTAGGGGCTGCTAGAATTGCAATGAATAGCCTCGCTGCTTCAAAGCCTGGCTGCTTGCTACCTAGGGGAATCTTTGGTTAGTCAGCTTCAATAGTACAGAGTAGTATAGCTGCTTCAAAGCCTGTCCGCCTTCTACCAAGGTTAATCCTTTGTTGATCTGGTTGGATTGCACTGAATAGCCTTGCAGCTTCAATGCCTGGCTGTGTTATACCTAGGGCAGTGATGGCCAACCTATGACACGCGTGTCAGCACTGACACGCCTAGCCATTTTTGCTGCCACGCTGCCACATGCAGATTGATTGGATGACTAATGTTTTTTGTGGCCAAATTTTGTGTGATTTGGTCCAGTGGTTTTGTTGTTTACTCCTTGGGAATTATGCACATCACACACACAATCATTCTATTATTATTCTATTATTATTGTAGTATATTATTATATTATTACTATTATATTATTAGTATGTTATTCATTATTCATAACTACATTGAAACTACAATAGATTGAAATCAGCGTGGAAATTGCAAGAGGTACCATAGATTGTTGTACATGGAAATAATGGTAGTAAATAGTTTTTGATTTATTAAATACAGTTATATATTACAATTATATATTTTTGTTATTTAAACTATATATATTGTGAAATTATGATTTTTTTCTCGAAGTGACACACCACCCAAGTCATGCTAGGTTTTTTGGTGAAGTTTGACACACCAAGTGCAAAAGCTTGCCCATCATTGACCTAGGGGAATCCTTGCTTGGCGAGCTGGAGTAGCACCCTCAATCAAAGAGTCACTTCGAAGCCTGGCTACTTCCTTTGTCGGGGAATCCTTGTTTGGCCATCTTGAATTGCACTGAATAGCCTTGCTGCTTGCAAGCCTGACCGCTTTCTACCTTGTGGAATCCTTGGTTGACCAGGTTGAATGGCAATTAATAGTCTCGGTGCGGCAAGTATGAATGCTGCAATTAATCACCTTGATTAGCATGTAATGGCCTTGCAGCTTCAAAGCCTGGATACTTCCTGCCTGGGGGAATCCTTTGTTGGGAGGTGTTAGCTGTCTGGAATTTCCCTGTTTTCAGAGTGTTGCTCTTTATTTACTATCCTGATTTTAGAGATTGTATTGTTCTGTATTATTATACCACAGTACATATTATATATTTACTAGCTGCGCCCGGCCACGCGTTGCTGTGGCGAATTATGGTGGTATGGGAAATAAAGTATTGAGGAACTGGTGGTAGTTAAGGTAAAGGGTAAAGGATTTCCCCTGACATTAAGCCCCCTTCTATGAGCCCCCTTCTACACAACTGGATAAAATGCACACTGAAGTGGATTATACGGCAGTATGGAGTCAAGATAATCCAGTGCAAAGCAGATAATATAAGATGATAAATGGGTTATATAGCTGTGTGGAAGAGCCTTGAGTCTACACTGCCATATAATCCAGTTAAAATCAGATAATCTGTATTTTATAGGGAGTGTGGAAGAGGCCTAAGTGAGGCCTAACTCTGCCTGTCCCCTGAGGTGAGTTGGTTGCTAGGAGACCAAGTGGGCGGAGCTCAGCCTTCTAACTGGCAGCAATTGGATGAAAGTAATTATTCCTCTCCCTCTAATTAGGACTTTATTTTTCTTTTCTTTTTGTTGTATGAACGTAGAGGCATGGATGAGGGGTTGTGCTGCCAAGTTTAGTGTTTCTGGGACGTGTAGTTTTGTTGTTTTGTCCTAGGCCAAAATTTCATTACTCTTTTACTTATATAGATAATCTTATATATTACATATATATTAAAAACATACATACACAGTAGAGTCTCACTTATCCAACATAAACGGGCCGGCAGAACGTTGGATAAGTGAATATGTTGGATAACAAGAAGAGATTAAGAAAAAGCCTATTAAACATCAAAATAGGTTATGATTTTACAAATTAAGCATCAAAACATCATGTTATACAACAAATTTGACAGAAATGTGTAGTTCATTACACATTAATGCTGTGTAGTAATTACTGTATTTACGAATTTAGCACCAAATATCACAATGCATTGAAAACATTGACTACAAAAATGCATTGGATAATCCAGAACGATGGATAAGTGAGACTCTACTGTATGTGTGTGTGTGTGTGTGTATATATAATCTTATAGCATCTGCTTAGAACTGGATTATATGAGGCCCCTTCTACACAGCTGTATAAAATCCACACTGAACTGGATTATATGGCAGGGTGGACTCAAGATAATCCAGTTCAAAGCAAATACTGTGGATTATATGCCTTGGCATTCTGGTTTATATAGCTGTGTGGGAAGGACTTGAGTCTACACTGCCATATAATCCAGTTAATCCAGGGGGCTGGGCCTAAAGGGGGTGGGGCCTACCGTTTCGAGCCATTTCTAAAGGGGGAAAACAGCTCTTTCTCGTCCTCTAATTTGGGCTTTATTTTTCTAGGTTTTTTTGTTTGAAAGACATAGACTGGATGACTATGTCTTTTGTGGCCAAATTTGGTGTGATTTGGTTCAGTGGTTTTGTGGTTTACTTCATGGGAAAAACATACATTACATACATTTTTATATATATAGATGAGCGTTATTAAAAGTAGAAAGGGAGAAATAAATTAATACTTAAATAGAGTAACAAATAAAAAATTATAATCAACAAGTAATGAGCGGGAGGCTTGTACATTTCTAAACATTACTCCATGTTAACAAAACCTACCACTGTAAACATTAAGACACCTCTTTAAGAATACATTAGGCATATTACTAAAAGTCTTGCAAAGCCCTTATAGGGTTTTTTTTTTAAAAAAGAAACCTGCCATACTGCTAAAGAAAAAAAAGTAAATGAATATCAGATGTGATTACATACAGTTACCTAATAAAGCTCTTAAAAGCAGCAGATTGTGGGTTGATGCACAGCGGTACTCTGCTTCCTTTCTGCTGTTCCAAAATGAACTGATGAATAATTTCTGAAACATAAAATAATAAAGAATTGCAGAAGGAAGGAAGGAAGGAAGGAAGGGAACACAGCTTTGGACAAACAGATAAAAACCAGATAAAATATACTGGGGTACACACGTCAGTAACACATTTGCATAGAACGGGGAAACGATAAGCAATTGGCCACCTTGATTGGCATTAAATAGCCCTGCAGCTTCAAAGCCTGGCTGCTTCCTTCCTGATATATTCCTGTCTGTATTTCCTGGTTTTTTTTAAGCGTTGCTCGTTATTTACTGTCCTGATTTCTACCAACCAACCTGCATATTATTTGCGAACCCAGAAATGCTGGACCACTCTCACAACCACCATGTCAGACAACACAGAGAAGCCACTGAAATCCACAAGCATGTGGAGAATATCAACAGAAAAGAGGAAACCATGAAAATGAACAAAATCTGGCTACCAGTATTTTTTAAAAAACTCTAAAATCAGGACAGTAAATAAATAACAACACTCAGAAGACGGGGAAATGATCAGGGCCAGCTAACACATCCTGACAAAGAATTCTCCCTGGCAGGAAGCAGCCAGGCTTTGAATCTGCAAGGCCATTCAATGCTAATCAAGGTGGCCAATTATAACATTCACACTTGCCTCCAACAGACAACAACAACAACAACAACAATAATAAGGCCACCCTACTGGGATCTGTGCACATCATCCGAAAATACATCACACAGTCCTAAACACTTGGGAAGTGTTCGACTTGTGATTTTCTGATATGAAATCCAGCATATCTATCTTGTTTGCTGTGTCATACTATGTCGTTGTGTCAATAATAATAATAATAATAATAATAATAATTTTATTTTTCTATCCCACCTCCATCTCACTGCAGGGACAGCTTACACAGGGCCAAGCCCAAAAACAGATAATAAAACAAAGTAGAATACATGTAAAAACAGCAATTTCAACTGGAAAAAAACACATTAAAAGCAAATACTACAATATAATAACAGTAAAAAAAGTTCTTTCTCCAACCCTGGACATTCCACAGATATATATATATACATACATACACACACACACACACACACACACACACACATACACACACACACACACACACACATATACACACACACACATGCAGTAGAGTCTCACTTAACCAACATAAACGGGGCCGGCAGAATGTTGGATAAGCGAATATGTTGGATAATAAGGAGGCATTAAGGAAAAGCCTATTAAACATCAAATTAGGTTATGATTGTACAAATGATGCACCAAAACATCATGTTAGACAACAAATTTGGCAGAAAAAGTAGTTCAATGCGCAGTAATGCTATGTAGTAATTACTGTATTCATGAATTTAGCACCAAAATATCACGATATATTGAAAACATTGACTACAAAAAAGAACGTTGGATAAGTGAATGTTGGATAAGTGAGACTCTACTGTATATATATATATCTATATCTATATTTATCTATCTATCTATCTATCTATTCATTGTTAATTTTATTTTATAAGTTAGCATAATACATCGAAAGTAGTGGAACAATATATTGATAGACATTCCACAGATATATAAACATCATTTGCCTAGTTTCCAACACACCTCACAACCTGTCATAGATGTGGGCGAAACGTCAGGAGAGAATGCTTCCGGAACATGGCCATACAGCCTGGAAACCTCGCAACAACCCAATAATCTATATTAAAACTATAAACACCCTTTCATTTCATGTGCATTCTACCGAGGCACAAAAAGCGGCACAAAAGGTGCAACATCACGACTCAAAATACTCACCTTTCACCTGCCGAACAGAACTGAGGTTCTTTTCAAACGTATCGTCGAACTTGGGGTTCGTGATAGGTTCGAAATCGTTGGTGTAAACGCGTCCCGTTGAGGTGGAGAAGCAACATTTACACATGCAGGTGTGGTATCGCAAACGCCCTTCGTCCAGATATGGATGAGCTAAGGCATCCTTAGCAGATATTCGCTTGGACTGGAGTTAAGAGGGAAGGCAAAAACACAAAAAGCTGGATACCGCGTTTCCCCGAAAATAAGACAGTGTCTTATATTAATTTTTGCTCCCAAAGTTGCACTAGGTCTTATTTTCAGCGGATGTCTTATTTTTCCATGAAGAAGAATTAGCATTTATTGTTGAACAAAAAAATATGAACATTTATCATATACTAGCTTGGGGACCCGGCGGTGCCCGGGTTATTTGAGAAAGGCAGTATATGTCTTTGAATGTTATGTATTCTCAATTTGGAGTGAGTGAACTACAAATCCCAGAGTCATGAGTTAATCCTCCCCAAACTTTGCCAGTATTCAAAGGTGGCCATTTTGGATCTGTGTACCAAGTGTGGTCCAGATCTGTCGTTGGCTGGTCATCGCCTGGCTGCAGTGCTCTCTGGATGTCAGGATGCAAAAAAGATCAGCATTCTCCAAGCTGCCCTTTTTCACACCTGACCACAACAAGTTGGATAAAGAAGACCATTTGGTTGGGAAGGCTGATTTATGACTTGATCTGGTCTTCAAACGTGGGAAAGGACAATGGAAAGGGAGGTGTGAATGGGGAAGAAGAGACGTGAGAGGGGGAGGGAAGAAACAACTGGATATACCGGGGGAAAGAGCGGAAGAAGGGCAGTAGAAGCTTTGCGGTCATCTTGGCAAGGCGGATTCAATAAAGTTTTCCATAGCTCCAAGCTGTGTGAGCCTATCTTTGTGTCCTACACCTTCCAGGAACTGACACTGGATGAGGGTGAACTACTACAACTCCCAGATTTCATGAGGCTTCTCTGAGCGAAGTTTGGTCCCGGTCCATTGGGGTCACAGTTCCTCTGGATGCAGGTGAACTATAACTCCCTTTTCCCCAAAGTAGTCCAATATGTTCTATTGCTTATGGGGGCTCTGTGTGCCAAGTTTGGTCCTGGTCCATCATGGGTAAGGTTCAATTGCAGGTGAACTATAAATCACTATATTAAATGACAAGATTAGACCTAGAGACAACAGAGTAGTGTGGCCTCTTACATTGACCAATTTATCTAAAAAATGTAATAAAACAGTGAGAAAATACTGGAATTTGGTAAGTGACATGGCAGGTTGTGAACATCCCCTTCTTATCTCCCACAGGAGAACACAAAATATCAAAGACATTTTGATTCATTCAGATTTAGATTCCACACAACATATTACTAAATCCAACCTGGTGGGTAATTTCGCTTGTCACCATTGTTCTATAGGCCCACAATTGTTTTAAGGATCATCACATTAAATTTCAATATAAAATAAACCATTTTGCTACTTGCTCCACTGAGGGGGTAATTTATGCCATCACATGTCCCTGTATCTACCTACCTATCTATCTATCTATCTATCTATCTATCTATCTATCTATCTATCTATCTATCTATAAAAGAGTGATGGCATCACGGCGACCTACAAAACAACAAAACCACAGGCCCCCCAACCTTGACATTTGACAACACAACCCATCATCCACGGCTCTAGGTTGATACAACAAAAAGAAAAGAAAAATAAAGTACTAATTAGAGAGAGAGGAATAATTGCTTTTATCCAATTGCTGCCAGTTAGAAGGCTAAGCTCCTCCAACTTGGTCTCCTAGCAACCCAATAAAAAATAATAAAAAACACTAAAAAAATAATTAAAAACACTAAAAAATTAATACAATAAAATACTATAATAACAGAAAATAACTAAAAATAATACAAGAAAATAATAAAATATAATAAATAAAAAGATAACTTACAATAAAATTAATTTAAAAATACAAATAACGTCAAATAAAAATTACACAACAATTTTTAACCAATACCACCACCACTTTGCCATAGCAATGTGTGGCCGGGCACAGCTAGTAATGTATATAATGTATATATGTATAATGTATCATGTATATTATTTATGCCATCACATGTCCCTGTATAATGTATATAATGTATATATGTATAATGTATATAGGCCAAACGAGAAGGGAAGCCAAAGTCCGTATTATAGAACGCAAAAGTAAGATCAGGAAACTTTCTACTGATTCGATTTTTTATAAACATTTTGAAGATCTAAAACACAATCCTGAATCACTCCGGGTCCAGGTTCTAGAAGTTGTCACACCTCCAAAGGCATAGATTTCAGACGAAGCTCCTACAGCGTGAATCTTTTTGGATTTTCACGCTCCAAACGGAATACCCGAAGGGGTTGAACAATACCAACTCTTATGATTGTTTCTTGTAAAGATTGATAGTCTTCCTTTAAATGTGACTCTGGAGTAACAGCAACTACATTACTTTACAACCACCTGACCATTGTGCTTGCCATTTAAGAGTGAAATCAGTTACTCAGTTTCATACTCGCATTGGAATCAAACTGTTTGCAGAGGATGCGTGTTTAAAACTTAGATCTTTCTGTGAGTATGACTTTTACATTATCTTTGTTGTGTATCGTGTATGTCTCGTGTAACTATATGTATTGTAAATAACTGGTAGCCACTATATATGTTCCCTATAGGATCCACATTAAAAAAAACTCAAAAAAAAAAACCAACTAAAAAAAGGACTACAATCCACCTGATGAAGACTCTTTTGAGTTGAAACAGGTTGTGGTTTTGGAGTCTACTATCTATATATATAAAAGGGTGATGGAATCAGGGCACCGGACAAAACAACAAAACTATAGGCCCCCCAACCTCGAAATCTGACAACACAACCCATCATCCACGGCTCTAGGTTGATACAACAAAAAGAAAAGAAAAATGAAGTTCTAATTAGACGGAGAGGAATAATTGTTTTTATCCAATTGCTGCCAGTTAGAAGGCTAAGCTCTGCCCACTTGGTCTCCTAGCAACCTACTCAGCCCAGGGTACAGGCAGACTTAGGCCTCACTTAGGCCTCTTCCACATATTATCTAATTTGCACTGGATTATATGGCAGTGTGGACTCAAGGCCCTTCCACACAGTTATATAACCCATTTAGAATCTTATATTATCTGCTTTGAACTGGATTATCTTGACTCCACACTGCCATATAATCCACTTCAGTGTGCATTTTATACAGCTATGAAGAAGGGGCCTCATATAATCCAGTTCTAAGCAGATAATATAAGATTATCAATATACAGTACAGTCTCACCATACTTCGCCACAGCAACGCGTGGCCGGGCACAGCTAGTCCATAATAAAGAAACAAGAACAATCATTATATATAAGAAGAGGACTCAATTTGTGTATGTGGAACAATTAAAGAACTAAAGAACATTTATTGTTTATGAGAAGAGTACATTCATCTTTCAATAGAAAAATATTGTTTTTACTGTGAATGTAACAGTCCTTTGTTTGATTGTTTAACAACGCCTTTTGTATCTGTTTTCATATTGATGTATTGAACTAAATTTAGGTTTAATGATTTCTGTATTACTGTAATAGTGGATACTTGTCTTTGTAGAACTACAACTTCCACCATGTGAAGTCAATTCCCCAAACTCCTCCAGGAAGTGTAGTTCCTGCTCAGTTCTGCTGTGTTTGTTATGCAGACAGATTTGAAAGGGAAGGGCAGTGGGCGGGGTCATGCAAATTTCACACCAATGGAGAACCCTAGAATGCCTGCCTGTGGTGGAGGAAAGTGCAAAATCTAGGATGAAATGGTCCTCAAACGAAAGCATTCCTTGGGTGGCAGGCCGTAGTGTTTGGGGAGGACATTGGCAGGGGTTGGGATACATGTTCGTGGTGCTCGCTGTAACCGCAATGTCAGTGGAAAGAAGTGACTTGGTGGCTCCTCAGCACTGGGAACTGGAGCCTGTTTGTGAAGGCTGTCTATGTGAGCAGACACCCATGCCACATATACGGGTTTTCACTTTTATTATGGATAGAGATAGATAGATATAGATTGTACAGTAGTTGTCATCACAAACCAGCATAACCAGACAAACTTTGAATCCTATCAAGAATTTCTTGTTACTACCATTATTTCCATGTACAACAATCTATGGTATGTACATTTACTGATCCTGCATGCTCTGGTGTACTGTTCAGTGGGCATGCTTCCAAATAAAATCTTTGCTAGGTCTTACTTTCGGGGGAGGCCTTATATTTAGTAATTCAACAAGGGGCCGGGCTGTGGCGCAGCTGGCTAGTAACCAGCTGCTATAAATCACTACTGACCGAGAGGTCATGAGTTCGAAGCCTGGGTCAGGTTAAGCCTCCGACCATTAATAGCCCCGGCTTGCTGTTGACCTATGCAGCCCCGAAAGACAGTTGCACCTGTCAATTAGGGAAATTTAGGGACGCTTTATGCGGGAGGCTAATTTACAACACCATAAAACTGCCAGCAAAACACGAGGAAAGGAATGCGGAAGTACAGCCACTACTGGATGGTGAAGCAACAGCTCCCCCTGTGGTCGGAATCGTGAAGCTGGAAAAATGTTTAAAAAATGCCTCTGAGTCTGTCTAATGTATGTTGTTGTCTGTTGGCATTGAATGTTTGCCATATATGTGTTCATTGTAATCCGCCCTGAGTCCCCTTCGGGGTGAGAAGGGCAGAATATAAATACTGTAAATAAATAAATAAATACATAAATAAAACCTCTACTAGGTCTCATTTTCAGGGGATGTCTTATTTTTGGGAAAACAGGGTATGAATTTGGAAATAATAATAATAAGGTTTTCCCTCGCTTCCATGTCCGACTATGGATGCCGCTAGGAGGCAGTGTTTCCCAAGGAAAACCAATGCTGCTAAATCTCCCTTTCATGGCTTACTTCTTCCTATTTGGCAGCAGCAGGAGGAAATGTCATGCTCTGTGCTCTCCCAAGTCAACAAACGTCTTCTCTAATGCCTTTTCAACACCTCCAAACCACTCAGGCTTACGCAAATAGCCTCTAGGACTTTCAATCTGTCTCACGGGCCTTGCAAGGCGACTCAAAAGGATGCTGATTCAATACACTTTTCAATATCATTGTTGTTTCTTGCTTCAGAAACAATTTCAGCCAGATACTTTGGATTACACTCCTATTTATCCCATAAACCATTACACATGACCACGGATCGGGATTAAAGCCTAAAGCCTCCCCCCACCAAGGACTAGAGTGAAGAAGGGAGGCATGTCTCCTGTGTCAATATAACAATATAATAATATAATATTCATATTATGCTATACTAATAATATAATGTATATACATATAATATTGATAATATTATAATATAATTCAATATAATGATAATACAGCATTATAATTGTATATTTATATTACATGTAATATTACTAATAATATTGCAATATAGTGGTATAGTACAATACAGTAATACTGTATATACTCAAGTATAAGCTGGGTTTTTCAGCCCTTTTTTAGAACTGAAAAAGCCCCCCTCAGCTTATACTTGGTTGAGGGTCCTGGTTGGCTTATATTCAGGTTGGCTTATACTCGAGTATATATGGTACATTTATTATTTTCCTCTATTATTATTGGCATTATTAGATTTATTATTTTACTCTTCTTCTTCTTCTTCTTCTTCTTCTTATTATTATTATTATTATTACATTTATCATTTTACTCTTATTATTATTGCTACTGTTACATTTATTTTAATCTATTCATTATTATTATTAATACATTTATTATTTCATTCTGATATTGTTATTGCATTTATTATTTTACTCTATTTATTATTATTATATTTATTAATTTACTCTATTATTACATTTATTATTTTACTGTATTTATTATTATTACATTTATTGTTTTACTTTATTATTATTATTATTATTATTATTATTATTTAAAGGATACATAAGCACATTTACATTGAAGAAGTTGAGAATAATGATTTAATCAGAGTTGGACAGTGTTATCTTAAATTACAGTTTTATGTAAATATTCAAAAATGTAATTTTATTATGATCTATTTTTATTTCTGAGATTTACCGCTCTCGGCTTATACTTGAGTCAACGTTTTCCCAGTTTTTTTGTGGTAAAATTAGGTGCCTCGGCTTATATTTGGGTCGGCTTATATTCGAGTATATATGTATATAATGCTCATATTGTGCTATGATAATAATACAGTATATTGTATGTATATATAACTTGTAAGCCACCCCGAGTCCCCTTCGGAGTGAGAAGGGCAAGATATAAATGTCGCTAATAAATAAATTGCTAATAAATGTTGAGTGATATTGGAATATTTTGACTATATTAGAAGCCAAGAAGCTGCCAAATTATTTATCCATCAAAGCTCAAAATTAGTTGGCAGTAGCTATTCATAATCTTAAGCAAAATTCTCCCATATTGTCTGCTACTTGATCCAACAATTATTAATCCTCCTGAAAGCTGAGAAAACAATTCTGAAAATAGGAATAATAATAATAACTTTATTTTTATACCCCACCACCATCTTCCCGAAGGGACTCAGGGCGGCTTACATGGGGCTAGGCCCAAACATAACATAGTAAAACACATCAAATAAAACCAGTCAATAAAAACTTATCAATAACAAATTAATAAAACATGGATAGCATAAAAAACATGGAAAACGAATGAGTGTGATAAGCTCCAATGAGTTGTGCATATTATGTAGTTTTCCAGAAAATAATAATAATAATAATAATAATAATAATAATATGTAGTTTTCCAGATGATAATAATAACACAATAATAACACAGAGACATAGTATGACACAGCAAACAAGATATATATGCTGGATTTTATATCAATAATAATAATAATAATAATAATAATAATAATATGTAGTTTTCCAGATGATAATAATAACACAATAATAACACAGAGACATAGTATGACACAGCAAACAAGATATATATGCTGGATTTTATATCAATAATAATAATAATAATAATAATAATAATAATAATATGTAGTTTTCCAAATAATAATAATAATAATAATAATAATAATAATAATAATAATAATAATAATAATAATGTTATTATTACAGTAGAGTCTCACTTATCCAAGAGTCACTTATCCAAGGTTCTGGATTATCCAATGCATTTTTGTAGTCAATGTTTTCAATATATCATATTTTGGTGCTAAATTCGTAAATACAGTAATTACAACATAACATTACTGCGTATTGAACTACTTTTTCTGTCAAATTTGTTGTATAACATGATGTTTTGGTGCTTAATTTGTAAAATCATAACCTAATTTGATGTTTAATAGGCTTTTCCTTAATCTCTCCTTATTATCCAAGATATTTGCTTATCCAAGGTTCTGCCGGCCTGTTTAGCTTGGATAAGTGAGACTCTACTGTATTATTATTATTATTATTATTATTATTATTATTATTATTATTGATACGAAATTCAGCATATATATCTTGTTTGCTGTGTCATACTATCTATTTGTGTCAATAATAATAACTTTATTTTTATATCCCACCGCCATCTCCCCAAGGGGACTTGGGGCGGTTCACATGGGGCAACACAATTAAAATGAAAATGATATAAAAATGCAATTCACAGAGTAAAAAATAAACACTGTAACAATAAATAGTAACATCATCCAGATGCTTCCAAGGCTCTGCTATTCTGCAAAATTGTGGATAAGAGAGACACAAATGGTTTCCAGTACAGTCTTTTACGGTTGAAGCTGGGCAAACTGTAGTCCGTCGGCCAGATTTAGTTCCAAAAGCCAAGTTATACTCTTCCTTTTTTGAAATCTTGAAGAAAAAGAGCAAAGAGCGACTCATTTGCCCAAGCTTTCCCCTTCTGGCCATCCCAGATGTAGGATGCTATTCCTGTACTGCAGGAGAAAAATATTCCAGCCCCAAGCAAAGGACTCAGAGCCAGCGAGGGTGGCAGAAGAGAAAAGGCATCTGTTAACAGGATGGCAAATGCCTACTTGCTGCCAATCAAACCCGAAGCGAGGCAACAGATCTGCTACCTACACCGAAAACACAGGGAAAGGAGCCTAAAATGAGTCACTAAACACCTTTGCATGAATGACTCCCACGTCCCCAGAGTTGTAAAGAGAGAAAAGCCACCGCTGGGAAGGAAGGTGAGCTTGTGGGCTCAGAACACAGGCCATTTCGCTGGAAGAGTGAAGAGCGACAAGTGGGGCCTGCACAAATTCACAGTGGGCCGGGGAGAAGATGATAATAATAATAATAATAATAATAATAATAATAATAATAATAATAATAATAATAATTATTATTATTATTATTATTAGCAGTCAAAGAAGAAGAACATGCCCTGGCAGAATATGTAAAGCAAAGTGATGAACCTGCTTTGATTGAAGTCAAAAATCAGAAACTCCTCAAAGCACAACAGACAAAAAAAACAGTACAAGAAAACCGCACTACAATCTAGAGCTGACAGCTGGCACAACAAAACATTGCATGGAAAGTTCCTTGACAAAATTAAAAGGAAAAGCTGATAAGGAGAAGACCTGGCTCTGGCTCATGAACGGGACCCTGAAGAAGGAGACAGAAGGCCTGATCCTTGCAGCCCAGGAGCAAGTCATCAGAACAAATGCAATTAAGGCCAAGATCAAAAAATCAGCTGTTGACCCAAAATGCATACTGTGCAAGGAAGCTGACGAAACCATGGATCATATCCTCAGCTGCTGTAAGAAAATCGCACAAACAGACTACAAACAGAGGCACAACTATGTGGCCCAAATTATTGATTGGAACTTACGCTTCAAGTACCACCTCCCAGCAGTAAAGAACTGGTGGGATCACAAACCTGCAAAAGTATTGGAAAATGAGCACGCAAACATACTGTGGGACTTCCGAATCCAGACTGACAAAGTTCTGGAACACAACACACCAGACATCACAGTTGTGGAAAAGAAAAAGGTTTGGATCATTGATGTCGCCATCCCAGGTGACAGTCGCACTGACGAAAAACAACAGGAAAAACTCAGCCGCTATCAGGACCTCAAGATTGAACTTCAAAGACTCTGGCAGAAACCAGTGCAGGTGGTCCCGGTGGTGATCGGCACATTGGGTGCCGTGCCAAAAGATCTCAGTCGGCATTTGGAAACAATAGGCATTGAAAAAATTATGATCTGCCAGCTGCAAAAGGCCACTCGACTGGGATCTGTGCGCATCATCCGAAAATACATTACACAGTCCTAGACACTTGGGAAGTGTTCAACTTGTGATTTTATTATACGGAATCCAGCATATCTCTTTTGTTTGTTGTGTCAGACTATGTCATTGTGTCAATAATAACTTTATTTTTGTATCCTGCCTCCTCCCCGAAGGAACTTGGGGCAGCTCACATGGGGACAAGCCCAGCAACATAGGTTAAAAACACAAATCTATAAATTAAAACATTGTAACAATATAAAAACAACATAAAACACATCAAGAGAATTTAAACGCTGGACATGATAGTAACTAAATATTCAGATAACTTCAGAACAGAAGGGTTAGTTTGCAGGAAAGACCCTTCAGGTACTTCTGAAACCGGAGCGAACAGTCCATGGGATCCAAGAGTCTGCTTAGATCACAAGCTGAACATGAGTCAACAGTATGATGCGGTGGAGGCTACTTCTCGACTGGATGATTATCTGCCGGGGTGCTTTGACTGTATGTGCCTGCACTGCAGGGGGTTGGGATGGATGGACTTTGGGAGTCCCCCCAACACTATGGTGCGGATTAGGCTCTAAGAAAACTCTTCCTTCCAGACCATTCCACAGTCAGGAGAGTCACCAGCCTTTCTGGGAGTTGTAGTTCGCCCACAATCAAACTTGGACCAAACTTGGCACACATAATCTCATGACTAACTCAACCGACTGGAGGGGTTTGGGGAGACTGACTCACCATAGTGGGAGTTGTAGTGTTGATGAAATTGTTTTTATGTAGTATGAAATTGTGCTTAAGAGTTTAAAGCTGGCTGTCAGTTTGTAACCCAGTAGTGCAGTGGTTAAATGCATAGAGTGGGAATGCATTGCTAGAGTGTAGCAGTTGGAGGTTCCGATCTGTGACAGGATATACGTCATATTCAAGATAAGACTGAAATGTGTGTGCATACTTCTCATACAATCTTTGAAGAAGTCAGATGGAGTTCTCTGGCATGCTGTGTATATAAGATGTATGTATCTGCAATAAAGTTTAAGCCACTGTTTACAGCTGAAAGCTGAAAAGTCTGAACTTTGTCCCTGTGCGATCTGAGCCGATGCCAAATTCGTCGGGAGAGGGATTGAGACTGATGGAGGTAATTCATCTCAATTTAACCACTTTTTGACATGTAGTTTATCCTACAGCTAGAGAGCACAATGAACCCTACCGATGATGCACCCAGAGCAAACTTGCCCAACATACTGATGAGAATTTTGGGGGGTTAACCTGGCATGATGTCAGTTGCAGTTAATCCACAACCTTATACATTTTGTACATTTTAAAAAATTGACTTTTTCAAACAGCCCGGGCAACGCTGGGTACCCAAGCTAGTTGTAAATATAAAACATCAACTCACTGGATCAAAGACCAACATCCTACAAAGGAGATGAACGGCTTCATGTGTAGCTTGACTTGATAATGTATACAGGACAGGAAGGGATGGCTATGAGCAAGAAGAAGGAGAGAAAGAGACTTAATTGAATCATTTAGTAAATATACATCCAATGCAATTTTCCTAAAATGATGTTAATACAGTTAGACATTATTATATTCATATCCACGAGACATATATCGAAGTCCAACAACATCAAGTTTGTCAACCTTTTGCTCTAACCCAGTGGTTGTCAACCTGGGGGTCCACAGATGTTTTGGCCTTCGACTCCCAGAAATCCTAACAGCTGGTAAACTGGCTGGGATTTCTAGGAGTTGTAGGTCAAAATTTCAAAATTGTGGTAACTATTTGAGAGATAAGATGCTCTCTTTCTTTTCCTATCGAATGAGCGGAGAAAAAGAACTCACAATTAAAAGTAATTTCCACAGATAAAAATAGCTCTGACCTCTTTATACAAATCCAAAAAAGGCTGTTGGGCTTCTTTTGTCCAGGAAAAGCACTTTGGCTAAAATTCTGGCTTTATACGCCGTTCGTTGGCTCTCTATCATTTCCTCCACTATCATTTCCTTAGCAGGGCACCTTTTCAAAACAACTGATCTCCTCAAAAAAAACAAAGCTGATTATAGAAGTCCTAGCATGCGCAGGTGTTGAAGGAAAAAAAAAACCTTAAGAGCAAGGAAGGAGAGATTATATAAGACTTTCCCTATTAGTGGCAGATGATTAATTGTTATTGGTATGTGGGAGGAATATGCTAGATGCCAACCAAGGACTAGCGCACACTATGCCTGAAATATAACAAAGCCATCAAGCCTTTCCCGCATCTATTTATGGGACAGTATTAATAGAAAAGGTTAAATTGCAAACAGCAGCTTTACAGAATCTGGCAAAATGGAAGGCTTCCTATGCTGCGAGCCTGCTTCTTTCTCTTTTTTGGAATTTTTTTTTAGGAAAAATGAAGGAATTGTACCTTTCTTAAGGTGAACGGCTAGTGTAAAGATAGAGAGCTGGGCTAAAACTAACAAAATGTTTTTCAACAAGGAGAAATGTACAGCATTGTACTTTGGCAATAAAAAGGAAATGCAGAGCTATAAGATGGAGAGGGGTCAACAACAACCCTAATGCACTTGGACAAGTGCATTAAGTCCAGGCTATTTGTCAAATCTCATCTCCCTGTATAGACCATTTCGGGTCACTCCCTGTATAGACCACTTTGGTCAGCAGAGGAGGCCCTGTTATAAGTCCCACCCCAGTCACAAGTGCTGCTGGTGGGAACGAGAGTGGTGGGAACGAGAGAGGGGGCCCTGCTCTCAGTCCCACCCACATCACAAGCGTACCTGGTGGGAATGAGAGTGGTGGGAACGAGAGAGGGGGCCCTGCTCTCAGTCCCACCCACATCACAAGTGTAGCTGGTGGGAGTGAGAGTGGTGGGAACGAGAGAGGGGGCCCTGCTCTCAGTCCCACCCACATCACAAGCGTAGCTGGTGGGAGTGAGAATGGTGGGAACGAGAGAGGGGGCCCTGCTCTCAGTCCCACCCACATCACAAGCGTACCTGGTGGGAATGAGAGTGGTGGGAATGAGAGAGGGGGCCCTGCTCTCGGTCCCACCCCCGTCACAAGCGTAGCTGGTGGGAGTGAGAGTGGTGGGAACGAGAGAGGGGGCCCTGCTCTCAGTCCCACTCACATCACAAGCGTACCTGGTGGGAATGAGAGCGGTGGGAACGAGAGAGGGGCCCCTGCTCTCGGTCCCACCCCCGTCACAAGCGTAGCTGGTGGGAGTGAGAGTGGTGGGAACGAGAGAGGGGGCCCTATTCTCAATCCAACCTCCATCACAAGCACGGCTGATGGGAACAAGAGTGGTGAGAATGAGAGAGGGGGCCCTGCTCTCAGTCCCACCCACATCACAAGCGTACCTGGTGGGAACGAGAGTGGTGGGAATGAGAGAGGTGCCCCGCTCTCAGTCCCACCCCCATCACAAGCATGGCTGATGGGAATGAGAGTGGTGGGAATGAGAGAGGGGGCCCTGTTCTCAATCCGACCTCCATCACAAGTGTGGCTGGTGGGAATGAGAGAGGGAGCCTTCTTCATGATCGTTCCCTGCCTCTGGAGCTCCCTCCCTAAAGAAATAAAAATGGCCCCCACCCTCCTCTCCTGTCAGAAACTGTTAAAGACACATCTATGCACCTTAGCATACAGAGAGGAGGAGGATTAACTATAGTCTACGTGAAAGCAGAACAAATACTGAACATTTTCAGCAACGTGGTCATTTAAATCGGTTGAGGTATACACTGGCTCTGTGCAATAATGTTTTTATTGAGTGTCATGTTTAAATTTATTGCATTTCTAATGTGGAATTTGTGGTGCTGGGCTGTGGCGCAGGTGGGAGAGCAAGCCAGTGCAATTAACTGCAATGAATCACTCTGACCAGGAGGTCATGAGTTCGAGCCCCGCTCGGAGCCTATGTTTGTTTGTCTTTGTTCTGTGTTAAAAGGCATTGAATGTTTGCCTATATGTGTAATGTGATCCGCCCTGAGTCCCCTTCGGGGTGAGAAGGGCGGAATATAAATGCTGTAAATAAATAAATAAATACATTAATATGTGTATATTATTGCCATGTTATTAGTGATGAAGTTGTGGCATTGGATGTTTGCCGTTTATATGTATGCTAACCGCTCTGAGTCCCTATGGGGAGAGAGGGCAGTCTAGAAATAAAGTTTTTTAAATAATAATAATAATAATAATGATTATTATTATATTATTGGACAAGAATTAGAGATAAAATCTTTGAAATTGATGCATCTGACAATCTGGCGACTAGTAAACAGTAGGGTTTCACTATTTGGTACCAATATTGTCAACAGTATCTCCAAGACGTAACATCTATAGCTTTAAGAAAAGCATTTACAAGCCTGCACCTCCAAACAAGGCCATCAGACTGGCTAGAGGGAAGATATAGAGGGATCCCTCGTGCCCAACGACTTTGTATTTATGGGTCGGGGGAAAGAGAAGATTTAATACACTATCTGTTACATTGCCCTTTGTATAATGACCCTAGAAACGATCTTCTGGGAACCCTTTTAAAAGGGCAGAATGGCAACAGTCAGCAGTTATCTGTGACTTGTTAGCGGATTATTCCAAAATCTAACGTTAAAGGTTGACACGTTTGCAGTCGCAGCCCAAAAAAATCGAGCTAAATTGGTAAAGTCCATAATGTTGGCTAGAAATGGAAATGGAGACCGTTGGGATGATACAAATCAGACATTGTTATTGTTATCACATCACTGAGACTGTGAAGAGCCAGCATATAGAATAAGTTTTAATGTTTGTATTGGAAAGTGCTTATTGTACTTTTAAAGGTTGTATAATAATAATAATAATAATAATAATAATAATAATAATAATAATAATAATAATAATAATTTATTTGTACCCGCCCTATCTCCCCATGGGGACTCAGGCTAGCTTTCAACATAGTAACAGGCAAACATTCAATGCCTATAGAAACAAAAATAAAAATAAAAATTTTAAACAAAAGACAATACTAAACATTGTACATTAAAATAAACAGGTACATTAAATAATTATGATTAAAAGCAATTAAAAAATCAGCGGAGGTAAAGTGTCATATCAGTTCCCTTTCGCCTTCTCTCAGGTGTCTCCTATTGATGCAGCCTAGAATGGTATTGGCCTTTTCAGCTGCAGCATCACACTGTTGGATCGTGTACGATTAAGACTCCTTTAATAGAATCCTAGAGTTGGAAGGGATCTCTAAAGGCCATCTAGTCCAAACCCATTCATTCTGACTTAATGCAGAGAAAGCACAATCAAAACAACCAGGACAGATGGTCATCCAGCCCTAATAATATTAATATGAATAATAATAATAGATATGGAAGAAACAACATGGGCCATCTAGTACAACCCCCTTCTGCCTTTGTGCAGCAAAAACACAATCAAAACACCCCTGACAGATGGCCACCCAGCCTAAATAATTATAATGATAATAACAATAATAATAATAATAATAATAATAATAATAATGTTATATTATTTGATGTCATGGTCTATGGCTGGTATAATAAACAATTCATTCATTCATTCAGAGGGATTTCTGAAAGGGTTTCTCTCCAGCCCACCTGTTTATGAGGACCCCTGAGTATGTGTGCCTTGGCGCCTTCACAAGCCGTCCTCATTGCTTCCAGTGACGGTGTTCCCAGAAGATCTGTGATCAAATCCAACTGTGGAAATGAAAAAAAAAATCAGGTGATGAGATTTTTATATTTTTGCATTCACTCTGCATTCAAGGAATTTAGTACAGTATGGTATAGTAATTTAATGTTATATAGCAGGGGTCCTCAAACTTTTTAAGCCAAGGGTCGGTCCACAATCCTTCAGACTGTTGAGGGGCCAGATTATCATTTGAAAAAAAAAATACAAACAAATTCCGATGCACACTGCACATGTCTTATTTGTAGTGCAAAAACAACAACAACAACAACAACAAGAACAATGAAAGAACAATACAATATTTAAAAATAAAAATTTTAACCAACATACATTTATCAGGATTTCAATGGGAAGTGTAGTCAATTAAAACTACACTTTATATTATAAAACTGAGGGTGGGGGCCAGGTAAATGACCTCGGAGGGCTGCATCTGGCCCCCGGGCCTTAGTTTGGGGACCCCTGTTATATAGTATACTAGCTGTGCCCGGCCACGCGTTGCTGTGGCGAAGTCTGGTGGTCTGGGAAATAAAGTATTGAGGAATTGGTGGTAGTTAAGGGAAAGGTAAAGGTTTTCCCCAGACATTAAGTCCAGTCGTGTGTGACTCTGGGGGTTGGTGCTCATCTGCATTTTGAAGGCGAAGAGCCGGCGTTGTCTGTAGCCTCCTCCAAAGTCATGTGGTCAGCATGACTGCATGGAGCGTCGTTACCTTCCCGCCGCAGAGGCACCTATTCATCTACTCTCATTTGTATGTTTTCGAACTTCTGGGTTGGGAGAAGGTGGGGCTAATAGTGGGGGCTGTGTTCGTCTGCGACCTTTGGGTGCAGAAGTTCAGCAGCTCAGCGCTTTAACACGCTGCGCCATCAGGGGAGATTATTTTCTCAAGGTTGTGAATATACAATATTTCTGATTGTTTTTTGTCTGTTAGAGGGAAGTATGAATGTTGGAATTAGGGAAAATGATTAGCATGTAATGGGCTTGCAGCTTTAAAGCCTGGCTGTTTTCTAGCTGAGTGAATTTTTTGTTGGGAGGTGTTAGCTGGCCCTAATTGTTTCCTGTCTGTAATTCCCTTGTTTTGAGAGTGGTGTTGTTTGCGATATTTTATGTGCTTCTATTGTGTGTGGATCTCAGAAAACAGAGGATTTGCCAGACTTTGATGATGGGAATACTTTGTTGGGAGGTGTTAGCTGGCCCTGATTGTTTCCTGTGTGGAATGGCCCTGTTTTCAGATTGTTGTTCTTTATGTAGTGTTTTGATTTTAGAGATTGTATTGTTCTGTTTTATTATAGCAGAGTAATTTTTATATATTGGTTTTATTGGTTTTGAATATTTGGAGCCAGATTGTATTCATTTTTACGGTTCACAGCAACATAATAATAATAGTAATAATAATAATAATAATAGTACTAATAATGAGTCTGGTAATACACACTGCTTCACTGCATTGTGAGCTTCCTTTCTGGAAGAATCCTTTCTTGGGAGGTGTTAGCTGGCTGTGATAGTTTGTTTTGTGGCATTCCCAATTTTCCTGATTTCAGAGTGTTATAAAAATAATAAGTTACTATTATTAGTGATTATTATATTGTTGAATGATTATCAATGTTATAATAATTATTATTCCATTTGTGAATGATTATCACTGTAATAATAATAATAATAATAATAATAATAATAATAATAATAATAATAATAATTTACTCTTATTTTGAATTGTTAATACATTGTTGGATGATTATCAGTGTTATAATTATTATTATTATGACAGCCTTGAATGTTTATTATTATTGTAATAATAATAACTTGTTATGATTAGTTATTATTGCATTGTTGAATGATTATTACTGTTATAATAACAATAATAAATTACTATTATTATTGGTTATTATTACATTCTTAAATGATGAGCAGTTATTATTATATTAATAATAATTATTACTGACAGGGAAGGGAAAGGTGAGGGCGATAGGGCTTCAGAGGGAAAAAAGGGGGGCTGCTGAGGCATTGGAGGGGGTTGTGATTTGTGGGTGACAACAACAACAACAACAACAATAACAACAGAAAAGGGGGGGGGGGCTGAGCCTGGGCCAACTTGGGCCTTCCCTCGAGTTGTTTTGGGTGCCAACTTCCACCCTTCCTGGTCTGAGGCTCTTTACCCCCCCCCCCAGCCGTTTAACTGGGTGAGGGGGAAAAGGAAGGGGCCTGAGGCTGGGAAGGGCGGGAGTTGGCGCCCAAAACAACTGGAGGGGAGGCCCAGGCCTGCTGGAGGGCCATGCCCTCCTCTTCCCCCCTCACCTTGAAGTCCTCAAAGAACCGGGGAAGAAGTCCTTGAGGCGGACCAGGGTGCAGACGGCGCTGCGGAGGGAGGGCCCGGTAGGAGGAAGGCCGAGGCCGAGGCCGGGAAGAGGAGAGAGGGTGAGGCGGGGGTCCGCGGGGCCTTCCTGGCGCTGAGGGGAGGGGAGAGGGGCTGGAGGAGGGGGCCTGCTCCGCGACCCTCCATGGGCCCTGAGGGGGGAGGAGATTGGGGGGGGAGGGCAGAGAGGAATCCGCCTTCCTGCCTGCCTGCCTTCCTTCCTTCAGCCCAGGCCCAGCTCTGAGGCGAGGTGTTTGTGAGGCCTCCTGGGCTAAGGATGATGTGTGTGCGCGCGGGAAGGGAGGAGAGGGCGGTGTGCGCGCAGGCGCAGATCGCCTGTTGCGTTTTTTGGGCTTTTGTTGGCCCTGTGATTGTGTTTGGCATCTAATTGTGCTGTATCTTACTGGAGCCGTGGATGATGGGTTATGTTGCCAAATTTCAAGGTTGGGGGGCCTTTACTTTTGTTGTTTTGTAATGGCGTCTGGATCTGTAGTGATGTTATTTTTTCAAAGACAGCGGCAGTGGAGGTCGCGAGAGAGGGTGAGGGAGGCTTTGACAGTTGTGTGTGTGTGCGCGCGCGAGCGCCATAAAGGTTCGAAGCATGGTGTTTTTGCGCATGCGTACCTAGTTTTGGCATTTTTTGGTGTTGTGATAGTGTTTTATGTGTAAATTTGTTGTATCTTACTGGAGGCGGGGATGATGGATTGCGTTGCCAATTTTCGAGTTTGGGGGGGCTGTAGTTTTGTTGTTTTGTGCATCGCTGTGATGCCATCACTCTTTTATATATATAGATATAGTATAGTATAGTAATTTAATATAGTACAGTATAGTAATTTAATGCTAATATTGTGCTATGCTAATAAAACATTAAATTACTATACTATACTGTACTAAACCCCTTTAATTCACCTGATCCCATCCAATCCTGGAAGCTAAGCAGGTTCAGTCCTGGTTAGTACTTGGATGAGAGATTGCCAACAAATAGCAGGTACTATAAGCTGTGTTTCAGAGGAAGGGACTGGTTTAAAACCACCTCTGCAAGCCGCTCTGAGTCCCCTTCAGGGTGAGAAGGGCGGGATATAAATGTAGTAAATACCGTATATACTTGAGTATAAGCTGACCCGAATATAAGCCGAGGCACCTAATTTTACCAGAAAAAAACTGGGAAAACATTGACCCCAGTATAAACTGAGATGCCAATAAAATTACATTAATTGAGGCATCAGTACAGTAGAGTCTCACTTATCCAAGCTAAACAGGCCAGCAGAAGCTTGGATAAGCGAATATCTTGGATAATAAGGAAGGATTAAGGAAAAGCCTATTAAACATCAAATTAGGTTATGATTTTACAAATTAAGCACCAGAACATCATGTTATACAATACATTTGACAGAAAAAATAGTTCAATACGCAGTAATGTTATGTTGTAATTACTGTATTTACGAATTTAGCACCAAAATACCATGATGTATTGAAAACATTGAGTACAAAAATAGCTTGGATAATCCAGAAGCTTGGATAAGCGAGGCTTGGATAAGTGAGACTCTACTGTAGTTTAAATGTTTTTGAATCTTTACATCAAGCTGTAATTTAAGATAAGATTGTCCAACTCTGATTAAATCATTATTTTCATCTTCTTCAATGTAAATGTACTTATGTATCCTTTTAATAATAATAGAGTAAAATTATACATGTAATAATAATAAATGCAGTAAAATAATAAATGTAATAATAGAGTAAAATAATAAATGTATTATTAATAATAAAAATAGAATAAAATAAATGTAAAAGTAACAACAATAATAGAGTAAAATAATAAATGTGATAATAATAATAATAGGATAAAATAATAAATGTAACAATACCAATAATAATAGAGAAAAATAATAAATATACCATATATACTTGAGTATAAGCCGACCTGAAAGGACCCTCACCTGAGTATAAGCCGAGGAGGATTTTTTTAGTCCTAAAAAAGGGCTGAAAAACTAGGCTTATACTCGAGTATATAAATAAATTTTATTGGGGCGAGATGTGGCGCAGCTGGCTAGTAACCAGCTGCAGTAAATCACTACTGACCGAGAGGTCATGAGTTCAAAGCCCGGGTTGGGTTAAGCCCCCAACCATTAAATAGCTCAGCTTGCTGTTGACCTATGCAGCCCCGAAAAACAGTTGCATCTGTCAATTAGGGAAATTTAGGTACGCAGGAGGCTAATTTAACTAATTTACAACACCATAAAACTGCCAGCAAAACACGAGCAAAGGAATGAGGAAGTACAGCCACTAGTGGACGGTGAAGCAACAGCTCCCCCTGTGGCCGGAATCGTGAAGCTGGAAAAATGTTAAATGCCTCTGTGTCTGTCTATACTGTATGTTGTTTGTCTGTTGGCATTGAATGTTTGCCATATATGTGTTCATTGTAATCCGCCCTGAGTCCCCTTCGGGGTGAGAAGGGCGGAATATAAATACTGTAAATAAATAAATAAATCTATCTATAAAAGAGTGATGGCATCACGGCGACCCACAAAACAACAAAACTACAGGCCCCCCAACCTCAAAATTTGACAACACAACCCATCATCCACGGCTCTAGGTTGATACAACAAAAAGAAAAGAAAAATAAAGTCCTAATTAGAGGGAGAGCAATAATTGTTTTTATCCAATTGCTGCCAGTTAGAGGGCTAAGCTCCGCACATAGACCCCCTCTATCGTCACCACTTTCACAGTACACAAACAACCAAACGCATACTAAACATAAAGACAACCATACAACACACATTCAATACCACCACTACCTCAACAATTTCTCACCAACACCACCAGACAATACCACAGCAACGCGTGGCCGGGTACAGCTAGTAAATAAATAAATGTAAGCCCCTGTATTAATAAAACAAAGAAAAGCACTCACGCATGTCTATTTCGATATATCGCCACTGCTATTACTAAAAGGTCAACTTAATAAAATCCCAGCTAACAACCCAACATGTTTTTTTTTTCCTGTGGAAACATCTGAGCATGTTCTTGTTCACTATGTTCTGGAGAAAGACAGCAAATCATGGCTAAAGCTTTCCTCTGAAACTCTTTTGCAAATAGAACTTCCCATTTATTTAAAGAGATTTGTCAGCCTGTATTTCCAAAAGAGTTGAGAGTAATGCTTCCTTACTAATAATTTTTTGGGTTTTTTTTTAAAGGTATACAATAAGCCACCTACACTTGGCCTCCCAGCTTCTGGGCAAAAGGAGAGACCTTGGGCAAGTGTTCCTGTCAACCTCCATTCCCCATCTGTCACTTCGAAAGGAGGGCAATCCATCTCACAAGGTTCCTGTGAGCTCGAATCAGATAAGCAAGCCAGCAAGTTGTTATTCCTACGGAAGTGATAGGAGCTCCTGGGACAAAAAGTCAAGGCTGTCCACACAACCATGAAAAAAATATTCTCAGGGATTCTTACTTAAAATATTTATATTCCACTTCCACTAATGTGGAAGCGATGGGAGCACCCCCGCCCCCAAGGACTAACTGCCACTCTGGGCCAGAGTGAAGTGTCTCCTGTGTCAATATAACAATATAATCTATATATATAAAAGAGTGATGGCATCAGGGCACCGGACAAAACAACAAAACTACAGGCCCCCCAACCTTGAAATTTGACAACACAATCCATCATTCATGGCTCTAGGTTGATACGACAAAAACAAAAGAAAAATAAAGTCCTAATTAGAGGGACAGGAATAATTGTTTTAATCCAACTGCTGCCAGTTAGAGGGCTAAGCTCCGCCCACTTGGTCTCCTAGCAACCTAATCAACCCAGGGGACAGGCACAGTTAGGCCTCACTTAGGCCTCTTCCACAGATTATCAGATTTTAACTGGATTATATGGCAGTGTAGACTAAAGGCCCTTCCACACAGCTATATAACCCATTTAGAATCTTATACTATCTGCTTTGAACTGGATTATTTTGACTCCACACTGCCATATAATCCACTTCAGAGTGCATACTAAATATAAAGACTACTTTACAACAGACATTCAATACCACAACTACCTCAACAATTTCTCACCAACACCACCAGAAAATGTCACAGCAACGTGTGGCTGGGCACAGCTAGTACAATATAATAATGCACTATTATAATTGTACATTTATATTACATGTAATATTACTAATAATATTGCAATACATTATTTATTTATTTATTTAATTTATTTATTTCTATACCACTGTTTTCCCCAGGGAGACCCAGAGCGGTCTTACATAAAGGTAGAATTACATGCCATATATAATACAAGAAGTAGAAAAACCAAACATAAAACAGAAATAAAAGCTGAGATCAAATCAAATTAAAATAAATAAAACCATGTGATCAATACAAAGGGGGAAGTTTCACGCCACAGTCAGAGTGGTCTGAAACAATATAGTGGTCTAGTACAATATAATAATATATTTATTATTTATTTATTAGTGACATTTATATCCCACCCTTATCACTCCGAAGGGGACTCAGGGCAGCTTACAAGTCATATGTACATACAATACAGTAGAGTCTCACTTTGCCCAGCTCATTTTATGTTTTTATTACTGTGTTTCTCAAGTGTTTTATAATGATTGTGATTTTTAATGCCTTTTAAATGTATTTGTGTGTTTTTGTATTTGATATTATTGTATGTTGGTTTTATACATGTAAGCTGCCCCGAGTCCCTCTGGGGAGATGGTGGCGGGGTACAAAAATAAATTTATTATTATTATTATTATTATTATTATTATTATTATTATTAATATTATCCAAGCCTCGCTTATCCAAGCCTCTGGATTATCCAAGCCATTTTTGTAGTCAATGTTTTCAATATATCGTGATATTTTGGTGCTAAATTCGTAAATACAGTAATTACAACCTAACGTTACTGCGTATTGAACTACCTTTTCTTTCAAATTTGTTGTATAACATGATGTTTTGGTGTTTTGTAAAATCATAACCTAATTTGATGTTTAATATGCTTTTCCGTAATCCCTCCTTATTATCCAAGGTATTTGCTTATCCAAGCTTCTGCCGGCCCGTTTAGCTTAGATAAGTGAGACTCTACTGTATATTATATTATTCGTATAGCAAAATATAATCATTATATATTGCTATATTGAACTATAACACTATATTGTAATATTATTAGTAATATTACATGTAATATGAATATACCATTATAATAGTGTGATATTATTATTATATTGTATTACATCATAATATTATTAATATTATATGCATATACAATATATGATATTATTAGTATAGTATAATATGATTATATAATGCTATGATAATAATATAATATACTAGCTTTGCCCGGCCACGCGTTGCTGTGGCTTATGAGAATCATTTGTTGGCCAGGCGGAATAGCAGCAAATAGCCTTGCAGCCTTAAAGCCATATAATCCAGTTCAAATCAGATAATCTGTATTTTATAGGCAGTGCGGAAGAGGCCTGATTGAAGCGGCCCTGGGCACCATTAAATGGCTGAGTGGGTTGCTAGGAGACAAAGTGGGTGGAGCTTAGCCTTCTAACTGGCAGCAATGGGAAAAAACAATTATTTATCTCCCTCTAATTAGGACTTTATTTTTCTTAGTTTTTTTATGTCTAAACACAGCGGGGATGACCATGTCTTTTGTGGCCAAGTTTCGTGGGTTTTGGGTGTTTAGTTTCGCTGTTTACTTTAAGGCAGAAACGGTCAGAACATTTTTAGATATATAGAAGATTGTATTGTACATATAACATAAGACGCCCTGAGTTCCCTTCGGGATGAGAAGGGCGGATATAAATGTCACTAATAAATAAATAAACAAACAAACAATGTCAATATCTCTCTATGTAAAAGATACAATATATATGTACTTAGGTTTGTTGGTGTGTACCACAAAGGCTTATCCGTGGCTATCTACAAGACGACTGTCGATCATTCATCTACCGCAGGGGTTCCCAATCTAAGGCCCGGAGGCCGGATGTGGCCCATCAAAGCTATTTATCCGGCCCCCACGGCACAAGGGCAGAAGTGGGTTGGGCTAAATGACCCAAGGGGTCTCTTCTTCTCTTACAACCCTTATTATTATTATTATTATTATTATTATTATTATTATTATTATTATTATTATTATTAACATTGAGGCTGGGTGGCCATCTGTCAGAGGTGCTTTGCTTGTGCTTTTGGTGCAGAGAGGCAGAAGAGGGTTGAACTAAATGGCCCAAGGGGTCTCTTCCAACCCTCTTTTTTTTTATTATTATTATTATTATTATTATTATTATTATTATTATTATTATTATTATTATTAACATTGAGGCTGGGTGGCCATCTGTCAGGGGTGCTTTGCTTGTGCTTTTGGTGCACAGAGGCAGAAAGGGGTTGGACTAAATGGCCCAAGGGGTCTCTTCCAACCCTCTTTTTTATTATTATTATTATTATTATTATTATTATTATTATTATTATTATTATTAACATTGAGGCTGGGTGGCCATCTGTCAGGGGTGCTTTGCTTGTGCTTTCGGTGCACAAAGGCAGAAGGGGATTGAACTCTTTGTTGTTGTTGTTGTTGTTATTATTAATTATTATTAATTATTATTAATTATTATTGTTTGGCGGCCAACTATAGTCCGGCCCTCCAACGGTCTAAAGGATCGTGAACTAGCCCCCTGTTTTAAAAGTTTGGGGACCCCTGATCTACCGTGTCAGAACTGAAACCACTTCTTACCTGCTGAATGGGACTCTGAGCTTGAAACAGTATTCGCCGCCCTAGTAATTCAGCAAATATACAGCCCACAGACCAAATATCAATAGCATTGCTGTAGTGGCGGCTGCCCATCAGGATTTCGGGAGCTCGGTAATACTGAGTGACGACTTCCTGAGTCATGTGACGCGATTCGTCTAACTCTTCCACCCGCGCCAAGCCAAAATCACAGATCTGAAAAGAGAAAAGGCAACTTCAGATGTGTATATATATATATATATGGTCCCATGCTCAGTTTTATGCTGGACAGCAAGGACAGATTGGAACTCTGCCCAAACTGGACCTTCTTGCTGCAATCCAATGTTTTCTTGTCTAGGAAGAAGGCATGCTAAGTTCAGTGGAATTTAGCATGTGCCATATATTTTACACAGGCACACATACACACAAAAGGCCCACCTTAAGAACACAGTTGCTGTTCACAAGCAGATTCCCTGGTTTAATGTCTCGATGCAAAATACCAGCAGAATGTAGGTATTTCAGACCTGTAAAACACACACGGGAGAAAAGGGTAATATAAACAAAACAGACAGAGGAATGTTTTAGAATGGCACGTTAAAAGTTTATCCATGCACAATTTGTCATGATCCATGAATACTACCAAAATAATTATATTATATTCACAGTAAGGCAGGGAAAGATCCCAAGACCTATGTTTTGGCTTCAGAAGCAAAACTTACCTCTCAAAATCTGGTAAAGAAAAACTTTGACATGATCTGAACTGAGTGGTTGAGGAGAGACGATAATCTTATGAAGGTCACTCTGCATCAATTCTGTAACAACATATCTTCAAGGACATTCATTAAGGAAAATATAGTTTTGAGAAGCACATTTAGGAAACGTCTGCTCCTATACCCTCAAACTGGGGCAAAGGAGGTTCCAGCAGCTTCCTCTGGTGCAGTTTTTTTTAATGATAAAGATATTTACAACCTAAATAGTGAAGACCTGTTACTAATACTATGTCTGCGATCAAACACAAAATAATTTCAACTATGCTGACGATCGTGTCATCACCGCTCAAGCAGGGAACTTTGAAAAAGTTGAACAGAATGCCAAGTTTTTAACTTTGTTTGTTACCCTCAATTTGCTTCTGACATGAAAAAAAAATGTGTAGTTTTTTATCCATTAGAACTGTATTCTCAATTTGCTTCTGATATACTAAATAAATAAATACCTGGCATAGGTAGGCCCTCTCAGAGCTGGAGAAAGGAGAAGGGGGAGGGAGGGAGAGAAAGAAAAGAAAGGGAGGAGGGGAGGGGAAAAAGAAAAAATGGAAGGGGAAGGGAAGGAAAAGAGGGAAATGTCAAAATTTGGTTGATTGAGACGAATTACCTTCCTCGGGGGTGCTTTGAATTCGATTTCCTGCATCTTGGCAGGGGGTTGGACTGGATGGCCCATGAGGTCTCTTCCAACTCTATGATTCTATGATTCCTCAGTCTCAATTCCTCTCCTGACAAATCTGGTAATGGCTCAGACCGCACGGAACAAATTTCAGACTCCTCCAGTTTCAGCTGTAACAGCGGCTTAAACTTTATTGCGGATATATACAACTTATGTACATAGTATGTCGGACAATAGCCATTCTCCGTCCAACTACATTAAAGACCACTTCTGGAGTGCACACATTCCATTCTGCTCTTATCTCAAATATGATGTATATCCTATTACAAAATTGAACCTTCAACTAGCTACGCTCTAGCAATTCATTTCCCACTCTATGCATTTAACCGCTGCACTACTGGATTACATACGAGGGTTATCCAGAAAGTACATTACATTTTGGAATTAAAAATGAACAAAGTATAGAAGAAAACATTTACCATATGCAGTTGAAAGCCACACCCAAATACCACTTCTCACGTAGTCGACATTCAAATCTAGGCACTTACCATAGCAATGAAGGAGCTTTGCAACTCCTTCCCCACTAAATTCTGCCGCTTGCATCCTCAACCAGCCGGTCACCCCTTCCCGCAGCTGCGCAGCGTCGCCAAAACACTGCGTTGCCAGCCACACCCCCATTGTTGGAAACAAGTGGTTGAGGAAGCAAGCGGCAGAATTTAGTGGGGAAGGAGTTGCAAAACTCCTTCATCGATATGGTAAGTGCCTAGCGATTAAGGTGTGAGATGTGGTATTTGGGTGTGGCTTTCAACTGCATATGGTAAATGTTTTCTCCTATACAGTAGAGTCTCACTTATCCAACACTCACTTATCCAACTTTCTGGATTATCCAACGCATTTTTGTAGTCAATGTATTCAATATATCATGATATTTTGGTGCTAAATTCATAAATACAGTAATTACTACATAGCATTAATGTGTAATGAACTACTTTTTCTGTCAAATTTGTTGTATAACATGATGTTTTGGTGCTTAATTTGTAAAATCATAACCTATTTTGATGTTTAATAGGCTTTTTCTTAATCTCTCCTTATTATCCAACATATTCACTTATCCAACATTCTGGCGGCCCATTTATGTTGGATAAGTGAGACTCTACTGTACTTTGTTCATTTTTAATTCCAAAATGTAATGTACTTTCTGGATAGCCCTCGTACCATCCCGACAGCCAGCTTTAAACTCTAAGCACAGTTTCACACTATACCAAAACAATTTACCAACAGGAAAGAAAGGAACTGAGAAGGAAGTAAGGGAGGGGAGGAAAGACAGAAAATGTAGGGAGGGAAAGGAAATAAAGAAGGGATGAAAGCAGGGGGGCATCTGCCCTTCTGATACCCAAGCAACAGCGGGTATATATGCCTGGTTAATATACCTGGAGTTACATAAACATTTCTTGCATGAAAAGGGGTTGCAATTAGAAAAACGTTAAAGGAGTCCCGTTCTTAAAAGATCTTGAGCAAACCTGACTTTGCATAGAAATTTCAACTTTGGGGGAATGTATTGAGAAACACAGCCTTATTGCAGAAGCCTCCTTTGCAATGTTGCCATGAGCTTGTTTCCGCTATTACAACTTACAGCAAGAAGAGAAAGAAAGAGAGCTCTTTCAATGCACAGGAACTACGGGACTCGGTCCTTTAGTATGGCGCACACAACTTCCTTGTTTGTCTCTCCCACCTAAATCCTCCTCAACCTCAATCCTGACCATAATGTCTCCCAGATGTCTCAACTAGTTGCCATGCCAACTAAAGCAGCTTAAATTAAGCAAGGGACCAGAATGGCACCTGCACGGCTCTAGGTCTGCGGTGCATTAAAGGCAAACGCCTTCGATTGGGGCTCAGAGGTGCCATTAGCTTGAACAGCAACTCAGGCACAATGGTCTCTGGATAATTTCACCCAAGCCTCCAAGCAAGAGCAAGAGCAGCCTTTTTGGATGCCCTGCTTTGCAAGGAAAGCAATCCAATAATGCCTTTTGCCTTCTCCCATACTGGTATTTTTTTTTTAAATGCCCCACTCCCCGCTTTGAGGGTCCAAAATGAAAGCAAGTCTCAGCGGATGTCTGCCTTTCCGCATTTAACTTTAATCCATAAATATCATGGCCAGCAGGCACAGAGGACTGCTCCAGCGACAGCACCCACAAACTGAACAGCACTTCCAGACAGAAAATGTTGCTGACAGTGTTAATTAGCCGAGGAGCTGCTTAAAATCAGAAGTACGAAAAGACATCAATTGGCTTCGAAAGAAGCATCGCAGCCAAATGTGGGGACAAGCGACAAGGTTCAATTTGTGCTGACAGCGAGGCTTGAAGTTAACAGCGAGGCCACACTGGCAGGCAAGCTCAACACACAAGCCTGACACATTTGTAAAATGATAGTTTCTCATTCTACATTTCTCAGAAACCTTTCACCTGTGACATTTTCATATATATATACAGCATAGTCTCACTTATCCAACACTCGCTTATCCAACATTCTGGATTATCCAACCCATTTTTGTAGTCAGTGTTTTCAATACATCATGATATTTTGGTGCTAAATTCATAAATACAGTAATTACAACATAGCATTACTGCATACTGAACTACTTTTTCTGTCAAATTTGTTGTATAACATGATGTTTTGGTGCTTAATTTGTAAAATCATAACCTAATTTGATGTTTAATAGGCTTTTCCTTAATGCCTCCTTATTACCCAACATATTCGCTTATCCAACATTCTGCCAGCTCTTTTATGTTGGATAATAATAATAATAATAATAATAATAATAATAATAATAATAATAAAACTTTATTTATACCCCGCCACCATCTCCCCGCGGGGACTTGGGGCAGCTTACATGGGGCAGAGGCCCAAACAACATAGAACAAAATATAGGCAACATAATACAAATCACACTATAAAAAGATAAAACAGTAAAACAATATATCAATTAAAACAAAAATACAGGATAAAAAATTGCATTTAAAACACATAAATGGTAAAATCGTAATAAAAACGGGATCGATTATTAAAAAACCTCTGGGGCTGATTAATTAATGACTGTATCTCCAAAGGCCTGCCGAAACATCCAAGTCTTCAGTTGTTTCCTGAAGGAAGGTAGAGAGGGAGCCAACCTAATCTCCCTGGGGAGGGAGTTCCAGAGTCGGGGAGCCACGGCCGAGAAGGCCCTCTCTCTCGTCCCCACCAAACACAGTTGTGAGGAGGGCGGAAGCGAGAGGAGGGCCTCCCCGGAAGATCTCAGCAACCGGGGGGGGGGGGGGTTCATAGGGGAAGATAAGTGAGACTCTACTGTATATACACTAGCTTGGGGACCCGGCGGTGCCCAGGTTATTTGAAAAGGGCATTATTTGTCTTTGATTGTTAGGTATTCTCAGTTTGGAGTGGGTGAACTACAATTCCCAGAATCGTGGGTCAATTCTCCCCAAACCCTGCCAGTATTCAAAGTTGGCCATTTTGGGTCTGTGTATCAAGTGTGGTCCAGATCAGTCGTTGGAGGATCATCGTCTGGCTGCAGTGCTCTCTGGATGGGTGTGAACTACTACAACTCCCAGATTCCCGGGGCAGGTGTCCCAAAACATCTGTCAGTATCCACAGTAGGCTATGTTGAGTCTGTGTGCCAAGTGTGGTCCAGATCCGACATTGGCTGGATTCAGTGCTCTTTGGATACAGGGGAACTACAACTCCCAAAATCAAGGCCCGTTCCCACAAACCCCTGCAGTATGTTCAGTTGGTCATGAGGCTTCTCTGTGCAAAGTCTGGTCCCGGTCCACTGTCGGTGGGGGTCACTGTTTCTCTGGATGCAGGTGAACTATAACTTCCTTTTCCCCAAACATGTCCAATATGTTGTATTGGTTATGGGGGCTGTGTGTGCCAAGTCAGGTCCTGGTCCATCATTGGCAGGGTTCAATTACAGGTTAACTATAAATCCCAGTACCTACTACCCCCAAATGTCCAGGCCAATTCCCCTCATAACCCACAAGTATTCAAATCTGGGCATATCAGGGATGCAGGGCAAGTTTGGTCCAGACTCATCATTGTTTGGGTTCATAGCATTCTGGGTGTAGGTGAACTACAACTCCTCTACATTCCCCAGTAGGAGTCACAGTGCTCTGAAGGGTGAACTACAACTTCCACCATATGGAGTCAATTCCCCAAAGTCCTCCAGTAAGTTTAGTTCCTGCCCAGTTCTGCTGTGTTTGTTATGCAGACAGATTTGAAAGCGAAGGGCAGTGGGCGGGGTCATGCAAATTTCACGCCAATAGAGAACCCTGGGATGCCTGCCTGTGGTGGAGGACAAGGCACAATCTAGGAGGAAATGGTCCCCAAATGAAAGTATTCCTTGGGTGGTGGGCCGTAGTGTTTGGGGAGGACATTGGCAGGTGATGTGTAGCAATGGGTGTTAATAATAGTATTAATATTAATAAAAAATAGTTACTCTGGGACCCTAAGCTGGGCCTGAGAGAGGGCTGCTTCCCCATGACAGCTGATGTGTACCAATGGGCGTTAATAATAATATTAATATAATAACAATAGTTACTCTGAGACTCTAAGCTGGGTCTGAGAGAGGGCTGCTTACCCATGACAGCTGATGTGTACCAATGGGCGTTAATAATAATATTAATATAATAACAATAGTTACTCTGAGACTCTAAGCTGGGTCTGAGAGAGGGCTGCTTCCCCATGACAGCTCCCATTGCTGCCAATGGTCTGAAAATTTTTGCTTTTTCTTAAGTGAGATGAAAATTCTATCCGTATAGGCGCCCTGTTTCGTAAATGGAGACAAATACAAAACTGATTCAAAACGAATGAAACTAAACAAAACGAACAGCGATTCCATACAAATGCACACCCCTACTAAACACCCAATCAGTTAGATTTGTATCAAGACCCACAGCGAATGCAGCAGAAGATGCTTATTTAAAGGCTGTTTACAGCATAACCCATAAATATTATGTGTACACTCTTCTCTCTCAAGGGTGAAAAATGCTTCGCCTTTCTTGCAAGAGAAACCTGACCAGAGAGGCTGTTTCATGACAGAACTCCCAAAGCTTCAAATATCTTCCTCCCTCCACACACAGAATACGAAAATGAAGACCTTCAGCTTATCAGAGTTGCTCAGCGGGCTTTGAGCAGCTGATAACTGTTCAGGAGGCCATCAATATGCAGACTCATCCCTAAAATCCCGCATCTATCCTCAGGTAGCTGTAAGCATGTAAATAAGTGAAAACAGAAACAGTGACAGGCTTTATAAATGGGTAACAGGCCACCCTGACAGTTTAGACATATCACCGAAAGCTGGAGCGCACATCAAAGCTCACGTATTAGGGAGCGGAGATCTGCTCCCAGCTGGAATCCTGCCCAGAGGCTCTTTGTATGGCTTGGCTATGCCTATGGTAATGGGGTATGCACCATCCAATGCCAGCCCAGGGGTGGATTAACGTGGGGCAGAGAGGGGGAAATGAAAAAAATAAAAATAAAAGACTAGAAATACTTTCTGCAACCATGCAAGGCAAATTGCTGGACCCACAGTATTGGGATTAGGGTTTCACTAAGGCCACAGGAATGTGAAACGACGGCAATAAAACAAGAGTCACGCTCCCAACTAAATAAAACAAAGCACCGTCCCCAACTTGACTGTTTGCAAAAGTAAGTGCTCAAGCCAATGAAAAGTACCGGTATGTGACTCAGGCTGTAAAATCTGATTCTACTTGTGAAACGTGACAATTTTATGCCGAACAGCCTAAATGTCCTGGCACAGGCTAAGAGGCCAGACTGAGCCAACATCATGCCAACCACTGCTTTGTCCGATTTCTGATACTGATCTGTGCCTTGCTGCGTTGTTTTTGGCTACTGACATCAAGACTCTTTTAAAGATTTCTAGTTCATAATCCACCACCTAACAACGGGATGCCAAACCTATTTTCCTCAAGGGCCACATTAGCCTCATGGTCACCTTCAAAGAGATGTATTTCCAGGACGATGAGGCACAGAACTGCTGACCCACGTGACTCATCGGTGCCCACATGTTGATTCACCCATATCTCGATGCTATGATCAAATGCTCACTTTTTAGACAAACAATTTATTCAAGCTCTGTGGCAATTAGAAACACATCTCTGTGATTTCAAAGCAGTCCTGCTAGAGCTAATTACGATCAAAGATGTTAAGCGTGACAGCCCCTTAAAGCAGTCGCCAGAAATCACACTGGAGGAGCCCTTAACTCAAGGACTTCAACTGTCATCAACACTGTTTATCTCAGGAAAGCCAATTCTTAACAAATGCAAAGGGTAACTGTTTTATAAATACTGGTAGCCAAATTTTGTTCATTTTCATGGTTCCCTCCTTTCTTTTGAAATTGTCCACATGCTTGTGGATTTCAGTGAAACCATGAAAATGAATAAAATTTTTAAAAAACTCTAAAATCAGGACAGGAAATAAAAAACAACACTCAGAAATCAGGGGAATTCCAGACAGGAAACAATCAGGGCCAGTTAACACCTCCCAACAAAGGATTCCCACAGGTCAGAATCAGCCAGGCTTTGAAACTGCAATGCTAATCAAGGTGGCCAACTGCAACATTCACATTTGCCTCAAACAGTCAAGAGATATTACCGAACATCCCAAAACAAACAATGCCTTCTTTTAATAACTGGGACACCGCTGGGTCCCCAAACTAATTTACAGTAGAGTCTCACTTATCCAAGCTAAACGGGCCAGCAGAACCTTGGATAAGCGAATATCTTGGATAATTTATTTATTTATTTATTTATTTACAGCATTTATATTCCGCCCTTCTCACCCCGAAGGGGACTCAGGGCGGATCACATTACACATATAGGCAAACATTCAATGCCTTTTAACATAGAACAAAGACAAACAAACATAGGCTCCGAGCAGGCCTTGAACTCATGACCTCCTGGTCAGAGTGATTCATTGCAGTTAATTGCAGCTGGCTTGCTCTCCCGCCTGCGCCACAGCCCGGGCTGTGTATATTGTATTACTTCATAATTATATTGTATTATGAAGTAATACAATATAATAAGAATACACTATTATAATTATATGTTTATATTACATGTAATATTACTAATATTATTGCAATATAGTGGCGTAGTACAATATAGTAATCTATAATGCTTATATTGTGCTATGCTAATAATATAATATATTGTATATACATAGAATATTGATATTATGAAGTAATACAATATAATAAGAATACACTATTATAATATAAGGAGGGATTAAGGAAAAGCCTATTAAACATCAAATTAGGTTATGATTTTACAAATTAAGCCCCAAAACATCATGTTATACAACAAATTTGACAGAAAACGTAGTTCAATACGCAGTAATGTTATGTTGTAATTACTGTATTTACGAATTTAGCACCAAAATATCACGATATATTGAAAACATTGACTACAAAAATGCCTTGGATAATCCAGAACCTTGGATAAGCGAGTCTTGGGTAAGCGAGACTCTACTGTATCGTTTAAATGCATAATTTCGAAAACACATATAAGGAAAGTTCATCCTGCAATACTTAGTATCCAGTCAACTGCCCAAAGTCTTTTCTTGTTATACGCCTCCAAGTCAAATCCATCTTATGGCAATCCAATTAATGGGTTTTCTTGACGAGATTTATTCAGAGGAGGTTTGCCATTGCCTTCCTCTGAGGCAGAGAGTGGCAGGCGACCTACACAAGGTCATCGAATGGGTTTCCAGGGCTGGTTTCTTGCAGTAATAAAACTATGATACTACTTCAGGTTGAGTTAGCCTTTTAAAAAAGTATTCAAAAGAACAGCGAAGAGAACAGCTTCGCTTTCCTTGCTAAGCTGTTGAGTCGCACTGAGTCCCTTGGGGAGATAGGGCGGTATATAAATAAAGTTTTATTACCGTATATACTCCAGTATAAGCTGACCCGAATATAAGTTGAGGCACCTAATTTTACCACAAAAAACCTAGGAAAACATTGACTCCAGTATAAGCCGAGAGCAGTAAATTTCAGAAATAAAAATAGATACCAATAAAATTACATTAATTGAGGCATCAGTAGGTTAAATGTTTTTGAATATTTACACAAAGCTCAAATTTAAGATAAGACTGTCCAACTCTGATCAAATCATTATTCTCATCTTCTTCAATGTAAACGTGCTTATGTATCCTTTTAATAATAATAATAATAGGGTAAAATAATACATGCAATAATAATAATAATAATAATAATAATAATAATTTTTTTTTCGTGTCAGGAGCAACCGGAGTTGCTTCTGGAGTGAGAGAATTGGACGTCTGCAAGGACGTTGCCCAGGGGGCGCCCGGATGTTTTGATGTTTTACCATCCTTGTGGGAGGCTTCTCTCATGTCCCCGCATGGAGCTGGTGTTGGGAATCACCCTGGACTACTCAAGTCTAGATGTACAGTAGAGTCTCACTTATCCAACATAAACGGGCCGGCAGAACGTTGGATAAGCGAATATGTTGGATAATAAGGAGGGTTTAAGGAAAAGCCTATTGAATGTCAAATTACATTATGGTTTTACAAATTAAGCACCAAAACATCCTGTTTGAAATACAAAACCCCTGGAAGCTGGGAACACACTAATATACTGTAGATTAATCATCTCTAGAATCCCATATTGAGCAGAGCAATGGCAACACTGGGAAACAAAAATTTGCTAAATATTTGATATTGGTCAACTGTCTCCAGAATCTCACCTGGAGCTGGGTGGTTCTGTGTTGGGAGGAGGGCTTGGCTTGTGCCTTCCAGCCTGGCAGAACGGGGCTGGGCTGGAGAGCCTCTGAAGGGAGGAGGGGGTCTCTTGTGTTTCTAGGGTGCTATGCCTCTAATGATTCTTGCTTGGGTTAAAAGAGGAGGAGGAGGAGGAAGACAGAAGTGCAAGTTGCTGCAAGGCTGACAGGGGTAAAAGAGGGAGAAGAGGGAGGAGGAGGAGGAAGAAGAGTGCGTGGGGGAGAAAAAGGAAGGAGAGAGAGAGGGGGGATCTGGAGCAAAATGTGTGTGTGTGTGCAGGAGGAAAGGGGGGTCCTCCGCCCACCCACCCAGGTAAGGAGATTACAGAAGGCAGCCAGCTGCTTTGGCTTCTCTCCCTCCCCATTCTTTCCTTCCAATCACGAGCCATTGATTTGGAAACAAGGCCGGTTTGGAGACACGAGGCTCTGCCTGCACCAAGAGAAAGAGGGAGGAGCCATGCGTTTCCTTTTTTCCCCCTCCTCCCTCCCTCCCTCGCATATAAATGGCCCCCCATGGGGTGATTCACCCCCCCTTCCCTCCCTTCCCTTCGGAGATGCGCTTTCCTCCTTCCAGTTTTTTCGAAAGGGAAAGAGCCACAGCTCTCACCTTGGATTGAGTGAAGGATGCAATGTTTCCAATTGGCCACTAGATGGCGTCGGATAATACGGAGTGTCGGATAAGCGGAAGTCGGATAAGTGAGACTCTACTGTAGTTAGATAGATGATAGAGTTAGATTGAGGGAATCCTTTCCCTGTTTCCAAAGCATGCCTAGACAGGCTTTACTGTGTTTCACTCTATCCTGTTTACGTCACATCCCTTACTTTGAAGTTAGTAGAAATGTGAATCTCTAGGGACACTAACTTCTCATTGGTCAGAATGTTTTATGGCCCCAATAAACTGGACCATGAGGCTGGAACCATTTTTTGATTCTCTCTCCTCCCTTTGTTCTTCTAGCTAACAAGAAGCATCTTGCTGTTTCTCCTGGCAATATGTAACTATTTAGATGTTTGTCATTTTTCCTTTCTTATTTTTCCTTAGAAACCAGTCTAGAGTAGACTAGACAGCTCCCAAGCCTTTCTATCTACAATGGAGTTCTTTTTACCTGAATAAATACTTTTTTGAACTTTTACTGAGACTCTGCAGTCCATTGCAATCCTAAATGGTCAAAGGCTTCTCTTGCTCACCTCGTGTAAGTAACTGCTGCATTTGAAAGCTTTGCTTTTGCTACTCTGCTGATTTTTGGTGGAATCTCCCCCAGAGAGAATTAAATTGAGTCTAACCGCTCAGAGATTACCACAACAGCTGGAGCTGATAGAGGGAGCTCATCGACGCTCTCCCCGGGTGGGATTCGAACCTGGCAGCCTTCAGGTCAGCAACCCAACCTTCAAGTCACAAGGCTTTTATCCCCTAGGCCACCGGAGGCTCCATAATAATAATAAATAAATAAATAAATAAATAAATACAGGAAAATAATACATGTAACCAGCTGCAATGAATCACTCTGACCAGGAGGTCATGAGTTCGAGGCCCGCTCGGAGCCTATGTTTGTCTTGTCTTTGTTCTATGTTAAAAGGCATTGAATGTTTGCCTATATGTGTAATGTGATCCGCCCTGAGTCCCCTTCGGGGTGAGAAGGGCAGAATATAAATGCTGTAAATAAATAAATAAATAAATAAAGCAAAATAATAAATGCAATAATAATAGTAAAATCAGAGTGAAATGATAAATGTATTATTATTAATAATAATAATAATAATAAAATAGAGTAAAATAAATGCAATAGTAGCAACAATAATAAAGAAAAAAATTAATGTAATGATACCAATAATAATAGAGAAAAATAATAAATGTACCATATATTCTTGAGTATAAGCTGACCCAAATATAAGCCAACCAGGAACCTCGCCCAAGTATAAGCCGAGGGGGGCTTTTTCAGTTTTTAAAAAAGGGCTGAAAAACTAGGCTTATACTCGAGTATATACAGTATATTATTCTTATAAGGACAACAGTTTTATCAATGGCCTTTTGTATTTTCCCAAACGCGACAGAAAGGAAGAGCCACTGTGCCATGCTTGACTCAAGAAACAAGATCCCTTGATCACTTATACAGACTAAGATGTTGTGAATTAAAACAGGCATCTCTCCTCCACTAAACATGTAAATTTAAGAAATAGGCCTTTCCAATTATCTAAATTGTATTGTTCTGGGCATGGCCCCATGTAAGCCGCCCCGAGTCCCCGTTGGGGAGATGGTGGCTGGGTATAAATAAAGATTATTATTATTATTATTATTATTATTATTATTATTATTATTATTATTAAACTGACATGCGTGAACCATAGCATTGCTCAGCACCCAAGCGCCTGCCTTTAGAAGAGCAAAAACAAACTTTTCAGCATAGGAAGGCTTTCTGTATTGTGCTCCAACTGGTTGGCAGATCAATAATGTAGAAAACATAAAGGCATGAACATGCTAGGATCGCTATGAAATATATTACTTCCACCCATCTATTTTTCCACTAAAAAAACTCCAAACTTGTCCGACACGTGTGCTTTTCTGACAACACAGGGAACTCCTTATTTGTGTGTCTGGAGCAGGGATGGACAACTGGGAATTCATAGGTCACACTTTCCCTACAAGTCAAAGAAAAAGGGTCAGAAGGCAAAAATCAACTGGCTTCAATAAAGGAGGGCAATCAGTGCTCATCCCCAGAAGCCTTCCTGCACTCAACATCTTTGGCAAACTCTTTCTTCTTTCAACTAATGGTATTCCAGCACCTTCAACATATCAGAGATGCTACAAAAAGTGAAAATAATCTACCTAACTAGACTAGAAGTGGGGCAAAATGTGCTCAATGGCCATAACGTGGCTCCAAGGGATTTTAGAGGATCCTCAGAGGTAAAGAAATGTTCCAACCACCCCCACAACTCTGTGGATTGTGGAGGTAATCTCTGTGGGGATTTGTAAAAGGCATCATGATGTTATGGGTTGACTGGAAAGGCATGTGTCAGCAGCTGATTGGCTGAGCATGCCAGGAATCAGAATTCTGATTGGATACTGTCTTTGGCTTGCTGCTGAGAGAAATGGTTTTAACTGCCATTCTCATCTCAGAAAGTGAAGAGAGTGCTGACTGGAAACAGTCAGGGAAGGAAATGACTGCCAACCTCTTTGAAGCCTGATTATTTCTAAGGCAAATGAGGCAAATTTAAAGACTGTTTAAAAGGACTGTTTATTCTCTCTGTTCTCTGTAAGAATTCAGAGACTGCTGTATATATTGTTGCCCTGTTTGCGCTTTTGAACTAAAGTAAAGTTACTGTTACAGTAAGTAAAGGTAAAGGTTTCCCCTGACGTTAAGTCCAGTCAAGTCTAATCTTGGACATGCTTAAAATTTTATATAATGTGATTTTATTTTGTAATGGTATCTGTTTTATATGAATTGTTGTTTTGTAGATTGTTTTATATGAATTGTTGTTTTTACATTGTTTTTAGGCATTGAATTTTTGCCTATTTACTGTAAGCCGCTTTGAGTCCCCTCGGGGAGAAAGGCGGGGTAAAAGTGATGTAATTAAATAAATAAATAAATGTCTGACTCTGGGGGTTGGTGCTCATCTCCATTTCTAGGCCAAAGAGCCGGCGTTGTCCGTAGACAACTCCAAGGTCATGTTGCCAGCATCACTGCATGGAGCGCTGTTACCTTCCCGCCGGAGCGGTACCTATTGATCTACTCACATTGGCATGTTTTCGAACTGCTAGGTTGGCAGAAGCTGGAGCTAACAGCGGGCCCTCACTCTGCTCCCGGGATTTGAACCTGCAACCTTTCGGTCCACAAGTTCAGCAGCTCAGTGCTTTAACACACTTCGCCAAAGGGGCTCCTACTTTTACAGTAGAGTCTCACTTATCCAACCCTCTGGATAATCCATGCCATTTTTGTAGTCAATGTTTTCAATATATCGTAATATTTTGGTGCTAAATTCGTAAATACAGTAATTACAACATAACATTACTGCATATTGAACTACTTTTTCTGTCAAATTTGTTGTATAACATGACGTTTTGGGGCTTAATTTGTAAAATCATAACCTAATTTGATGTTTAATAGGCTTTTCCTTAATCCCTCCTTATTATCCAAGATATTCGCTTGTCCAAGGTTCTGCTGGCCCGTTTAGCTTGGATAAGTGAGACTCTACTATACTTGTTACACAAACCTGAGTGACACTTTATCATATTGCAGAGTATACTCTGATTCAGAAACAGTGGTAAGGCTTCTATTTATTTATATCTACAACCCCCAACAATCTCTACAACGTTTGCAGGATTTCCCCTGGAAGAGTTTCTAAGCCAGCATGCCCGCATGATATTTGATGATCAGCATCCTCCTGGTCTCCTGTGCAGACACCTCAAGCTCAATACTACACTAAAAAAAATGGAACATGGCTTTCTGAACACCCTGCAGGTGAACATTATACGACTGAAGATGCTGCTTAGAAGAGTAAATGCGATTTATTAAATTTATCATGATATTGTCTTCTTGTGTTGGAGTAGTGATTAGAAGTCCACTGAATACCTTTTAAAGCTTAAGCATGAGGCTTTTGCCACCAATTTGGCGTCCATAATGTGGCAAATACGGTAAAATCTGTCCAATCTGTTTGAAAGAATTCTATCCAGAAATCTACTGTGTGACTTTCCCCCCAGATGAAATGGTAGCAAAGCCTTTTCTGAGTTTTACAGCAATTATCTTTTTATCTGCTCTAATGTTTTAAGTTAGCTCTAAATATAGAAATAGATTAGCTGGATGAGTCTAGGCAGACTGTGGCCTTTAAGATCTTTAGTTCTGTAAGCTGGTAAACTCCCTGAAGAGGCACAAAACAATTCTTATTTTGAACCACTGTCCTTGGCTCAGTGGGTTCCACTTACATTCTCCTTGAAACTGACAATATATGTGTGTGTGTGGGTGTATGTATGTGTTATCAAGCAAGTTCAAACTTGGTGAAAGACACAACAATAACAAGAATTAGGAGATTCCAGGAAATGTTGCATTACTAACTTATTTCTAAACACAGAATGACAAAATAGAAAGTCTAGCCAGAACAGGGGAGCAGAATTTGTTAATTATATATTCTCAGATATTGAACGATGTGAGCTCGAGGCTCTAAGGTTCAAATTGAAGCATGGAGCCATTTAATGATGGAGATCAAGAAGCCTCTGATGTAGTCGTAATGTCAACCAAAAACACTATGTGTATATGTGTGTGTATGTATATGTATATGAGTTTGTATACATACACACACACACACACACACACACACACAAATAAATAAATAAAAGATTTAGAGCCAAACAGGGTCTGATTGCTAACTTAAATCTCTCTTTTTAAAAAAAAACAGACCGAACAGTAGGTATGTCTGTGAGAACGGACTCCATTTAGTATCTCGATACCAGAGAAACAGTAAGGCAGTTTTCTTGTGAAATTTTCCTGCACTCCCAGACCAAAAACCACCTGTCCTTGAGAACCAAAAACAGAACTGATTTGCACTTCAAAAATATCTAACGGAATAAGGAAAACGCTTTTGTGCCTTTTTCTGTACTTTGTTAAACTCCCTTAAAACAGATATACGAGGGTTGAATGAAAAGTAAAGCATTCACCTTCGTAACTCCTCAACAGATGGCAGTCCTGGTATGTGGCAGGTACGGGCTTGTTCAGTAGAATCTCCTTTACAGTTCCATTTGTGTTGTTAAAGTGCGAAGTATGGAACCCTGCGCAGACGGTCGGTCAATGCGACTTAAGCAACGTGCAGTCACTGAACAAGGCAGTACCTGCCGCATACCAGTACTGCCATCTATTGAGGAGTTACGAAGGTGGAGGCATTACTTTTCATTCAACCCTCATACTATGTCAAAAAGAAACTGAACCCACACAAAACACACATATTCCAAGACATGTCAGTAAAAAGCCTCTTACTATTCAAGAATGTTGAACTCTGTGAATTTTTCGCACATTACCAATTCATACAGATGCCACTCTTTCTCTAAAGACTTTGCCCACAAGCTTACATATATGATTTAAATTTTCTACCAATTAGTCAGTCACACTGCTTCTTTCTGCCACAAAAATATCCATAGTAAGTAATTGACAGTTATGACAAGTTGATGTCTACCTACCATCCTTGCTTGGGGATCACAAATTCAAACCAGGGGGACAATTTAGGCTATTCAATGCTAATCAAGCTGGCCAGCTGCAACATTCACACTTGCCCCAGGCAGACAAGAGCTTTCTCCCACCCTGAACATTCTCACAGGTATATAAACCCCACTTGCCTAGTTTCCAACCGACTCGCAACCTCTGATGATGCCTGTCATAGCTGTGGGCGAAACATCAGGAGAGAATGCTTCTGGAACATGGCCATACAGCTCAGAAAACTCACAGCAACCCAATTTAGGATTGTTGATTCAATGTGTAGGATACATTTCTTCAAAGTAGTCAATGTGTGGTGGCTGAAGAATGTCAAGAGCAGAGAGTACCTAGGAAAGAAAAGGAAAGCAGACGTGATTACCCCAATAATCTTTACTTTCAAACAACTGTAAAACCAAAGACGGTGCACTCTGAAATTACACTTGTGGATCCAACGAGGTGATCTATAAAAGCTACAGTATTAATTATAAGCAGGCATTTTGAATCAGTAAAAGCATGGAAGAAATCAGTTATCAAAGGGGACGAACAGAAAACAGACAGCCTGCTTCGGATCATCACTGTTAATATTCAGACATGTTTGAATCTGTCAGGACACTCAGTGAACTTTTTCCTATAGTAAGTAAATGACATGTACAGTAGAATCCTGCTTATCCGACTTCCGCTTATCCGACACACAGTATTATCCGATGCTCGCTCACTCACTCATCAGACCAGGTCCTGGTTCTTCCACCACTGCTGCTGTAGCTGCTGGGGCCCGGCTTGGTGAGTGAGTGAGCGAGCGAGGGAGGGCAGGCAGGTGAGCGAAGGAGGGCGGAAAGGCCCTCCCTCCATCGCTCGTTCACTCACTCACCAGGCCAGGTCCTGGTGTTGCCACTGTCAGACCCGGCCCGGTGAATGAGTGAGCAAGGGAGGGAGGACAGGCAGGTGAGCGAAGGAGGGCGGAAAGGCCCTCTCTCCATTGCTCGCTCACTCACTCACCAGGCCGGGTCCTGGTATTGCCACTGTCGGACCCGGCCCGGTGAGTGAGCGAGCAAGGGAGGGAGGACAGGCAGGTGAGCGAAGGAGAGCGGAAAGGCCCTCCCTCCATCGCTCGTTCACTCACTCACCAGGCCAGGTCCTGGTGTTGCCACTGTCGGACCCGGCCCGGTGAGTGAGTGAGTGAGTGAGGGAGGGCAGGCGAGCAAAGGAGAGCGGCAAAGGCCCTCCCTCCCTCGTTCACTCACTTACTCACCAGGCTGGGTCCTGGTGCTGCCGCCGTCGCTGCCAGGACCCAAACTGGTGAGTGAACGAGGGAGAGTGGGCAAGCGAAGGAGGGTGGCAAGTAAATAAATAAATAAATAAATAAATAATACTTTATTTTTCTATCCTGCCACCAGCTGCCTGAAGGGACTCAGGGGGGCTAACATGGGGCCGAGCCCAATTCAGAAACAAATACGAGGGTTATCCAAAAAGGAGATTATGTTTTGGAATTAAAAATGAACCTCAACCAGCCGCAGCTGCGATCCAGGATGAGCGCGGGGGAAAGTTGAGCGCAGGGATTTTGCTGTTTTATGGGGACGCCCGGCCCCACATGGCGGGTCGCACACGCCACAAGTTCTGGAGTCTTCTGGGTGGGAGTTGTTTCCTCACCCGCCGTGCAAAATCCCTGAGCTTAACTTTCCCCCACGGTCATCCTGGATCGCAGCTGCGGGAAGGGGTGACCGGCTGGTTGAGGACGCAAGCGGCAGAGTTTTGTGGGGAAAGAGTTGCCAAGCTCATTCCTCGCTATGATAAGTGCCTAGATTTGAATGGCGAGAAAGTTGAGAAGTGGTATTTGGGTGTGGCTTTCAACTGCATATGGTAAATGTTTTCTCCTATACTTTGTTCATTTTTAATTCCAAAATGTAATCTACTTTCTGGATAACCCTCGTATAACAATTTAAAACACGTATCAATAACTAAAAACAATGGTACAAAAATCAAGTAAAATAATCGGTTAAAACATAACATACAATAAAACAGGGGTCCCCAAACTTTTTAAACAGGGGGCCAGTTCATGATCCTTCGGACCGTTGGAGGGCCGGACTATAGTTGGCCACCAAGCAATAATAATGAATAATAACAACAACAATAATAATAAAAACAAGGGTTGGAAAAGACCCTTTGGGCCATTGAGTCCAACCCCCTTCTGCCTTTGTGCACCAAAAGCACAAGCAAAGCACCCCTGACAGATGGCCTCCCAGCCTCAATGTTAATAATAATAATAATAATAATAATAATAATAATAATAATAATAATAATAATAATAAAGGATTGGAAGACGACCCCTTGGGCCATTTAGTCCAACCCCCTTCTGCCTTTGTGCACCAAAAGCACAAGCAAAGCATCCCTGACAGATGGCCTCCCAGCCTCAATGTTAATAATAATAATAATAATAATAATAATAATAATAATAATAATAATAAAGAGGGTTAGAAGATGACCCCTTGGGCCATTTAGTTCAACCCCCTTCTGCCTTTGTGCACCAAAAGCACAAGCAAAGCATCCCTGACAGATGGCTGCCCAGCCTCAATGTAAATAATAATAATAATAATAATAATAATAATAATAATAATAATAATAATAAGGGTTGTAAGAGAAGAAGATACCCCTTGGGTCATTTAGCCCAACCCCTTCTGCCCTTGTGCCGTGGGGGCCGGATAAATGGCTTTGATGGGCCGCATCCAGCCCCCGGGCCTTAGTTTGGGGACTTCTGCAATAAAACATAAAATGACCAAGCAAAATGAGGTAATGATACAAACATCAACCACTATGGATAAAAAGGGGTTGAGCATAAGAAAATACACAATTTCAAGGGCTTTTGATAAAGTGCATGGACAAATGTTAGAGAGTCAGCTGGGATAATGCAGGGTAGGATAAATAGGAAGGAAATAAAGTGCTAGGAAGTAATGTATCAGTGAAAGGTCCTCCCTCCCCTGCTCACTCAATCACTCACTCACTCACTCACTCACCAGGCTGGGTCCCGGCAGTGACGGCAGTAGCACCAGGACCCGGCCTGTTGAGTGAGTGAGTGAGTGAGTGAGAGCGAAGGAGCAGCGAAGGAGCAGCGGGGACATAAGCTTCCTCCTCTAACTGATGGCCATCTATGGTGGTCATGCAAAACAAACAAACAAACAAACAAACAAACAAAAAAACAGCAGATTTTTGGAAAAAGATCCATGCCTAATGCCAAAAAATTCTTAAAAAATCTTTCCCTATGAAACCGGAATATTACCTATTGGGCATATTTGATTTGGGATTATTTGCAGATCGAAATTTGGACAAAATATTTACTTTTTTGACAACAGCAGCGAGAATAGTCTTTGCCAAAAGATGGAAGCTGGACACTACTTCTGAAGTGAAGGATTGGATCATCAAGATCATGGATTTAAAAGATATGGATAAGTTAACATTCCTATTGAAAGAAAATTGTGGCAGTGGATTGAAACAGACTGGTCATTATTAGATAACTATCTTAAGAAATATTAAAGATGTAAGGGGGAAAGGACTTATACTTGCTATTATAATGACTTTAATAAAATGTTGTTTCACAGGAGGAGTAAGAGCTGAAGTCATCGAACACCCCCTCTCTTTTTTTCCCCCCTCTTTTTCTCTACTATTGTATTTCATACTTTCCTATACATTTATTGTTCCCCCACTTTCATGTAATATAACGGTTTTTGTTGTTTTTTCTTTATTTATGTCTTCTTGCTTCTTTTTTCTTTTTTCCTACTTTACTATATTTTATATTGTTCCCCCACATTTTAATGTATTGTATAATATTTTTCTTGTTTAATAAAATTAGATACAAAAAAGAAAAAGCATGTCCTCCTCTCTCACACACCAAGGCAGTATCATTTTTACATTAAGACTTGCCGTCTTGCAGTATTTATGAAGTACCTGTATTTATAGTATCCTAACTGACCAAGCAGCAAAATGGTGCAGGATTGATTCATTCATGCTCTGCTTTTTATTTTAAAAAAGGCTCCACGCAAAATAACCTTCAAGCCAATAAACGATCTGAAAAATAAGCAACTGCCAAGGGGAAACGATCAAGGCTATAATTCTAGCACAGGTTGCGCTGGTTGCGCTGGAATCAGTGACGCTCGCTTCCAAGTGAAATAGGTTTAATGCCTTCTGCCTTCAGAGACAAAAGCACGTTCAGATGAAATAACAAGATAAATAAGAAATAATCTGATGAACCATGAGGGAGGCGGTGGCAGAACATTAGGTTGATTTGTGTGCAAGAGAAATGCCTAGTCATATGAACACTGAATTTCCATAGCTATGACTGCTGATGCCTTTATTTCCAAAGGTCGCAGGCCACATGATGCAGCTGGATGTTCGCTGAGTTGTAACTGGATGGAGACATACGGCAAAGAATTGCAAAACCAACATTTCCAGCAAATGAAGGGCCTCAAACAGTTCCTTTGCTATGTTCGGTATGTCTAAAAGCTCCATTATTAGATCCACAGTCTAGGTATGCTCTGAACTTCTTGGGTAACATCTTCCCGCTACAGTTGTGTAACGGTTCCTTCCTCTTTGCAGTAAATTAAAATGTTGAGGTTTGTGTTTCCCTTGTTAAGGTGACTTCTGAGTATAGTATAGTTCTGGAGCATCACATTCCCCTTTTGAGATAGCCACCAAGAAGCCTTTCCATGTTATCCTCTCTCTTTTTTAACAGACTACAATCTGGGATTCAGTGATGTTGCATGCCGTCTAGTCATTTCTGACTTATAGCAATCCTATAGTGAAGCTATTCAAGGGTTTTCGGAAGAGTATGTGACTTGTCCAAGGTTTCCCAGTGGGTTTCATGGAGCCTAGTCTCCATAGTCTAACACTCAAACCACTATACAGTACAGATCTGTTGGAAACTTGCTTTGCATTGAAAAGCTTTGCAGTTTCAAAGCCTGTCTGCTTCCTGCATGTCAGACTACACAGAGGAGCCACTGAAATCCACAAGCATGTGGACAATTTCAGCAGAAAGGAGGAAACCATGAAAATGAACACAATCTGGCTACCAGTATTTTTTTTTAAAAAAACTCTATAATCAAGAGGGTAAATAAAGAACAACAGGGGAATTCCAGGCATGAAACAATCAGGCCAGTTAACACCACCCAACAAAGGATTCCCCCAGGCAGGAAGCAGCTAGGATTTGAAGCTTCAATGCCATTCAATGCTAATCAAGGTGGTCAGTTGCACATTCAGACATGCCTCAAACAGACCCCCACCCTGGACATTCCACAAATATATGAACCCCACTTGCCTAGTTTTCAACAGACCTCACAGCCTCTGAGTATGCCTGTCATAGATGTGGGTGAAACATCAGGAGAGAATGCTTCTGGAACATAGCCTTATAGCCCGGAAAACTCACAGCAACCCACTACCATTCTAATGGTATGATTCCATCCTGGCATCACTGATCCCTCTTCTGGTAGCCTTCCAACCAGACTATTGTAATATATTGCAATAATGTCCTTGAAGACAGTCCAAACACTTAAACCAGAACATCAATAATATTATCTGGAAGAGACTATTGCCATATTATCGGAGTGCTGGGTCTTTTTTGGGCTTGATTCAAAGTTCTGGTTTTAACCTATAAAGTCCTTCACAGTTTGGGGGGCACAATATTTGAAAGACTGTATCCTCTGTTTCTGGTGATTTCCCTCATGTTATTACTAGTTTTATTTTACTGTTTATACAACTCAGAAAACACACACACACACACACAATATTCTATACAATGATCCAAGAAGCTCAAACATGAAATAAAGACCAAACTAGGAACATAACTAAACAACAAATCACCTTTTCCCTAGTTACAGTTTTCCCAATGAAAAGACCCGTAAATGATATTACACATGTTTTTTTTTTGTCTAATACTTACAGCAAGTGCTTAACATTTCACATACATTCTTTGGTTGTAATTTAAGACTGGCTTCAAACTACTGTCTTATAGAGAGGCAGTTGAAAGATAGATAGCTTGCCTTGGGCCATGTTGACATTTTACAGCAGAGATGAGATCTGAGAAAGCTCAGAAAACACATACCGTATATACTCGAGTATAAGCCAACCCGAATATAAGCCGAGGCAACTAATTTTACCACAAAAAAACTGGGAAACATTGACTCCAGTATAAGCCGAGAGTGGTAAATTTCAGAAATAAAAACAGATACCAATAAAATTACATTAATTGAGGCATCATTAGGTTAAATGTTTTGGAATATTTACATAAAGCTCTAATTTAAGATAACATTGTCCAACTCTGATTAAATCATTATTCTCATCTTCTTCAAGGTAAATGTGCTTATGTATCCTTTGAATAACAATAGAGTAAAATAATACATGTAATTATTATTATTATTATTATTATTATTATTACAGGAAAATAATACATGTAGTAATAAATAGAGTAAGATAATAAATATAAGAAGAACAGAGTGAAATAATAAATATATTATTAATAATAAAATAGAGTAAAATAAATGTAATTGTAACAACAATAATAGAGAAAAATAATAAATGTAATAATACCAATAATAATAGAGAAAAATAATAAATGTACCATATATTCTCAAGTATAAGCTGACCCAAATATAAGCCAACCAGGACCCTCACCCGAATATAAGCCAAGGGGGGCTTTTTCAGTCTTTAAAAAAGGGCTGAAAAACTAGGCTTATACTCGAGTATATACAGTATAAGGGGATTCTGGGGGACAAGCTGTTATAGGTCCATCCCTCGCTGGAAAAGATATTCAACTGCTTTTCTGTAGACCTGTCACAGGAAAGTAGTGACGTGTAACTCACTATTTTTAAGCATGTAGCTTAAATAATAATAATAATAATAATCTTTATTTATATACCTCTCTATCTCCTCGAGAGGACTCAGAGCGGTTTCCAACATGTATGCAAAACCAGTCAATTGTCAAAACAACATACAACTTGAAACACAGCAAAGGTAATAAACACATCATAACAACATGTCCACAACACATTGCAAGCTTTGGTTCCATCTGCATCGGAAGCCAAGTAGCGCCCCTTCAAAAACACATTGCAGACCACTTACATTGTCATGCTTAAAAAAACACAACATCTTCAATTCGCGGAAGACCCTTTTGCAAGAGACCAGATTTTGGAAGACGTTGGGCATCTTTTTGAGTGCAACTCTCTTTCCATCGCGTGGATCTGTGACTGACCTGAAGAAGGAACAAAAACAAAAAACAAAAACGAGAAGATTCAGCATCTAAACTGGTTTAAAGCAAGCTCCATTCTCCTTCCTAAGGATAAACAACCATCAAAGTATTTTAGAGATGACAAAGTAGCAAATCTAGAAGGACAAGTAAAATTCCTGAACAGGTCTTGTTGCATTTCATGCTGTGAATTAAGTCAGTTCCAAAAGTACTACAGGCATATTACAAACCAGTGTATTTATTCAGTTTAAAGATTTTTCCAGGCGCTCTAGCCTCTGATGTCCAATCAATAAATGGAAGTATCTCATTGCTTATATTTTCTTCTCTTTAATTATTCTACTAGTCCTAGGACACCTTTCCCATTACGATCCTTTGCAATATTTAAACGCTACAGTACATTGCCTTCCAACATCGCCTGCTAACACGATTAATTTTGTATGTAAATGTTTGAAAGAGTTGCCCCTTCTGCGGCAGATTAGACCACAGTGCAGATATTACAGTGCAAAGGAATAGGCAATCCATCAACTTCATTTCCTAAGAATGTTCCTGAACCACATGTGGATTCAGAAGTACAGTACTTATAAGTAACGTAGGTAGCAGCAACTGGATGCCCTGCCCTCCCTTCACTTTGAGGCAATACAAATCCCAGTAAAAATGTTACTGTTCCAGACAAGCAGGATGTCCCAGTGATGCATTAGAAGCACTTTGCTAGGATGTCCAAAATGACCATAACAGATTAGACAGCTGGGACAAAATTAACAAAATGAATTTCAACAGGGAGAAATCTACCGTATTACAGGATTGCTGAGAGTTTTATGGGCTGTATGGCCATGTTTCAGAAGCCCAGAAAACTCACAGCAAACCCATGAAAGCTTTTGACAACATACAATATTACACTTTGAAATAAAAATAAAATTTGCAGATATAGAATGGGAAACCCCTGGCTTGAAAACAGTCCATGTGAAAGGGATCTAGGAGTCTTAGTAGACCACAAACTGAACATGAGTCAAACAGTGTGATGCAGCAAATAAAAAAGACAATATCATTCTATATAATAATAATAATAATAATAATAATAATAATAATAATAATAATACACAACTATAATTGGGCACAACTATGTGGCCCAAAAGATTCATTGTAATTTATGCCTCAAGTACCACCTCCCAGCATTAAGGAACTGGTGGGATCACAAACCTGCAAAGGTAATGGAAAATGAACACGCAAAGATATTGTGGGACTTTCGAATCCAGACTGACAAAGTTCTGGAACACAACACACAAGACATCACAGTTGTGGAAAAGAAAAACGCTTGGATTATTGATGTCACCATACCAGGTGACAGTCGGACTGATGAAAAACAACAGGAAAAACTCAGCCGCTATCAGGACTTCAAGACTGAACTTCAAAGACTCTGGCAGAAACCAGTGCAGGTGGTCCCGGTGGTGATGGGCACACTGAGTGCCGTGCCAAAAGATCTCAGCCGGCATTTGGAAACAATAGACATTGACAAAATCATGATCTGCCAACTGCAAAGGCCACCCTACTGGGATCTGCGCACATCATCCAAAAATACATCACACAGTCCTAAATGCTTGGGAAGTGTTCGACTTGTGATTTTGTGATACGAAATCCAGCATATCTATCTTGTTTGCTGTGTCAGACTATGTTGTTGTGTCAATAATAATAATAATAATAGGTGGCTTACATGGGGCCAAGCCTGGATAATTACAATCTTCAGAAATATAAAAACACATCACATAAAATACAGTTATACACATTAAACATTAAACAACACAGTAATCAACTAAACATAATCTAAAAACCCGAGTAAAGGTTATAAAAATGAACTGGGACAAAGTGCGTGGAGCAAATAATGCAAACTAGAAAATGAAGTAGGAAGCCAAGGTGCTGCAATTGATAAAAGACTTGGGATGAGAGACAGCATCAATAGGAATGTAGTGACTAGATCAAGGGAAGTCATAACCCTATTAACTTTATTCTGCTTTGGTCAGACTTCATGAAGTCTACTCCAAGTGGAATGATTTCTGTTGGTGAAAAATATATCTGCCATATACCGGTAGTTTGTTGTGCAATGCCTTCCTCATTCTTCCCAAAAATGTTGACTATTAATTGTGTTTATTTAAAAGTGGCCATTATTTTATAAACAGGAAAAAGAAGTTTCAGAATTATTTCTAAAACGTCTGAAACAGATGTCAGAAAAAAACCAGTATTTTACAGGACGTCGGCTCAACTACGCCGAAATCCTGGACTTTGGCCTGTCAATATTTTAAGGCTAAACCTAAAATTGCAAAGCAACATTTCATTTAATTATTCATACAAAGGCTAGCCATGCTTGTAGCTGGTGGCAATATAACCCTAATGAATGTGAATGGCAATGCAGTAATTTCACGCCATGTTGAGTTTGTTCTCTCTTAACTCGGAGTAGCAGCTGCTTTGGTTCAGCACAAATAGTACCAGAAAACAGAGATAAGTGCTGAAGCCTGTTACACAGGAATGCTTTTATTTTCTTTGTTGCTGAAAAGGCTTGCTGTGCTGAGCTCTTCCACCAGTTATCCCCATCTGTATGAGCTAATGAGTTACAAGCAGCAAAGATAACAGCCAGCGCTGACAGTACCTTCCAATGTCTCTCTCTCTTTTTTTAAGGACGCCCATTGTAACAAGTCTGGACAGAGTGGTTTTTCAAAATGCCAAACTTCTACATCATAAATAGGACTATTACGCTCTTCATAACAGGGCGATCCCCAGCGAAGGGAGCGGGTGAGAAAAGAATGCCTTTTTTATAGTCCAAATGCGCATGGAAAATTAATTTGTGCAATGCCCAAGGGACAAAAATGCTACATGACACCTGAAAGTCTAATGGGTTTACAATGGCCTGAGTCTCTGTAGGCAACTGGGTGCACCATTAGGTGTTTTATATATCTGCAGTTTGACACCATTTCCACTGCCATAACTTAATGCTATGTGATTCTAGAAGCTGTAGTTTTACAAGGCCTTCTTTGTCAACCCCAGAGATTACTTTGGTCCAAAGACCAAAATTTGCTTGAAGTCCCTAACATCCAGACTTATCATTTGTCGTCTAATAGGCAGAGAGCCTTCTCGATTGTAGCCCCTCATTTATGGAATGTCTTGCCAGTTGAAACCGAACTATCTGAGACCTACTTGCCTTTCGGAAAGCCTGCAAAACCTTTATCTTCCGACAAGCTTTCGATGGGTGAAAAACTCGAGGCTATGTCTGTCCTTATTGATATTTTAAAGCTAATTGTATTGTTTTAATCTATTTCTGTAAACCGCTCTGAGCCAAATTGGGAGTAGCGGTATACAAGTCTAATAAATAAATAAATAGCCTTGGTGTCTTTAGGGATTTAGGCCTTTGACCGATGACTCCGAAGGAAATGCATCCACAAACCAATAAATAAATAAATTCCCACTCCAACTAGACTAGATTGAATAATTTCAATATACAGGCAGTCTCTGAGTTACAAACTTCCAATTTATAAGCAACTCATAGCTAAGAAAGGGGGTGAGACAACAGGTGAGAGAAATCTACTCCTAGGAAGTAAAATAATAATAATAATAATCATCATCATCATCATCATCATTATTTTGTCAACCGCAAAAGGTCACCTTGCTGGGATCTGGACACATGATCCAAAAATACATCACACAGTCCTAAACACTTGAGAAGTGTTCGACTTGTGATTTTGTGATACAAAATCCAGCATATAGATCTCATTTGTTGTGTCATAGTATGTCTTTGTGTCAATAATAACAATACAGTAGAGTCTCATTTATCCAACATAAACGGGCCGGCAGAATGTTGGATAAGCAAATATGTTGGATAATAAGGAGGGATTAAGGAAAAGCCTATTAAACATCAAATTGGGTTATGATTTTACAAATTAAGAACCAAAACATCACGCTATACAACAAATTTGACAGAAAAAGTAGTTCAATACGCAGTAATGCTATGCAGTAATTACTGTATTTACGAATTTAGCCCCAAAATATCACAATGTATTGAAAACATTGACTACAAAAATGCGTTAGATAATCCAGAACGTTGGATAAGCGAGTGTTGGATAAGTGAGACTCTACTGTAATAATAACTTTATTTTTGTACCCCACCTCCATCTCCCCAAAGGGACTCGGGGCGGCTTACATATGGCACGAAGTGCCTAAAACAACGCATAAAATAAACACACAGTACAATGCAAAATAAAATCACTGGTATATAAAACCACCATTTCAGCATGTTGAAATCCACTCCTGGAAGAGTTATTATCCTGGAGAAAAGGTGTCCCCACTGAAGATTTATCACCAATCCTTGTTTTCACAACAAGTGAAATTTTTCAAAATCCAATTATCACAGGGACAGAAAGTGAGGTGAAATCTTCTGGACAGGGGCACAGACAGCAAGACAAACATCACTGTTAACCTTTCCCTATGCTAAATTCAATGTAAAGTGGGGACATCTCATTCTTCCCATAGTAAACCAGAAATATACACTCTTATAAACACTGTGAAGAGCTCCCCATTTTATAAAGTTAGAAACACAACTTTAAATTGAGGTGAAGATGCTACTTGTAGAAATGCATTATCACTTCAATATTTCACACTTTTCCTGTACGTATACATAAACCGATTCCGAAATTGCTAAAATTCATAGTCCATAAATAGTATTTTTGGTTTGGTTTCTAACTTTTTTTGGCTTAAGATCTGCCAAAGTATGTTTCCTGCCACACTGATTTCAATAACTAATAGCGTAGTCCACTTGTCAGTTAGTTATGCCAACAAAGATCGGACAATTTTTCAATGCTCTCTTGTCAATCAAATTATCCACTTCTGCAATATCCTGGACATGGGCCAGCTATTCCTAAACTGCTGGTGTCCATGTACTACATTATTCTACTAGAAGGTGCCTAGTTAATTTTGGCAGCAATTCACAAACCTTGCACAATTCTTTAACTTTCTGATGATCTTCTTTCATTACAGGCAAAAAGCAGGTTCAAGAGTTTCTACCTCAAACCCTCTAACTTTAGTTGAAAGCAGACTTTCTCTAATCTCAGCACAATTCCAAAGAACAATATATTTTGTGTTGCAGTTTCCTTTTTCTATACATTATTTTAAGCAGACGTACTATGAAATGTCTGAATGTCAGCTTGAAATAATATTTATTTATTTATTTATTTACTACATTTATACCCTGACCTCTCTCACCCTGAAGGAGACTTGGAGCGGCTTACAAGTTATATGTACATACAATATATTATATCATTAGCACAACACAATATTAGCTTTATATTGCTATATATTGCTATATCATACTGCTATATCATACTATATCACTATACTGTAATATTATTAGTAATATTACATTTAATATATAATTAATATTATTATATTAATATTAATATATATTATATATTATTACTAGTATTAATATAATATTATATATTACTACTAGTATTATATTGCATTACACTATAATATTAGTATCAATATTATTTGTATATACAATATATTATTAAAATAGCATAATATTATTATATTATATACTAGCTTTGCCCGGCCACGCGTTGCTGTGGCTTATGGGAATCCTTTGTTGGCCAGGTGGAATAGCAGTGAATAGCCTTGCAGTCTCAAAGCCTGGCCATTTTCTGGAGTAGCTGGAGCTTTTTGTTGTATGAACGTAGAGGCATGGATGCTGGGTTGTGCTGCCAAGTTTAGTGTTTCTGGGATGTGTAGTTTTGTTGTTTTGTCCTAGGCCAAAATTTCATTACCCTTTCATATATATAGATGACTAATGTTACCTTTTAGTGACAACTTTATTCTGTTAATTTTGGTCAAAAAATGCAGTAAGGCTTTAGAGGAAGTAGACGAGAGGAGAAGACAAACTAACAGCCACTGTAATTTGATAGGGAAAAAATATTTGCCTTCTGGTCAAAGGCAGAAAGGGTAAGAATGGACAGAATGGTAAGAACAAGAATTCCAAGAAGATGTAACTGCTACAGAAAGAGTTCTGTCCCGTCACATGCAGATGCCAATCTAACCTCAGATAAAGGTGGAATGTGAGCAGAGCTCCTCCAAAGATCTAAACAGGAAGATTTCGCATAAGGAAACAAGGGACTACTAGACTTATGTCTGGTGTTCATATGCATCCATAACCGTGCTCTCGCTTAGAAAGAGTACCCCATTGACTCACGAATAAGTTCAGAAATATCAGAGAAGAAACAACCCAAGAAACCTGGGCCAACTTATCTACAGGTACAGTCAATATTGTACCTTAACTTTTATTTATTCAAAAAAAAGGTAATAATCCCATTCTCCGAGTCGAGTTGGCACTGGAGCTTTCCCTTCTCCACAGAATAACCCTGGACTTATCCATGGGTCACCTCAAAATCCATAATTTTGGTCCCAAAACCTGCCCATGGCTTATACATAAGTATATATAACTAGCTGTGCCCGGCCACGCGTTGCTGTGGCATTGTCTGGTGGTGTTGGTGAGAAATTGTTGAGATAGTGGTGGTATTGAATGTCTGTTGTATGGTTGTCTTTATGTTTAGTATGCATTTGGTTGTTTGTGTACTGTGAAAGTGGTGAGGATAGAGGACACTGTTTATGTTGGATTAGTGAGACTCTACTGTATATTTGTAATCTTATATTATCTGCCTAGAACTGCCCCTTCTACACAGCTGTATAAAATGCACACTGAAGCGAATTATCTGGCAGGACTCAATATAATCCAGTTCAAAGCAGATAATATAAGATTCTAAATGGGTAATATAGCTATGTGGAAGGGCCTTGAGTCTACACTGCCATATAATCCAGTTAAAATCAGATAATCTGTATCTTATAGGCAGTGTGGAAGAGGCCTGAGGCCTAACTCCCCTGGACTGAGTAGGTTGCTAGGAGACCAAGTGGGCGGAGCTTAGCCCTCTAACTGGCAGCAACTGGATAAAAACAATTATTCCTTTCCCTCTAATTAGGACTTTATTTTTCTTTTCTTTTGTTGTATCAACCTAGAGCCGTGGATGATGGGTTGTGTTGTCAAATTTCGAAGTTGGGGGGCCTGTAGTTTTGTTGTTTTGTCCGCTGCCCTGATGACATCACTCTTTTATATATATAGATAATATGTAATAAAATAATATATTGTATATACATATAATATTGATAATATTATAATGTAATACAATATAATACTAATAATAATACAATATAATATTAATTATATATTATATATTATATGAATTATTACTAATATTACAGTATAGTGATATAGTAAAAAAGGTAAAGGTTTTCCCCTGACGTTAAGTCCAGTCATGTCTGACTCTGGGGGTTGGTGCTCATCTCCATTTCTAAGCCGAAGAGCCGGCATTGTCGGTAGACACCTCCAAGGTCATGTGGCTGGCATGACTGCATGGAGTGCCGTTACCTTCCCACCGGAGCGGTACCTATTGATCTACTCACATTGGCATGTTTTCGAACTGCTAGTTTGGCAGGAGCTGGAGCTAACAGCGGCCGCTCCCGCCGCTCCCGGGGATTGAACCTGGGACCTTTCGGGACCTTTAACGCACTTTGCCACCGGGGCTCCTTTGTGATATAGTACAATGCAGTAATTTAATGCTAGTATTGTGCTATGCTAATAATATAATATATTGTAGGTACATATTATTTGTAAGCCATTCTGAGTTCCCTTCGGGGTGAGAAGGCAGGATATAAATGTAGTAAATAAATAAATACCATTAAGTGTCACTTAGAAAGAATAAGGCAGCTCCTTTCCCTTGCATTTCCAACACTTAAAGCGACCACCTTTGAATTAAAAAAGCCAACATCTGCTACAGTATTCCCTCACTTCTCACACACCAGAAACGTCTCAGGTTGCTCCTGACACGAAAAAAAAAATCGTGGGGGTTAGGTTCCAGGACCACCCACAATAAATGAAAATCCGTGAAGTAGGGCCGCTATATATTTATACATTATTTTAGTAGTTATACACTATTTTAAGTCTTTATCAACCAATAGTGTATTGATAAATCGCCTCCTTTTCTTCCCGTTGCCACTTGGGTTCCTTTTATGCAGTATATTGATTTTTATGACTGTTTTACTGATGTTGATGTCTTATTGATGTGAAAAATTGTTTTTACTGTTTTAATACTGTGATTGTACTTTTATGTCGGGCATGGCCCCATGTAAGCCGCTCCGAGTCCCTCCGGGGAGATGGGGCAGGGTATAAAAATAAAGTTGTTGTTGTTATTATTATTATTATTATTATTATTATTATTATTATTATTATTATTATTTTCTCTCCCTTCGGCTTCTCCTTCCTCCCTTCCTTAGGCTGTAAATTGTAATTTTTTAATGATTTATAATATTATTTTAGAGTTCATTGAAAAACCGCAAAACAGCGAATCTGCAAAAAGCGAACCGCAAAGTAGTGAGGGAACACTGTATTTGTAACTTCTCAATAGTGGAGAGTGGATGGGACATCTACATTTTATATTGTACATATGATGATTATGGTTGTATAGTTAATATCAGATCTCAAATACCTAAAACAACCGTGTAGGAGTCTGGCATGCTCGTAGAAGCAAATGGAAAGAGCAAAAGGAACTTTAGTCATTGAAGAAGGCATTTCAATTCCCTTCGCTGCTTTGTTAGGAAGTTGCACCCCAGGTGACTGGCAGGAAAGTGAGCAGCAGGCAGGGAACCCATCCATCATTCATCTCTAAATCAACAGGGGGGCTCTTTCAAGCCACTACAGAGAAGGTTTTTCACTCAATAAGCATCAAATGTAGCTGGAGAGGAGAGATAAGAGTCTAAGAGGGTTTAGCCTAAAAATAACTTCTGGAAATCAACACAGATCCAAGGTAACAATTAAACACCTTGAATTACAGAATGAAGTCCTATAAAATCCTATTTATAGGCACAAGAATGGCAATCAAAGGGTGACACAGACACACGCTCCATGGCACTTGGACCAGACGGTCCTCATTCTTTGGGGAATTTGCCAGACCAAAGGGAAATTCAGAAGGAATTGGTACCAGAACCTCCAGAACACAGCCCAACTTTGGTCATTTTCGAATAGGCATCGGTTTTCTGGTTTGCGTCGTCTTTCAGTTGCTTCTAATTCAGAGCTTTCCAAACATTTCATATTGGTGACACACTTTTTAGACCTACGGTACATCATTTGGTGACACATGCAGTTCAGTTTTACAAGAAAACCAGAGGGGAAACCAAGCCCTTATAGACGCAAACATAAACTGTAATGCCAAAATGTTTGGGGACACAGTATATCCCATGAAAACCATTTATTTATTTATTTATTGTGTTGTCGAAGGCTTTCATGGCCGGGATCACAGGGTTGTTGTATGTTTTCCGGGCTGTATGACCATGTTCCAGAAGTATTCTCTCCTGACGTTTCGCCCACATCTATGGCAGGCATCCTCAGAGGTTGTGAGGTATGGAGAAACATTTATTTATTTAATAATAATAATAATGTATTTGCAACCCACAGTATCTCCCTAAGGGGACTTCTGAGAGATAGATATATGAGATACAGTGTTCCTTCGCTACTTCGCGGTTCGCTTTTGGAGGCTTTTGGGACATGGGACATGGCCACAGCCCTCTCTCCCATGAAAAGACCCTGGCTGAGGTGCATGGCTTGGCTCCCAGGGCCTACAACGGCCCACCACGGCTTCGAGTAATACATTTTAAAAGGTAGGGAGAGAGAGAGAGAGGGAGGGATGCTATATTTATTGAAATATATAGCGTCCCTACTTTGCAGATTTTCACTTATCGTGGGTGGTCCCTGAACATAACCACCGCAATAAGTGAGGGAACACTGTATTACTTATTTCACACAGACTCAGAGGTTTCCCATTACGTTTGTGTGATACACCTAAACGTTGCAGCCGACACACTAAAGTGCCACGACACACAATTCAGAAAGCTCTGTTCTAATGTATTTACTTCATTCAAACCTCACTACGAATGGAGCTGAAGACAGATAATAAAATTCAGCACAAACTGCAAAAATCAGGACATAAAAATACACCAATTATTTGATTATTTTTTTTAAAAAATAGCACCAACTAGTTAAAATTTATATTAGCCATTGAAAAGTTCATTCAGAGGGCACAAGGCTGGCTAAATAAGAATGCCTTTGCCTGTCAGTGAAGAGATATCAGATGAGAAACAGAGAGCTTTAGCCATTCTAGAGTCTGGGATTAGCCTCTGACAACGAGATGTTCTATTGCTATGATATAGCTAATAACAGTGCACAATATACAGAAGTAATCCTAGATTTTCGCTAGAGTTCTTTGCATGTTAAGAAAGGAGAAGAAATAGACGATAATGGCAAAATGCTAAAGCAAAGAGGGCAAGCCAAGTAGCTTCAAAACCTAACATCTACGAGGGTTGAATGAAAAGCAATGCCTCTCCCTCTGTAACTCCTCAACAGATGGCGGTACTGATATGTGGCAGGTCCTGGCTTGTTCAGTAGACTCTCCTCTACAATTCCATTTGGAGGGAAGCCTTAGCATTGAACGGCTGTGTTGTTAAAGTGCGAAGTATGGAACCCTGTGCAGACGGTCGGTCAATGCGACGCAGGCAACGTGCAGTCACTGAATTCTGACTTGCGTGACAAACAAAGAGTTGGACGTCCTGTGACAGCAACCACCAAGTTTCACAAGCTAAAGATTGACAGATTGATTCAGGGCAATCGTCGTATCACTCAGAGATAAATTTCAAGCATAGTCTGCATTTCACAAGAAAGCGTGGGTCACATTATTGCTTTGCTTGGCTATCGGAAGATCCAACTCTTTGTTTGTCATTTTTAAACTTACTCACCAAACATCTTCAAACTTACTCACCCAACAACGCACAGGACTCACATCAATACAATCGCCATAAACAGCTTGCGTTCTCTGGTGAATCTCCTTTGGAGTGACACCTTCTGCTGTCAAAAATTCAATGACTGCATGTTGCTTAAGTCGCATTGACCGACCGTCTGCGCAGGGTTCCATACTTCGCACTTTAACAACAAAACCGTTCAATGCTAAGGCTTTCCACCAAATGGAACTGTAGAGGAGAGTCTACTGAACAAGCCTGTACCTGCCGCATATCAGTACTGCCATCTGTTGAGGAGTTACGAAGGTGGAGGCATTCCTTTTCATTCAACCCTCATATTTGCTATGCAAAAAAAAAAAAATCACATTTGAGAGAAGGTTGTGGAAAGGAGGAGAACTAGCAAAGACCAGAAGGACATAGATCAATGTTTTGTTGTTCTTTCTCTAGACTGATTTGTTTCATAAAAAAAGAGTTATATGATTCTTTCCCAGAGCTTGTTACGGGTGAGAAAAGAATAACTGCAGTATATAATGTTAATAAAAACATTGCAAGTGTTGCCATCAGATAAGCCCCTGTACGTTGCAAGGACAAATCCCAAAAATCTGATAAAGAAGTATTTTTTCCCAAAATGGAAAGAACAGCTCTAGACTGCAAGCCACTCCACAGCCTCAAGAGCTCTCAGGTCTTATTCTAGCAACAGATAATCATGATACATGAACCGAGGCAGAGTCTGACTTGATATACAAAATGACAGAAGAATGACGGCAGAAGGAGACAGCTATGCTATACATCCTCTCAACAGTATGCAAGGTACATCTACATTATAGAATGAATACAGTTCGACAGCACTTTCACTGTCATGGCGAAATGCTATGGAATGGTGGGGGTTGTGGTTTTACGCGGCTGATTGAGAAAGATCAGAAGACTTCTGACCAAAGAGCAAGGGAGAGTCCTTGCTCTGGGTCTGCTAAGCAAAGATTAAGAGAGGCCAAGCTGCCCTTCTACCCAAAGAAGCACCAGGACGGAAGAAGATAAAACATCAGGGACTTTCTAATTTTAATCCCTGGGCTACTGATGGCTATTTCATGCAAACCACTGGGATAAAGCTGTCAGAGAAATGTGCCATTTATGAAGAAGAGAACACCTTACTCATGAAAACTTCTCAAAGTTTACCGTTAACCACTGGAGAGCACAGGAATATGATCTAGAAAACGAGAGAATATTGAAACTTATAAGATGAGCAAGAACAATTCTCAGCTCCAGAAAGATAGTAAAATCAAGGAAATCCTGTCCTAATTCCTTTGTCCACACGGTTCTCATGCATCTGGAAAAAACTAGATATGATGGAGGAGTGTCCCATTCCTGTTTTAGATCTTAACACAGTAGACATCCGGACAAAAATACCTGGTTTAATATGTACCATTGCCTGACAAAATGCAAACTGTCATCTCTGTGTTGTTGAAGGCTTTCATCACTGAGTTGTTTAGAGTTTTCCGGACTGTATGGCCATGTTCATGAAGCATTTTCTCCTGACGTTTTACCCACATCTATGGCAGGCATCCACTGAGGTTGTGAGGACTGTTGGAAACTAGGCAAGTGGGGTTTATATATCTGTGGAATAATGTCCAAGGTGAGAGAAAGAACTCTTGTATGTTTGAGGCAAGTGTGAATGTTGCAATTGACCGCCTAGATTAGCATTTAATGTCCTTGCAGCTTCAAAGCCTGGTTGCTTCCTGCCTGAGGGAATCCTTTGTTGGGAGGTGTTAGCTAGCCCTGATTTGAAACTGCAAGGCCATAAAATGCTAATTGCAACATTCAAACTTGTGTCAAACAGACAAGAGTTCTTTCTCCCACCCTGGACACTCCACAGATATATAAACGCCTCTTGCCTAGTTTACAACAGATTTCACAACCTCTGAGAATGCCTCCCATAGATGTGGGCGAAACGTCAGGAGCGAATGCTTCTGGGACATGGCCATACAGCCTGGAAAACTCTCAGCAACCCTGTGTCATCTCTGCCTAGGCAACATTACATTTAAATACTACTATTTAAATTTAGATACTACATTTTAAAAAAAACCCTAAGACAACATTTTCTAGTTTATATTACATCGATTTCTGAAACTTGCATATGTGACGATGTGTGTATATATATATACCCAGATGTGAGAGTAATAAAGACAAAGGAGGAGAGAATGGCGTGAAAGACACAAAGCTAAGTTTCAGAAAACCAATGCAACCCCTATTCTGTCCTCAGATTGATTTGAATTGATAGAGAAAAATAGTACTATATGAAACCAAGTACAATCTTGGTTAAAGAAGCACAACAAGAGAGGACTGTCCATAGCAAGCCCAGAAAGAGAAACAGCTGGATGGGATTACAGTCACAAATTCCAATCCATTAGCAGAGGTTTTAACAAAGACAATGGTTTTACAGTACAATATATTAATACAAGAGTTCTCGGTGTTACAAAAATAATAAAATGAATCAGAGAGAGTTTTGAACCCACTTGATAAGCAGATTTATCGCTTTCATACATCAACACTAACTGACCATGGGAGAGATTTGAAAATGTTGCGTTTTTTTTAAATATTATGTTCTATTTGCTGCGACTATTGTATAAATATGCTTATACAAGCATTAATGCCACTGGGGTCTGCATATAAAGACGTGGGTTTACATTCATAAAAATTCATGTGAACATAAAAACCATTTAGGATTAAATGTGCAAGATTTCATTTTCTTCCTGTTCTTTCCATTTTATACAATTTATCTGCAATTAAAGCACAGAGGACTCTTCAGGAAGACTACAGAAGATTCACCAGGTTAACATATGGCCACGTAATCAATCCAATTTAAACTGTGTTCATCTTGAGGGCAATGGGGATTTTTCTTATCAGGTCAGGGATAGCTGTCATTCTAGCTCTAGTGCCTCATAGTTCACAACAGTCATTTGTTGTCTGGCAGCTGAAATGTTAAAGGACAAAATGTCTTCTACCTTCATTTATCTGGTCTTCAAACTGCCTTCTGGTCATTAAATCAGTCTGAACTGTACCCGCTTACATCTAGGGAGTTTTAAGCCTCAGTGTTGCTTTTCCTGAACAGATGAACAGAAACGTATGTCTTTGTGGCCGTTAACATTTCCCAGGAACGCCAAGGATAAAGCCTTCTCAAAGGGCTGACATAAATGTGTCATCTTGATTCAACCACAACTTTAGGGAAATAAACCTGGCTGAATCACCCAGCTTTAGACACTGGGTGATTTCACAGAAAGACTCTGTCATAGAATCATGTTGGAGGTTGTAGATATAAATAAATAGAAGCTTTACCACAGTTTCTGAGCCAAAATATACCCTGCAGTATAATAAAGTGTCACTCAGGCTTGTATAATAAGTATCAGTAACTTTACTTCAGTTCAAAAGATCAAATAGGGTAACAATATATAAAGCAGCCTCTCTGAATTCACACAGAGAACAGAGGGAATAAACAGTCCTTTTAAACAGTCTTTAAATATGCCTCATTTGCCTTAGAAATAATCAGGTTTCGGAGAGTTGGAAGCCATTTTCTTCCTGTTTCCAGTCAGTACTCTCTTCACTCTCCAAGGTGAAAGTGGCAGTTAAAACCATTTGTCTCAGCAGCAAGCTACAGACAGTAGCCAATCGGAATTCTGGCTCCTGGCTGGCTCAGCCAATCAGCTGCCGACACATGCCTTTCCAGTCAACCCATTACATCATGGTGTCTTTTTACAAATCCCCACAAGTCATGCTTCCATTGAATCCCATAAAGAGGCAATGAGGAGGACCTCTTATAAGTCATACTTCTCACCAAAAATGGTCCAACACTCTCCATAGAAGCAGAAACATTAAGTATGCAATTGAAGAGCATGATCACATATTTTGAAGCTATCTGTGTATTCCTCTATTAATAACGCAGCACAAAGAAGAGAATGGGTACATGCATGTTAAAGTCAACATCAACGAACCCCTTTATTTTCTCACTATAGAAACACATTTGAGAATTAACATCCAGAATACTGCAGAAGAGACCAGATGGAGAAACAAGTAAATGAGATTATATAAAAGGTCAATACAATAGAAAGGGTTGTGTACAAGGCCAAACGATCCCACCACGTGTCCAGTCGTGTGTGCATGCAACTGCCTTCAGGTCCCTTGACAACCTATAAATTGGAATTCATTGGTGATATCCTATCCAGGTACTAACCACGGTCGATTCCAGTCAGCTTCCAAAATTAGGTAAGATCTGCCACCTTTAAGGTACTTTCTTGATTTAAAATGCCCAGCAATAGCTGAGAGGCAGAAGGAATAATTCTGCAAGGTGGTTTTGATCAGAGTAGACAACTTCAACAGGTCTACAAATAGTGCCAAAAAAGGAAATTTATTTCTTTTTTAAAAGTTGCAAATTCATTTCTAACTTTTAAAAGACAACGTATTGCTAAAATAAGGGCTTTGGATGCATCTGCCACACCTGGAGCCTTCCAGGAATGCGATTCTCCCAGTTTTGAATGAGGAAAAGTTATGGGTGGTGTCAGAATGGTTTGAGGCCTTACTCTAAAGGCTGGATCCTATTTGATCTTGAAAGTGAAGCCAGGTTAGTCCTTGTTAGTCAGTAGATGGGACTGTCAATGAATAACAGGGGCTGTGGGTTGTATCTCCAACGAGCAAAACCACTTCTGAATATTTATTACTGGCCTAAAAAATCCAGTGAAATTAATGGGTTGCCAGACGTTGACGGGCGACTTGAAGGCAAATACATAGAGAGAGTTAATGTTGCTCTCACCTATATATTACTATAATTCAATATATGTAACTATCCCTTGAAGATTATTCAAAAACTTTAGTTAGTTTAAGAATGCAGTAGTGAAATTATTATAATATTTCTAGTGCTAACCCTAACCAAGAAAAGTATTACATATGACACATGTAGCTCATTCATCAAACAGCATACCTTGGGGGAAAATGGGTGGCAACTTAGACCTCTTCTGGGTTATTACTCTAAATCCAGATTAATATTTCTGGTTAATTTTGCCTAGCACCTATGCATTAGTCCTTTTAAGTGCCCAATGGGACCAATATTATATTTTTCAGGACTTTTTGAAGCACAGATCACAATGAGGTCAATGTTGCCTAATTTCTGGGCTGAATAGCAGGCTTAACATTAGTCACCCATGATCTAACCTGACAGTGATTCACAAAGCTGAAAGGTGGGAAACTTTTTTTAAGCCCAAGGCCAAATACAGATTCAGAATTCAAACACACTCCAATGAAGGCTGGTGCCAAAAACACAAATGCTGAGAACAACACATCAGCATATTTTACTGAAAAGTTCTTACTACTTGAAACCTTAGTGGAGAAATATGCATACCTTTTTGAATGGTGAAACTGGTACAAAAGGTACAAAAGGTAAGAAATCATCACATGATTATTTATTTACCTTATCGTATTTGCTTATTTACTTAAAATATTCACCCATGCAATTTGCAGACATGTGATTGTATGAAGAGCTGTGTGATGGAATAAAACTGGGTTAGAGATCAAACCCAAACTCCCAAAATGCCCTCAAAACTCTTGTTTATTTTGGGTGACAACTGTGATTTGGCTCCCAGGAAGCTCCAGCGACTGCTACGCTTATGACAAAATGTCAAGTCAGTAATTATACCCTGCAGCGCAGAGCCACTGTTGTTCTCTTTGCCTCCTTTCCTTTAGTTAGCTTCATTTTGTACTTTAACATCCTAATCCTTCAGCAAAAAGAACTGTGACCAACTGTGCAACATCTGAAAAATAATAATGGAAGAATATTCTCAAAAATCAGAAAAGAGTGTGTTTTGACTGAATGCCTGCCCCCTCATGTCTCTGGTAGGCAACATCTATTTATTTATAGCGGAACAGGAGTATAAGGGGGGGACGTACACCTGGTAAGCAATTAGAACATATAACTAGTTACAGTTTCCTTCAGTCAGACTTCCATTGGCAATTAAAAGGGGAGTTTTTGTATAGGACAATACAAAATTCTGAGTTGACTACTTCCCAGTACTTTGGAGCTTTCACTTATTCTTCTTATTCTTATTCTTCTTCTTCTTCTTATTATTATTATTATTATTATTATTATTATTACTATTATTTTGCTTAAGCAGAATATTAAGCACATAGCGTAGATACCGCCCAGGTAAAATAATAATTCCACTTCCCCAGCAAATAATGGGAATTATAGTAGTTTGGTAGGGAGTCTTAGGGAGTTACACAATGCTGACTGTAAAGAGTAATAGTTATTCCCATTTTTAATTTCCAGAAGTCTAGCAGGTATATGATTTCAGTGTCCAACTCACATATTTAGTCTCATTGTACAGGGCAGATAGTGCCACTGTCTTTTAAATTCCAAGCTGTTAGGCCAAAGAGTCTACAGTGCGCTCATTCTTGCACAAAATCCAAGATGCCTTTGGCAAGGGCATAAAGTCCCTGCCAAATATCAGAATGTGGACAAAATCTACAGGTAACACCTACCGGTAGTCACAAATGGTAAAATGCTCCTGGCCTCTCAGTAGCTGCAAAGTGCTTCAATCCCCACTTCTTCCCTACTAAACTCATGGAAAGTCTCTGACCTGTGACTTGTATGATATGCATTAATAATGAAAAGACATCATCACATTCTTTGTAACAGGGGTCCAGGTCTTAGAAGATTACAAACACATAAAGAAGGTCAAAAGTGTCTTCGTGACTACTCCCACTGAATCCACCATTTGGCTTTGAAGTCACAGCATGGCTAAACAGTAAATAGGTTTAGTGGCAACAGCTAAAGATGCTCCCTGGGTGTGTGTCCACCGGCAATAATAGCTAAAAAGCAGTTTGTTCTGATTTGCCAAACAGATTTTTCAAAAAGCAAATGTATATGGCATCCATTCAGACAGGTCCACATCTGCTTAGTTACACAGTATTCTGCTATGGCGCCTGGCATCACCAGACTATTCAGCAGGCTCCAGTTTCCAACAGTTTTGATGAAAACTCAATTTAGGTGCATCCTAAATGTGCCCAAGAGCCATTCCAATTTACATGGCAGCAAACACGGTTTGCCTTTGAACACGCACTCGGCGCTGTAGCCAATCTGGCTCTCTCCGAAATAAAACTCTTGTATATCAAACAGCACAAGAAGAAGGAAAGGAGGGGGAAGGAAAAGAAGCAGGAATCTGGCAGCACCTTTAAGACTAACTGGTTTTTATTTTAGCATGAGATTCTGTGGATAAATTGCATACACCATTCCCTACCTCCTTTTCTTGCAGCAAGAGAATTTAACAAGAACTGTATCAAACTCTTTCTAAACACAGAGATCTCTGCTATGCTATAATGTTTAGGCACCTATTTGTAAACTTGGAATTGTAACATGTGAAACATCTTCTAAATAACACAATGTTTTTTGCACTGAATAATGAGGAAAAACAAAAAGAGAAAACATCCTCTCCTTTGTTTTTATGAGAAAGCCAAGCAAAAGCACTGGCAATAAGAGCAAGATATGGAGAAGAGGAGACAACAGTATGGTGTCATAATAAATAATAATAATAATAATAATAATAATAATAATAATAATAATAATAATAAGAATAAGAAGAAGAAGAAGAAGAAGAATGATGTAGACTGTGCAAGGAAACTGACGAAACCATGGATCATATCCTCAGCTGCTGTAAGAAAATAGCACAGACTGACTACAAACAGAGGCACAATTTTGTGTCCCAAATGATTCATTGGAACTTAACGCCTCAAATACTGGTGGGATCACAAACCTGCAAAGGTCGTGGAACATGAACACACAAAGATACTGTGGGACTTTCGAATCCAGACTGACAAAGTTATGTAACACAAAACACAAGACATCACAGTTGTAGAAAAGAAAGAGGTTTGGATTATTGATGTCGCCATCCCAGGTGACAGTCAAATTGATGAAAAACTACAGGAAAAACTCAGCCGCTATCAGGACCTCAAGATTGAACTTCAAAGACTCTGGCAGAAACCAGTACAGGTGGTCCCAGTGGTGATCGGCACACTGGGTGCCGTGCCAAAAGATCTCAGCTGGCATTTGGAAACAATAGGCATTGACAAAATTACGATCTGCCAGCTGCAAAAGGCCACCCAACTGGGATCTGCAAGCATCATCCAAAAATACATCACACATTTCTAAATGCTTGGGAAGTGTTCGACTTGTGATTTTGTGATACGAAATCCAGCATATCTATCTTGTTTGCTGTGTCAGACTATGTTGTTGTGTCAATAATAATAACAACAACAACTTTATTTTTCTATCCCGCCACCATCTTCCCGAAGTGACTCAGGGCGGCTAACATGGGGCCAAGCCCAAAAACAAAACATGAACAGTGTTAAAAACATAAATGAACAGTATCAACAAATCAAGTCAAGTAAGATAAAACAGAATAAAAACACAGTAGTACAATATAACACAATAACAGAATAAAATGATAAACAAATGCTAAAAATCCATCACCACTAATGGATAGACTGAGGGGACCAGAAAGTGCAAAACTATATACAGTAGAGTCTCACTTATCCAAGCTAAACGGGCCGGCAGAAACTTGGATAAGCGAATATCTTGGATAATAAGGAGGGATTAAGGAAAAGCCTATTAAACGTCAAATTAGGTTATGATTTTACAAATGAAGCACCAAAACATCATGTAATACAACAAATTTGACAGAAAAAGTAGTTCAATACGCAGTAATGTTATGTTGTAATTACTGTATTTACGAATTTAGCACCAAAATATCACGATATATTGAAAACATTGACTACAAAAATGGATTGGATTATCCAGAGGCTTGGATAAGCAAGGCTTGGATAAGTGAGACTCTACTGTAATTGCAAGACCTTTTAATAAAGTGCCTGGATAAAAAGTTATCTAGGAGAATTTGAGGAGGGGTACGGAGTCAAGTTATTTCCAATACCAGGGCAAAATAAAGTGCTGAAATGCGATAGTTCTATAGGAGGGTCGATTATTCAAATGGACACTGGAAATGCCATGTTATTAGCTGTTTTCTAAAGGCCAACAGGGTTGGGGCTTGTCTAATCTCCCTAGGGAGGGAATTCCAAAGATGAGGGGCCACCACAGAGAAGGCCCTCTCCCTCGTTCCAACCACTCGTAGTCTGAGTGTTGGATTCTACCTCTGGAGACTAGGGTTAAATTCCCCATTCATGGGGGACACGGAAAGAGCCTCCTCGAAGCCTAACCCTGCCAAGACACAAGTGTATGCTTTCTACCTACGTAACCGTGAAGCCAACCGGAAACTGAAAGTTACTTGGGAAGGCCAAGAGCTCGAACACTGTTTCCATCCTAAATATCTTGGTGTCACCTTAGATCGAACACTAACATATAGAAAACACATATGCATGCGTGCACCAAGCACAAAGTAGCTGCACGCAACAACATCCTACGGAAACTGACTGGCAGCGCTTAGGACGCAGACCCACAAGTAATAAGAACATCAGCTCTGGCCTTGTCTTTCTCAACTGCTAAGTATGCCTGTCCTGTCTGGCAAAAGTCTACCCATGCGAAGCAGGTGGACATAGCACTAAACAAAACATGCAGAATAATCACAGGATGCCTTAAACCTACACCTGTTGATAAACTCTACAAGTTAGCTGGCATTGCCCCTCCTGACGTGCAACGGGAAGTTGCTGCTAACTGCGAGAGAAATAAGGTCGAACATTGTGAAAGCCACCCACTGCATGACTATCAGCCTCCTCCCACCAGACTCAAATCAAGGAAGGGTTTCGTGAGAACCACCACTCCTCTTGATGTTCCTCCAGCAGCAGCAAGGCTGTCCCTCTGGGCAGCTAAACCTGGCAATTCCAACTGGATGGCCCCCCATGAGGATCTTCCAAGAACGGGAAACTTGGAAGTCCCTGAATAGACTCAGAAGCGGAGTGGGCAGATCTAAAGACAACTTGGCAAGGTGGCACTACCTGGAGGAATCCTCCACTTTGTGTGACTGTGGAGCAGAACAAACAACTCCGCATATGTACGCTTGCCCACAATGTCCTGCCTCATGCACGGAGGAGGAGTTGTTTAAAGCTACGGACAATGCGGTTGCTGTTGCCTGTTTTTGGTCTAAAACTATTTAGTTGCTTGTGATTTCCTTTTTTCATCATTTTAAAATGTATTTGTTATGCAATGCTTTTGACACGAAATAAATAAATAAATCCCCATTCATGAATAGAAACCCACTGTGTGACTTTGGGCAAGTCACACTCTCTCAGCCTTGATGGAAGGCAAAGAAAAACTTCACTCTGAACAAATCTTGCCCAGAAAACCTCACCAAAAGGGCTGCCATAAATTGGAAAGGACTTGAAGATACACAGCAACATGGAGAAGAGGACAAAGCCTGGGTTAAAAACAGGAAATTGACCTTTTTTATTTAAATGGATATGAATTATTTTAAAAAAACAAGCAAGACTTCATGACCATTTAGTGTATTCTTAGAAATCCAGGACTAGCTCGAAACTACAACAAGATGCTATTTAGAAAAAGATTAACCATCCACTCGGGAAGAGTGCCATGAATGTTCATGCCACTTGAGACCCTATTGTGAAAATACAAAAGCAATTACAGCAGCTCTATTGCTTCAAGTATCGCCCAGAAGCTAAGTGATTTTTTTTTCTGAAGGTACATGAAGACTAACTTTAAAAAAGAGAGGGAAGTTCTTGTATTCACTGCTATTCTGTCCATGCCAGAAACATCAGTGTTAGTTTAAGACAGGAGTCACTGCAGTTTAGCCCAGAGCTACCCTAGTTAACTGCAAAAGCCGTGGCTTGAAGATGGCTTGTTTGACATTCATCACAGTTTATCTCTTTGCCATAGTATGCTGCTTCAGATAGCCTACCCACAGCTGCAGGTTTGCTCACAATGAATTTTTCTTTATACATTCTTTATATATCCTGCCTGTAGATGTAAAATAGATGAATACATTAACAGACAAAGGCAACAAAAATGTCTCACAGTTATAATTAGACATCTGGGACTTGTAAGCTGCCATTTCTCCAGCTAAATAATATTTTTTTTCCTTCAGCTGAAGTGAATTTTAGAATTCAAGGATTTCTGTCTGATCTCTAACAGTGCAGCTGTGAAGAAAGTCCTTTCATGCTTAAAACGATGGGAGAAAGCAAACTTGATTACTACAGACATATTGCCTTACCATTTAAATACATGCCTCTAGAACAGAAGTTACGTCTCCGAACTGGAGTCATGTTCAAAGCACCCTGATGACACAGTTTCATTCAATGAGCAGGATCTGCTGGAACAGCAGCTCTAAAAGGTGTTTAATTGACAGACAGACAGACAGAATGTCTTTATATTAAGCTTATATTAATGGGAAGCAAATGTTTTTACACAATTGGGATAAACAACTTGCCCTGTGCACAACTTTAAAGGCAGACTTCACTCCCATCAAACTCCGATACCAACTCCAGACATCTCCAGAGCTATATTCATTCACATCTTATTCAGATACCAACAGCAGACATCTCCAGAGCTATTCAGCTGCAGACAGAATTCTAAAGTCTTTTAAAGGATGTGTTCTTATCACCTCACTCAACTATATGCACTCTTTGTCCTTCTTTTAAAAAGGATCTAAAAGCAGGAAACTGGAACCAACCAGGCCTTTGGAAAGAAGGGGGGAAAGGAAGAAAATTGAAGCATCGCTCCCCTGGCTAACATCTTAGCATTTCATTCCTTTTATTCACAGATAAAACAACTTCAAAGGGGAAAGCATGTTCTAAATTAAGACTATTTCTCCTTTCTGAAACATCTCTTCATTTTATGCTTTTTAATGTGCTTTATACATCACAAAAATAATGATTTCTTTTTTAAAATGGGAGTTCTTAGAAGAGCTAATGTCTATGATCTACTCTCACACATACAGAGAGTGAGCGATGGGGGTTTTAAATACATTTTATCATATGTTTTAGATATGAGAATTCATCAATGGACTTAATATATATGTTAAAAATGAGAGCTGAATAATATACTTATTGTGTCAATACAGAATTATTTAGAGTGGGATGTACTGACCACTGCAGTCACACATCAAAACATATTATATAATTTGGAAGTGGGTGTGATTTTAAGATTTACAGGCTGACTAATATAGGAGCACTCTGTGGGTGCACGTCTGCAAGCAAATGTAGCACAGGGTGAGTATACCTTATCCAATGGATTTCGGAATATTTGCATGAGATGTATGGCCCAAGTCGAAACACAAATCCACTTATGTTTCTTAGACACCTTCTAGACATAGCTTGAAGGCAATTCTATATGCAATATTTTAATCATCAGAAGAAAAGGTGTCACTCTCTTAGCCACCTATGCTGACAATTTCAGATTTCAAACTATTTTGGATTTTAGATTTCCTGATAAGACATGCTTGATCTGTAACATGGAAAGCAATCTGCTATAATTTAAAAGGGATATGGTATCTGCAGTTCCAACAAAGTCCTGGAACTCTATTTCAAACTTTTTATCCACTTAGTTATCGAAGGAGTTTGACAGAAGAGGAGGGAAGGGGAAACATTACAGAATGGTGCCATATTTTGGATTGATCTTCTAGGTTTTTAAAATGCTGATTGTACTGAAATGCCAGTTTTTCCCCCCCAGTTATAGCTTTGTATCAAAGACTCAGCTGTAGACTACTAATATGAAAGACAATGCAGTATTACGGAGAGAGATGTGTAAAAGCTCATTGTGGATAATAATACAACTGAAGGTGAAGAGGAGAACTCAAGATGTTCAAGGGGTCTACCCTCCAATTTTCTTTTAAGAGCTTTGGAGTGAGGTGCAAGTCTTGGGAGAGTTGGGTTGTTGTGTGTTTTCCGGGCTGTATGGCCATGTTCCAGAAGTATTCCTGCCCACATCTATGGCAGGCATCCTCAGAGGTTGTGAGGTATTGTGAGGTATGAGATACCTCACAACCTCTGAGGATGCCTGCCATAAATGTGGGCAAAATGTCAGGAGAGAATACTTCTGGAACATGGCCATACAGCCCGGAAAACACACAACAACCCTGTGATTCCAGCCATGAAAGCCTTCGACAACACCTTGGGAGAGTTCTTGCTCACTCATCCAAAAATCTAAACAGCCATATAACCTGTCTACTATCATCTTATATTGCTTTTAAGGGCTTGTGTCAAGGGGCGAACATGGAAATGTCTTCATTGACACCTCTGTGCCAAGTATCTTAGTGCTGTAAGGTACATGCATAAAAACAGAGCTACCCAAAAGATAGCAAAACCTGACACAGTTGCTAGGATTAAGAAACATGGATTCTGGACATAAAGCAGCTAAGAGCTAATTGTTAACAGCATGTGTATTCATCTATAGAAAACCAGCTTCATTCCTTAATTTCATTTCTCCAATAGCCACTTCAGAAAGCCTTTCATAGATTCATACTGTGTTTAGAATGAAACTAAGAAAAGGGAGCAAACCAATTTCTATTGTGCATGTAGGCTAAAACTGCAGGTCAGCCTATTCCAAGGTGAAACACCTATCATGAGTTTTCCAGGCCCAAAAGACAAAAGATATATATGTAAATGTGTGTGCGCGTGCGTATACCGTATATACTCGAGTATAAGCCGACCCGAATAAAAGCCGAGGCACCTAATTTTACCACAAAAAAACTGGGAAAACATTGACTCTAGTATAAGCCGAGATACCAATAAAATTACATTGAGGCATCAGTAGTGTCAATGTTTTTGAATCTTTACATCAAACTGTAATTTAAGACATGACTGTTCAACTCTGATCAAATCATTATTCTCATATTCTTCAATGTAAATGTGCTTATGTATCCTTTTAATAATAATAGAGTGAAATAATAAATGTAGTAATAATAATAATAATAATAAATGCAGTAAAATAATAAATGCAATAATAAATAAGAGTAAAATAAATGTAAAAACAACAATAATAGAGTAAAATAATAAATGTAATAATATCAATAATAATAGAGACAAATAATAAATATACCATAGATACTTGAGTATAAGCCGACCTGAATACAAGCCCACCAGGACCCTCACCCGAGTATAAGCCAAGGAGGGTTTTTTTCAGTCCTAAAAAAGGGCTGAAAAACTAGGCTTATACTCGAGTATATACAGTATATGTGTGTGTGTGTGTATGAATATTAGGGTTCTCAAACTTTTTCTCACTATTGCATGAACAATTAGATCATCCCAGGTAATATTTCAGATCGATAAAACAGTTCCATGGCACCGAATCTAGGCAAAGAGTCTTTGGGTCAAATGTCTAGGAAAGGCTATGAGATGAGTACTATCTCTGTGAACTAAATTCTTCCCACATTAGAGTGAAATGATGCCATGAATCACAGCCACAGTTTTATTCTAAGAAATGAGTGGTATCAAATTAACATGGTTTAGTCATCAGCTAAAGTAATTTTTGGGGCTCCATATGTCCGTTGTGCATGGAAGGTTGCATGTAGGGTAGCAGCTGTCATTATATTGAAAGAGTAACTCAGCAGCAGGACTACTGGAATGTTTTTAATAAAAAATGGTCAGAACAAAAGTGGGAAAACATTGACAATCAAAATGGCTTTTTGAAACAGATTTGTCAAATATACTTACTTAGGCATGATAAAATTGTTAGCATGGTATGAACAAAAAGGTAATCTTTCATAATCGTAGAATAATAGAGTTGGAAGAGACCACATTGGCCATCTAGTCCAGGAAAAGCACAATCAAAGTACCCTTGACAGATGGCCATCCAGCCTCTGTTTAAAAGCTTTCCACTAAACAGAGCAATTCTCCCATATCCAAGTTCCATGCTAAGACGTAACAACATGTTACATTGGTAGCTTCTTATCATTACATTCTCTGGCATGAGTAAGATTTACAATGTTTGTATTTACCAGACTTAGACACAGTATATAGAACAACTAGCAGTGCCCAGCCACGTGTTGCTGTGGCAAAGTGTAGTGGTATGGGAAATAAAGTATTGAGGAATACATCTGAGGGGGTTGCTAGGACACAAAGTGAGCGAGGCCTGAAGGGGGCAGGGCCTACCCTTCTAACAGGCAGCCAGGGGTAGAACGGCTCTTCCTCGTCTTCTATAATTAGGACTTCTAAGTTTTTTTTAATTGAAAGACATAGATCGGATGACTATGTCTTTTGTGGCCAAATTTGGTGTGATTTGGTTCAGTGGTTTTGTTGTTTACTCCATGGGGAAAAAATGCACATTACATTTTATATATATAGATAGAAGCACACACAAGTGCTTTGCTTGATCAAGACCAAAGGGTTTTCAAGGGTATTCAATGTACCATGGGTGATCATTTAGAAAAACTATAGAGGAATATCCACATTCATTAACCTACCGTAATATTCAACAAGTATTTCAGCAATAATACTTTGTATTGCCTTCTGGTGCCATTATTCTAAGAGCATGACTTGTGCACTACTTCCTTACACTCACTGTTTATAGGAGACCTATCCACACCATCAGTAACTTTTTTTTTGCAAGATCCTCTAAGATCAGTAACCATGGAGATTAAATTCAGATGAGTTTCATGTGCAAGCATTTTTATACCCCACTTTTCTGTCAAGACAGGCTCCTAAATTAGGTTACCAAAAGTGATTAAAGCCCGACATTACACAAGATGTTACCAATATATGAATGCCATATTATATTGTTCTTGCTTTACAAAGAAAAGGGCCATAGGAGCTCTGCAGGGACTTAATTGCTCATAGAAATATCAACATAATGAAGAAGACTTTCCACTGATTTTCAGAGGCTCAAAAGTCTTAGATCAGTCTGACAGGACTGTTGTAGTTAGGGGGATGGTGGTGATGATTTCTCCCAAGCAATTCCAGTGGAAAGATGGAGTACCAATGTAGCTAACACATATGTACATGTATGTGAAACCCAAGAAAAATAGAACTACAAAAAGTAGAACTAGAAAAAGGCTTTCCACACCTATTCTACATCAAGTTGGAAAAGAAGTGGCTCAGTCAAAGAAGCTTAATGTTTTATTTTACTAGAGTTTTGTGAATCTGTGGCCATAGGCCACGCACCACATTTTGTCATGTAGATATTGTAAAATAAATACAAGCTTAGCAGTACATGCCTTTGTTAGTCTATTACTCTGGGAACAGGGGTTCGTCAATGCTTGACTCCTCAGAAGAGTAACTAGAACTTCATAAGTTACATTTATCCCATACAATACAATTGATTAAATTGGTATAGAGCATTTTCCTGTTAGTAATCAATCCTATTCTGCCTCTTCATTTGATATTATTTATTTCTAATTTTACTAAAAGAGTATTTTCTGAAGAATCTGGGTACATAGGCTATAAAATCAGCTCCTGTGATCAAGCTATAAAGTGGCCCCAAAAATCAAAACATGAAAAAGGTTAAGTAAGTCAATTACAAGAGTTCACTGTTCTTTAGAAGTATGTCAAACAAAACCTGGGCAAGTCATGGAAGACTGAGAGATTTATTTAGTTTCAGATGACAAAAAATATTATTATGGCAAAAAATTAATATTGCTCTGCCATTGGACTAGAAAGGATAGTAAGGATCTGGTGCAATAAATCTGTTGACTCAAGGTATTCTTAGATGCTGCTGCATTTATTACAACTAAGATTCATAAGGGATAGCAGCAACGTATTGGGCATGACATTAATTTGCTTGTGATTAATTATGGGGACCAGTACAACAAGCCTGAAGGGAAGAATTCCAGACTTCCAGAACCAAAAATTTGCCTGTGACTAGGTCAAATCGATATGGCACTTTCAAAACTACCCAGAGATGTTTGGTCCTTCAGCTTCATTTTCCATCAATATTCTAATACCTCTCTTTCCCTCAAACACATTTGCAACTACAGTAGAGTCTCACTTATCTAATATAAACGAGCCGGCAGAAAGTTGGATAAGCGAATATGTTGGATAGTAAGGAGGGATTAAGGAAAAGCCTATTAAACATCAAATTAGGTTATGATTTTACAAATTAAGCACCAAAACGTCATGTTATACAACAAATTTGACAGAAAAAGCAGTTCAATACGCAGTAATGCTATGTAGTAATTACTGTATTTACGAATTTAACACCAAAATATCATGATGTATTGAAAACATTGACTACAAAAATGTGTTGGATAATCCAGAACGTTGGATAAGCGAGTGTTGGATAAGTGAGATTCTACTGTATTTCCAGCAACACTGTTGTTCCTTAAACCCCTTTACTTCAGACCTGTCAGCCTCGGACACTCCTCCCTGTCCTCTCCATTTGGTCTAAGCAAGGCTTTTAATCTTAGGTAAATGGAAAACCTTCCCTTCTCTCGTAGAAGCGGCTTTGGCCCTTAAGCAACTAAACATTCAGAGACACCGCATTGGCTCAGCCCAGCCAGCTTTCTTCCAAGTCACCTAAACTTTCCCTTCATGAAGCCTGATACCATTCTTATCACTGTTAGGTCTATTTCCCCTTTCAATTTCATAGAAAGCACATTCCGGCTATTATAAACCCAATGCCATATTGGAAAACAATGAATAATCTTCTCCATTACTCGATTTTGTTTTATTTTTAAAGTTATTCCTCTTGTTTGCTTGGGCTGAAGCTGCACTATTTCTAATAATGTTAAATACAAAGAGTGCATAAATAGCTTATGTTTATAAGGAAAGGTAACACAGTTCAGGGGACCTACTTATAATAATATAATAATAATTTAATACTTATGACAATATAATAATACTTATAATAATACATTATTATAATTGTATATTTATATTAGATGTAATATTACTAATAATGTTGTAATATAGTGGTACAGTACAATATCTATATATATAAAAGAGTGATGAAATCCCGGTGACCAACAAAACAACAAAACTAAACACCCCACAACCTAGAAAATTGACAGCACAACCCCTCATCCACGCCTCTAGGTTGATACAACAAAAAGGAAAGAAAAATAAAGTCCTAATTAGAAGTAGAGGAATAATTGTTTTCTAAGGGCCACAGACAGTAGAAGCACAGAAAATATCGCAAAGATCACCACTCTAAAAACAAGGGAATTCCAGACAGGAAACCATCAGGGCCAGCTAACACCTCCCAACAAAAAATTCACTCAGGGAGGAAGCAACCAGGCTTTAAAGCTGCAAGGCCTTTACATGCTAATAATTTTGCCTAATTGCAGCATTCATACTTGCCTCCAACAGGCAAAAAAACCCAATCAGAAATATTGTATATTCACAACCTTTATGAAATAATATCCCGATGGCGCAGCATGTTAAAGTGCTGAACTGCTGAACTTCTGGACCGAAAAGTCGCAGGTTTGAATTAGGGGAGCGGAGAGAGCCCCCACTCTTAGCCTCAGCTTATACCAACCCTAAAGTTCAAAAACATGCAAATGAGAGTAGATGTATAGGTACTGCTCCGGTGGGAAGGTAACTGCACTCCATGTAGTCATGCCACATGACCTTGGTGGAGTCTACGAACAACGCTGGCTCTTTGGCTTAGAAATGGAGATGAGCACCAACCCCCAGAGTCGGACACGACTGGACTTAATGTCAGGGGAAAACCTTTACCCTTTACCTTAACTACCACCAATTCCTCAATACTTTATTTCCCATACCACCATACTTCGCCACAGCAATGCATGGCCGGGCACAGCTAGTAGTAATATATAATGCTTATATTGTGCTATGCTAATAATATAATATATTGTATGCACATATAACTTGTAAGCCGCCCTGAGTCCCCTTTGGGGTGAGAAGGGCGGGATATAAATGTTGCTAATAAATAAATAATTCACGAAACTGAATGTAATTGTCCTTTGAACACACAGGGAAGACTTGTAGTATCTCCAAAGCAGGAAACAGTGACATTCTTACCAAAAGAGACTAGCACTATTTGGCAGAGAAGACTAAAGATGCTATAAAACTACAACTCCCATGATTCCATGACACTGAGCCATAGCAGTTCAAGAATTCCATAATGTAGATGCACCCTATGACTTCCAGAGCTACCGAGGGTAATCCATTTTCTTACACCATCAATGAGGGGGAAAGGACACTTGCCGATAGGATACCAATACGTTATGCAGCTGTAGTTAGAGTAAGATGCGTCAAAAATATGAGGGTTGAATGAAAAGTAATGCCTCCACCTTCGTTACTTGGGTTTGGATGGGAATACTTTAATAAATCAAACGCAGAAATAATCCTTAGAACGCGCTCTTTAACGACCACTATTCACTTTTCCACATAATCACCAGACAATTGGATACATTTCTGCCAACGATGAACAAGTTTTCTGAAGCCGTCACAGAGGAAGATGACACTCTGTTTCCGCAACCAGCGTCTCACAGTCCCCATCGTACACAGATCTTCCAATAGCCAAGCAAAGCAATAATGTGACCTGCACGTTCTTGTGAAATGCCAATTATGCTTGAAATTTCTCTCTGAGTGATACGACAATCGTCCTGAATCAATCTGTCAACCTTTTGCTTGTGAAACTCGGTGGTTGCTGTCACAGGACGTCCAACTCTTTGTTTATCACGCCGGTCAGATGTTCCCACCTCAACATCTTTAAACTTATTCGCCCAACGACGTATAGGACTCACATCAACACAATCATCATAAACAGCTTGCATTCTCTGATGAATCTCCTTTGGGGCAACACCTTCTGCTGTCAAGAATTCAGTGACTGCACATTGCTTAAGTCGCATTGATCAACCATCTGTGCAGGGTTCCATACTTTGCACTTTAACAACACAACCGTTCAATGCTAAGGCTTCCCACCAAGTGGAACTATAGAGGAAAGTCTACTTAACAAGCCAGTACCTGCCGCATACCAGGACTACCATCTGTTGAGGAGTTACGAAGGTGGAGGCATTACTTTTCATTCAACCCTCGTATGTTAATCATTCTCATCTTCCTCACCTCTATTCCTTTATCACTATTTACAGAACTCAAATGGCTTCTGAGATCTGCAACTTGTGACTTTTCAAGTCACAACAGCCATGTAAGATGGACTAGTTAGAACACAGTAAAAAAAAACCCAACTTTTGCTATCAAGATTTACAAAACAAATGGTTGGCAACATAATCTAAATATTGTGAAAAGCTGATGTTCTCCACAATCAACTAAAAATCTCCCCAGTAAATTTTAAGGGAAATGCTAATAGTTGCCAATGTTACAATTTACAAAGTGAATCTGTGGCCCAATTAGCACTTTTAAATAATGCAAAGTGTTCTAGCCTGCAAATAATGTCGCTTTCATATCTTTGGATAAAGTATTGTCTTCAGTAATAAATATTCAAGCGATGATTATGCCTCCAACAATGGCTTATTTATGGGAAATGAGCTTAACAATAGAATGACTGAGTGAACAAAACAGAGGATACACACGGCCTACTGTACTAGCTTAAAGTGACTTATTTTTTGCCACAGCCTGATATTTACTATATTTGCTCTTCCATGTACTGTGGAGATTTTAAATTAGAATTCAGAGTCCTCCCAATTGATTTTCACCCTTATGTGTATTTAGGCTAATCCTTAGAGCAAACTTGGCTTCACATTTTGGTTTGAGATAGGTGATAAAAGAGAAAAGAAAATATATCAAAGTGTTACAAAACTAAACCCCTTAAACAATATTCACCACTGCTGATACCTATCTAATTCTAGAACTAATGTTTCATTTATTCTGACCACTTAATTTTATAAGGACATTTAGTACTAAAACATATGAAGATATATCAGTCTAAGCAGTTTTGCCCACAGCATTCTTTAAAAAGCCTGGACTAAGAATGGGGTGTTTAAGCAAGTTTTAAATATATGTTAAACAGCCATATGCAAGGAAGGGTTCTTTCTCACAGACACATCAATCCCAACAAGATGAGTTCATTTAACAGCATCCTTATTATAACAGATGATGAGGAAAATTACTTAGAAATAACTAGAAATGCTGAGAAACGACCACCTCTTTCTCATTCTTGCATATTCTAGTGGCTAAGGTTTAGTGTCAAATATCTGTGTGGATCCTGCTGGATTTTTTGACACTTTGGATCATCAGAGTTTACTATTACAGATGACATGACTGGGAATTACAAGTAAAGCTTTGTCATAGTATAAATCTATTTTTGTTTGATATTTTAGTTTACAGATTTATGTGAAAGCTTTTCCTGGAACAGCAGATACAGCAAAATGATCCATTTGGGGCCCTCTTCTTTTTTCCTTATGTGTTTTCCCTCTTTTTTTTTTTTAAATTAGTTTCTATTAGTATTATCATCATTATTATTATTGACACAAAGACATAGTATGACACAGCAAAGGAGATATATATGCTGGATTTTGTAACACAAAATCACAAGTTGAACACTTATTATTATTATTATTACTATTATTATGAACCTTAACTCAATATTGAAATTCTCTCTCAAGCTTCTGTAAGCAATCATTACAGTTTTCAATTGGGAGTTATGTTTTGCTGTACTTCTACAGTAGAGTCTCACTTATCCAACACTCGCTTATCCAACGTTCTGGATTATCCAACACATTTTTGTAGTCAATGTTTTCAATATATCATGATATTTTGGTGCTAAATTCATAAATACAGTAATTACTACATAGCATTACTGTGTATTGAACTACGTTTTCTGCCAAATTTGTTGTCTAACATGATGTTTTGGTGCTTAATTTGTAAAATCATAACCTAATTTGATGTTTAATAGGCTTTTCCTTAATGCCTCCTTATTGTCCAACATATTCGCTTATCCAACATTCTGCCAGCCCGTTTATGTTGGATTTACTTCTACTGTATTTACTTCTCTTGGGTCCCATCTATATTGCCATACAAATTCCAGATTATTTGGCAGTGTAGACTCATATAAGCCAGTTCAAAGCAGATAATCCAGATTTTATATGGCAGTGTAGATGGGGCCTAAGACGAATCTATTGCAGGGTTTTCTTGACCAAATATGCTTAGAGGGTGTTTGCCTGTGCTGTCCTCTGAGGCCGAGAGAGAGTGCTGCTGCCTCATCAAACTACAACTTCCAATGATAGCACTGAGCCCTGGCAGTGATTGGCATCAAACTGCATTAATTTTACAATATAGATGGACCTTAATTTTAAGCTAGCCAGGCCGCAGAACACATTAATACAAAGCTGCAGGAATAAGACCTCACTAGCCATCCTTTTTGAATATATGGGGGGTATAGGTTATATATATATACTAGCTGTGCCCGGCCAGGCGTTGCTGTGGCAAAATATGGTGGTATGGGAAATAAAGTATTGAGGAACTGGTGGTAGTTAAGGTAAAGGGTAAACGTTTTCCCCTGACATTAAGTCCAGTCGTGTCCGACTCAGGGGGTTGGTGCTCATCTCCATTTCTAAGCCGAAGAGCCAGCGTTGTCCATAGACTCCTCCAAGGTCATGTGGGATGACTACATGGAGCGGCGTTACCTTCCCGCCAGAGCAGTACCTATTGATGCACTCACATTTGCATGTTTTTGAACTTCTGGGTTGGCAGAAGCTGGGGCTAACAGTGGGGGCTCTCTCTGCTCCCCCAATTCAAACCTGCAGCCTTTCGGTCCAGAAGTTCAGCAGCTCAGCGCTTTAACACGCTGCACCATCAGGGGATATTATTCCCTAAAGGTTGTGAATATACAATATTTCTGATTGGTTTTGTTTGTTTGTTGGAGGCAAGTATGAATGCTGCAATTAGGAAAAATGATTAGGATGTAATGGCCTTGCAGCTTTAAAGCCTGGCTGCTTCCTCCCTGAGTGAATTTTTTGTTGGGAGGTGTTAGCTGGCCCTGAATCTTTCCTGTCTGGAATTCCCTTGTTTTCAGAGTGGTGTTGTTTGCCATATTTTATGTGCGTCTACTGTCTGTGGCCCTGAGAAAACAGAGGATTTGCCAGACTTTGATGATGGGAATACTTTGTTGGGAGGTGTTAGCTGGCCCTGATTGTTTCCTGTTTGGAATTCCCCTGTTTATTTACTGTCCTGGTTTTACAGATTATATTGTTCTGCATTATTCTATCCCAGTAATTATTTCATATTAAAGTAGAATCTCACTTATCCAACATTCACTTATATAATGTTCTGGATTATCCAACGCAGTCTGCCTTTTCATAATCAATGTTTTTGTAGTCAGTGTTTTAAATTCATTGTGATATTGTAGTGGTAAATTTGTAAATACAGTACAGTAGAGTCTTACTTATCCAACATAAACAGGCTGGCAGAATACTGGATAAGCGAATATGTTGGATAATAAGGAGGCATTAAGGATAAGCCTATTAAACATCAAATTAGGTTATGATTTTACAAATGAAGCACCAAAATATCATCTTAGACAACAAATTTGGCAGAAAAAGTAGTTCAATACACAGTAATGCTATGTAGTAATTACTGTATTTATGAATTTAGCACCAAAATATCACAATATATTGAAAACATTGACTACAAAAATGCATTGGATAATCCAGAACATTGGATAAGCGAGTGTTGGATAAGTGAGACTCTACTGTAATTACTACATAGCATTACTGCGCATGGAACTACTTTTTCTGTCAAATTTGTTGTATAACATGATGTTTTGGTGCTTAATTTGTAAAACGATTACCTAATTTGATGTTTAATCGGCTTTTCCTGAATCCCTTCTTATTATCCAACATATTCACTTATCCTGCCGGCCTGTTTATGTTGGATAAGTGAGACTCTACTGTATATTGATAATCTTCTATTATCTGCTTAGAACTGGATTATATGAGGCCCCTTCTTCACAGCTGGATAAAATGCACACTGAAGTGAATTATATGGCAGTGTGGAGTCAAGATAATCCAGTGCAAAGCAGATAATGTAAGATTATAAATGGGTTATAGAGCTGTGTAGAAGGGCCTTGAGTCTACACTGCCATATAATCCAGTTAAAATCAGATAATCTGTGGAAGAAGCCTAAGTGAGGCCTAAATCTGCCTGTCCCCTAACTGAAGCCTGGCTGTCCCTTGGCTGGTTGCTAGGCAACCAAGTGGGCAGAGATTAGCCCTCTAAACTGGCAGCAATTGGATAAAAAAAATTATTGCTCTCCCTCTAATTAGGACTTTATTTTTCTTTTCTTTTTGTTGTATCAACCTGGAGGCATGGATGATGGGTTGTGTTGTCAAATTTCGAGGTTGGGGGGCCTGTACTTTTGTTGTTTTGTCCACTGCCCTGATGCCATCACTCTTTTATATATATAGATATAATATAGGTTATATATATAATGCAATATAACAATAGTAATAATATAGTCGTATAGTACAATATAATAATATATAATGCTTATATAGTGCTTATATTGTGCTATACTAATAATGTATTGTATGTATATATAACTTGTATGGGGCCCCTGGTGGCACAGTGTGTTAAAGCACTGAGTTGCTGAACTTGCGGACCAAAAGGTCCCAGGTTCAAATCCTGGGAGCAGAATGAGCGCCCGCTGTTAGCCCCAGCTCCTGCCAACCTAGCAGTTCGAAAACATGCAAATGTGAGTAGATCAATAGGTACCGCTCCGGCGGGAAGGTAACGGCGCTCCATGCAGTCATGCCGGCCATATGACCTTGGAGGTGTCTACGGACAACGCCGGCTCTTCGGCTTAGAAATGGAGATGAGCACCAACCCCCAGAGTCGGTCACGACTGGACTTAACATCTGGAAAACCTTTACCTTTTATATAACTTGTAAGCCACCCTGAGTCCCCTTCGGGCGGGATATAAATGTCGCTAATAAATACTAAATAATAATAATAATCGGTTGCATCGGCTCACTACTCGACATGCCTCTAAGTTACTGACCAGGCCTCTCAAGCTTATCAAATGCATCAAAGAGGATGAAAGAGGCCAACTCAAGTCAGTCCCACAGAGAATGCATTCTGGGATAGAGTGTGAGAAGAATAGGAAAGCATAGGCATGAACTCAAAAGAAAAGAGACCTCTGAAGTATAAATACCTCATGGAAAGCTATTTTTGGTTCTCCATATAGTTACAAGCTGTTCAGCTATAACATTTGCAGCGAAGGGCTGAGGCAAATATTGGATGCTCTCTCCCTTCTGTGTGTGCTGCCAACATGCAATTACACAGACACACAAACAAGATCAGGACCCGCACCAGGGAAAAACAATCAGGTTAGTCTGGAAACTGACCCGTACTAAATCTTCCCAACACTGACTCATCTTACAAAGAATGCTGAGGATTGGAAAAGGGAGAGATAGCAAACTAGACAAATGGTTCATGCTTTTCTGACTCTTACAACAAACAAACATTTGATGTTATCACTAGTTTGAAAAAGCTTTTAACATTGAGCGCGTGCATTATTTTGGTTCATCCAGTTGGTCCATGAACACTGAAATATTTTTATATCTGTCTGCTGAACATCTTAGCAAGTTTATAATTTGTCACAACTGTAAAAATACCCAATATTCAAGCACAGGAATCCCTAGAAACTATACCATTGCTTGTTCAGGCCTGTGTAGGATTGGCCCCTGAAAACAGGCTCCCAGGCAATTAAACTGAATGCTTAAGAAGCTGCATTGCCCCCAACCCTGCAAGTAAACCTTTCTAGTATGAAGCCCTACAATTAAGTCCTTCCTAATCTGCTCAGGAAATTGCTTCATGAACATGCTTCAAGGCAGTATGCAGCTGATTTATTCAGCAAGGCAAGTGTGTGTGTGTGTTGGGAGGGGGGATATCCAGGCCTCCAACATCCATTAAGTTAAAACTTGCATGTTTCAATTAGGTCACATTTATGGCAAACGGGCTTCTGATCTATCCTTGCATGCGATATTGATGAAAGTCACAACCCCAAAGGAATTTAAACAGGGCAGTCTTCTGGAATGCTAGAACAGCCTTCTAAGAATGTGACATGAATAATACTTTTAAAATGGCAACCATCAGAATTAGGTTCAAGATATATGCACTGCTGTTGTCACATGCTCAGCAAGGCACGTTGTACCATTTGCCTCAGGCAGCCCTATGGTTTCCCTGCAAGCAACAGCGGGATCAAGCTGACACACTCGGTTAGTTTGGAAATCACTGTTCATCAGCACTAAATATTCCAGACAGCAAAAGAATTCAGAAAATTATTATACAGGGCAAATGCAGAGATGCTCTACAGATAGATATTTAGTTCTAAAATAGCCCTGCCTGGACTTGTCAGTATGACCTTAAACAATGCTTACTTCCATCTGGCTTAAGTTAATAATGAATAAATATATCAATACAAAAATTGTTTTCAACCTGTACCATCTTAAACAGCTCTAAAAGTTCTCACCAAGGGTATCTGATAAAATCCTGATTTTTCATTAGCTTTTTATTGTAGATAATTGGAACAATTGACAAGCAAAATATTTCTTCAAAACAACTACCTGGTACTCTGATTTCTTAACACATCAAAGCACATTCCAACCCATCCTCTCCTTCATCAGTCCATGTTTATCTTCTGTTTCCATTCTTATTTTCTTTCTCACCTAACTGAAAACAGAAGGTTGGCTTTTCAGTAATTTCACAAACTCTCAAGAGAGTAAAACAACAGGTTAAAAGGACTGTTTAGCTGGAGAAGCAAAGAATAAATAAAGACAGGAAGACACGTCTCACAAACCAGAAAATGAGTAATGCTGCTCTAATCTTAGCCAGAGTTTTGTCATCTTCATTTTTGCTATATCAGGATTAGCAATCTTTTCCAGTAAAATTGGGGGGGGGGGGGGTGTGCACTATGGAATATTTTCTATTCACAAGGTGAAAAAGATATTCAAGACACATTTACTTCCTACACATTACTTCTAAAAACTATGTAGTAGGCAGACTTTTATATAAAACTATCTACAGAATCTCACATCATTGCAATTCTTGGTCTTGGCTTACATTTTGAAGTTATTTTTATGGAAATGTGTGCTTTATGCCTGCTTGACATTACAGAAGGGCAGGAAGGAAATTTGTTTTCTTTCTTTTACTAGTGTTGACAGTTTCTTCTCATTTTATTGGAGTCTTCAACTGTTTCTCATAAAGTAGCCAAGGCAAAGAGTATCCTTACAATTCATAACACTGTAGCTCCATTTATAACAAAACTAGAAACCTAAAAAGTAAATTTGATTATTATTTATTTTATGAACTCACTCTATGTTTAATATATCAAGAAGGCCATGCTATATTATACATTATACATTTTTATGTTCCTGAATGTGACTTTTACTCTTTTTTTATCTGCCTTCAAGTTGTTTCCAACTTAAGCCAATCCTACAGTGAACCTAACATGGAATTTAAAGGGTATTAAAATGGCATTTTTCCATTTTTCTAAAAATCTGGTTTATAAAGAAAAACACAAAAAATTGTTTTGTAGGATCTTTAGGTCCTGCCCCGCCCCCAAGGACTAACAGCCACTCTGGGCCAGAGTGAATAAGGGGTCCAGGAAGACATCATTCCACCATGTCTCCTATGTCAACAATTTAATAATATATAATACTCATTTTATGCTATACTAATAATATAATATATTGTATATACATATATTGATAATAATGTAATACAATATAATAATACACTATTATAATTGTATATTTATATTACATATATTATTAATAATATTGCGATATAGTGATATAGTACAATATAGCAATAAATAATGCTTATATTGTGCTATGCTAATAATATAATATATTGTATGTACATATAACTTATAACGTATATTTATATTACATATATTATTAATAATATTGCGATATAGTGATATAGTACAATATAGCAATAAATAATGCTTATATTGTGCTATGCTAATAATATAATATATTGTATGTACATATAACTTATAAGCCGCCCTGAGTCCCCTTTGGGTTGAGAAGGGCGGGATATAAATGTCGCTAATAAATAAATAAATAGTAGTTAATTGTTTTAAATGTTAAATATTAACGTTGCTCAATCTTAAACAAATTCTCCCATGCCCTCAAAATTTCCAGGACTCTTATGCACTATTGCTGAAGCTTTATACGAACAAACTCAAGGATCTGTTGAGTTCCCGTACATTATGATTAAACTATCCTGAGACTTTTACAGCTTCAATTACCAATACGCCAAAGTGCAAAGTGCAAAGTTCCCAGGCAAAGTTTGTTAGCATCTCTTCGGCATTCCAGTCCCAACTTCTGGCAAGACTCCCCCTTCCTCCAATGAAGTATGTTCACAGACTCTTTGAGTCAAGAAACATGATCAATGAGCCTGAATCTGTTGATAGCTATAGGAGAACTCTCTGCTACCCAAATGTCTATGGTCATCATGTCTAAGGCCACATCTACATGGGCCACTTACCCCAGAAATGATCCAGAATGGAGTATTTTGGATTAGCCACAGAGAAGTCTGCACCGACAGCCTCTGAGCCATGTACAGTAGAGTCTCACTTATCCAAGCTAAACGGGCCGGCAGAAGCTTGGATAAGCGAATATCTTGGATAATAAGGAGGGATTAAGGAAAAACCTATTAAACATCAAATTAGGTTATGATTTTACACATTAAGCATCCAAACATCATGTTATACAACAAATTTGACAGAAAAAGTAGTTCAATACACAGTAATGTTATGTTGTAATTACTGTATTTACGAATTTAGCACCAAAATATCATGATATATTGAAAACATTGACTACAAAAATGGCTTGGATTATCCAGAAGCTTGGATAAACGAGGCTTGGATTAGTGAGACTCTACTGTAGCTAGAAGAAAACAACAATTTCCCATGCCACAGTTTCCCATACCTATAGTATGGTCTACCCACAGAGGACCACATGAAAGGGTAAATCCTCTAGTCCATATTAGCAGCAATATGGGGAAGAGAACCAAGCACTCCCTCAAAATACTCCCCTAATCGAGGAGACAATATTTAAATTAAGTGGTCACTCTGTCACAGTTCTGCCTACATAAAGCTGGTTTGGTGTCAATTACAATGTGGGCAGCAGCTTGAGCATGTTTTGACCCAAATTAATAATATAATAATAAAACTTTATTTATACCCTGCCACCATCTCCCCCAAGGGGACACGGGGCGGCTTACATGGGGCAAATCCCGAACAACATGATCAAATAAAAACAACATACATACAATTTACAATATAACAAAACAAAAAACCCCATATAAAACAGATTATAATAATTAATAATATCAGTCAACCATCAATACAATTCTGTCATCTACCTAGGTGGAGGAACTAAAATATCTATGCAAGAGTACAGCGATTAGATAAAATGCATAGATAATAAAATACGGACCTAATAAATACCGGCTAATACCATATGAGGTTAACCTCTGTTGAGCATCAAGTCTTGGTTAACAAAACCTTTTTTAAAGAGGGGAAGATATGTATATATTTAATAGCTTTTTCCTGTTGCTTTTAACCTGAATAGCTATCCCAGATTGGTTGCATTTTAACAACTGCTTTCTTTTACTGAAAAATATGATCAACCAATATCAGAAGTCATGTGGGCTGGTATGACACTCTTTGCATGACAATAATGGGCACACATTCCTTCTTGACACCCCCACCCAAACTGAAAATAGAAAGCATGCAGGATCATTTCCTCCTTCGAAATGTGTATCAGGATAATGGTAATTTATTGTTATAGTGCCCCCACCAATAGATCAAAGGAGTAAAACATGAATAGCAATGAAAAGGGAAACACAAGGAAATATAGAAGTAGGAGAATGAAAGCTAAAGAAAGGTGCCATCAATAACTAGATTTCTATACTGCCCATTTTACTGTCAACGTTACCTGACATTTTAAAACTGGCTATAAATCAGATAACGCAAACCTTTCAAAACCAATTATTAATGGTCACTAAACTGACATAGATAAGACTGCTATGTAGCCAGTCAGAAGGCAGGAATTTTCCAGTTAAATTAAATTAATTCTACCCCAGTGTTTAGCCAACTCCCGTAAACGTTTCAAAGATTATTGGCATATCAATGATGGAGGCTTCATCAGATCTGTCCTTGATTATTTGTCCTGGCACAAGCATATTTCTTGCAAGCAAAACCAGAAAACACCATATAGCTCAGTGACAGAATGAAGGCATAAAAGCCTTTGATTCCGGGAAATATAATGGGAAAGAACTTTATCAACTCGTGGCTCTGGAAAACCAGAATACTGGGCTAGATGGACAAATTGTCTAACGTGGTATGAAATTCTGCCAAAACATCATGCTTTAAAAGCTTATGACGGATGAACTATATCAGTGAAGTGGAAAAACAGCCTCCATCAAAAACCAGGTAATCAACCACAATCTAGACAGCTGTAATGAAAGCCCCTCAAACAAATTCCTAGCCAGGGAGCCTAAAGAGTGGATCCAATTCCCTTAAAATCCCTCACAGCACTTTGAAAGAAAATATTCCCACATTCATTTTTCTTACTTTAGACTGAAAAAAAATAGAAAAGTGTCCTCAAGGCTTCATTTTTTTTGCCCAAACCTTCACTGTACCCTCCAATCAATATCAAGAAAAAGAAAAGTAAAAACAGAATATAACTTACATCACAGCATGTGGATTCTGAGTTACTGAAATAGATACAGAATAATAAAAAGCATGGATCTTAGTAAACCAACTGTATGGATTTGATTTCATCTAAACATGATTACTATCTTAATAATTATCATCTCAGCATGTTAAATTTTAAAGAACAAGATAATAATAATTGTATTTGTTACCTGCCTCTCCTCAAGGCTTGAGGCAGGGTACAACAATGTTAAAATAGATGGATAGTAACACAAGACTATTAAAACACATATATTAAAATACATAGACTGAAGATTAAAACACTAAAAATCATTCTTACCAATAAAATGTAAATTTAAAGTTGTACATCACAACTGACGTGATAGGAAACATAACAATAGCCAACTAGATCAGACCGAAAAATTATTTCACCCAGGATTTTGTTTCACCTGTGTAGAGCAGGTGAATATGGATTGGGGGGGGGGGGGCTACAAGGATAAACAAAACAGCAGCTTTCAGCACATGCTCCCCAGAAACTGATAAATGATTTTCAGAGACACACTAGAGGTAATACACAGGCATCATGACAAGTAAGTAAGTACCACTGAGACAACATGGACCTCAAATAGGGAGTCCTCTGTGTGTTCATCCTAATGCATTAAATGAGAAAAATGGCTATTCAATACAGTACTTATCAACAGGCATACTCCTCAGTATGCTGTAAATCAGAAGTGGGCAATTTAGACCCCTACAGATGTTGGATTGCAACCTCCATAACTCCTTACTACTGTTGATAATGGCTCCAGTCTAACATCTGGGTTGTTTAACATGGACCAAAGTTACTCTGTTCCATCTACAGAGCCTGAAGCTGCCCGTTCATGCTATAAGTTAATATACACAATTATATCTGTCCAGCAATAAAACTTCAGAAAAGTACCTTACTTCTGCTGCTGTCATCACAAATGCATCCCCTGCAAGTTATCTCAGAACTTGAGTCTTGCCCAAACCATCTACATCAGTGGTTCTCAATTTCTGGTTCTTCAGATGTTTTGGACTTCAACTCCTCGAGGTCTCAGCCAAGATGGATGCTGGGAGTTGAAATTCCAATCGTTTGAGAGACCAAAGGCTGAGAAATCACACATACACACACACACACACACACACACACACACACACATATATATATATATATATAGGTTAGGTAAAGGTTTTCCCCTGACGTTAAGTCCAGTCGTGACCGACTCTGGGGGTTGGTGCTCATCTCCATTTCTAAGCTGAAGAGCCGGCGTTGTCCGTAGACATCTCCAAGGTCATGTGGGCGGCATGACTGCATGGAGCACCGTTACCTTCCCGCTGGAGCGGTACCTATTTATCTACTCACATTTGCATGTTTTTGAATTGCTAGGTTAGCAGGAGTGTATGTGTATGTGTGTGTGTATATATATATATATATATATATATATATATATATATATATATCTCGTAGCATTTTTTCTGGTTGGAGACTCCATGAAGAGCTTAGCTCCAAAAGGCAAATACAGTACAGTAATAACATTCCAATGATGTCCCGTGATATCTAATAAATGCTTTCTTCTTTTTGCTCTCCTACTGCAACCTTACTAGAGATTTCCAAGCATTCTGGAGCATGTTAGTAGCACTATTGGGAGGGCATTTTACCAATCCAGATGTAAACAATGGGATCAAAAGAAAGTACACCAACAGGCCCAGTCTAAGTTACAGTGTTCGCAATCTAACTAGCGATGCCATACCAGTCTAAACCATTCTGCGCCAAAGCACCAGACCTACTATACATATTAGTCAAGTGAATCACATCACTCGTATATGCAATGAATTTAGCTCAGCAAAGTGAAAAACTTCAGGCTGACAGCTGAAGCAAGCAAAGCATTCTTTAAAGGACAAAGAGGAAATTTTGCTGAATCAAGAATTATCTTAGTGGTACAAACGCATACCATGCAAAATAACGAAACGTTTTTTATTAGAACAATTCCTCAAATATTAAAAATGTCTTTCTTTATGCAAGTTATTTTAAAAGAGGAAATAAGACAGTCTTACATCTCTAATTCTTATGTCTTTGCAGGAAAAAAGTCACAGCATACATGCCAGATATAGGGCAAAATAATAACATATTTTAGAAAAGTTCACACAAATCTGGCTAATATGGAAGGTGATAAGAGAGTTGACTACTTTCTTTAAAAGACAGACAACAAGGTAAAAAAAGGAAATTGTTACAAACTATAATTTTCCACACATAAGTTCTCTAAAAGCTACGTGACTGTGACAGGAACATCCCAGACCAAAGCAAGATTGAAAAAAATCATTTGGGGGAAATGAAAACTATTGAGATCACTGCTTCAGAAAATATATTATGTGCTATTGCAGGGGAAATGCAGATGCTAGACATCTGCCAAGATCAGTACTGTACAACAGAAATCACTTCTAAAGTCCACTCAATTCCTAAATTGACAAGCCATTCTATTTGTTTCCAATTTGCAGTTAAGATAACAGATCTAAAAAATACCAAAGAGCTGATAGAGTGATATATAATCAGAGGGTTGAAAAAAAACAAAACAAAAGAAGTCATAACAGTAGCTGCAAAATGTTTTGGGAAAATTATAACCATGCTGCGGTGGTCTCAAATTAATGACATCAGACATAATTCAGCTTGATCAGCCTCCAATTTCATTCACATGTACTTTGGAATAGGTCCCTCAGGAGTCATCGAGACTCGCTTCAAAGTATCCATGCATAGGATCGTCTGCTTGAGTTTGCAACTATCGAGAAAATTTGGGTGAGAAAACTTCATATTGCAAAGGAATACATAGCAGGCGGCCTAAAAGCACCAACAATTCCAGACAAGAAACAATCAGGGCCAGCAAACACCTCCCAACAAAGGATTCCCCCAGGCAAGAAGCAGCCAGACGTTGAAGCTGCAAGGCTTTTCAATGCTAATCAAGGTGATCAAATTGCAACATTCACACTTGTCTCAAACAGACAAGTGTTCTTTCTCATTCCACAGATATATAAACCCCACTTGCCTAGTTTCTAACAGACCTCACAACCTCTGTGGATGCTGCCATAGATGTGGGTGAAATGTCAGGAGAGAATGCTTCTGGGACAAGGCCATACAGCCTGGAAAACTCAAAGCAACCCAGTGATTTCGGCCATGAAAGCCTTTAACACCACCTACAAAAACAATTCCTAAGACACAAAGCGAGGAAAATACTGCAAAAGATGTGCCACCAACATATGAGAACTACATTGCACTAAAGCTGCTTCCTCTGTCAGGTCACACGATCTTCTTAAGACCTCATCCACCAGAGAACTGTACAAGAGACTGTGGGGAAAGTAACATGCAAATCCAATGGCTGAATGAACGCACCAGAGGCCTCTATACTCACCAGACGACACCAAAGGCTCCATATCCAATAGGCCGATCTGGCTCGATATCCAGTTGCTGCTGCGGGTGATGTGTGTGCTGATGATGATGCGCTTTAACTGCAGCCGCTGCTGCAGCTTGTACCTGAGCTGGGGCAGCTGCAGCTGGCCCAGGAGCCTGACCTGGTGCCGGTGACGGGAAATATGGCTGCTGCTGGCCTGGATTTAACATGGCTGCAGCTGCCGCCGCAGCCGCCGCCGCTGCAGCCGCCGAAGAAGCATGTTGCTGCACAGGATGCACTGCAGCCGCAGAGCCTGGGTGCAAGTGGTGCTGGGGATGATGGTGGTGATGGAGATGAGGAGGAGGGAGGTGGGCAAGGTGGTGGTGATGGTGGTGGTGGTGACCTGCAGCGGCGGCGGATGTACCGCCATTGTAAGCCGCCATCATTTTTGCGCCGGCTGTGGCACTACACAGAGACATTCAAAGTGATGCCCTCTGGTTGGAGAACAACTGGGTCAAGCTGTCATTTGGCCACAAAAATGAAGGTCTGCTACACTTTCACAAGCAAGTTGCCCACCTTCGCAAACATGGAGTTCTACAGGTCGTTTACGTCTTCATTAAGTCACTAAAAATGGAGGCTGCTGCGTGTGTGAGTGTGAGCATGCAAGAAATTCCCCTTTCCCCCCAAGATGGCTGGTGTAGTTGGTACTAGAAGGCCATCTTTCTGCTTTTTCTGTGCCAGTCTTGAATTTGAGTCAGTCCCCGTCCCCCCTAGAAAAAGGATGTGAATGCACCCCCCTAGAAAATGTTAGGAATACTGACAACTCCACCCCTTCCATTCCCACATCCTTTTCATTTATCTTTTCAAAAATGTGTAAGAAGGTCCCTTACGGGCTTCTACGAGTCTCCTCCACTCTGTGCTGTGTATACATCCATTCACCTTTAATATTAAACGTGGATGGATGCAAGCAATGTCCCGTGGAAGGGAATAGGAAGTGACTGATTAAAGCAAAGAATGTTAAGTCAGTGGGGAGAGGCAATGTCCAAAAAGGACGGAAAGAAGAATATGGGAGGAAGAAAGATACTGGAAAAGAGGAGCAAGTAAAACAGAATAAGACTGACAGAAAAGTGGTGTGTGGGAGGTGGGAAGTCAGGCAACACAAGTTACTGAGGACAAGGAGTAAATGAGATGACTTAAATGCAAAGAATGAAAGCAGATCAAACTGGGTGACTGAGAAAAATAACTGGAAATGATGGAACTGAAAAGAAACAGGACAGTCAAGTAATGTGAACAGAAGAATGAAGTACACAAATAGGAATGTGGATAACAAGCAACCAGTTCACAGAAATAATCTTTTAAAATGCAACAGTGGAGTAAAGAACAGAATGGAAACAGAAGGGAAAAGGAACATGGGGGAAACAAGTATGACTTAAAAAGAAATTACAAAAAAACAGGAAAGAGAAACCAAATGCCGCAGAATATAAAAGACTTTACTTAAGGGAAAACGAAAACAATTCAAAAGGGAAGACAAACTACAAACAGAATGAGATGGGAAATGCGAAAACAGAAGAAGGAAACAATTTTAGAAATGGGAAACCACCAAAATGCATGAAAAGAGGGAAGAAAATACTCTCAAAAGAGTTACTTCTCGAGGACCAGCACTGGCATTAGGAAGCAAAGAATGTCTAAGTTGTGGAAACAGCCCGAAAGGAACAACGAAGGATGCGTTTAGGTTTGTGTCCTGACTAGTTCAGAACTCTCTAATTGCAAGGATGCAAAAAAAGTTTTTTTAAAGAGTGGGAAATCCTGCAAAAAATAAAAAACACGTATGAAGAAAAATAATGGATGAGAAGAACTTGAATTAAAAGACAAGAGCAGTGAAATGAAAGAGTACCTAAAATATATAAGCCGCCCGAATCCCTTTGGGGAGATGGAGGCGGGGTACAAAAATAAAGTTATTATTATTATTATAACACAAGAAAAGAATGGAGAAGGAGGAGAGGATTCAAGAGAGAAGGAAGTAAAAGCAGGCGAATGAGCAATGGACAAAACAATATTGAGATTTCAGATATTATATATTGTTTTTAAAAGCCTGGGGGAAACAGAGAGAGAGAGTATGGGATGGGGAGAAAGCAATAATAAATATAGAAGAAGAAAATAAGTGGGAGAAGGAGATAAGAAAGGGAAGAAAAGCAAGAGGAGGAAATGAGCAATGGAAGGAAATTACAATACAAGAGTGAAATGAGAGAGCACCTAAAACAAGAAGAGTATGCAGGAGGTGGAGAGAATTCGAGAGAGAAGGAAAAGAAGGCAAAAATAAGCAATGGATCAAAACAATATTTAGATTTTAGATATTATATATTATTTTTGAAAGCCTGTGGGAAGCTTGAGACAGAGAATGGGATGGGGAGAAAGCAATAAAATATAATATAATATATTATATATTATTTTGAAAAGCCTGTGGAAAACCTGAGACAGAGAATGGGATGGGGAGAAGGCGGTAATAGATATAGAAGAAAATAAGTGGGAGAAGGAGATAAGAAAAGGAAGGGAATCTAGAGAAGAGAAGCAAGAGGAAGAAAATACTTATTGGAGAATATTTTAAGGGGGGAGGGCTGCAAGAAGCAGGAAAGGAGAGTGGGATGAGAAGAAAGATGGTGAAAATGGCAAGAGAGAGAGAGGAAAAAGTGAAGAAAATGGTAGATGAGGGATAATATTATTATTATTATTATTATTATTATTATTAATTGAGGGATGCAGAAAGGCTGAGAGAGAGGTAGGTAAAAGATAATAAGGTAATAATAATAATAATAATAATGAGAAGAAGGGGGTCTGGATGGTGCCTGAGGAGAGGGAGACAAGAAAAGAAGGTGATCTAGAGAAGAGAAGCAAGAGGAAGAAAATACTTATTTATATTAAAATTGGAGAATATTTTGAAGGGGGAGGGCTGCAAGAAGCAGAAAAAGGAGAGTGGGATGAAAAGGTAGATGGTGAAAGAGGCAAGAGAGAGGGGAAAAAGTGAGGGAAAATAGTAGATGAGGGATATTATTATTATTAGCTGAGGGATGCAGAAAGGATGAGAGAGAGGTAGGTAAAAGATAATAGGGTAGTAATAATAATGAGAAGAAGGGGGTCTGGATGGTGCCTGAGGAAAGGAAAAGGGGAAGGTCAAGGCAAGGGCCTACCTTTGGCCTGACTGACAGCCTGACCCAAAGGGGCGGGGCCTGGGCGAGTGCGGCTGGCCAATAGGGGGCGCCAGACGGGCCGGGGAGGCGGGAGCTGCGCCGGGCCCTTTCTGAGGCGGCGAGGCTGAGGGCAGAGGCCGGGCGAGGTTGGGGTCCCTCAGGCCTCTCCGCGCCGCTCCCCTTCGCCTCCCCGGCTCCTCCTCGCCTTCCTCCGCCGCCTCTCCGTCCCCTCAGGCCGCCGGACCGGCCTCCTCTTCCTCCTCCTCCTCCTTCTTCTCCTCACAGGAGCCCCAGAGCGAAAGAGCACCCGGGGAGCGCGCATGCGTGCGCCCTCGCGCACACTCTGAGGCGCACACACGCCGGGCGCGCGCTCCCGTCCCTCACGCCCCTCCCCCTTTCCATTTCCAACCAATAGGAACGCGCCTCTTCTAAGGCCGCGCCCACTCAATAAAAAAAAATCAAACCAACACCAGTGGGGAATTTATGTCCAATCAGGCGCCTCTTGTCCAATCAGGCTCCGCCCACATTGTCATTTCCAACCAATAGGAACACGCCTTTGCTGAAAATGAAAAAAAAAATCAAATCAACCAACACCAGTGGGTGGGATGTCGTCCCCGCCTTTTGGCCAATCAGGCGCCTGCAAGCGTCGTCCCGCCTCCTTTCCTTGTCACCTCACGCAACCTTCACCTAGATATTGGAGTCCGATAAGATGTTAGGCCCGCCTTGATTGACACATGCCCAGACCAACAAGGTTGCGCGACGCCTTTCGGGAGACCAATAAAGACCCGCAGGGATTTTTTTTTAATTCCTTTGACACACATCCATAGACAGTGATCTAGTTTATCGAGGAGCTGTCAGTCGGATGGAGATGAGCCAATGGTGAAGGAGAAGGAGGCGGGAATAGTCGAGGAGCAGTCAGTCCAATTTAGATGAGCCAATGGTGAAGGAGAAGGAGGCGGGAATAGTCGAGGAGCTGTCAGTCTAATTTAGATGAGCCAATGGTGGGAAAGGAGGAGGCGGGACTTGCTCAATAGACTCGTTAGCGGTATTCACGAATGGAAAGGGGACTCCTTGAGGTTTGCCTAGTGGGCGGGGCTGGGCTTAGAGGGACAGGGAAGGCAGCCAATGGCAGTCAGGGAGGCGGGGTGAGGCAAGGACAGTGTGAGACAGGAGCCGCCGGGTCAAGCAGAGGGCGACGTCACTCGCAGAGAGCGGAGGGGGAGGGGCTTAGCCCTGGCCTGCCGGAAGGGGGCGGGGCAAAAGTCTAGGCAAGGCGAGGGACCTCAGTGAGGAGAAAGAATGGGAGTTGTAGTTTCCCAAGAGGTTTAGTCATTTCTGACATGATGTTCACCCACAACCTTATGCATTTTGAACAAATAAAATGGACTTTTCCAAACAACCCAGGCAACGCAGGACACCCAAGTAGTATTATATTTAATATAGTAGTAGTATTATATTACAATATGATTTTTATTATATAGTATATTGTATTATTATTACTATTATATTGTAATATTAGTCATTATTATATATTTATAATATATTACATATATTATATTGAGTATATATATATATGATTAATTTTCTTATATATGACATATTATTATGTATATTACATGTAATATTACATATGTTATTATTATATGTATATAGTATTATATATGCAATACACCAAGTGTGATCCAGATCCATTATATATATTATTATTATATATTACAGTAGAGTCTCACTTATCCAACGTTCTGGATTATCCAACGCATTTTTGGAGTCAATGTTTTCAATATATCATGATATTTTGGTGCTAAATTCATAAATACAGTAATTACTGCATAGCATTACTGCGTATTGAACTACTTTTTCTGCCAAATTTGTTGTATAACATGATGTTTTGGTGCTTCATTTGTAAAATCATAACCTAATTTGATGGTTAATAGGCTTTTCCTTAATGCCACCTTATTATCCAACATATTCGCTTATCCAACATTCTGCCAGCCTGTTTATGTTGGATAAGTGAGACTCTACTGTATATTCTATGTTACATAGATTATATTGTTATATATATTACATATAATATACATATTAACATATGTATATAGCATTATATATGTAATACACCAAGTGAGGTCCAGATCCATGGTATTATATATATTTATATATTATATGATATACTAGCTGTGCCCGGCCACGCGTTGCTGTGGCGAAGTCTGGTGGTCTGGGAAATAAAGTATTGAGGAATTGGTGGTAGTTAAGGTCAAGGGTAAAGGTTTTCCCCAGACATTAAGTCCAGTCGTGTCTGACTCTGGAGGTTGGTGCTCATCTCCATTTCTAAGCCGAAGAGCCGGCGTTGTCCGTAGACTCCTCCAAGGTCATGTGGGATGACAACATGGAGCGGCGTTACCTTCCCGCCGGAGCAGTACCTATTGATGCACTCACATTTGCATGTTTTCGAACTTCTGGGTTGGCAGAAGCTGGAGCTAACAGTGGGGGCTCTCTCCGCTCCCCCAATTCAAACCTGCGGCCTTTCAGTCCAGAAGTTCAGCAGCTCAGCGCTTTAACACGCTGCGCCATCAGGGGATATTATTTCCTAAAGGTTGTGAATATACAGTATTTCTGATTTTTTTTCTTTTGTCTGTTGGAGGCAAGTATGAATGCTGCAATTAGGAAAAATGATTAGGATGTAATGGCCTTGCAGCTTTAAAGCCTGGCTGTTTCCTCCCTGAGTGAATTTTTTGTTGGGAGGTGTTAGCTGGCCCTGATTGTTTCCTGTCTGGAATTCCCTTGTTTTCAGAGTGGTGTTGTTTGCAATATTTTATGTGCTTCTACTGTCTGTGGCCCTGAGAAAACAGAGGATTTTCCAGACTTTGATGATGGGAATACTTTGTTGGGAGGTGTTAGCTGGCCCTGATTGTTTCCTATCTGGAATACCCTTGTTTTCAGAGTGATGTTGTTTGCGATATTTTATGTGCTTCTACTGTCTGTGGCCCTGAGAAAACAGGATTTGCCAGACTTTGATGATGGGAATACTTTGTTGGGAGGTGTTAGCTGGCCCTGATTGTTTCCTGTGTGGAATTCCCCAGTTTATTTACTGTTCTGGTTTTAGAGATTATATTGTTCTGCATTATTCTATCCCAGTAATTATTTCATATTAAAGAAAAATCTCACTTATCTAACATTCGCTTATACAATGTTCTGGATTATCCAACGCAGTCTGCCTTTTCATAATCAATGTTTTTGTAGTCAGTGTTTTAAATTCATTGTGATATTTTAGTGGTAAATTTGTAAATACAGTACAGTAGAGTCTCACTTATCCAACATAAACGGGCCGGCAGAACGTTGGATAAGCGAATATGTTGGATAATGAGGAATTAAGGATAACCCTATTAAACATCAAATTACGTTATGATTTTACAAATTAAGCACCAAAACATCATGTTAGACAACAAATTTGTCAGAAAAAGTAGTTCAGTACACAGTAATGCTATATAGTAATTACTGTATTTATGAATTTAGCACCAAAATATCACGATATATTGAAAGCATTGACTACAAAAATGCGTTGGATAATCCAGAACGTTGGATAAGCGAGTGTTGGATAAGTGAGACTCTACTGTACTTGATGGACTGCTACATCAGGATCTAAATGTTTTGCATTAAATCCCATCTTCTTGGATAAGTGAGACTCTACTGTAAATACTACATAGCATTACTGCGCATGGAACTACTTTTTCTGTCAAATTTGTTGTATAATATGATGTTTTGGTGCTTAATTTGTATAACGATTACCTAATTTGATGTTTAATTGGCTTTTCCTGAATCCCTTCTTATTATCCAACATATTCACTTATCCTGCCGGCCTGTTTACGTTGGATAAGTGAGACTCTACTGTATATTGATAATCTTAAATTATCTGCTTAGAACTGGATTATATGAGGCCCCTTCTTCACAGCTGTATAAAATGCACACTGAAGTGGATTATATGGTAGTGCGGAGTCAAGATAATCCAGTGCAAAGCAGATAATATAAGATTATAAATGGGTTATATAGCTGTGTAGAAGGGCCTTGCCATATAATACAGTGCAAATTAGATAATCTGTGGAAGAAGCCTAAGTGAGGCCTAAATCTGCCTGTCCCCTAACTGAAACCTGGCTGTCCCTTGGTTGCTAGGCAACCAAGTGGGCAGAGATTAGCCCTCTAAACTGGCAGCAATTGGATAAAAAAAATTATTGCTCTCTCTTTAATTAGGACTTTATTTTTCTTTTCTTTTTGTTGTATCAACCTAGAGGCGTGGATGATGGGTTGTGTTGTCAAATTTTGAGGTTGGGGGGCCTGTACTTTTGTTGTTTTGTGAGTCGCCGTGATGCCATCACTCTTTTATATATATAGAAGATTATATATAATAATATGAGATATATATATATATATATATAGAGAGAGAGAGAGAGAGAGAGAGTATTCTATATGTAATACACCAAGTATGGTTAAGATCCATTAAATATATTAGATATTATATATAGATTACATATAATAAATACATATATATTATTAATATGCATATAGTATTATATATGTAATACATCAAATAAGTTCCAGATCCATGATATCATATATATTTACATATTGTATAATATATTATATAGATCATATTATATATACATATATTACATTAGATATATGTAATGTAGCATATATAATAATATGATATACATTTATATAATAATAGGAAATATATATATCTATATATATAGTGTTATATATGTAATATACCAAGATTAACTAAATATATTATATATATATTACATATAATAAATACATATATATTATTAATATGCACATAGTATTATATATGCATTACACCCAAGTGTGGTCAAGATCCATTAAATATATTATATTATATGATATATAGATTACATATAATAAATATATATACACGTATATTATTAATATACATATAGTATTATATATGTAATTCATCAAGTATCATCCAGATCCATCATATATATATATATATATATATCACATACAATAATATATAAGTAAAGGTTTCCCCTGACGTTAAGTCCAGTCATGTCTGATATACAGTAGAGTCTCACTTATCCAACGTTCTGGATTATCCACCACATTTTTGTAGTCAATGTTTTCAATATATCATGATATTTTGGTGCTAAATTCGTAAATACAGTAATTACTACATAGCATTACTGCGTATTGAACTACTTTTTCTGTCAAATTTGTTGTCTAACATGATGTTTTGGTGCTTAATTTGTAAAATCATAACCTATTTTGATGTTTAATAGGCCTTTTCTTAATCTCTCCTTATTATCCAACATATTCACTTATCCAGCATTCTGCTGGCCCGTTTATGATGGATAAGTGAGACTCTACTGTATATGTATATATATCACATACAATAATATATATATATATATATATATATATATATATATATATATAAAATTACATTATATGTGTGTATGTGTATATATATATATATATATATATATATATATATATATATACATACATATATATATACACATGTATGTATGTATATTTGTTATTAGATCCACATGGTCTAATGGATCTGGACCACACTTGGCGTAGTACATATATAATATATATATATACAGTAGAGTCTCACTATGCTATGTAGTAATTACTGTATTTTCGAATTTAGCACCAAAATATCACAATGTATTGAAAACATTGACTACAAAAATGTGTTGGATAATCCAGAACGTTGGATAAGTGAGTGTTGGATAAATGAGACTCTACTGTGTATGTGTGTGTGTGTGTATATATATATATATAGGAGATGTATGTAAATGTACTTAGATGCATGTATATATAGATAGACTCCCAACATAGTCATCAAATGCCTCTTTTTTGCATAATTAGTTGAGGAATCTGTCTCTTTCTCAGAAGGTTGACAAATAGACTGGATGGCCATCTGTCAGGAGGGTTCGGATGGTGCCATCCTGGCGTACACTACCATATGATGCAGTTCATATGATGCTTGAGGAACGTTGCTCCATTCCACGGGTAGTTTTTCGGTGGCAATGACAACAAACCCGCCGCCACCGTGGCCTTTGTCTGTGGCAGATGTTTTCGGAGGCAATCCTCGAGAGCGAGGATTAAAAAGCAATTTGCGAGCATTTTAAAGCGGGTCTTCATATTTGGGTCACGGGAATTAACTCTTCCTGGGAGAGGCTTTCACACGATCTTCTTGCCTGGACTGGATTATCATTCTAGGGTATGGAGTTTTAACAGAAGCTGGATGGCCATCTGTCAGGATGGTTTTGATGGTGTCTTCCTTTGTCCCTGACTTACAAACATCCAACCTGCAAACAGCATGCGGTCATAAAGAAGTTGGCAAAAGGATCAGTTTGGATATAGTGAATTGATGTTGCAAGTGACTTACAGGAAAGCCATGGAGTATACAGACGGGATAATAAATATTTTATATGGTTGTCTATATATATATGTGAAGACATTGGTTTCCAGGTGGAAGGCAGTCCCGGTCAGGGTTGGCTTGATGCTCTTTCCTCTTGGCACGTTTCTCCCTTAAGCCCTCCATTCGTGCCTCTTCGAACTCCGCAGCACTGCTGGTCACAGCTGACCTCCAGTTAGAGCGCTCAAGGGCCAGGGCTTCCCAGTTCTCAGTGTCTCTGCCACAGTTTTTAAGGTTGGCTTTAAGCCCATCTTTAAATCTCTTTTCCTGCCCACCAACATTACGTTTCCCGTTCTTGAGTTCGGAGTAGAGTAACTGCTTTGGGAGACGGTGATCTTTGGGCATTCAGACAACGTGGCCAGCCCAGCGGAGGTGATGGCGTAGGAGCATCGCCTCAATGCTGGTGGTCTTTGCTTCTTCCAACATCCTGACATTTGTCCGCCTGTCTTCCCAAGAGATTGGCAAGATTTTTCTGAGGCAACACTGATGGAAACGCTTCAGGAGTTGAGTGTGACGTCTGTAGACCGTCCACGTTTCGCAGGCGTAGAGCATGGTTGGGAGGGGAATGGCTTTGTAAACAAGCACCTTGGTCTCTCTACGGATGTCCCAGTCATCAAACACTCTCTGCTTCATTCGGAAAAATGCTGCACTCGCAGAGCTCAAGCGGTGTTGTATTTCAGTGTCATCTGTAGACTGTCCATGTTTCGCAGGCATAGAGCAGTGTTGGGAGGGGAATGGCTTTGTAAACAAGCACCTTGGTCTCTCTACTGATGTCCCGGTCATCAAACACTCTCTGCTTCATTCGGAAAAATGCTGCACTCGCAGAGCTCAGGCGGTATTGTATTTCAGTGTCGTCTGTAGACTGTCCACGTTTCGCAGGCATAGAGCAGTGTTGGGAGGGGAATGGCTTTGTAAACAAGCACCTTGGTATCTCTACGGATGTCCCGGTCATCAAACACTCTCTGCTTCATTCGGAAAAATGCTGCACTCGCAGAGCTCAGCCGGTGTTGTATTTCAGTGTCGATGTTGACTTTTGTGGAGAGGTGGCTGCCAAGGGAGTGGAAATGGTCGACATTTTCTAACATTACACCATTAAGCTGTATTCCTGGCTGTGCAGAGGGATTAGCTGGTGCCTGTTGGAAGAGCACTTTGGTTTTCTCGATGTTCAGTGAGAGGCCGAGCTTCTCGTATGCTTCTGCGAAGGTGTTTAGAGTGGCTTGTAGGTCTTCTTCTGAATGCGCACAGACTACGTTGTCATCGGCATATTGGAGTTCTATAACAGATGTTGTGGTGACCTTGGTTTTGGCTCTCAGTCTGCTGAGGTTAAATAGCTTGCCATCTGTCCGATAGATGATTTCCACTCCGGTGGGAAGCTTCCCATCAACAAGGTGAAGTATCATAGCGATGAAGATGGAAAATAAGGTGGGGGCAATAACACATCCCTGCTTGACACCTGATTCCACCTTAAATGGGTCACTTTGGGAGCCGTTGCTGTCCAAGACTGTTGCCATCATGTCATCATGGAGGAGCCGCAGGATGTTCACAAATTTGTCATTTTTTGGAGGATGGTCCAGAGAGCGCTGCGATTCACTGTGTCGAATGCCTTTGCAAGGTCAATGAATGCCATGTACAGAGGATGGTTTTGTTCCCTGCATTTTTCTTGGAGCTGTCGAGCAGTGAAGATCATGTCCACTGTTCCTCTGGAGGGGCGGAAGCCATTCTGGGATTCTGGGAGGGTGTCTTCTGAGACAGGGAGAAGGCGGTTTGCAAGGATTCTTGCGAGGATTTTCCCGGCGGAGGTTAGAAGGGAGATACCACGATAGTTCCCGCAGTCTGTTCTGTCCCCTTTCTTGAAAAGGGTAATGATGGTGGCATCCTTGAAGTCTGCTGGGATTTCCTTGGTCATCCACACTTTTTCAATGAGCTGGTGGAGTTGTTGTATCAGCTCAGGTCCACCCGTTTTGAAGATTTCAGCAGGGATCCCATCAGGTCCGCTGGCTTTGTTGTTTTTTTTGTTGGCTGATGGCATTGCTGACTTCTTCCAAACTAGGCAGTGCTGCAAGCTCATCCCTGGTTTGTTGTTGCGGGATTTGTGAGAGACCCTCTTCGGCCACATTGGAGCTGCGATTCAGCAGGTTTTGGTAGAGCTCTTTCCAACGTAGTGCAACTGATGTTTTGTCCTTCAGAAGTTTGGTTCCATCTGATGAGCGTAGGGGCTGTATGCCATGGTTTCTTGGTCCGTAGATGATCTTTGTTAAGGTAAAGAGTAAACGTTTTCCCCTGACGTTAAGTCCAGTCGTGTCCGACTCAGGGGGTTGGTGCTCATCTCCATTTCTAAGCCGAAGAGCCGGCATTGTCAGTAGACTCCTCCAAGGTCATGTGGGATGACTGCATGGAGCGGCGTTACCTTCCCGCCGGAGCAGTACCTATTGATGCACTCACGTTGCATGTTTTTGAACTTCTCGGTTGGCAGAAGCTGGGGCTAACAGTGGCGGCTCTCTCCGCTCCCCCAATTCAAACCTGCGGCCTTTCGATCCAGAAGTTCAGCAGCTCAGCGCTTGAACACACTGCGCCATCAGGGGATATTATTTCCTAAAGGTTGTGAATATACAATATTTCTGATTGGGTTTTTTTTTTTTGTTGGAGGCAAGTATGAATGCTGCAATTAGGAAAAATGATTAGGATGTAATGGCCTTGCAGCTTTAAAGCCTGGCTGTTTCCTCCCCGAGTAAATTTTTTGTTGGGAGGTGTTCGCTGGCCCTGATTGTTTCCTGTCTGGAATTCCCTTGTTTTCAGAGTGGTGTTCTTTGTGATATTTTATGTGCTTCTACTGTCTGTGGCCCTGAGAAAACAGGATTTGCCAGACTTTGATGATGGGAATATTTTGTTGGGAGGTGTTAGCTGGCCCTGATTGTTTCCTGTGTGGAATTCCCCTGTTTTCAGAGTGTTGTTCTTTATTTAGTGTTCTGATTTTAGAGATTGTATTGTTCTGTTTTATTATACCACATTAATTTTTATATATTTTGATTTTAGTGTTTTTGAATACTTGGAACCAGATTGTATTCATTTTATTGGAGCCGTGGATGATGGGTTGTGTTGTCAAATTTCGAGGTGGGGCGGCCCGTAGTTTTGTTGTTTTGTGGGTTGCCGTGATGCCATCACTCATTTATATACAGTAGAGTCTCACTTATCCAACATAAACGGGCCGGCAGAATGTTGGATAAGCGAATATGTTGGATAATAAGGAGGCATTAAGGAAAAACCTATTAAACATCAAATTAGGTTATGATTTTACAAATGAAGCACCAAAACATCATGTTAGACAACAAATTTGTCAGAAAAAGTAGTTCAATACGCAGTAATGCTATGTAGTAATTACTGTATTTACGAATTTAGCACCAAAATATCATGATGTATTGAAAACACTGACTACAAAAATGAGTTAGATAATCCAGAACGTTGGATAAGCGAGTGTTGGATAAGTGAGACTCTACTGTATATAGAAGGCGCTCCAATATACTGTCCTTTGCTGCCCTCAAGTGGACATATTAATATTGCACCCACCTTGATATAAAAGGCGGCTCCAATATTGTCCTCTGCTGCCATCCTGTGGACATATCGGGAGCTGCGCCCTTCAATTACAGCCGAGCTAAAGCGAGACGCCTCAGACGGAGGCCTCTACGGAAGCCTGTAGGCGCCTCCGCCCGGCCAGACTCTGCGCATGCGTCCCGGGGAAGGTAAGGATTGCATGCATTGGCATATGGGAAAGAATGGGTCTTACTGGAAAGGTGGAAGCGGAAGTTGTATCCCTGGTTTAGGGAGGGAGTAGGAGGAAGGTCATAGATGAATTGGACAACAGGCCCCATCATCCCCAGGCAGCGGGGAAGGTGGCAGGGTCCTAACGAGCTCCTGAGTTCCTAGTGCAGGGTCCTAATAGCCGGACTTTTTGGCGCCCTCCAATGGACATATTAATATTGCGCCCTCCTTAATATTCCTCTCCATTAAACCAAGGCAGTCCCTTTGCCGCCCTCCAGTGGACACATTAATATTGCACCGTCCTTAGTATTCTTCTCCATTAAACCAATGCCGCCCTCCGGTGGACTTATTAATATTGCGCCCTCCTTAGTATTCTGTTCCTTTAAATAATAATAATAATAATAATAATAATAATAATAATAATAATAATAATAATAATAATAATAATAATAATAATGGCAGAATATGTAAAGCAAAGTGAAGAACCTGCTCTGATTGAAGTCAAAAATCAGAAACTCCTCAAAGCACAGCAGACAAAAAACCAGTACAAGAAAACCGCACTAAAAACTAGAGCTGACAGCTGGCACAACAAAACACTGCATGGAAAGTTCCATGACAAAATTGAAGGAAAAGCTGATAAGGAGAAGACCTGGCTATGGCTCACGAAGGACCCTGAAGAAGGAGACAGAAGGCCTGAGCCTTGCAGCCCAGGAGCAAGACATCAGGACAAATGCAATTCAGGCCAAGATCGAAAAATCAGCTGATGACCCAAAATGCAGACTGTGCAAGGAAACCGACGAAACCATTGATCATCTCCTCAGCTGCTGTAAGAAAATTGCACAGACAGACTACAAACAGAGGCACAACTATGTGGGCCAAATGATTCATTGGAACTTATGCCTCAAGTACCACCTTCCAGCAGTAAAGAACTGGTGGGATCACAAACCTGCAAAAGTATTGGAAAATGAGCACGCAAAGATACTGTGGGACTTCCGAATCCAGACTGACAAAGTTCTGGAACACCACAAACCAGACATCACAGTTGAGGAAAAGAAAAAGGTTTGGATCATTGATGTCGCCATCCCAGGTGACAGTCGCATTGACGAAAAACAACAGGAAAAACTCAGCCGCTCTCAGGACCTCAAGATTGAACTTCAAAGACTCTAGCAGAAACCAGTACAGGTGGTCCCGGTGGTGATGGGCACACTGGGTGCCGTGCCAAAAGATCTCAGCCGGCATTTGGAAACAATAGTCATTGACAAAATTACGATCTGCCAACTGCAAAAGGCCACCCTGCTGGGATCTGCACGCATCATCCGAAAATACATCACACAGTCCTAGACACTTGGGAAGTGTTCGACTTGTGATTTTGTGATATGAAATCCAGCATATCTATCTTGTTTGCTGTGTCATACAATAAAATAATAATAATAATAATAATAATAATAATAATAATAATAATAATATATCACAGAGTCCTAGACACTTAGGAAGTGTTCGACTTGTGATTTTGTGATACGAAATCCAGCATATCTATCTTGTTTGCTGTGTCATAATATAATAAATAAATAAATAATAATGAAAATATGTATGAATATATGATTTTCTTCCTATTTATTTGGATACCAGAATATGGCTCCCCTCCCCGGGGCGGAATTGGTGAGGACCCCACTACAGTTATATCGCTATTTGCTCCGTTGCTGCCAAAAACTTCCAGGAAAACCCATCCAGGAGCATTACAAGCATATGATACGTCAGGTAATTAATCAGGAATATGTCTTCCTTTTGCTTGGAATCAAATAGGGTGGCCATCTGTCGGGAGGACTTTGATGGTGTCTTTTGTAAAAGTACGGCGGGTTGGAGTGGATGGCCTTTGGGGTCCCTTCTGATTTTAGGATTCTGTGATTCTGTGCAGAGTTTCAACGTCCACGAGGACGAAGATGATCCCGAGAGGATCCAGCAGATCATCCGACGGGCTGTGGAAGACGCCGATTGGATCATGGAAAAAGTGAGCCTTCCTTGTGTTATTGGTCCTCCATCACAATATCCCTCATTTATAAATTTAGTCAATACTTTGACCCCAATTCTTCTCTTTTCTCCCTTCCCTTCTAGTATAAGAAGCAGAAGTGAGACAAGGAACTCCGGAAGGAAGGCCGACGGTATCTGGAATGATTGAGAAGAACACTTATGGACCAATGGCATGGCTTTGGACGATGCTCAGAGTCTTCCCAGCCTTGGGTTCGAGGTCGGGGCATTGGGTGCCATTAGTCAGAGAGACATTGTATTTCCTATCGACCACTCGTTGACCTCGTCGACCACCCATCGACCAGGTCTCTTTTTCAAGGCTCTCCATAGAAAAACATGGCGAATGTAGTGCGAAGTGACTCGGGTCCACTAAAACTGGGGCACCCTTGGGTCCATAATCAATAATAAAAGATGCAGAAGTCTCCGCCCTCAGTGTTGTTGTTTTCGATGCTCGACACTAATAAAACCATGAAATCAAGGCTATTCCATGATGTCCCTTTGCTGCCATCCAGTGGACATGTTAATATTGCACCCACCGTGCTATTCCCTTCCATTAAAGCAGGGATCCCCATACTACGGCCCGCGGGCCACATCCGGCCCCCTGGAGCCATTTATCCGCCCCCCCCCACAGCTTTCCCCACTTTCCTGCGTTGTCCCGCTCCCTCTACAAGCCTTGGAGACTTGCCTTTCCACCTTTCCCGCCACTTTTCTGCTATACAAGCCTTTGAGCCTCTCCTGGCTCCCCACTCTCCCTGCATAAGCCGTGGAGGATCCTTGCCTTTCCGCTTTTACCGCAACTCAAAAGGTATTTTAATTATTATTTAATTAATTATTAAGGGGTGTTTGCTCCAGGTTTAGCAATACGTTGATTAGCAATACACACCGGATTTCTTCCTGGGCTGGAGGCCTGAGTGAGGGCCTCTCCATTATTATTATTATTATTATTATTATTATTATTATTATTATTATTATTATTATCATTGAGGCTGGGTGGCCATCTGTCAGGGTTGCTTTGCTTGTGCTTTTGGTGCACAAAGTGGGTTGGACTAAATGGCCTAAGGGTCTCTTCCAACCCTCTCCATTATTTTATTATTATTATTATTATTATTTATTAACATTGAGGCTGAGTGGCCATCTGTCAGGGTTGCTTTGCTTGTGCTTTTGGTGCACAAAGGCAGAAGGGTATTGGAATAAATGGCCCAAGGGGTTTCTTCCAACCCTCTTTATTATTATTATTAACATTGAGGCTGTATTTGTTCCTTTTTTTTTACTTCAAAATAAAATATGTGCATAGGCATTTGTGTTAATGTGGGATTTGTGTATCGATAGTATTTAAATGAAATTTGTGTCTTGCGTATATTGCATACTGATTGCATCATCCAGAGTGTACTATAGTCTGGAAAGAGTTAATTACGTAAGAAGCTGTGATTACCTTGATGTGTGGCTGGAACTGGGGAGTATCCAGACACAAGTGTATGTGCATTGCTGATTGCATCAGTTCAGTTCTGAGTCGAGTTCAGTCTGCCTGGAGTGAGAGTCAAGTCCTGTGTTCGTCTATTGTCTGGAAGCTTGTTTGTCTTGATTATTACTGCTTACAGTAAAACTTTGTATATAGTTTTACTAAAGTCTTGGTGTCACTTCATTCTGCGTTCCACTGATTCCATCCAACTGCTGCTGCGCTGCAAATTACTCTGACAATTTGTTCAGTTTTTTTAAAAAAACTATAGTCCGGCCCTCCAACGGTCTGAGGGACTGTTAACTGGCCCCCCGTTTAAAAAGTTTGGGGACCTATTCCCCTCCTTCATTAAACCAAGATTGCTCCAATTTATGTCCCTTTGCTGCCCTCCAGTAGACACATTTATATTGCACCCACCATGCTACCACCAGCTGCAGTAAATCTTGTCGATCAAGAGGTTAACAGTTCAAAGCCTGGGTCAGGGTGAGCTCTTGGCCTTTAGCCCAGCTTCCGCCTAGCTAGCAGTTTGAAAGCAAAATGTGAGTAGGTTAATAGACACAGCTTAAAATGCCAGAAAAATGGTGGTGATTTGATCAAGGAGGAAATAACATAGTTGGTTTACTCACAAACTTCATGCATCCAGCATACAGGTACTTTGCATAGCGATCCAGTTACAAATAGGATGTGAAGTAGCTTCTCTGTGTAAGTAACCCAAAGCATAATTTCTTATACTCAGCAGTCCATAGTCCAAAGCAGGGGTCCTCAAACTTTTTAAGTCCCTCAGACAGTTGGGGGGGGGGGGGGACCGGACTGTGATGAAATAGTCCAAAATTAAGATTGTTGTTGTTGTGTGCCTTCAAGTCATTTCAGACTTAGGTCAACCCTAAGTCTAAAGTTTAGGACAGGGGCCAGGTCAATGACCTTGGGGGGCCTTAGTTTGGGGACCCCTGATCTAGACGATCTCATAAGCCCATAGGTAAGCAGAGAGAACTCCAAAGACCATCTAGATGGTCTCATAAGACCATAGGTAAGCAAAGAGACCTCCAAAGACCATCTAGATGGTCTCATAAGACCATAGGTAAGCAAAGAGACCTCCAAAGACCATCTAGATGATCTCATAAGACCATAGGTAAGCAGAGAGACCTTCAAAGACCATCTAGATGGTCTCATAAGACCACAGGTAAGCAAAGAGACCTCCAAAGACCATCTAGATGGTCTCATAAGACCATAGGTAAGCAAAAAGACCTCCAAAGAGCAGATAGACTTAGGTCAACCCTAAGTCTAAAGTTTAGGACAGGGGCCAGGTCAATGACCTTGGAGGGCCGCCGGCCCATGGGCCTTAGTTTGGGGACCCCGGGTCCAAAGCATCTCTCTGGTCTGCGAGTCTAATAGGGTCTCCGTCTAGTCTGAAAGTCCAAAGGAGCTTCTTTCTACTGGCATCTGAAAGCATACATCTGTTTCTACTGGTGTTTCTATAATGGAGTCTGAGTCCTGAACAAGCCCAGATCTGATCACATAGAGTTAAGGAAAACTGCATACCAACACATATACAATACATTAAGCAATCTGAATTATGTACATAACAAATAACTAGTGGAGGCTTGAAGAAGGTTGCTGTTTCCAACAATACCATCCAAGCCCTCCCGACAGATGGCCAGGGGGTTGGATTGGATGATCTTTGTGGATCTCGCCCAACTCTAGCATTGTATGACCTATCCACGTGAGAAATAAAAATGAAATCAACACGAGAGGCCTTGCGCTCAGGCTTTCCCAGGTGAGTACACAGCCCTTTGACGCCCCTTGGAGCGCCTCCGAGGATCCGCATTGCAATAATTGCATTCTGCCCCTTGAATCGTGAGCTGTCACTCGGGCGAATGCCATCGCTTTGGGCCATCGGCTGCGCCCCCGTAATCCCGCGGGTTGATCCTACGCTTGCATTGTCCCTGCTTAATTGAATCAGGCAACCTCCAGGTGACTCCTCTCCGCTTCTCCCGACCCATGGCGATGATACAGTTGAAAGACAGAGGAGACGGGCCGAGCCCACAACTTATTCCCCTTGAATAGAGACGCCATCTAACCCGAGCTCCCCATATTGAACTGAACTGCCTTTGAGAATCACAGACTCCCCCAGGGGCCATCCAGTCTGACCCTCTTTGGCCGTGCAAATACACAAGCCGAGCACTCCCAATAGGTGGTTTCAGAAAATGTGGGGCAATTAAATCCCATCTGATAGTGGAAGCTAAGCAGGGTCGGTCCTGGTTAGTATTGGGATGGGAGACCACTAATGAATACCAGGCTCTCTTGGATACATTTCAGAGGAACTGGCAGAACCATTGAGTATTCCTTGTGTAAGAAAACCCTCTAGTTCTTCAGTTCATAGGTGTCCAATAATAATCATCTATATATATGTGAGTAGATCAATAGGTACCGCTCCAGCAGGAAGGTAACAGCACTCCATGCAGTCATACCTATGGCCACATGACCTTGGAAGTGTCTATGGACAACGCCAGCTCTTCAGCTTAGAAATGGAGATGAGCACCAACCTCCAGAGTCGGACACGACTGGACTTAATGTCTGGGGAAACCTTTACCTTTATCTATATATATAAATGAGTGATGGCATCACGGCAACCCACAAAACAACAAAACTACAGGCTGCCCAACCTCGAAATTTGACAACACAACCCATCATCCATGGCTCCAGTAAGATACAACAAAAAGAAAAGAAAAACAAAGTACTAATTAGAGGGAGAGCAATAATTTTTTTTATCCAATTGCTGCCAGTTTAGAGGGCTAATCTCTGCCCACTTCGTCTCCTAGCAACCAACTTAGCCAAGGGACAGCCAGGGTTCAGTTAGGGGACAGGCAGACTTAGGCTATCTAATTTGCACTGGATTATATGGCAGTGTAGACTCAAGGCCCTTCCACACAGCTATATAACCCATTTATATTCTTATATTATCTGCTTTGCACTGGATTATATTGAGTCCACACTGCCATATAATCCACTTCAGTGTGCATTTTATACAGCTGTGAAGAAGGGGCCTCATATAATCCATTTCTAAGCAGATAATATAAGATTATCAATAAACAGTAGACTCTCACTTATCCAACATGAACAGGCCGGCAGGATAAGTGAATATGTTGGATAATAAGAAGGGATTAAGGAAAAGCCTATTAAACATCAAATGAGGTAATCGTTATACAAATTAAGCACCAAAACATCATATTATACAACAAATTTGACAGAAAAAGTAGTTCCATGCGCAGTAATGCTATGTTGTCATTACAGTAGAGTCTCACTTATCCAACACTCGCTTATCCAGTGTTCTGGATTATCCAATGCATTTTTGTAGTCAATGTTTTCAATATATCATGATATTTTGGTGCTAAATTCGTAAATACAGTAATTACTACATAGCATTACTGTGTATTGAACTACTTTTTCTGCCAAATTTGTTGTCTAACATGATGTTTTGGTGCTTCATTTGTAAAATCATAACCTAATTTGATGTTTAATAGGCTTTTCCTTAATGCCTCTTTATTATCTAACATATTCGCTTATCCAATATTCTGCCAGCCCGTTTATGTTGGATAAGTGAGACTCTACTGTACTGTATTTACAAATTTACCACTAAAATATCACAATGAATTTAAAACACTGACTACAAAAACATTGATTATGAAAAGGCAGACTGCGTTGGATATTCCAGAACATTGTATAAGTGAATGTTGGATAAGTGAGATTCTACTTTAATATGAAATAATTACTGGGATAGAATAATGCAGAACAATATAATCTCTAAAACAAGGACAGTAAATAAACAGGGGAATTTCTCACAGGAAACAATCAGGGCCAGCTAACACCTCCCAACAAAGTATTCCCATCATCAAAGTCTGGAATATCCTCTGTTTTCTCAGGGCCACAGACACATAACATAACAGAAGCACTTAAAATACCGCAAACAACACCACTCTGAAAACAAGGGAATTCCAGACAGGAAAGAATCAGGGCCAGCTAACACCTCCCAACAAAAAATTCACTCAGGGAGGAAACAGCCAGGCTTTAAAGCTGCAAGGCCATTACATCCTAATCATTTTTCCTAATTGCAGCATTCATACTTGCCTCCAACAACAAAAAAAAACCCAATCAGAAATATTGTATATTCACAACCTTTAGGAAATAATATCCCCTGATGGCGCAGCGTGTTAAAGCGCTGAGCTGCTGAACTTCTGGACCGAAAGGCCACAGGTTTGAATTGGGGGAGCGGAGAGAGCCGCCACTGTTAGCCCCAGCTTCTGCCAACCGAGAAGTTCAGAAACATGCAACGTGAGTGCATCAATAGGTACTGCTCCGGCGGGAGGGTAACGCCGCTCCATGCAGTCATCCCACATGACCTTGGAGGAGTCTACGGACAACGCCGGCTCTTCGGCTTAGAAATGGAGATGAGCACCAACCCCTAGAATCATGCATGACTGGGCTTAATGTCAGGGGAAAACCTTTACCCTTGACCTTAACTACCACCAATTCCTCAATACTTTATTTCCCAGACCACCAGACTTCACCACAGCAACGCGTGGCTGGGCACAGCTAGTCTATATATAAAAATGTAATGTACGTTTGTAGGACTGAGTAAACAACAAAACCCCTGAACCAAATCACACCAAATTTGGCCACAAAAGACATAGTCATCCAATCTATGTCTTTCAATAAAAAAAAACCTGGAAAAGAAAGTCCAAATTAGAGAACGAGGGAACAGCCGTTTTCAACCCTGGTTGCTGGTCAGAAGGGTAGGCCCTGCCCCATTTAGGCCCCGCCTACTTCGTCTCCTAGCAACCCCCTCGGCCACAATGGCACTGGGGTACAGACTGGGTTCAGGCTTTTGAGGCTGCAAGGCTATTCACTGCTATTCCACCTGGCCAACAAGGCATTCCCATAAGCCACAGCAACACGTGGCCGGGCACAGCTAGTAGTAATAATAATAATAATGATGATGATGATGTGGAGGGATAGCTGTATTCTGCCTACGATGGGTCAATTGGAAAGTAAAGGGAAGCACCATCGTTGGCAACGGAATTGGAGACAAGAACATTCCATGACTCACCGAGTGGCCGCTTTCATCTCGCACTCGTAAACATGCGCATTGCGCACGCATCAAACGTCCACGGCACCTTTTCCCTCCCCGTATCGCCAGCCAGCCTTTCAGCTTCCTTATTATTGGATTAAACTGTTATCTCGCCCGTCCGTCCATCACCGGGCCTCTCTTAATGGCATGGCGTTAACTGATGCGCACCTGAGTCGCCCAAAGCTGCCAGCGCATCGACTCCATAGAGACACACAACACAAACAAAGCCCCGGAAAAATACCAATTCTTTCACTCTTGCTTGCACTTGGAGATGTTTTCTTCAGGTGTTTCCATGGTCCAAAAACAGATCCGTGCCTCTCTCAGGAATGTGAGGTTTTGGGGGCTACGGCTTAGGATACGGGGAACTGGATACGAATCTCCACCCAGGCAAAAAAGCAAATGAAGTTTCATCTGCACAGTAGAAACGAAATAGAGCAATTTAAAACGGATATTGAGATCCGAGCCACAGATACTAGTGAGATCCGAGCAGTGGAAACAAGTGAGATCCAAGCCGAGCCGTGCGGATACTAGTGAGATCCGAGCCACAGATACTAGTGAGATCTGAGCCGCGGATACTAGTGAGATCCGAGCCACAGATACTAGTGAGATCTGAGCTGTGCAGATACTAGTGAGATCTGAGCTGCGGATACTAGTGAGATCCGAGCCACTGATACTAGTGATATCTGAGCCGCCGATACTAGTGAGATCTGAGCAGCAGATACTAGTGATATCCGGGCCACCGATACTAGTGAGATCTGAGCCGCCGATAATAGTGAGATCCGAGCCACGGATACTAGTGAGATCCGAGCCGCCAATACTAGTGATATCTGAGCCACGGATACTAGTGAGATCTGAGCCGCTGATACTAGTGATATCTGAGCCACGGATATTAGTGAGATCTGAGCCGCGGATACTAGTGATATCTGAGCCACGGATATTAGTGAGATCCGAGCCGCCGATACTAGTGATATCTGAGCCACGGATATTAGTGAGATCTGAGCCGCGGATACTAGTGAGATCTGAGCTGCTGATACTAGTGATATCTGAGCCACGGATATTAGTGAGATCCGAGCCGCCAATACTAGTGAGATTGGAGCCGCCGATACTAGTGATATCTGAGCCACGGATACTAGTGAGATTGGAGCCGCCGATACTAGTGATATCTGAGCCACGGATATTAGTGAGATCCGAGCCGCCGATACTAGTGAAATCCGAGCCGCCGATACTAGTGATATCTGAGCCACGGATACTAGTGAGATCTGAGCTGCCGATACTAGTGATATCCGAGCCACTGATACTAGTGAGATCTGAGCCGCAGATACTAGTGATATCCGAGCCACGGATACTAGTGAGATCCGAACCGCCAATACTAGTGAGATCCGAGCCGCGGATACTAGTGAGATCTGAGACGCAGATACTTGTGAGTTCTATGCCGCGGATACTAGTGAGATCCGAGCCGCCAATACTAGTGAGATCCGAGACACGGATACTAGTGAGGTCCAAGCCACGGATACTAGTGAGATCCCATCAGAGTGATGGGATTATGGGATCTGTTGCTGGGAAAGGGGAAAATGTCACTGTGGGTAGCAGAGCCAGTTGTCACAAATGCCAGGGCTCTGCCGGTACGCAGGCAGAGGTGAACCAAAACAAACACTGTTTAATTAAAGCAGCACTTACTGTCTGACTGTTTTCATAGTCCAGCACACAAAACATAAAGCAACAGAATCTAAACCAAAGACAGCAAACGTCAATGCAGGTTCGGGAGAAGTCCAGTAGTCAAATGCCGAGAGTTCAGTGATTAAAATCCAATAATCAAGAGTCTATACCATAGTCAATAACCAGTCCAAAGTTCAGGAGACAGGGGGAAAAACCAGTGGTATCCACAGCCAGATAGGATAAATACTTCTCAACCCAAAATCAGTCTCCGGGCTAGCTCCTTATATCCAGTAAAACCGAGTTGTAACCTATCTCTTACATGCCTTTCACTTGTAACTCTTACTTAGCGATTACTCAGGCCATTAGAACTAAGACTTACATTAACCCCTTCCATCACCAACTGCTAGCCCTGACACCACCGACCACCATCAACTGTGGAACATGATATGAGAGTTGCATGAAAAGTAATTCCTCCACCTTCATTACTTGGGTTTGGATGGGAATATTGGATGTGTCTCCTGCACAGGTGGTGGTATGGGTCATAGATGATGGGTGATTGAGTCTTTTGTAAATAGGCGATGACCAGAAAAACTGCTGGAGGAAATTCCCGAGTGAAGTTCATGCTGAGTGGCTTCAGTCTCCAAAGTTTTATATCAAGACATAAAATATAGAAATACACACGAGGGGCTCGTGGATACGGGGGAACCCGACGATCGCGGAGACACGGTTTTTATTTCATCCTATTTTCCAAGAGAAGAATGAGAAAGCTGTTTAGGAGTGCGGAGACACATGGGCCTAGTAGACCACTGACTATGTCCAAAATGACTACAGATTTGGAGAGAAAAGTGGGGCATAAATAAACATAAACAATAACAATGTTGGCCTTTTCTTTTGATTTCCTGTAGAGACAGCGTCCAAATATTGACTTGCTTAGTCATCGGAAAAGGGTGACACTGCTTTCCTTGAACTACAAGTCCCATCATTTCTTACCATGGGTTATTCTGGTTGGGGCCGACGGAAAGTCACATTGTGCCTAGACCAGTGGTTTCCAAATTTATTTGACCTACTGCCCCCTTTCCAGAAAAAATATTAATCTATACCCACCCCCATGTTCTAACAAGTGCCTCAGGGGAAGTATACAGAGGCACTTGGGAAGAGGCCCCGCCCCCGCCCTTTAGTCCTAAAAGGCCTCTCAGGAGAGGTATAGAGGCTCAGCCCTGTCTCGGGCTCTTGGAAGGAGGCCCCGCCCCTTTTGCTAGCTCCGCCCTTTAGTCCTAAAAGGCCTCTCAGGAGAGGGATAGAGGCTCAGCCCTGTCTCGGGCTCTTGGAAGGAGGCCCCGCCCCTTTTGCTAGCTCCGCCCTTTAGTCCTAAAAGGCCTCTCAGGAGAGGTATAGAGGCTCAGCCCTGTCTCGGGCTCTTGGAAGGAGGCCCCGCCCCTTTTGCTAGCTCCGCCCTTTAGTCCTAAAAGGCCTCTCAGGAGAGGGATAGAGGCTCAGCCCTGTCTCGGGCTCTTGGAAGGAGGCCCCGCCCCTTTTGCTAGCTCCGCCCTTTAGTCCTAAAAGGCCTCTCAGGAGAGGTATAGAGACTCAGCCCTGTCTCGGGCTCTTGGGAAGAAGCCACGCCCACTCCTCTAGCTCCGCCCCCTGTGCCCTAAGAGGCACCTCAGGTGCTCAGCCCTGTCTCTGGCACTTGGGAAGAGGCCCCTCCCCTCCCCTGGCCCCGCCCCATCTCCCAATAGGTGCCATCACCACCCCCTGGATCGCTGCAGCACCCACCAGGGGGCGGTAGCCCCCAGTTTGGGAATCACTGGCCTATACCTTTGTGGAGATGAAATGTGGGGTATATGTAAACATAGCAATAACAACAACAATAATAATACCAGAAGTTACTGAACCATGTGGTTCCATCTGGATTGGTTTGTGGGATGCAATGACATCCAAGCGAAACAACAACAACAACAATGCAATGGGACTCAAAGGGAACAACAACAACAACAACAACAACAACAAGAAGGCAGGTCTGTTGGATTACATTGCACACATCTGATGGACCCATAAATGGATTTGACCATATTTACTCATGCCCTCATGTGGTGGGCTTTCACACCATGTGGTGTCAACATGGCTTTCACTTTTGATAGGGGAGAAAAAACCCAAATTGTGCAATTTCTCAACATTCGTATAGAAAGTGAGTGACTCACTGCCCAGACGAGGGTGCCGTGCCCTGAGGCGTTGCTCCCAGTTGCCCAACTGGAAGACCATTTCCTTTTCAATGGGGATGGTGAGCTGTCAAGAACAAGAGATGTCCACCATATGCCTCAATGACATCAATGACATTATTTTGTTGCTATCGTTGAGTGCCTTCATGTTGTTTCCAGCACTGTATGCATTCGACAGTGTAGAAAAGACATTTGCAATGTGACATATATGATATTTATAAAGTCTCAATTCACCAAAGAGTGCCATCCATCTGGATGGGTGGATGGCCATCTTTTGGGAGTGCTTAGACGGTGAATGGATTGGGTTGGGTGGCCTTTGGGGGTCTTTTCCAACTCTAGGGGTCTATGATTGGGAAAGGAGCGAGGCCAGATTGGGAAAGGAGTTGACGGTTACCTAACTGCCCTGCTTGCCCTCACCTCCGGAGGTTGGAGACACCACCTTGATGATCGAGGAGCCACCCTGGAATTTTCCACCTCTTACATAAGCCCTCGTGAGTAAGGCGTCTTATATAAGCAAGAGTTGTCTTCACCCCTTCCTGGGAAAGTAATCATGAGTCACAGCCTTGGTCCATCTCCTTGATTTCTTTGGGCAGATGTTTCCTAGCTCTGGTTGGGTGCATCTCCATGTGTGCCAAGTTTGGTCCAGATCCATCACTGTTTGGGCTCACAGCGCTCTCTGGATGTAGGTAAACTACAACTCCCAAACTCAACGTCTGTGCCCACCAAACCCTTCTAGTGTTTTCTGTTGGTCGTGGGAATTATGTGTGCGAAGTTCAGTTCAATTTCATCATTGGTGGAGTTCAGAATATTCTTTGATTGTAGGTGAACTATAAATCCCAGCAACGACAACTCCCAAATGTCAAGGTCTATTTTCCCCAAACTCCACCAGTGTTCTCATTCAGGCATATTTTCCCCAAAGACCTCCAGTATTTTTTGCTGGTCATGGGGATTTTGTGTGCCAAATTTAATCCAATTCCATCTTTGGTGGAGTGCTCATTGATTGCAGGTGAACTATACAGCCCACTACCTACAACTCTAAAATGTCCAGGCCAATTCCCCTCACAACTCACCAGTATTCAAATGTGGGCATATTGGGTATGCATGCCAAGTTCGGTCCGGATCCATCATTGTTTGGATACAAAGTGCGCTCTGGATGTAGGTGAACTACAACTCCGATAAATCCCTCCAAAGACCTCCAGTGTTTTGTGTCGGTCATGTGGGTTCTGTGTGCCAAGTTAGTTCCAGGTCCATCGTTGGTGGAGTTCAGAGTGCTCTTAGATGGCAGGTGAACTATACATCCCAGTACCTACAACTCTATAAATCATGTATGTTCTAGTACAGGGGTCCCCAAACTTTTTAAACAGGGGGCCAGTTCACGATCCTTTGGACTGTTGGAGGGCCGGACTATAGTTAGTCACCGAGCAATAATAATAATAATAATTAATAATAATAATAATAATAATAATAATAATAATAAAGAGGATTGGAAGAGACCCCTTGGGCCATTGAGTCCAATCCCTTTCTGCCTCTGTGCACCAAAAGCACAAGCAAAGCACCCCTGACAGATGGCCTCCCAGCCTCAATAGTAATAATAATAATAATAAAAACAACAACAACAACAACAACAACAACAACAACAATAATAATAATAATAAGGGTTGTAAGAGAAGAAGAGACCCTTGGGTCATTTAACCCAACCCCCTTCTGCCCTTGTGCCGTGGGGGCCGGATAAATGGCTTTGATGGGCCGCATGTGGCCCCCGGGCCTTAGTTTGGGGACCCCTGTTCTAGTATGTTCAGTTGTTGATCAATTCCTCTGTTTGCTATGTGCCATAGAAAAGAATAGGAAAGGGTTATGGGAGAGGCAGTGGGCGGGATCATGCAAATTCAACACCAATTGAGAGAGTCAGAAACACTGGGATGTCCATGGTGGAGGAAAAACAGAAAATCTAGGAGGAAATTGTCCCCGTCACTTGAATGGTGGGCAGTGTGGTGTTTATGGAGGACATTGGCAGGGCTCTTGGACATGTTCAGGGCGCTCGCCATAACCTGCAATGTCATTGGAGGGAGGGCCATTGGTGTCTCCTGAGTAGTGGGAGCTATAGTTGTTTGTGGAAGTGGGAGCTTGTCTGTGTAAGTGGACACCCCAGCCACACACCTACAGACATATTTTCACTTTTATTATGCGTATAGAAGAAGATTTGTATTATGTTATTATTTAAGGTTTATTATTTATCTATATATATAAAACAGTGATGGCATCATGGCAGCGGACAAAACAACAAAAGTAAACACCCCACAACCTCAAAAATTGACAGCACAACCCCTCATCCATGCCTCTAGGTTGATACAACAAAAAGAAAAGAAAAATAAAGTCCTAATTAGAGGGAGAGGAATAATTGTTTTTATCCAATTGCTGCCAGTTAGAAGGCTAAGCTCTGTTCACTTGGTCCCCTAGCAACCCACTCAGCCCAGGGGACCCTTGACCTTAACTACCACCAATTCCTCAATACTTTATTTCCCATACCACCAGACTTCGCCACAGCAACGCGTGGCCGGGCACAGCTAGTTATTTTTATATTATTATTTTGGACTTATATTGACGTTGTGAAAGGACTTTCTCAGCCATCATGTTATATTATTGTTTATGCACTTCTGTGCACCATGTGTGTACTTAGTATGTTCATATTTTATATTTTAACTATGTTGACATGCAAGCCGCCCCGAGTCCCTTCGGGGAGATGGAGGCCGGATACAAAAATAAAATAATAATAATAATAATAATAATAATTATTATTATTATTATTATTATGCCATATCTCCATGCTGTGCAGGCCTGGGAGCTATAGTTTCCCAAGGTCCATACTTTTCTCTGGATGCACCTGCACTGGAGAATAAATGCAGCCGGGACACATTTTAAATGCTATTATTATTATTATTATTATTATTATTATTATTATTATTATTATTATTATTTTATTATGACACAGCAAACAAGATAGATATGCTGGATTTCGTTTCACAAAATCACAAGTTGAACACTTCCCAAGTGTCTAGGACTCTGTGATGTATTTTCGGTTGATGCGCGCAGATCCCAGTAGGGTGGCCTTTTACAGTTGGTAGATCGTGAATGGCCTTTGTCCTGATGGCTTGCTCCTGGGCTGCAAGGATCAGGCCTTCTGTCTCCTTCTTCAGGGTCCCATTCGTGAGCCAGAGCCAGGTCTTCTCCTTGTCAGCTTTTCCTTCAATTTTGTCAAGGAACTTTCCATGCAATGTTTTGTTGTCAGCTCTAGTTTGTAGTGCGGTTTTCCTGTACTGGTTTTTTGTCTGCTGTGTTTTGAGGAGTTTCTGATTTTTGACTTCAATCAAAGCAGAGGGGATTATTATTATTATTATTATTATTATTATTATTATTATTATTACTATTATTATTATTATTATTATTATTATTATTATTATTATGCCATATCTCCATGTTGTGCAGCCCTGGGAGTCATAGTTTCCCAAGATCCATACCCTTCACTTGGTGCATTTACAGTATGGAGTCAATGATATTGCACCCCACTTTAAATGACATGGCTTTGTGCAATTGAGTCCTCCTGGGAGTTATAGTTTCCCAAGGTCCATAATATAATGTAATAATATGCACAGATCGACGAGAAGGCAATAAAGCAGGAAAATATCCTCGTACCTACATAGCTGCCCAGTTATCTAACACACCATCGTCCCTCCTCCATTAAATCTTCTGGTATTTAATAGGAATTTGTTTCCCTGCCAAAGCCAATTTGGCAACTCTGACACTTATTTCTTTTGTTGCTATCGTTGAGTCCCTTCACATTGTTTCCGACTGTGAAAGAGGGGTCAAACTGCATTCATTCGACACTGTAGATCAGGGGTCCCCAAACTAAGGCCCGGGGGCCAGATGCGGCCCATTGAAGCCATTTATCCGGCCCCCACGGCACAAGGGCAGAAGGGGGTTGGGCTATTTTATTTTATTTATTTATTTACAGCATTTATATTCCGCCCTTCTCACCCCGAAGGGGACTCAGGGCGGATCACATTACACATATAAGGCAAACATTCAATGCCTTTTAACATAGAACAAAGACAAGACAAACATAGGCTCCGAGTGGGCCTCGAACTCATGACCTCCTGGTCAGAGTGATTCATTGCAGCTGATTGCAGCTGGCTTGCTCTCCTGCCTGCGCCACAGCCTGGGTTAGATGACCCAAGGGGTCTCTTCTTCTCTTCCAACCCTTATTATTATTATTATTATTATTATTATTATTATTATTATTATTATATTGTATGACACAGCAAACAAGATAGACATGCTGGATTTCATATCACAAAATCACAAGTTGAACACTTCCCAAGTGACTAGGACTGTGTGATGTATTTTCGGATGATGCGTGCACTTCCCAGTAGGGTGGCCTATTATTATTATTATTATTATTATTATTATTATTATTATTAACATTGAGGCTGGGTGGCCATCTGTCAGGGGTGCTTTGCTTGTGCTTTCGGTGCACAAAGGCAGAAGGGGATTGGACTCAATGACCCAAAGGGTCTCTTCCAACCCTCTTTTTTGTTGTTGTTGTTGTTATTATTATTATTGCTCGGTGGCCAACCATAGTCTGGCCCTCCAACAGTCCGAAGGATCGTGAACTGGCCCCCTGATTAAAAAGTTTGGGGACCCCTGCTGTAGATGCACCTTCGGTTTTCTTTCTCTCCAGATCTTACACGAAGTGGAAAAAATAATTGCAGATAGCTGGATACGTCTCTCTGCTTTCTGGAAACCCTCAAATTTTAACATTTCCGGACTTCTGGTTGGCATTTGGAACCTGTCTTTGGGCACCTCCCTGCCAACTCATTTTGGGGGGCGGTTGTGCCAAAAACTCTCCTCCTGAATTCCCAACTCGTGACTTTAACCACAGTGCAAATACGGAACATAAAAATCCCACAGTTTCATTCCCGCCATCGGGGATGAATAATTTCCAGTTTTCTCCCCGCTGGGAAGACATGGAGCGTTTCCATGCTGTTCTTACCTGCACGTCACATATTCCAAAGAGATTTTGGAAATTCCTCGGCACAGAAATGCAAGTGGGCTTTTTTAAACATCTCCGTGTCTTTTCTATCAGTTTGTTTACCAGGCAGCTGTTTGTTTTCTTCACAAAACAAAAGTCATAGCATCACAGGGTGCATCTACACTGCAGAATTAATGCAGTTTGATCCCTTTAGAACTACCCTAGCTCAATGCTATGTGGTTGTAGACCCTTCTCTGCCAAAGCATGACCATGCCTTGCAAACCTACACCCCCCAGGATGTCGTGGCAGGTGAAGTGGGGTCAAACTGGATTAATTCTACAGTCAAATTGGAATAATGGGAGGGTATGGAATGTCATGGTTTGCAAAGGCACTGAGATGTGTGTGTTTAACTGAGAATGGCTTAGCCTGCAAAAATTTTTGGAATTGATTTGATACTGTTTCTACTCTGCTGCTGCAAAACCAATTTGGACAATTTTTTTCTTTAGTGTCTGCTGAGAGAGAGGCCTTGCTATTTCGGAGGCCTGTGTGCTGTTGAGAATTTGTGGACCGAGAAAAGGATTGTTTATGACTGTGGACTTCTGTAAGTGATCAGAGGGATTGATTTGATACTGTTTCTGGTTTGCTGCTGCAAAACCAATTTGAACAAGTCTTTCAAATCCAATAACCGAAACACACTCAAACTTCCAAGCAGTTTGAGTGGGGAGTAAAGCAAGGTCTTTCAAAAGAGTTCCAGGTTCAAAGTCCAAGGACGGGATAACAAGGCAAGGCAAGGAAGCAAGGCAAGGCAAAGTTGGTCGTGGTGGAACTGAAATGCAGTCCAGTCTTGACAGGGAGACGAGACGCAACGCCCGGTCTAAGCAAGAGTAGCGCGCCGCAGGAACTAGAGTCGATGTTAACTTTCCGACTGACACGTTGACACCGCGATGGCTAGCCTGTGCCCAGAACTTTTATGGGACTTCAAATCTTCCCCAAACCAGGTGCCTGATCACATTTTCCCAAGGGAAACGGACTGAAGACAACAACTTTGCCAGATGCAACCCTCCCTGAAAACTCCCAAGGGAATCAGTTTCATTAGCGTCCTCTCTCTCCGCTAATCTCATGCTCCGTCTCCGAATCTCCTTCTCAGAGCGGTGTGTTTTGAGAAATGATTTTCTATCAAAAGGAACACTTTCCGGGGAACCAGGCTCTGTTTCAAGGGCTTTTGTAATTAGCTTTGAACCCAAGCTGTCAACAGGGAACATCTGGAAGGGAGCAGAATCTTGCTGAGTTGGAAAAAACCCCATATCCTCTTCAGTCTGATCTATAATGGCTGCGGGGTCATGACTCGAGGGTCTCTGAGACATCACAGAGGGAACTAGAAGCTTTCTGGCCATCGAGTGACAAACTTCTAGAACTTTTTGTGCCATTAGAAATGGAAGATCTGGAGAAGACTCTAGCTGCAGCAAGACCAACTACCTGCTCCCTCGACTCTTGCCCCTCCCGGTTGGTTAAGGAGTGCTGGGACGGACTACGAGATGCCTTAAGGGACATCATTAACAGCTCCTTGGAACAAGGAATTTTCCCAGAGGGTCTTAAAGAAGCAATGGTTCACCCTCTTCTGAAAAAACCAAGTCTAGACGCCGCCATACCTAGTAACTACTGCCCAGTCTCAAACCTTCCGTTTTTGCGCAAGGTGATTGAACAGACAGTGGTGGGACAGCTACAGCCATTCTTAGATGAGACCCCTGTCAATCAGGCTTTCGTTCAGGTCATGGGACAGAGACTGTCTTGGGAGCTATTACTGATTAAATTCGTCGTCAGTTAGACCGGGGCGGATCAGCGCTATTGGTACTCTTGGACCTTACAGCTGCAATCGACACCATGGACCATGACTTGCTGATCCATCGATTGGCTGTGTCTGGTGTACGAGGTTTAGCTCTTCAATGGTTCAATTCGTTTCTCCGGGACCGGAGACAGAGGGTGGAGTGGTCAGACCAAAGCTCTGAGAGCTCCTGCCTTTGCTGTGGAGTTCCCCAGGGTGCTCTCCTTTCGCCATGTCCATCCACATGGCTTAAATGATAAACTTGATCTCTCTAGTTTTTTGTAATTACTAGGCATGTCCAATCGATAAAAAAACGTTTCAATTCTCGTTTCTAAAGTAGGGGGCGCTGGCCCTTCGATCTAGAAAATATTTCCGATTTTTCACCCAAAAAATTCGGATATTTCCGAAAATTCATAATGATTCTAAATGTTTCTAAAATGGCGGACGCGCATGCACAATTGCAAAAAAAAAAAGGAACCCGAGGGGGGGGGGGACTTTTACAGGGCTCTCCCACCTTCATTTCTTGAGCTATCCTCATCAAATTTGCAATGCCCTTGCAAGTTGTGCAAAGATACTTTGAAAACTAGAAATTCCCTTTTTATATTTCTAAGCAAGAAGGACACTGGAAATCAATGGTGTCTCTGGCTATGTAATCCCACAAACCTCAACCCAATGCCTTCAATTAGAAATGGACCAAGCAGTGTCCTGGCAAGGAATGCAAAGATACTTTGAAAACTAGAACTTCCCTTGCTAAGAGAAAGAACCAGCAACAAAACCCTTTGCATCCATTGTGGAAGCTTCTGATTGGCCGGGGAGCGGCAGCCATGTTAGGCTGCGCTAAGCTCCCATTCAAGGTAGGTTGCAGCAACAAAAACAATTTTTAAAATATTTTTTAAAATATATTTTTTTTAAAAATGGGGGGGGGGATTAACGAAACATTAAGAGACAATTAGAGAATGGGCCAACAATGGTTCGAATTACATTGCTGGTTGCGCTGTGAGACAATGTCTCGGAATGCGTATCAAAAAGCGAGAACAATCCGAAATAATTCCGATATACGATTCAAAACGATTTTTTGGACATGTCTAGTAATTACTCTTAATGAGTTCTCCAAGTAGCTAGCAATCCTTAAAAAGGGAGCTACCTCCATGAGCTAATTGCTCACAAATGGAAGGCAGTAGGATCGTTATCCACAATTGAAGTGCTACAGCAGAGCCACAAACTCCTTAGTGGAAGTAAGTGTTTTTCTTTGTTTAAATGAGTGTTAAACCAATGAGAAATTGTTTAATGTTACTGGGTGCTGGCAACAGCAGATCTATTATGTTGTCTTTTAAATATAGTTTACAAAAGCTGCAGAAAAGTCTACTACAAACGCACGAAAGAACCTTCAGAAGCTACCTGAAGAAGGAATTTTGAATCCTTGTTGTTCTACATTCCTTTATGTTTTACATTCCTTTTGCGCATCTCCAAAACATTAACTTACATGGGACTATGATGAATTTATCCAAAGTGTGAACCACAATATACAGTAGAGTCCCACTTATCCAACACTCGCTTATCCAACATTCTGGATTATCCAACGCATTTTTGTAGTCAATGTTTTCAATATATCGTGATATTTTGGTGCTAAATTCGTAAATACAGTAATTACTACATAGCATTATTGTGTATTGAACTACTTTTTCTGTCAAATTTGTTGTATAACATGATGTTTTGGTGCTTAATTTGTAAAATCATAACCTAATTTGATATTTAATGGGCTTTTCCTTAATCCCTACTTATTATCCAAGATATTCGCTTATCCAAGCTTCTGCTGGCCCGTTTAGCTTGGATAAGTGAGACTCTACTGTATTAGTTAGTAATAGGACAACTGTATCTTTACATGCATAACAAACACAGCAGAACTGAGCAGGAACTAAACTTACTGGAGGAGTGGAAGTTGTAGTTCACCCTTCAGAGCCCTGTGACTCCTGCTGGGGAATGTAGAGGAGTTGTAGTTCACCTGCACCCAGAATGCTATGAACCCAAACAATGATGAGTCTGGACCAAACTTGCCCTGCATCCCTGATATGCCCAGATTTGAATACTTGTGGGTTATGAGGGGAATTGGCCTGGACATTTGGGAGTAGTAGGTACTGGGATTTATAGTTCACCTGCAATGAATGAGCACGGCGAACCCCTCCAATGATGGACCAGGACCAAACTTGGCACACAGAGCCCCCATAACCAATAGAACATATTGGACACGTTTGGGGAAAAGGGAGTTATAGTTCACCTGCATCCAGAGAAACACTGACCCCCACCGACCGTGGACCGGGACCAAACTTTGCACAGAGAAGCCTTATGACCAACTGAACATACTGCAGGGGTTTGTGGAAATGGGCCTTGATTTTGGGAGTCGTAGTTCACCTGCATCCAAAGACCACTGAACCCAGCCAACGACGGATCTGGACCACACTTGGCACACAGACTCAACATAGCCTGCTGTGGATACTGACAGATGTTTTGGGACAATGAAATCTGGGAGTTGGAGCCGTTCACCCCCATCCAGAGAACACTGCAGCCAGGCAATGACCAGGCAACAACAGATCTGGACCACACTTGATACACAGACCCACAATGGCCCACTTTGAATCCTGGCAGGGTTTGGGGAGGATTGACCCACGATTCTGGGAATTGTAGTTCACCCACTCCAAACAGAATACATAACATTCAAAGACAAATACAGTAGAGTCTCACTTATCCAACGTTCTGGATTATCCAACGTATTTTTGTAGTCAATGTTTTCAATACATCGTGATATTTTGGTGCTAAATTCGTAAATACAGTAATTACTACATAGCATTACTACGTATTGAACTACAGTAGAGTCTCACTTATCCAACATTCTGGATTATCCAACGTATTTTTGTAGTCAATGTTTTCAATACATCATGCTATTTTGGTGCTAAATTCGTAAATACAGTAATTACTACATAGCATTACTACATATTGAACTACAGTAGAGTCTCACTTACCCAACATAAACGGGCAGCAGAACGTTGGATAAGTGAATATGTTGGATAATAAGGAGGCATTAAGGAAAAGCGTATTAAACATCAAATTAGGTTATGATTTTACAAATTAAGCACCAAAACATCATGTTATACAACATATTTGACAGAAAAAGTAGTTCAATACACAATAATGCTATGTAGTAATTACTGTATTTACGAATTTAGCACCAAAATATCACGATATATTGAAAACATTGACTACAAAAATGCGTTGGATAATCCAGAACATTGGATAAGTGAGTGTTGGATAAGTGAGACTCTACTGTACTTTTTCTGTCAAATTTGTTGTATAACATGATGTTTTGGTGCTTAATTTGTAAAATCATAACCTAATTTGATGTTTAATAGGCTTTTCCTTAATCCCTCCTTAGTATCCAACATATTCGCTTATCCAACATTCAGCCAGCCCATTTATGATGGATAAGTGAGACTCTACTGTAATGCCTTTTTCAAATAACCCGGGCACCGACGGGTCCCCAAGCTAGTATTAAATAAAAATTAAATAAAATTATTAAAATAAAATTATTAAAATAAAACAAATAAATAAATTATAAATAAATACATTATTAAATAAAATAAATAAAATAATTAAATAAAAATTAAATAAAAATTGGGTGCTCGAAATAATATCATACGAAAGCTGACTGGCACAACCCGGGGATCACAACCAGACACAGTGAAGACATCTGCCCTTGTGCTTTGCTACTGAATACGCATGCCCAGTGTTGAAATACATCTCATCACATTGGGCCCCAACGTGGCATTGTCTGACGCCACTCAGAAAGGGTTATTATCGCCTTCAACGTCTGAACCAAAGCACATGGGCATCTCTGGCAGGCCCTTATCTCAAGGTTGGCCCCTTGATACGGCGATCGAACACAGCCAATGCTGCCTTTGTTGTGTCTCTCTTTCTCTCTCATATTTCCTGGTGGCCAATGCAAGGCTTTCGCAGCCAAATATGCAACGGGGATGCAAAACAAAGGCCAGGGCAGCTGTCCTTGCAAGGGCTGACCTCTCTTTTGCTCCAAGTTTCCAAAGCCAATGCACCCGTACATGGTAGGCATGTCCGATCGATGAAAAAAATGTTTCAATTCTCGTTTCTAAAGTAGGGGGCGCTGGAGCTTTGATATAGAAAGTATTTCCGATTTTTTTCACCCAAAAATTTCGGATATTTCCGAAAATTCGTAATGATTCTAAATGTTTCTAAAATGGTGGACGCGCATGTGCAATTGCTACACACTGGGCTTGTATGGCAATCTTCCATGTGGACGCAGAGGACGTTAGCCCCCACCTTTGCGTCCATCGTGGAAGCTTCTGATTGGCCGGGGAGCGGCAGCCATGTTAGGCTGCGCTAAGCTCCCATTCAAGGTAGGTTGCAGAAACAATTTAAAAAATATATATTATTAAAAATATATTTTTTAAAATGTTATGGGGGGAAAAAATTAACGAAACATTAAGAGACAATTAGAGAATGGGCCAACAATGGTTCAAATTACATTGCTGGTTGCACTGTGAGACAATGTCTCGGAATGCGTATCAAAAAGCGAGAACAATCCGAAATAATTCCGATATACAATTCAAAACGATTTTTTGGACATGTCTAGTACATGGCAATGTTCCAGCTATACAGTGCTGGTATCAACAACGGCTGCACAAAACAAGAAAAGCAACATCTTCTTGGCCCGAAGCCACAGGTGGTCTATTATTTTATACGCAACGGGGGGAAGAATGGCTTTCACGTTGTGAAATATAGAATTATTTTTGTCCCAACTCTAATTTTAGTAACTAGTCCCCTCTGCTTGTTTTCTTTTTCTCTTTCGAAGCAATATTCCTCTTGCACAAGAACTCGTCAGATGCCTTGGACGGCTCCCAGAGCTTCTGTGCAAATGCTTCCAGCTCCCACTCATGGGATTACCGGGCAGACTGGACACTGCTGGGCCTCCAGGGAGGGGAGAAGGGAGCAAGTGGAGCCAAAATAAAGAAACACACCCTCCCATCCCCCCACCCCCCATTGGTCCTCTGGCTTTCCCACCAAGTCCCTGATATGCTCATGTTTGAGCACCTCTGGGTCCACTTCCGGCCTTTTTGAATGTTGAGGTGGGGAAATGGCAGTGGCCAAGGCTCCCCTTGAGTTCGTCGAATCACAGAACCACAAAATTATAGAATGTCGGACTCTACGGAATCACAGAATCACAGAATCATGGAATCACAGAATTATAGACTCACAGAATCAGAGAATCAGACAATCACAGAATCATAGACTCATAGAATCATGGAATCTACGGAAACACAGAATCATGGAATCACAGAAACATACTCATAGAATCATGGAATCACGGAATCATGGAATCACAGAATCATAGACTCATAGAATCATGGAATCACGGAATCATGGAATCACAGAATCATAGACTCATAGAATCATAGATTCTAGGGAATCACAGAATCATGGAATCACAGAAACATAGACTCATAGAATCAGGGAGTCACAGAATCACAGAATCATAGACTCACAGAATCATGGAATCACAGAATCATAGACTCACAGAAGCACGGAATCTACGGAAACACACAATCATGGAATCACAGAATCATAGACTCATAGAATCATGGAATCACAGAATCATAGACTCATAGAATCATGGAATCACAGAATCATAGATTCATAGAATTATGGAATGACATAATCATAGACTCATAGAATCACGGAATCTATGGAAACACAGAATCATGGAATCACAGAATCATAAACTCACAGAATCAGGGACTAACAGAATCATGGAATCACAGAATCATAGACTCACAGAATCACGGAATCATGGAATCACAGAATCATAGACTCACAGAATCACGGAATCATGGAATCACAGAATCATAGATTCATAGAATTATGGAATGACATAATCATAGACTCATAGAATCACGGAATCTATGGAAACACAGAATCATGGAATCACAGAATCATAGACTCACAGAATCATAGACTCATAGAATCATGGAATCACAGAATCATAGACTCATAGAATTATGGAATCACAGAATCATAGACTCACAGAAACATGGAATCATAGAATCACAGAATCATAAACTCATAGAATCATGGAATCACAGAATCATAGAATCATAGAATTATGGAATCACAGAATCATAAACTCATAGAATCATGGAATCACAGACTCACAGAATTAGGGAATCATAGAATCACAGAATAATAAACTCATGGAATCATGGAATCACAGAATCATAGACTCATAGAATTATGGAATCACAGAATCATAGACTCACAGAATCAGGGAATCATATAATCACAGAATCAAACTCATAGAATCATGGAATCACAGAATCATAGAATTGTGGAATCACAGAATCATAAACTCATAGATTCATGGAATCACAGAATCATAGACTCATAGAATTATGGAATCACAGAATCATAGACTCATAGAATTATGGAATCACAGAATCATAGACTCACAGAATCAGGGAATCATATAATCACAGAATCAAACTCATAGAATCATGGAATCACAGAATCATAGAATTGTGGAATCACAGAATCATAAACTCATAGATTCATGGAATCACAGAATCATAGACTCATAGAATTATGGAATCACAGAATCATAGACTCACAGAATCAGGGAATCACAGAATGATAGACTCATAGAATCACGGAATCTACGGAAACACAGAATCATGGAATCATAGAATCATAGACTCATAGAATCATGGAATCACAGAATCATAGACTCATAGAATCACAGAATCTATGAAACACAGAATCATAGAATCACAGAATCATAGAATCATAGAATCACAGAATAATAGAATCACAGAATCACGGAATCATGGAATCACAGAATCATGGAATAACAGAATCAGAGACTCAGAATTATGGAATAACAGAATCACGGAATCACAGAATCATACACTCATATACCCAGAACAACAGAACCAAAAATCACGGATTCATGGAATCACAGAATCACAGACTCATAGAGCTGGAAGAGACCAAAAGGGTTGTCCAGTTTAATCCCATTCCCCCATGCGGGAAGACACAATCCAAGTTGGCATTGGTGCTTTCCCCCTCCACAGAATGACTCTCGAGTTAGCCATATACAAATCCATAATTTTAGTCCCCAAATCTACTCTTGACTTATACATGGGTCAACTTGTACACGGGACTGGCTTCTACACGGGTCTGACTTATGCATGAGTCTGACAAATATGGGTCAACTTATACATGGGATTGACTAATGCATAAATATGGGTCAACTTATGCATGAAATTGATATATACTTGAGTCCAACTTATACATGAGTCTGACTTATACATGTGTACGACTAATACATAGATCTGACTACGAGGGTTGAATGAAAAGTAATGCCTTCTAACTGGCAGCAATTTGATAAAAACAATTATTGCTCTCCCTCTAATTAGGACTTTATTTTTCTTTTCTTTTTGTTGTATCAACCTAGAGGCGTGGATGATGGGTTGTGTTGTCAAATTTCCAGGTTGGGGGGCCTGTAGTTTTGTTGTTTTGTTGGTCGCCGTGATGCCATCACTCATCTATATATATAGATACAATGTGATCCGCCCTGAGTCCCTTTCGGGGTGACAAGGGTGGAATATAAATACGATAAATAAATAAATAAATAAATAAATAAATAAATATGGGCCCGACTTATACATGGACCTGACTTATACATAGGTCCGACTTATACATGGGTCCGACTTATACATGGGTCTGATGTATATATGGGGTCAACTTATATACATGAGTATATACTCTACTTCAAAAAAAATACTCCAAATGTGCTGGTGATCTGTTTTTCATTGGCCTACTTCCTTTTCTGTGAGAGGGCAGGAAGGATGCCATGCAGGGTAGCTTTGGTCATCAGGCGGCTCTCAAAATAGCAGACCGGAGTAATGTATTTCCTGATTTATTCCTTTTTAAAAGAAATTAGTGAGGAGGATGAGCCGGTGAGGCGGCGATACTCCCCCCTTGGGTGGGTGCTTGACACGTCCCATTAGCTAATTGTGCAGCCCGTCCTGTCTGCCGCTCTAAAATATGGGGTTTCCCATTATTTCTTCCTTCTCTCTTTCTTTTTTGGCCCTCCCTCATTTGCATAGTGGAAGGGGAGGCAAAGGTACAAAATGCTCCAGCGTCCCAACTTTCAGAGCTGAGCTTCGGAAAGTTTGGAAGGAAAGAGAGAGGCAGAATTGAGCCATTTTCCGCTCCAGGTAAGAGGATTCGGGGCAAAAGGGTCACTTGTCCCGTCCCCTCGGGAGGCAGAACGTCTCCGTCTGGTCTCTGTAAAGATTTGGCACGGGTTCCTCGGAGTCAAGAGAGCAAAGAATGTCTTATCTGGGTGAGCGCCGGAGACGTATCAGGAGGCAGCACGAGAAACCCGGCACCGCACGTTGCAGCAATTCTGTCTCGTCCAAGACAACGTCCCGTCTCGGATGGGGATGCGGCGGAGACTCAGAAAAGCCCGTTTGTCTTTTCTTCCCACCCAGGAGAGACCCACTTGGAAAGCTTTCAACTCTCCCGCCGAAAATCAGAGGTATGTCTATTCGGAACTGAGTTCAGCCCGGCTCAATGGGACGCCCTCCCAGGTAAGTGCGCAGAGAGAGCGGTTGGCCTGCATGGGTCGTGTCCGAATACTTCAAACTCGGGTAGAAAATAAGCTAACAAGTCCCAGGGATGGACTTACGTATAAGTCAGATCCATGTATATATTGGACCTTTGTATGATAATAATAATAATAATAATAATAATAATAATAATAATAATAATACATCTTTATTTATATCCCACCTTTCTCCCTCATGGGACCCTATTATTATTATTATTATTATTATTATTATTATTATTATTATTATTATTATTATTATTATACATAGGTCCAATATATACATGGGTCCGACTTATACATAGATCCAACTTATGCGTAGATCCGACTTATACATAGATCCGACTTATACGTAGATCTGACTCATACATGGGTTTGACTTATATGTAGATCTGACTTATACGTAGATCTGACTTGTACATGGGTCTGACTTATACGTAGATCCGACTTATACGTAGATCTGACTTATATGTGGGTCTGACTTATATGTAGATCTGACTTATATGTGGGTCTGACTTATATGTAGATCTGACTTATATGTGGGTCCGACTTATACGTAGATCTGACTTATATGTGGGTCTGACTTATACGTAGATCTGACTTATATGTGGGTCCGACTTATACGTAGATCTGACTTATATGTGGGTCCGACATAGGTAGATCTGACTTATATGTGGGTCCAACTTATACGTAGATCTGAATATATGTGGGTCCGACTTATACGTAGATCTGACTTATATGTGGATCCGACTTATATGTGGGTCCGACTTATACGTAGATCCGACATACGTAGATCCGTCTTACATGTAGATCCGTCTTATACGTATATCCGACTTATACATAGATCCAACTTATACGTGGGTCCGACTTATACGTAGGCCCGACTTATTTGTAGATCCGACTTATATGTATATCCAACTTATACGTAGATCCGACTTATACATAGATCCAACTTATACGTAGATCTGAATTATACATAGATCCGACTTATACGTATATCCGACTTATACGTAGATCCAACTTATACGTGGGTCCGACTTATATGTAGATCCGACTTATATGTATATCCAACTTATACGTAGATCCGACTTATACATAGATCCAACTTATACATGGGTTTGACATATGTACATCCGACTTATATGTGGGTCCAACTTATATGTAGATCCAACTTATACGTGGGTCTGACTTATACATGAGTCCAAATTATATGTACATCTGACTTATACGTGGGTCCAACTTTTACATGGGTTTGACTTATATGTAGGTCCGACTGATACCTGGCCCCAACTAATACGTAGATCCAACTTCTACATGGGCCTGACTTATACATGGGTCTGACTTATATGTAGATCTGACTTATACATGGGTCCAACTAATAGATCCGACTTATACATGGGCCTGACTTCTATATAGATCCGACTTACACATGGGTCTGACTTATATATGGGGTCAACTTATATACATGAGTATATTCCCTACTTTAAGCAGATATGCCGAATGTGCCGACAATGTAGTAAAGGGTTTGGAAAGTCTCACTGTTTTACGCTGAAAGAATTCAGACCTTTGGCTGAGTCATAATCACCGCATTGTACGACGCGGCACCTTTTTTTCTTCATTGGAAGATGAAAGAAACATCTTTCCCTTTTTGATGTTGCGGAAAAACACGCCAAGAATGCTTTAAGCACGCTTCGCCAAAGAGGCGCGTCTACACTTGAGAACGGATGCAGTTTGACGCCACTTTGACCATCCCTGGCTCTTTGCAATGGGGTCGGGGGAACTGTAGCCAAACTACAGCTTCCAAGACTGCATAGCATTAGAATCATAGAATCATAGAATCATAGAATAGTAGAGTTGGAAGAGACCTCATGGGCCATCCAGTCCAACCCCCTGCTAAGAAGCAGGAAATCGCATTCAAAGCACCCCCGACAGATGGCCATCCAGCCTCTGCTTAAAAGCCTCCAAAGAAGGAACCTCCACCACGGCCCTGGGGAGAGAGTTCCACTGTCGAACAGCCTTTCTCACAGTGAGGAAGTTCTTCCTGATGTTCAGGTGGAATCTCCTTTCCTGTAGTTTGAAGCCATTGTTCCGTGTCCTAGTCTGCAGGGCAGCAGAAAACAAGCTCCCTCCCTCCTCCCTATGACTTCCCTTCACGTATTTGTACATGGCCCTTATCATGTCTCCTCTCAGCCTTCTCTTCTGCAGGCTAAACATGCCAAGCTCTTTAAGCCGCTCCTCATAAGGCTTGTTCTCCAGACCCTTAATCATTTTAGTCGCCCTCCTCTGGACGCTTTCCAGCTTGTCAACGTCTCCCTTCAACTGTGGTGCCCAAAATTTGACACAGTATTCCAGGTGTGGTCTGACCAAGGCAGACCAAGGGTCCTAGCAACCCAAGTTGGGTCAAACGGCACCAATTCTGCCCTGTCGAGATGCACCCGCTCGTCAAAACAATTGTCTCCTTCTCTCGGCTAATATCTCCCCACTTATCTTGCTCCAGAGAGGATCGGAGAGGTGCCAAGAATCCCTCCACCTAATATGCAGAACATGATGTGCCCTTGGCCTTTATTCTTTAAGCCTCCGACCGGCAAGAACAAGTCCCAAGGCGATAAGGATATTAACAACAATATGGAAAAAGCCGCCCAGCACGTCTGCAGGTGAGATGGAAAAGGGAGGTTAATCTAAAAATATATATTAAAGAGATTTGTAATAAGATCCTGAAAAGTCAAAGTACAGCCACACTGGGTTGCTGTGAGTTTTGCGGGCTGTATGGCCATGTTCCAGAAGCATTCTTTCCTGATGTTTCGCTCAAATCTATGGCAGGCAACCTCAGACATCGCAACCTCACAACGATGGTGCGGACGCCAGATGTCACACAGGACTGAGACTCACACATTCTTGAACTCGAACTTAAGCTTGAGGACACTGGGGAGCCCGAATGGCTTCGGACACAACCCATTGCTTCCAAGTACAGATACACTTCCTCACAACCTCTGAGGGTGCCTGCCATAGATGTGGGCGAAATGTCAGGAGAGAATGCTTCTGGAACATGGCCAAAACATGACGATCCTGTCTATGTCCTGGTAGATCTCTATAACACGGAGGTCTCTAGGGCAATAGACACGATCGCCCCTGAGCGTCCCCTCTTGTCACATTGGTCCAAACCAGCCCCCTGGTTCACTGGGGAGCTGGCGGTGAGGAAGCATACAAGGCGGGGGCTAGAGAGCCGTTGGCGGAGGGCTCAAAGTGTATCCGACCGAACACAGGCTAAAGCCTCTCTTAAGGCATACTCCGTGGCAATGCGCGCAGCCAGAAAGACTTTCTCGACTGTGCGCATTGCGTCTGCAACTAATAGACCAAGAGAGTTGTTTCAGGTGGTCAGGGAGCTCCTCCATCCCCCTTCTGATCACTTGACAACCCGATGTGGCGAGTTCGCACATCATTTTGCAGACAAAGTTGCTCGAATTCGCTCCAACTTGGACGCTGACATTAGTGCAGAACCAGGGGATGTAACCGAGGCACCTGTCAGTCAGATTTTATTGGATTCGTTCCAACTTGTTCAGTTCTTGGAGCGGTGAGGGCGACCACTTGCATCTTAGATCCTTGCCCATCTTGGCTGATCAAACTCGCCGGTGGGGGGCTGGCTGATTGGTTGACGGGTATCATCAATGCCTCTTTGCAGCAAGGGCATGTTCCATCTTTTCTTAAAAAGGCAATTGTAAGGCCCATATTAAAGACTTTAGATTCATTATTATTGAACAACTACTGGCCAATCTCCAACCTCCCGTTTTTGGGCAAGGTCCTGGAGAGAGTAATAATAATAATAATAATAATAATTATTATTATTATTATTATTATTATTATTATTTATTTGTTTGACCAGTCATATGACCAAAGTGCAACATAAACAAAAACAAGGCAAACAGGATGGGAGGACAGGCAGCTGATTCTTATTTTCCTGATTCTTCTTTCAGGAAATGTGCTCTTTTCTTGATAGCTTTCAGGATAAAAAGGCTGACTCTAACTATGGTGGATCTTTCTTGTCCTTGCAAGAGGACTGTCAGAAGATCATTTCTGTTGGGGGACCTAAAATTAGATAGTAATGAATGAAAATAACTGTGTCGAAGTTTGGCATATGCTGGGAAGTCAATCAACAAATGTTCGATATCTTCCACTATTTGATCTCCCCAGACACAGAATTTCTCATTTCTTGGGATGTTACAGTAGCGACCAGTTTGCATCATAATGCCAAGTTGTTCAAACCTGGCCCTGGTATAGATTCTTTTTAAGGGCAACGGAACTGGAATAGTCAGATAGTGTTCTAAATGAGTATTCATTTTATGGGAGGCTAAAAACTTTGTGGCAGGAGACCTACCTATACTTGCTAGGTCCAATTGAGCATAGATATCATGAGTGCGTTGCATGAGCACTTGTTTTGCCCTAAGTCTCCAGTGTTAATATTGTATGTTTTATGTTGATTTTAATGATTGTTTTTACTGTAATTGATGTTTTTATTGGATAACTGTTTTATTGAATTTTCAGGTAACAGCCCCAAATTCTGTGATTTTATCTTAATAAGAGTTAGGTGAAGCCTAGCCTGTGATTTCAGCAAATTCTTGTAGCTCAGTGGTTCTCAATCTGTGGACCCCCAGATGTTTTGGTCTTCAACTCCCAGAAATCCTAACAGCTGGTAAACTGGCTGGGATTTCTGGGAGTTGTAGGCCAAAACAACTCCGGGGCTGTGGCGCAGACGGGAGAGCAAGCCAGTGCAATTAACTGCAATGAATCACTCTGACCAGGAGGTCATAAGTTCGAGGCCCGCTCGGTGCTATGTTGTTTGTCTTTGTTCTATATTAAAAGGCATTGAATGTTTGCCTATATGTGTAATGTGATCTGCCCTGAGTCCCCTTTGGGGTGAGAAAGAAGGGCGGAATGTAAATGCTGTAAATAAATAAATAAATTGCTGTGTTTTGATATTTGATTGTTTTATCGGGCAAGGCCCCATGTAAGCCGCCCTGAGTCCCTTCGGGGAGATGGGGCGGGGTATAAAAATAAAGTTATTATTATTATTATTATTATTATTATTATTATTATTATTATTAAGTTCTAGATCATTCAAAAATTGTAAAGGAAGGCCAATTTTAGCCATCTCATTGTTTAAGGCCACTACCCATGATGACTTGTGGGCACGCTGGTCTTGATCCTCTAAACATAGGTGAGGAAGTCTACTGGAATTCATCTGATTTACCTTTGACCAGTAATTGAATTGTCTCATTAAAATTTGAGCTTTTACTGGGAGCATTCCTAGCTCTGCCCTTACTGCAGCCATCAGTGTTGTTCTGGAAAGGCCCAGGAGAATGCGAAGCTGCTTAACTTGGAAGGTTTTGATCTTGGCCAAATTGGCCTGGAGAGAGTGGTTGCTTCTCAGCTCCAGGAATTCTTGGATGAGACCGATTATCTGGATTCGTCACAGTCTGGCTTCAGGCCTGGTTATGGGACTGAAACGGCTCTGGTCGCCTTGGTGGATGACCTCCGCAGAGAACTAGAGAGAGGGAGTGCATCCCTTCTGGTTCTCCTGGACATCTCAGCGGCCTTCGATACTATCGACCATGGTCTCCTTCTGGGGCGGCTCTCGGGAATGGGTCTTGGGGGCATTGCTTTGCCGTGGCTCCGCTCCTTCCTGGGGGATCGTTCCCAGATGGTGAAGCTGGGGGACACCTGCTCGAACCCCTGGCCTTTGACCTGTGGGGTCCCGCAAGGTTCCATTCTCTCCCCCATGCTCTTCAACATCTACATGAAACCGGTGGGTGAGGTCATCCGGGGTTTTGGAGTTCGGTGCCATCTCTACGCGGATGACACCCAACTCTACTACTCTTTTCCACTCTTTTCCACCAAACTCCAAGGAAGCTGCTCAGACCCTAAACCGGTGCCTGGCAGCTGTGTCAAACTGGATGAGGGCTAACAAGTTGAAGCTTAATCCAGACAAGACAGAGGCCCTCCTGGTCAGTCGTGGGACCAATCGAGGTCTTGGGTGGCCACCTGTGCTTGACGGGGTCCCACTCCCCCTGAAGGCGCAGGTCCATTGCAGTCTGGGGCTCCTCCGGGACTCATCTCTGTGCGGCAGCTGTGACCATACCTCGAGAAGTCTGACTTGGCCACGGTGGTCCATGCCTTAGTTACATCCAGACTGGATTGCTGCAATGCTCTCTACGTGGGGCTGCCCCTGAAGACGGCCCGGAAACTCCAACTGGTTCAAAAATCGGCAGCCAGATTTCTAACGGGAGCCGGCTATAGGGAGCACACAATGCCCCTATTCAAGCAGCTCCACTGGCTGCCGATAAACTGCCGGGCCCAATTCAAGGTACAGGGTTTTTTTTAAATAATTTTTTATTAAATATAGTTATACAAGAAAATAGGTTGCAACAATCATTGTCACTGAGGGAAAGGAAACTGTTGGGGAAATGGGTGAAACAACGAAAACCATAACATCTGATGTGCAGCATAGACGTGTATGTGACAGAACACAAGAAAACAAGGACAGAAAAAAATAGCATAAAAAAGAGTAAAAAAATAAAATAAAATTTTTAAAAAATAACACAAGAACAAAACAGAACAGAACCACCGAAGGTCTAAGTTATGATTACATACATACAAAAAACATAACAAAAAAACAACAACATAAAATTGACTTCCATCTATTGTGTGTTGATTCCTATATTAATCTCTTAATATCTACTGTGCTCTTTTCTCTCTTTTCTTATCTATTCTCCTTCGTGTCCTTTCTGTCCTGAAAAACGAAAGAAAAGAGAAAGACTGATATTGAGATGATTGGTTGGCTCCTCCACCCCTATCTGATGAACGATCATATTATCAATTTACAATTTTCTTCTTTTAAGTAGTTTTTAACTAAATCCCAATTTGTTTTTTGGTTTGCCTTGAGTATTTGCCAATAAATATGTTAATTTATCCATGTTCATAATTTCCAGTATTTTTTGGAACCATGATTTCAATTCTGGTGTGTGTTTTTCTCTTCACTCCTTCGCATATGTCATTCTTGCAGCTGTTACTAAATAATTAAACAAAATTTCTTTATTTTTATCTATTTCTGTATCACACATACCTAGGAGAATAGTCTTTATTGATAATTTTTTTTGTATTCTCTGATGGACTTCTTTCCAGAATGCTTTGGCCTTTTCACATGACCACCAACAGTGGAAATAACTCCCTTACTTTTCACCGCATTTCCAACATTTATTAGATGTTGTTTTATAATATTTTGCTAGTTTTTGAGGGATCAGATACCATCTGTAAAATGTTTTTAACCAATTTTCTTTTAGGTCCACCAAATAAGTAAATTTTAATCTGTAATTCCACGTTTTCTCCCATTCCTCAATTTTTATTGGCTTTTGGTTTTGACCTATAAAGCCCTTCACGGCTCGGGCCCTACCTATCTCCGTGATCGCATCTCCTCCTATGAGCCAGTGCAGACCTTGAGATCTTCCGGGGAGGCTCTTCTCGCGCTCCCACCACCGTCTCAAGTGCGGCTGGTGGGGACGAGGGAACGAGCCTTCTCGGCAGTGGCCCCCCGGCTCTGGAATGTACGGCCAAAGGAGATCAGGCCATCCCCTACATTATCCAATTTCCATAAGGAACTGAAGACCTGGTGGTGTCGGCAGTAATTACTAGGCATGTCCGATCGATGAAAAAAATGTTTCAATTCTCGTTTCTAAAGTAGGGGGCACTGGCGCTTCGATATAGAAAGTATTTCCGATTTTTTTCACCCAAAAATTTCGGATATTTCCGAAAATTTGTAATGATTCTAAATGTTTCTAAAATGGCGGATGCGCATGCGCAATCGCTAGACACTGGGCTTGTATGGCAATCTTCCATGTGGACGCAGAGGACGTTAACCCCCAGCTTTGCATCCCTCGTGGAAGCTTCTGATTGGCTGGGGAGCAGCAGCCATATTAGGCTGTGCTAAGCTCCCATTCAAGGTAGGTTGCAGAAACAAAAAAAAATTAAAAATATATTTTAAAAAAAAATTTGGGGAAAAAAATTAACGAAACATTAAGAGACAATTAGAGAATGGGCCAACAATGGTTCGAATTACATTGCTGGTTGCGCTGTGAGACAATGTCTTGGAATGCGTATCAAAAAGCGAGAACAATCCGAAATAATTCCGATATACGATTCAAAACAATTTTTTGGACATGTCTAGTAATTACATTGGACTACCGCCGATTTCTGGGCCTGAATATATTGCACAAGATTCCCCTAGCTTAAAATGATGTACAGTAGAGTCTCACTTATCCAAGATAAACGGGCCGGCAGAAGTTTGGATAAGCAAATATCTTGGATAATAGGGAGGGATTAAGGAAAAGCCTATTAAACATCAAATTAGGTTATGACTTTACCAATTAAGCACCAAAACATCGTTGTTATACAACAAATTTGACAGAAAAAGTAGTTCAATATGCAGTAATGTTATGTTGTAATTACTGTATTTACGAATTTAGCACCAAAATATCACGATATATTGAAAACATTTACTGCAAAAATGGCTTGGATTATCCAGAGGCTTGGATAAGCGAGGCTTGGATTAGTGAGACTCTACTGTATTTTAATATATTGGGTTTATGGTTCCCGTCCCCTTGATCTGGTCATGTAAGTGTTATTTATTGTTATAAATGTATTATTTTACTTTGTTTAATAATGTGTTATTATGTTGTTATGTAATGTTTGTGTTGCTTTTATGACTGTAAACCGCCCTGAGTCCCATCCGGGAGATAAGGCGGTATATAAATAAAGTTTTTTTTATTATTATTAGAAAGCCCACAAAGCTCACAGCAACCTAGTGATTTCAGCCATGAAAGGCTTCAACAATACACCCAACCTTGTTCAACTAATGCAGTTTGACCCCATTCGGACTGCCGTGGCTCAATGCTATGGAATTCCGAGAGTACCAATTTGTCAAGGCCTTTCTCACCAAACTACAACTCCCAGAGCATTTCAAATGAAGCATCACTTTGGTTGGCGTGGCGTAGTTAGTCTCTCCTTTGTCTTCCAGCTTGGCCAAGCAAGACGGAACCATATTGAGCCCCGAACCGGACGTGATCATCCCCGCCGCAACAGCGAGAGAAGTGAGTCTGGATTTGGGGTAGAACGGTTTCATTAATGCCTCTGGTGTCGCTGTGAGAAGGTCCTCCATTGTGCATTCACAAAGGTGAAAAGCACATGTCTGTATTTTAGATGGATTAGGGTTCAGCTAGTTTTCCCTGTCATAGCCAGTAAGAGCACCTAAAGCTTCTGTCCAACCGTTTCAAAGCTCCCTGCTTGGGCGGTGATGGCACGATCATCAGCATAGATGAAACTCTCTGTCTCTTCTGGCAATGGCTGGTCATTTGTGTAAATATTGAACATTGTGAAGATGAAAAGAGAGAATACCTGTATTTCTTCACAGAGAGGCCAAGAATCATATATTTACAATTACTGTATATACTCGAGTATAAGCCTAGTTTTTCAGCCCTTTTTTTAAGACTGAAAAAGCCCCCCTCGGCTTATACTTGGGTGCGGGTCCTTGTTGGCTTATATTTGGGTCAGCTTATACTCGAGAATATATGGTACATGTATTATTTTTCTCTATTATTATTGGTATTATTACATTTATTATTTTTTTCTATTATTGTTGCTACTATTACATTTATTTTACTCTATTATTATTATTAATAATAATAATAATAATAATAATAAATGCAGGAAAATAATACAAGTAATAATAAATAGAGTAAAATAATAAATGCGATAATAATAATAAGATCAGAGTGAAATAATAAATTTATTATTATTGTTGTTGTTGTTATTAATAATAATACATTTATTATTTCACTCTGATCTTATTATTATTATTATTATTATTATTATTATTATTGCATTTATAATTTTACTCTATTTATTATTACTTGTATTATTTTCCTGTATTTATTATTATTATTACATGTATTATTTTACTCTATTATTATTAAAAGGATACAAGCACATTTACATTGATGAAGATGAGAATAATCATTTGATCAGAGTTGGACAGTCTTATCTTAAATTTGAGCTTTATCTAAATATTCAAAAACATTTAACCTACTGATGCTTCAATTAATGTAATTTTATTGGTATCGATTTTTATTTCTGAAATGTACCACCCTCGGCTTATACTGGAGTCAATGTTTTCCCAGTTTTTTTGTGGTAAAATTAGGTGCCTCGGCTCATATTCGGGTCGGCTTATACTCAAGTAAATACGGTAAGGGATATTCTCGCCATTCTTCTTCCCAGAAATGCCTCCCGAACGGCGACAAGCAAAGCTCCCGATGCCCGAGGAACTTGAAAATTAAAAACTGGGAACACGGAATGACGCTCCAAGACACATTACACCGCGAGGCGAAAGAGGTACGTGGACTAGGGTATATTTCGACATCGGCCTACATAGGTATTTGGGGAGATTGTTGTGATGTGGTTCCTTCCCAGGTGCTGAGCTGCCGGTCCAGCGTCTGCCAAGGGTCCCTCATGAACAGCCCAGCTTTGGTCAGAGGTCCCCGAGACGAGCCCGTTCCCAAAGACGAGTTGTTGCACCAAGCGACCGAGTTTATCCATCTGTTCTACGGTTCGTCCAAAGAGTGAGCCAATTTGGGTTTTTGCTAGAATGTCAGGGATGTAGAGCTTTCCTTGTGTTCTTGGGTGTAGAATGAATGCAGTTTGATGCCACTTTCGCTGCCATGAAGCGACAACACAACCGTTCAATGCTAAGGCTTCCCCGTCTGTGCAGGGTTCCATACTTCTCACTTTAACAACACAACCGTTCAATGCTAAGGCTTCCCCATCTGCGCAGGGTTCCATACTTCGCACTTTAACAACCCAACCGTTCAATGCTAAGGCTTCCCCGTCTGCGCAGGGTTCCATACTTCTCACTTTAACAACACAACCGTTCAATGCTAAGGCTTTCCTGTCTGCGCAGGGTTCCATACTTCTCACTTTAACAACACAACCGTTCAATGCTAAGGCTTCCTCGTCTGCGCAGGGTTCTATACTTCGCTCTTTAACAACACAACCGTTCAGTGCTAAGGCCTCCCACCAAATGGAACTGTAGAGGAGAGTCTACTGAACAACCCAGTACTACCATCTGTTGAGAACTTATGAAGGTGGAAGCATTACTTTTCATTCAACCCTCGTACAACTGCCTGTAGTATTTTCCTCTCAGAGCACGATACTATGAAACTGCATTCATTGTACAGTGTAGATGCAACCCTCAGATACGGGACTGAGTGTGATATCGTTGCCAATAATGTCCGATCCAGATGTTACTCAGCATTCACCACAATTTCCTCTTTCCTTTCACAGGCTGAAATCAGACCACCTCGCTAGGCTGGAAGTGGTGGCCGAAGAGATCGAGACAACCGGGACTTACCAGCTGACCGGAGATGAGCTCATCTTTGCGGCAAAGCAGGCCTGGAGAAATGCGCCGCGGTGCATCGGGAGAATCCAGTGGTCCAATTTACAGGTGGTTCTTCATCCCCATAGAATCTGAACCCCGTTTTTCCCCATTTATTCCATCCCGTCAGTGGTTTCAGAAGGTGGGTGCAGAGGGTGGAGACCATGATGGGTTTGACATCCCAGAGAGTGATGCCGAAAGTATTGTCATGATCACTCACTCGTGCCATCCAACTATCAGCCCTGACATAGAAGACATAGCCTTTGGCCAAACGTGAAGATACAATGCTCCAAGGACATATGCGACTGCCATAAAAGTCCATTTCTCTGAGGTGGGAGAAGGTGGGCTCTGTGATTTATGATGTAGCTTAAGTCCTATATACATGGGCACTAGAGCTAGGTTCTTGTAGTCCGAACAATAAAGACATGTGGTATCTTCAGCAGCTTTTCTTCATCCTCTTCTTCTTTATCAGGAGGATTTTCAACTACTGCTCACAAATTGTTTCTTAACGAATAATTCATCATTTTAAATGACCATGTGGCATAACTACTGGCATTCTGCCTTTCAAAAGACAGTCCACTTACTTGAAATGCCACTGTCATGTTTCTTCAGCCTCACAATAGTCTCTACTGGTCTGTATTGTTCTCTACTGGGCCTAGACTGGGCCCATAACCTTTGTTGTGAATGGTGATTAATAACACAAGACCCTCACCATAAAGGTATACAGTAGAGTAGCTTCACAATAGTATTGGGTCTGTATTGGGCTATACTGGTCTGTATTGTTCTCTACTGGGGCTAGACTGGGCCCATAACCTTTGTTGTGAATGGTGATTAATAACACAAGACCCTCACCATAAAGGTATACAGTAGCAGCAGCGTGACCCAGAACCAGTAGCCAGTATAAGATGAAATAAAAACACACAGACTGTTGTTATCTTCCTTCTGAGGCTTTTCTTGTAGGAAAATAATATGGTTGTACTATTTATAAAAACAAGGTTTCCACAACATAAACAAAGTTCTCTATACTTCCTTGTTATATCTCTGCTTCAGCTTCTTGCCTTCAAGCTGGGCTTCTCTCTCAATCTTCAAACTGAAGCAGCACTCAAACACAGCACTCCTCACACTGAGGCATTCTGTACCCAGAAGGAAGTCTTCACACAGGAGGAGCAACTAACTCACAGGCACACCTGCTTATATTATCCTACTGGTTTTGCTTAGTCATTGCGCCATTTGAACTCTTTCAGTGCCTGTACATCACTTTTTGGTCATTAAAAATACACCAATTTTCAATATTTCTGACACGTCTTGGCATATTCCTTCCAGTGAAGACTAAACCTATAGCAACATACCTTGAGCAAATAACCTTACAGTTTGTTTGGAAATGAGATAAATTAATTTTGAGTTGTGTTGGGAAAGTGAACGTCTTGCTGTTCCTCCACAAACCTTTTAGGTGTTCGATGCTCGTAACTGCGCCACGGCCAAGGAGATGTTTGCGCACCTCTGCCGTCATTTGGAGTATTCGACCAACGAAGGCAAGATCAGGTGCGGATCGTTTCCCTTCACCTCTTTTTTGCATCCCTAGAATCGCCGGACGGTTTTGTTACTTGCTCTTCATTGTCAAACAGGTCGGCCATCACGGTTTTCCCCCAGAGGACCAACGGGAAGCACGACTTCCGAATATGGAACAGCCAGCTCATCCGATACGCCGGATACCAAACGCCAGACGGTTCCGTTGTGGGCGATCCGGCCAATGTGGAGCTCACACAGGTATACGACAAACATACACCAAAGACAAAATACTTTCCCAAATCCACAAGCAACACTTGAGCTAGAACTTGAGGCTTGAAACAGGAACAAACAGGAGATATCTTGCTTGATCTGAGGTGCTATCTCAACACCTCCTCTATTTACCCATTTTTGCAAGACATGAACACATTTCTTTGACCTTGAGGTCCCTGCATCCTGCCAGAAATCTTTAGAGAACGCCTGGGAAAATGTGTTGTTGAAGGTTTTCATGGCCGGGATCACAGGGTTGTTGTATGTTTTCCGGGCTGTATGGCCATGTTCCAGAAGTATTCTCTCCTGACATTTCGCCCACATCTCTGAGGATGCCTGCCATAGATGTGGGCAAAACGTCAGGAGAGAATACTTCTGGAACATGGCCATTCAGCTCGGAAAACATACAACAACCCAACGCCTGGGAATCCTGGTTCTCAGGAGTAACCTCACATCCCTATCTAATTGCTCGTTCTCATTATCGCTATCTGAAAGCAAAACACCTGGCAATTGTTGACTTCCCTCATCCCATTCTGAAAGCTGAGAATCAGGGTCATGCTGATCTAAATCCTCTGCTATTTCATCCTGGCGCCCTGCCTGCGGCACACTCAAGAGTCAGACTGTACAATAGTCTCAGACTGTAAAACCCCAAATCCTCCTTCATCATTAGGATCATCAGGCTGAGCCACAACAGGTGGCGACACATCCAGAGTGTAAAAAAGTGTGTTTTTATTTTGATTTATAGATGTCATGTTTAATTTCGTTTTAAAAAGTCATGTTTAACTATGTTTAAAAGGGTAAGTATTAGTTACCAGTGCATGGGGGATGGTAACCAGCTCAGCATTCTGAGGCAGGTTGCCATAGTAACGAGGGCGGAGCCAAGCGCTGTTTGGAAGAAAAGGAGGGGATGTTTTAAAAAACAATTTAGTCTGTGATTTAAGTCACAGGGAAGACACTGGTTCCAGGTTAGGGAATCCAGGGAAGCTCAGGTCTCTAGTTATATCAAATTAAGCAAATTAGATGACTTGTTTGGGTTTATTTGTAGAGCCTGAGTAGTAAGGGGAAGCAATCCCAGTTAGATCCAAAGTGATAAGTTGATAGCTTTGCAACCATTGTTTAAGTGCCTTTAAAGAAGTTACTGTAACCACTAAGCTCTGTGCCTGAAATAAACTTGTTATTTTTCTTTCATCATCCAAGCCTCTGTCATACATATTATAAACTAAGTAACGCTACCATCTAAAGTGAATAAGAAGAAAAAAAATTCTCCCCTGCCCACCACACAGAGGAATAATAGAGTTGGAAGAGACCCTAAGGCTCATCCAACCCCCCCCCCCCCCCCCCCTTCGGCCCTCCTGTTTAAAAACATCCAGAGGAGGAGGCCCCGTTGGACTTCTCCTCTGTCAAACACAAATATAATCTGTGTAAACATGGCCACTGCAAAAGCGTATTGTTATTTGCCCCCGCACCGAGCAAAGTCTGATTGTCACACTCCCTTCTCCCAGCTCTGCATCCAACTGGGTTGGAAGCCCAGACACGGCCGCTTTGATGTCCTTCCACTCATCCTCCAGGCGGACGGCCAAGACCCAGAGTTATTTGAGCTCCCGCCAGAACTGGTCCTCGAAGTGCCGATGGAGCATCCCACGTAAGCAATGCCTTGGCCTCACTCAACAGCCACTGGGGCCCCTCAGGACTGGCAGGTCCAGTGGTCGTCTAAGTGAGATCATGAACCATGTCCACATTTTCACCCTGTTGAATGAAATTGAGTTAGACCAATGGTTCCCAAACTTATTTGACCTGCCACCCCCTTTCCAGAAAAAATATTACTCAGCGCCCCCTGGAAAGGAGGCGTGGCTTCGAGGGGTGGGCGTGGCTCCTGCTCAAGAGGGCGGGGCTGAGCCTCTCCCCCAGTCCAAGATGCAGGGCTGGGAGGGGGAGGTGGGCGGGGCCACAAATGTGCGGCCAGGATTGGGATGGGCGGAGTTACGAGCTCTGAGGCAGGGCTGAACATCTATCTCTGTCCTGGACACAGGGGGTGGGGCTAGAGGAGGGGGCGGGGCCTCTTCCCAAGTGCCTGACAGGCCTGAACCTCTATACCCCGCCCCCCGTGTTCTAACAAGCGCCTCAAGGGAGGTAAACAAAGGCTCAGCCCTGTCTTGCATTCTTGAGAAGGGGCCCCGCCCCTAGCCCCACTCTAAGGCCTCTCAGGAGAGGTATAGAGGCTCAGCCCTGTATTGGGCTCTTGGAAGGAGGCCCCGCCCCCTTCCCTAGCTCCGCCCTCTGTGTCCCAACAAGCACCTCAGGAGAGGTATAGATCCTCAGCCCTGTCTTAGGCTCTTGGAAGGAGGCCCCGCCCCTAGCCCCGCCCTTTAGTCCTAAAAGGCCCTCAGGAGAGCTATAGGGGCTCAGCCCTCTCTCGGGCTCTTGGAAGGAGGCCCTGCCCCCTTCCCTAGCCCCGCCCTTTAGTCCTAAAAGGCCTCTCAGGAGAGCTATAGGGGCTCAGCCCTGTGTCGGGCTCTTGGAAGGAGGCCCCGCCCCCATGCCTAGCCCCGCCCTTTAGTCCTAAAAGGCCTCTCAAGAGAGGCATAGATGCTCAGCCCTGTCTCAGTTCGGTCCTGACACATTGTCCAAGCTTTAATACACGTGTTTTGTTTCTGATAGATACGAATGGTTTAAAGACCTCGGCCTGAAGTGGTATGCCGTCCCGGCCGTCTCGAACATGCTCCTCGAGGCCGGAGGGCTGGAGTTTACAGCTTGCCCTTTCAACGGCTGGTACATGGGGACCGAGATCGGGGTGCGGGACTTCTGCGACACGCAGCGCTACAATATACTCCAGGTAGTCTTTCTGGGATTCTGTCGAGATCAAATATGGCAACAGGTTTACTACATCACCTCCCCTACGAAGCCTCCAAACCCCTTTGGGCGAGGCGGATTGAACGGAAAGTGGCCTCAATTGGACTATCTGCACTTGTGACACCGAGGCCTTGATGGAGTACTTCCTCATTCTTCCGCACGCTGCTGGAAGGTTTTATGGTGTCGTAAATTAGTTAAATTAGCCTTCCTGCATAAAGCGGTACCTAATTTTCCTGATTGGTCATTGATGGGTCTATGGAGCGTAATAAACTGTACTACTATGGTTCTGTATCTCAAAAACTTAAGAGCCGGTTTGCTAAGTCTTTTGCTCTGTTTGCCTCTCCTTTCTCCGTAGGACGTGGGGAAAAGGATGGGTCTGGAAACAAACAAGCTCTCTTCCCTATGGAAAGACAAAGCTGTGATTGAAGTCAATGTTGCCGTGCTACATAGCTTTCAGGTGAGTAAAAAAGGGGGGAATTGAACATTTGACATCTTGGCTACCTACTGATATTGCTTAGCTACAAGGGTTGAATGAAAAATAATGCCTCCACCTGTCTGCGCAGGGTTCCATACTTCACACTTTAACAACACAACCGTGCAATGCTAAGGCTTTTTCATAGATCCAGCTATGAAATGCACCAACCCCAAGCGTCTGTGTCTCTTGCAGAAACGCAATGTCACCATCATGGACCACCATTCGGCCACGGACTCCTTCATGAAGTACATGCAGAACGAGTACCGGATCCGGGGAGGGTGTCCGGCCGACTGGGTTTGGCTTGTGCCTCCCATTTCGGGCAGCATCACGACGGTTTTCCACCAGGAGATGTTGAATTATATCCTCTCCCCTTTCTATTATTACCAGGTGAGAAAAACAGACGTGCTCAAAACGTCAGTATATTTTCTCTCTCTCCGATTTTTGTACCCCAACTCTGTAACAAAGGGAAAGAGGAGTTGTTGTGTTTCGGCCTGACCCCTTGAAATATCGTAATGCTCTCTCTTTTCTCCTTCCCCAAGGTTGATGCATGGAAAACCCATGTTTGGAAAGACGAGAGGCGCAAGCCCAGGAAACGGGAGATCAAGTTTCGCATCTGGGCCAAGTGAGTTTCCGAGACACAGGCATTGTGAAAAGACCTAGAGTGTAGGATTAATGTAGCTTGACACCTCTTGAACTGTTATGGCTCAATGCAATGGCATCTTGGGAGCTGTAGTTTTACAATGTGGCACAGCTGGTTAGTAGCCAGGGGCAACAAATCACTACTGGAATAAATAAATAAATCATGATGATGATAATGATAATGATAATAATAATAATAATAATAATAATAATAATAATACAGTAGAGTCTCGCTTATCCAAGCCTCACTTATCCAAGACTCTGGATTTTCCAAGCCATTTTTGTAGTCAATGTTTGCAATATATTGTGATATTTTGGTGCTAAATTCGTAAATACAGTAATTACAACATAACCTTACTGCATATTGAACTACCTTTTCTGTCAAATTTGTTGTATAACATGATGTTTTGGTGCTTAATTTGTAAAATCATAACCTAATTTGTTGTTTAATAGGCTTTTTTTAATCCCTCCTTATTATCCAACATATTTGCTTATCTAAGGTTCTGTCAGCCCATTTAGCTTGGATAAATAAGACTCTACTGTAATAATAATCATACAGTAGAGTCTCACTTATCCAACGTAAATGGGCCGGCAGAACGTTGGATAAGCGAATATGTTGGATAACAAGGAGAGATTAAGGAAAAGCCTATTAAACATCAAATTAGGTTATGATTTTACAAATTAAGCACCAAAACATCATGTTATACAACAAATTTGAAAGAAAAAGTAGTTCAATACACAGTAATTACCGTATTTACGAATTTAGCACCAAAATATCACGATGTATTGAAAACATTGACTGCAAAAATGCGTTGGATAATCCAGAACGTTGGATAAGTAAGTGTTGGATAAGTGAGACTCTACTGTATTTACGAATTTAGCACCAAAATATCACGATGTATTGAAAACATTGACTACAAAAATGCGTTGGATAATCCAGAACGTTGGATAAGCAAGTGTTGGATAAGTGAGACTCTACTGTAATAATAATAATAATGATAATAAATAATGAAATAAATCATGCGTTCGAAGCCAGCCTGGGCCAGATTGAGCACCCGACCATTAAATAATCTAGCTCGTTGTTGACCCAAGCAACCCGAAAGACAGTTGCATCCGTCGAGTAGGAAATTTAGGTACCGCCTTCTGCGGGGAGGCTAATTTAACTAATTTTAGACACCATTAAAACATCCAGCAGTGTGTGGAAAGGAATGAGGAAGTACTCCATCAAGGACTCGGCGTCACAGTGGATGATGAAGCAGCAGCTCCCCCCTGTGGCCGGAATTGAGCATTTCATTTTCTCTGCCAAAGAGTGCTGGTGCTTCACCAAACTACAAATGCCAGGATTCCATAGCATTGAACCACAGCCATTAAAGTGTTGTCACACTGCATTAAGTCTACAGTGTAGACGCACCCTAGGAGAAGTACTTGGCCACATTAAACCAATATGCGGGAATATTTTCTCCCCGCCAGGGCCGTGCTGTTTGCATCTGCGCTGATGCGCAAAGCCGTGGCGCTCAGGATCCAAGCGACCGTCCTCTACGCCACCGAAACGGGAAAGTCCGAAACCCTGGCCCATAATCTTGGAGACTTATTCAACTGTGCCTTCAACGCCAAGGTAAGAAACCATGAGCTTGTTAGAAGTCAACCCTTTGAACCAGTGATACTCACAAGCAATCGTATAATGGCACACAGGTAGCTTGGTTGTTAAACTGAAGAACCATGTCTCTGAACTGCCATGGACAAAGATAGGCCACTGCAAAAATATATTTGGTTAGCAGAGGATGGTTGTTTCTTTGAAGTTGAAATTGCAGTTGCCCAAAACATATACACTCCCTTGAAATCCCTTAGTTTAAAATATGTACTCTGGGATTTGAAAACAAAGTCTTCTTTGAAAAATAACATACCTTGTTTACAGTTTCTCAAGTCGCTCCTGACACGGAAAAAAACAAACAAACAAAGCATACAGGCACATCTATATATATATAAAAGAGTGATGGAATCCTGGCGACCGACAAAACAACAAAACTAAACACCCCACAACCTCGAAAATTGACAGCACAACCCCTCATCCACGCCTCTAGGTTGATACAACAAAAAGGAAAGAAAAATAAAGTCCTAATTAGAGGGAAAGGAATAATTGTTTTTATCCAATTGCTGCCAGTTAGAAGGCTAAGCTCTGCCCACTTGGTCTCCTAGCAACCCACTCAGCCCAGGGGACAGGCAGAGTTAGGCCTCAGGCCTCTTCCACACTGCCTATAAAATACAGACACTACCAGACAACGCCACAGCAATGCGTGGCCAGGCACAGCTAGTTTCTTATTAAAGTTCAGTTATAAATAGGACGTAGCTTCACATGGTATCATTCTTAATCCATATTCCATAGTCTTTAAGTATACTAGTACTCACTGAAGTCCATAAGCATACTTCTATATTGAAGTCCAAACAGCAACATGTATCCAACTCCACTGAGGTCCAGACACATACTAAATACAAAATGGAGTCCTGTGTCTGAACATGCTCAGTACAATCACATGTCTATAACCACACTAAAGAGGCACAGACAACTGGCAAATCAACATATGCCTACAATATAGGTTAGCAAATATGTAGATTAACAAACAAATAGTGGTGGAAAAGTTACACTACAGATAACCTGGAAGGTGCAAGGTTGGAGAAGAATGCTAAATGAATGGGATGGAGTAGATCCAACTCGTATCCGATCTCACGAAGCCCACCTCCTTTTCTAGGTCATTTGTATGGACGATTACAACTTGACGGACCTTGAGAAGGAACATCTACTCCTGGTGGTCACGAGTACTTTTGGAAACGGAGATTCCCCGAGCAATGGAAAAGTAATAATAAAGAACGTAAGGGAGGGGTTTCCCATTCTACAATTTTCTCTAAACGCTACTCCTTGTTTATGTTGCAGATATTTCAGAATGCCCTCCTCTCGACAAAACAACTAAGCAACAAGCTCAGGTGAGTGTCTGCTGAATCTTGCATTGACCACATTGAAAATCATATAATATAATATCATATACCGGTAATATCTATATATATAAAAGAGTAATGAAATTTCGGCCTAGGACAAAACAACAAAACTACACATCCCAGAAACACTAAACTTGGCAGCACAACCCCTCATCCATGCCTCTACGTTCATACAACAAAAAGAAAAGAAAAATAAAGCCCTAATGAGAGGGAGAGGAATAATTGTTTTTATCCAATTGCTGCCAGTTAGAAGGCTAAGCTCCGCCCACTTGCTCTCCTAGCAACCCACTCACCCAGGGGACAGGCAGAGTTAGGCCTCACTTAGGCCTCTTCCACACTGCCTATAAAATACAAATTATCTGATTTTACCTGGATTATATGGCAGTGTAGACTCAAGGCCCTTCCACACAGCTATATTACCCATTTATAATCTTATATTATCTGCTTTGAACTGGATTATCTTGACTCCACACTGCCATATAATCCACTTCAGTGTGCAGTCGGACACAACTGGACTTAATGTCAGAAGAAAACCTTTACCCTTTACCTTAACTACCACCAATTCCTCAATACTTTATTTCCCATACCACCATACTTTGCCACAGCAACGCGTGGCCGGGCACAGCTAGTCTATATATATAAAAGAGTGATGGCATCAGGGCAGCGGACAAAACAACAAAAGTACAGGCTCCCCAACCTCGAAATTTGACAACACAACCCATCATCCACGCCTCTAGGTTGATACAACAAAAAGAAAAGAAAAATAAAGTCCTAATTAGAGGGAGAGGAATAAATGTTTTTATCCAATTGCTGCCAGTTTAGAGGGCTAATCTCTGCCCATTTGGTTGCCTAGCAACCAGCCAAGGGACAGCCAGGTTTCAGTTAGGGGACAGGCAGATTTAGGCCTCACTTAGGCTTCTTCCACAGATTATCTAATTTGCACTGGATTATATGGCAGTGTAGACTCAAGGCCCTTCCACACAGCTATATAACCCATTTATAATCTTATATTATCTGCTTTGCACTGGATTATCTTGACCTCACACTGCCATATAATCCACTTCAGTGTGCATTTTATACAACTGTGAAGAAAGGGCCTCATATAATCCAGTTCTGAGCAGATAATATAAGATTAGAAATATACAGTAGACTCTCACTTATCCAACATAAACAGGCCGGCAGGATAAGTAAATATATTGGATAATAAGAAGGGATTCAGGAAAAGCTGATTAAACATCAAATTACGTAATCGTTATACAAATTAAGCACCAAAACATCATATTATACAACAAATTTGACAGAAAAGGTAGTTCCACGCGCAGTAATGCTATGTAGTAATTACAGTAGAGTCTCACTTATCCAACACTCGCTTATCCAACGTTCTGGATTATCCAACGCATTTTTGTAGTCAATGTTTTCAATACATCGTGATATTTTGGTGCTGAATTCATAAATACAGTAATTACTACATAGCATTACTGCGTATTGAACTACTTTTTCTGCCAAATTTGTTGTCTAACATGATGTTTTGGTGCTTCATTTGTAAAATCATAACCTAATTTGATATTTAATAGGCTTTTCCTTAACGCCTCCTTATTATCCAACATATTCGGTTATCCAACATTTTGCCAGCCCACTTATGTTGGATAAGTGAGACTCTACTATACTGTATTTACAAATTTACCAGTAAAATATCACAATGAATTTGAAACACTGACTACAAAAACATTGATTATGAAAAGGCAGACTGTGTTGGATAATCCAGAACATTGTATAAGCGAATGTTGGATAAGTGAGATTCTACTTTGATATGAAATAATTTCTAGGATAGAATAATGCAGAACAATATAATCTCTAAAACCAGGACAGTAATAAAGAAATAAAGAAATAAAGAAAGTAAATAAAGCAAGGAAATTGGAAATTCCACAAAGGAAACAATCAGGGCCAGCTAACACCTCCCAAGAAAGGATTCTTCCAGAAAGGAAGCTGAGAAGGCAGTGAAGCACTATGTATTACCAAAGTCATTATTATTACTATCATTACTATCCTTACTATTATTATTATTATTATTATTATTATTATTATTATTATTATGTTGCGGTCAACCGTGAAAATGAATACAATCTGGCTCCAAGTATTCAAAAACACTAAAATCAGAATATATAAAAATTAATGTGGTATAATAAAACAGAACAATACAATCTCTAAAATCAGAACACTAAATAAAGAACAACACTCTGAAAATAGGGGAATTCCACACAGAAAACAATCAGGGCCAGCTAACACCTCCCAACAAAGGATTCCCATCATCAAAGTCTGGCCAATCCTCTGTTTTCTCAGGGCCACAGACAGTAGAAGCATATAAAATATCGCAAACAACACCACTCTGAAAACAAGGTAATTCCAGACAGGAAACAATCAGGGCCAGCTAACACCTCCCAACAAAAAAATCACTCAGGGAGGAAACAGCTAGGCTTTAAATCTGCAAGGCCATTACATCCTAATCATTTTTCCTAATTGCAGCATTCATACTTGCCTCCAACAGACAAAAAAAAACAAAACAATCAGAAATATTGTATATTCACAACCTTTAGGAAATAATGTCCCCTGATGGCACAGCATGTTAAAGCGCTGAGCTGCTGAACTTCTGGACCGAAAGGCCGCAGGTTTGAATTGGGGGAACTGACAGAGCCCCCACTGTTAGCCCCAGCTTCTGCCAACCCAGAAGTTCAAAAACATGTAAATGTGAGTGCATCAATAGGTACTGCTCCGGTGGGAAGGTAACGCCGCCCCATGCAGTCATCCCACATGACCTTGGAGGAGTCTACGGACAACGCCGGCTCTTCGGCTTAGAAATGGAGATGAGCACCAACCCCCAGAATCAGACATGACTGGACTTAACGTCAGGGGAAAAGCTTTACCCTTGACCTTAACTACCACCAATTCCTCAATACTTTATTTCCCAGACCACCATTCTTCGCCACAGCAACGCGTGGCCGGGCACAGCTAGTATATATATAAAAATGTAACGTGCATTTTCCCCATGGAGTAAACAACAAAACCACTGAACCAAATCACACCAAATTTGGCCACAAAAGACAAAGCCACCCAATCTATGTCTTTCTATAAAAAAAACCTTAAAAAATAAAGTCCAAATTACAGAGGACGAGGAAGAGCTGTTCTCCCCCCCGGCTGCCAGTCAGAAAGGTAGGCCCCGCCCCCTTTAGGCCTCACTCAATTCGTGTCCAACTAACCCCCTCAGCCACAATGGTTGAGGGTTCACTTAGGCCATACTGCCTAAGGGGCCTCACATAATCCAGTTCTAAACAAATAATACAAGATTATAAATATAATATATAAAAATTACTGTGTTATAATAAAACAGAACAAGGAAATAACATATACTAACTACCAATACTTTATTTCCCATACCACCACACTTTGTCACAGCAACGCGTGGCCGGGCACAGCTAGTATAATATAATATTGTTGTTGTACCCCACATTTGGGACGTCAACTGGTCTATTTTCCATGAAGGTAATGAGATCTCCAAACAATTGTGTAACGAAAGAGAATTGATGCATCTTTCCTCTTGGCGCAGATACGGCGTCTTTGGCTTGGGTTCAAGCATGTACCCCGAGTTCTGTGCCTTTGCCCGGGCCATTGACCAGAAACTCACACAGCTGGGGGCGTCTCCAGTCACCCCGATGGGCGAAGGGGATGAACTCAATGGGCAAGAAGAAGCTTTCCGAGCCTGGGCCGTGGATACATTCAAGGTATTGGCCATAACTGGATGGCAAAGGCATGGGAGATGAATCCATCCCCAGCTTGGAACCTCAATGAGAAGGCCATGGGTTGGTCAAGACTCAAGTGCAACGCCATGGCTCAAAGCTAGAAGTTGTACTTCCATTTTCGCGACCAAAGAGTGCTGGTGCATCACCAAACTCCAATTCTCAGCAGTTCAAACAGTATCAAACTGTCAGGAAATGGTTAATTGATACGAATCACCTCTTGGTCTCGATTCACTCCAACATTCTGGCAAAACTGCTCAGACGCACGGTACAAAATCCAGACTTCTCAGATGTTAGCTCAAAACAGCGGCTTGTACTTTATTGCAGTTATATACATTATTTACACAATAAATAATGTGACTATGTAGATGCACCCATAGTTGCTTCTAACCCAAGGGCTTCATATTAATAAGTCACTGGTAACATCTCTCTCTCGTTTTAATTATTTTGCAAAGACGCACGGAACAAAATCCAGACTTCTCAGATGTCAGCTGAAAACAGTGGCTTGTACTTTATTGCAGTTATATACATTATTTACACAATAAATAATGTGACTATGTAGATGCACCCATAGTTGCTTCTAACCCAAGGGCTTCGTATTAATAAGTCACTGGTAACATCTCTCTCTCTCTCGTTTTATTATTTTGCAAAGACGTCCTGTGACATTTTTGATATCTGTGGCAAGCACAGGATCCTGCTACCCAAAGCTTACACAAGCAACGAAATCTGGAACCCCAAGGATTTTCGGATTGCGTATGATGCTCAGCCTTTGGATTTGGGCAAAGGTGGGTTCTCCAATGTTGTTGTAGCTTTGCATTTTATTATTTCTCAATACAGGCAATACTCCCTTATTATTAAGCTTTCTGACCCACACCAGAGTCATCTACAAAGCTCACTATTTGCCTTGGCTTATATTCGGGTCGGCTTATACTCGAGTATATACGGTATATATTTCTATTTTCTTACAGCACTCGGGGATATCCATGGGAAAAATGTCATCCTGATGGAGCTCGCATCTCGGAAGAATCTGCAAACGCCAAAGTCAAGGTATATTCCTCGAAAACTCTGTTGTTGTTGTTGTTGTTGTTGTTATGTCATTCAGGTCACTTTCCTCCCCATTGCCACTAAGAATCTAAAGGCACCCACCCAATATTCCTCATCGATGAAGAACCTTCGGGTGTTATCTATCTATACATATAGAAAACTTTAACAACACCGTGTTTAATCTTATAGTGCCCATACGATCTGTACATATAATAAAAGTGAAAATATGTATGTATTAGACATGTCCAAAAAATCATTTTGAATCGTATATCGGATTTATTTCGGATTGTTCTCGCTTTTTGATACGCATTCCGAGACATTGTCTCACAGCGCAACCAGCAATGTAATTCGAACCATTGTTGGCCCATTCTCTAATTGTCTCTTAATGTTTCATTAATTTTTTCCCCCAAAATTTTTAAATATATTTTAAAACATATTTTAAAAATTGTTTTTGTTTCTGCAACCTACCTTGAATGGGAGCTTAGCACAGCCTAACATGGCTGCCACTCCCCGGCCAATCAGAAGCTTCCACGATGGACACAAAGGGTTTTGTCGCTGGTTCTTTCTCTTAGCAAGGGAATTTCTAGTTTTCAAAGTATCTTTGCACTCCTTGCCAGGGCATTGTTTGGTCCATTTCTAATTGAAGGCATTGGGTTGAGGCTTGTGGGATTACATAGCCAGAGACACCATTGATTTCCAGTGTCCTTCTTGCTTACAAATATAAAAAGGGAATTTCTAGTTTTCATAGTATCTTTGCACAACTTGCAAATTTGATGAGGATAGCTCAAGAAATTAGGGCGAGAGAGCCCTGTAAAAGTCCGTCCCCCCTCGGGTTCCTTTTTTTTTTTTTGCTGATTGCGCATGCGCGTCCACCATGTTAGAAACATTTAGAATCATTACGAATTTTCAGAAATATCCGAAACTTTTGGGTGAAAAAATAGGAAATATTTTCTATATCAAAACGCCAGCGCCCCCTACTTTAGAAACAAGAATTGAAACATTTTTTTCATCAATCGGACATGCCTAGTATGTATGTATGTGTGTGACTGGGGTGTCCACTCTGAACCCAAACAATGATGGGTCTGGACCAAACTTGGCATTCATACCCGATACGCCCAAATTTGAATACTAGTAGGTTTTGAGCGGAATTGGCCTGGAGATTTGGGAGTTGTAGACACTGGGATTTCTAGTTCGCCTGCAATCAATGAGCACTCTGTACTCCACCAAATTGAATTGGACCAAACTCGGCACACAGAGCCTCCACGATTAGCAAAAAATACTGGAGGTCTTTGGGGGAAATTCACCTTGATTTGAGGGAGTTGTAGTTCACCTACATCCAGAGAGCATTGTGAACCCAAACATTGATAGATCTGGACCAAACTTGTCACATAGACCGGATATGCCGAAATTTGATTACTGAAGAGGTGTAAGGAAAACTGATCTTTTTCTTTGACTCTTTGGTTTATTTTTGTTGGACCAAGTCTTCCCATAAATAGCTAGGATGGTTCAAAGAGTCAAAGAAAAAGGCTCTGCTCCGTCCCGCCTCACCCTTCCTGTCCCACAGTCCCAACATGGAAACCGGCCAATGTTTGACATTAAAGACGGTGTTTTTCTTTCCAGCCGCGTCACCCTCCTCATTAAGCTTTCCTGCCAGGCCAGCCAGGAAGTCAAGTATCTTCCCGGGGACCATATGGGCATCTTCCCTGCCAACCCCAATGCCCTCATCGACGGCATCGTTTCCCGTATTGCGGATGCTCCTCCGACCAACGAGATCATTCGGTTGGAAACGCGGAGTGACCGTAAGTCCCTGCAAATGCAGCGAAGGCGTTCGATTGAGTCGAGTGGGAAGCGATAAAATTTGCAGAAAGTATCGGCTCTAGATGTAGTTGATGCATTTCCTGAAGGGTGTTCGTTGGGTTATGATGGATGGGAGCAGGGCAAGCAAATGTGATTCATTTCTTAAGGATCATAAGTGTATACCGTATATACTTGAAGATCAGCCGGGTTTTTCAGCCCTTCAGCTTATAATCGGGTCAAGGTCAAGCCTTGCAATATATGATATACTAGCTGTGCCCAGCCACGTGTTGCTGTGGCATTGTCTGGTGGTATCTGTATTTTATAGGCGGTGTGGAAGACGCCTAAGTGAGGCCTAACTTTGCCTGTCCCCTGGGCTTGGGTTGCTAGGAGACCAAGTGGGCAGAGCTTAGCCTTCTAACTGGCAGCAATTGGATAAAAACAATTATTCCTCTCCCTCTAATTAGGACTTTATTTTTCTTTTCTTTTTGTTGTTTCAACCTAGAGGCATGGATGAGGGGTTATGCTGTCAATTTTTGAGATTGTGCGGTGTTTAGTTTTGTTGTTTTGTTGGTCGCCAGGATTCCATCACTCTTTTATATATGTAGATTTCCCTCCCTTATCAGTGTGTTTTATTTTCCAAAGCCTCCCTCGCTCTTAACCAAGGGAATGTTTTGAAAAGGGAAAGAAGCCCTTGCAAGTCAGGAAGAAAAATATATATATGTACAGTTGAGTCTCACTTGTCCAAGCTAAACGGGCTGGCAGAACCTTCTTGGATAATAAGGAGAGATTAAGGAAAAGCCCAATAAACATCAAATTAGGTTATGATTTTACAAATTAAGCACCAAAGCATCATGTTATACAACAAATTTGACAGAAAAAGTAGTTCAATACGCAGTAATGTTATGTTGTAATTACTGTATTTACGAATTTAGCACCAAAATATCATGATGTATTGAAAACATTGACTACAAAAATGCCTTGGATAATCCAGAACCTTGGATAAGCGAGTCTTGGATAAGTGAGACTCTACTGTATATATATACCCATTAATCTTATAAAAGCATTTTCCCCTGAAATATTTGTTAATCTCTGCTACAGATATATAGGCATTTCCCCCGCAAGCCTTTGCAATCCCTATGTATCTTTATATTTGTATCTATCTATCTATCTATCTATCTATATACATTAATTTTATACATTAATTTCCCCCTCATATGTTTGCAAGTCTTTGCAAATCCTCTATCCATTTAGATATCTAGAGATTTCCATGTACCTGTATCTCTGTATCTATGTGTATACATTATTTTATATATGAATTTTCGCCTCACATGTTTGCAAGTCTTTGCAAATCCTATACAGATATAATTATCTATATATAGAGAGATTTCTAGATAGATATAAATATAAATATATAGGGCTTGCAAATATTGCTGGAGGGAAATGCACATATATAGAGAGGATTTGCAAACGTTTCAGGGGGAAATGCATATGTGAAATTAATATAATTATTATAGATCTATATAATATATAATATAATGTAAGTTCTGCATTGAATGTTTGCCTGTTACTATGTTGGAAGCTGGCCTGAGTCCCCATGGGGACTCAAATGAAGTCCCACAGTATCTTTGCACGTTCATTTTCCAATACTTTTGCAGGTTTGTGATCCCACCAGTTTTTTGCTGCTGGCAGGTGGTACTTGAGGCATAAGTTCCAGTGAATCATTTGGGCCACGTAGTTGTGCCTCTGTTTGTAGTCTGTCTGTGCAATTTTCTTACAGCAGCTGAGGAGATGATCAATGGTTTCATCGGTTTCCTTGCACAATTATTATTATTATTATTATTATTATTATTATTATTATTATTATTATTTTATTGTTAATACCATATTGTTTTTGTTGACCCTACTTTTCCACTAACAGAGCTAGTTGACTGTTTTTCTTTGAAATACGGTAAATATTCAAAAACCTTTAACCTACTGATGCCTCAATATAATTTCATTGGGATCTATTTTCATTTTTCATAAGCTGCATTTTTCATTCTCGGCTTATACTCGAGTCAATAAGTTTCCCCAGTTTTTTGTGGTAAAATTGTGTGCCTTGGCTTATACACAAGTATATATGGTATGTTGTTAAGTCAAGGCTTAGCTGAAGCTGGGAATGACTCCTTTGGCAAGGAAACGCTCCATCCGATCCGTTCCTCCTCTGACCTTCACAAGGCAGTTTCCTCTTTGGGAACTCTGAAGATGAGGCCTTCTTCTCCTCCTTCCTCTCCCGCTTCCTCTTCCATCCCAGGTGGATACTGGGCCGGCGACAAGAAGCTCCCTGCTTGCACCTTCGCCCAGGCGCTGATGCATTTCCTGGACGTCACCAGCCCTCCTTCCCAGAGATTTCTCCAAACGCTGGCCCAGTGGGCCAAGGACGACCGGGAGAAGGAGCGGCTCAACTGCTTGTGCCACGTGAGTCAACACAGGGCACCACTCCCCGAACCAGGGATGATGCATTACGCAGTTGATCTTGGACTGCAACTCCCAGCAGCCAGCATGAGAAGGAAGGCTAGGGGATACAGTCCCGTGTCCCCAGCTCTTGCCAGGCTCAAACGCATAGACCAGGGGTCCCCAAACTTTTAAAACGGGGGGCCAGTTCATGCTCCTTCGGACCGTTGGAGGGCCAGACTATAGGTGGCCACCGAGCAATAGTAATAATAATAATAACAACAGCAACAACAGCAAAAGAGGATTGGAAGAGACCCTTTGGGCCATTGAGTCCAATCCCCTTTTGCCTTTGTGCACTAAAAGCACAAGCAAAGCACCCCTGACAGATGGCCACCCAGCCTCAATGTTAATAATAATAATAATAATAATAATAATAATAATAATAATAATAATAATATATTAATAATAATAAAGAGGGTTGGAAGAGACCCTTTGGGCCATTGAGTCCAATCCCCCTTTGCCTTTGTGCACCAAAAGCACAAGCAAAGCACCCCTGACAGATGGCCACCCAGCCTCAATAATAATAATAATAATAATAATAATAATAATAATAATAATAATAATAATAATAAAAGGCCACCCTGCTGGGATCTGCACGCATCATCCAAAAATACATCACACAGTCCTAGACACTTGGGAAGTGTTCGACTTGTGATTTTGTGATACGAAATCCAGCATGTCTATCTTGTTTGCTGTGTCATACTTACAACAACAATAATAATAATAATAATAATAATAATAATAATAATAATAATAATAATAATAAATCATACAGTCCTAGACACTTGGGAAGTGTTCGACTTGTGATTTTGTGATACGAAACCCTGCATGTCTATCTTGTTTGCTGTGTCATACTTACAATAATAATAATAATAATAATAATAATAATAATAATAATAATAAATCACACAGTCCTAGACACTTGGGAAGTGTTCGACTTGTGATTTTGTGATACGAAACCCAGCATATCTATCTTGTTTGCTGTGTCATACAATAAATAATAATAATAATAATAATAATAAAAAAGAGGGTTGGAAGAGACTTCTTAGGTCATTGAGTCCAATCCCCTTCTGCCTTTATGCACCAAACGCACAAGCAAAGCACCCCTGACAAATGGCCACCTAACCTCAATGTTAATAATAATAATAATAATAGTAATAATAATAATAATAATGGTTGTAAGAGAAGAAGAGACCCCTTGGGTCATTTAGCCCAACCCCCTTCTGCCCTTGTGCCGTGGGGGCTGGATAAATGGCTTCGATGGGCCGCATCCGGTCCCCGGGCCTTAGTTTGGGGACCCCTGGCATAGACCATACAACCTCATAAGCAGCATCGAACATGCTGTCTGAGGATGATTGGACTCAGCAATAGAGTTCTACTTACAAAGCCAGTTCAGAGGAAGGAAAGCAGTCTGCTGCTGGTCTGGGGGTGATGGAACTCAGTGATAGAGTTTTACTTACAAAGCCAGTTCAGAGGGAGGGAAAAAGGCTGCTGCTGGTCTGGGGATGATGGGGCTCAGTAATAGAGTTCTACTTACAAAGCCAGTTCAGAGAGAGGGAAGTAGGTTGCTGCTGATCTGGGGATGGTGGGACTCAGCAATAGAGTTCTACTTACAAGGCCAGTTCAGAGAGTGGGAAGCAGGCTGCTTCTGGTCTGGGGATGATGAGACACAGTGGTAGAGTTCTACTTACAAAGCCAGTTCAGAAGAAGGAAAGCAGTCTGCTGGTGGTCTGGGGGTGACAGAACTCAGTGGTAGAGTTCTACTTACAAAGCCAGTTCAGAGTGAGGGAAGCAGGCTGCTGCTGGTCTGGGGATGATGGGACTCAGTGATAGAGTTCTACTTACAAAGCCAGTTCAGAGGGAGGGAAACAGGCTAAGTTTTGGTTTTCTTGGATACTACTGATCTGGGGATGATGGGGCTCAGGGAAATAGTACTACTTTCAAAGCTAGTTCAGAGAGAGGGAAGCAGGCTGCTTCTGGTCTGGGGATGATGGGGCTCAGTGATAGAGCGCTACTTGAAAAGCCAGTTCTGAGGGAAAGAAACAGACTACGCTTTGATGAATGTTGGAACTCAGTGACGAAGTGCTACTTTGAGACGGATGGAAGCAGGCTGAGTTTTGGTTTGCCTTTAGGCTGCTGGCCTGGGGATAATGGGACTCAGTGACAGAGCTCTACTTACAAAGCCAGTTCAGAGGAAGGGTTTGGTTTTGTTTGGATGCTGCTGATCTGGGGGTCTCTTCCTCCATAGAGCTTGGAGGAGTACAACAAGTGGAAGTTCTTCCGCAGCCCCACCATCCTGGAGGTCTTGGAGGAGTTCCCCTCCGTCGAGGTCTCGGCCGCCTTCCTGTTGTCCCAGCTGCCTTTGCTGAAGCCCAGGTATTACTCCATCAGTTCGTCGCAGGATTGGGACCCCAAAGAGATTCACCTGACCGTCGCCTTGGTCGCCTATAGGACACAAGGTAAGCCGTCCTTCCACCAGTGGGTTTTGAAGACCGTCGTCTTTGGGCGCATCTACACTGTTGTATTAATCCAGTTTGATCCCACCTGAACTGCCATGGCTCGATGCTGTGTGATGCTGGGAGCTGTAGTTATTCAAAGTCCCAGTATTCCATCGCAGTTCGAACTGCACAAATTCGACAATGTAGATGCACTCGTAAACACGTTTTAAGATACATGTAATTTTCCTCCCCATTTTTTCAGATGGAAACGGTCCAGTGCACCATGGGATATGCAGTACTTGGCTGAATACGATCAACTTGAAAGAGAGCATCCCTTGCTTCGTTTGCAGGTAAACATGGAACCAAAAGCTATCCACGTCTGTTGAACTTGTAGCCTTAAGAGGATACTGAGGGAAGCATATTTTGAATGCTGTTTATAATGAAAGTATTGAGGGTGATAATAATAATAATAATAATAATAATAATAATAATAATAACAACTTTATTTTTATATCTCACCTCTATCTCCCCAAAGGGGACTCAGGGCGGCTTACATGGGGCCAAGCCCGAATAAAAACAATAGCAATATAAAACACAACAACAGATAAAAGATATGCACAATTATAAAAATTTAAACATTAACCATTAAAAACAAATGACAAGAACTAATAAAAACATGGATGTCTTGGTTGGGCAATTAAGTTCCCTTAGCTTTACAAAACGACGGTTCCTTGGGGAGATGATAATTGCTAGAACGGTCTATTGATATTGATCAATGCAGGTGGATACCGTGTTTCCCCAAAAATAAGACAGTGTCTTATATTAATTTTTGCTCCCAAAGATGCACTAGGTCTTATTTTCAGGGGATGTCTTATTTTTCCATGACGAAGAATTCACATTTATTATTGAACAAAAATAAACCAGCATAACCAGACAAACTGTGAATCCTATCAAGAATTTCTTGTTACTACCATTATTTCCATGTACAACACTCTATGATATGTACATTTACCAATCCTGCATGGTCTGGTGTTCTGTTCGACGGGCATGCTTCCAAACAAAACTTTTGCTAGGTCTTACTTTCGGGGAAGGCCTTATTTTTAGGAATTCAGCAAAACCTCTACTAGGTCTTATTTTCTGGGGATGTCTTATTTTAGGGGAAACAGGGTAGCATGAAGGCTGCTCGCTCTTGGAATAACACAACTTTATCTCCCTTCTGCTGCGTTATTTAGTGCCGATGGATTTCGACTTCCCAAAGATTTCCAAAAACCATGCATTTTGATTGGCCCAGGGACAGGGATCGCTCCGTTCAGAAGCTTCTGGCAACAACGTCTCTATGACCTGGAAATCAAAGGTATGTTTAAAATTTGCTCTGGATGCATCATCGGTGGGGTTCGGTGTGCTCTCTGGTTATAGAGTAAACTAGGTTGAGTGGGTCATGGGGGTTCTATGTGCCAAGTTTGGTTCAGGTCCATCACCGGTGGAGGTCACCGTTCCTCTGGTTGTGGGTGAACTACAACACCCACTCTGGTGAGTCAGTCCCCTCAAACCCTTCCAGTAGGTTGAGTGGGTCATGGGGGTTCTGGGTGCCAAGTTTGGTCCAGGTCCATCACCGGGGGAGGTCACCGTTCCTCTGGTTGTGGGTGAACTACAACACCCATTCTGGTGAGTCAGTCCCCTCAAACCCTTCCAGTAGGATGAGTGGGTCATGGGGGTTCTGTGTGCCAAGCTTGGTCCAGGTCCATCACCGGTGGAGGTCACCGTTCCTCTGGTTGTGGGTGAACTACAACACCCATTCTGGTGAGTCAGTCCCCTCAAACCCTTCCAGTAGGATGAGTGGGTCATGGGGGTTCTGTGTGCCAAGCTTGGTCCAGGTCCATCACCGGTGGAGGTCACCGTTCCTCTGGTTGTGGGTGAACTACAACACCCACACTGGTGAGTCAGTCCCCTCAAACCCTTCCAGTAGGTTGAGTGGATCATGGGGGTTCTGGGTGCCAAGTTTGGTCCAGGTCCATCACCGGTGGAGGTCACCGTTCCTCTGGTTGTGGGTGAACTACAACACCCACTCTGGTGAGTCAGTCCCCTCAAACCCTTCCAGTAGGTTGAGTGGGTCATGGGGGTTCTGTGTGCCAAGTTTGGTCCAGGTCCATCACCGGTGGAGGTCACCGTTCCTCTGGTTGTGGGTGAACTACAACACCCATTCTAGTGAGTCAGTCCCCTCAAACCCTTCCAGTAGGTTGAGTGGGTCATGGGGGTCCTGGGTGCCAAGTTTGGTCCAGGTCCATCACCGGTGGAGGTCACTGTTCCTCTGGTTGTGGGTGAACTACAACACCCACACTGGTGAGTCAGTCCCCTCAAACCCTTCCAGTAGGTTGAGTGAGTCATGGGGGTTCTGTGTGCCAAGCTTGGTCCAGGTCCATCACCGGTGGAGGTCATCGTTCCTCTGGTTGTGGGTGAACTACAACACCCACTCTAGTGAGTCAGTCCCCTCAAACCCTTCCAGTAGGTTGAGTGGGTCATGGGGGTTCTGGGTGCCAAGTTTGGTCCAGGTCCATCACCAGTGGAGGTCACCGTTCCTCTGGTTGTGGGTGAACTACAACACCCACTCTGGTGAGTCAGTCCCCTCAAACCCTTCCAGTAGGTTGAGTGGGTCATGGGGGTTCTATGTGCCAAGCTTGGCCCAGGTCTTTGATTGGCTTAGCAAGCCAACTGACTTGGTTCCTCCGGTTTGTAGGCATCCGAGGGAGAGGGATGATGCTCCTGTTTGGCTGCCGGCACGCCAACCTGGACCACCTCTACAAAGACGACATGGAGGAGATGCTCCGGAAAGGCATCTTCCAAGGGATCCACACTGCCTACTCCAGAGAGCCAGGCCGTCCCAAAGTAAGGCTCCATTGCATAGTTGGAAAGAAGGACAGATTTGGGGAACCATAAGTGGAAGGGCTCAGATCCAATTAGAAAACGTGAGAGGCTTAGAGTTAAATAACACCTGAACTTTATCTGATAGAAAATGGGGATTTTTGCGATACATGACAACTGTAGCAAGAATGATCTATGCTCAAAGACGAAAGACTCAAAGTTATTGAGATACATGACAACAGCAGCAAGGATGATCTATGCTCAGAGATGAAAGACTCAAGGTTATTGAGATACATGACAACCTATAAGTATATGGTCTAATAAAAAATTATTATATTTCTTTGTTGTGATTCATATAGAATTCTAATAAGTGCAGTGAGCTAACTGTTGAGTTTCCCGTCCACAGGTCTATGTGCAAGATCTTCTTCAGAAGGCTCTGGCATCCAAAGTGTGCCAACTCCTACATGAGGAGGAAGGTCACCTGTACGTCTGTGGGGACGTCCGCATGGCCAGGGCCGTGGCCAAAACCATGAAGGAGATGTTTGCTAAGCAGCTGGGCTTAACGGAAGAGCAAGCGGAGGACTACTGCTTCCAGCTGAAGGTAGGCAGGTGGAAAAGTAGAATGTGGACCCTAACCCTAAAATGAAGTGGGTACCATAATATTGTGATATTACGTTGGTTTGTACAAATCATGGGTCACAATGTAAAGGTGAAGATCCTCTTGGGACCAGACAACAAAGTTATGGTGTCTACCAACCTCATTCTACCTAGAGAAGTCAGCTAGGCTGACTAATGAGTCTTTAGGCAACCCATGGGTCACAAAGTTATGGTGTCTACCAACCTCATTCTACCTAGAGAAATCAGCTAGGTTGACTAATGAGTCTTTAGGCAACCCATGGGTCACAAAGTTATGGTGTCTACCAACCTCATTCTACCTAGAGGTCAGCTAGGTTGACTAATGAGTCTTTAGGCAACCCATGGGTTACAAAGTTATGGTGTCTACCAACCTCATTCTACCTAGAGAAGTCAGCTAGGTTGACTAATGAGTCTTTAGGCAACCCATGGGTCACAAAGTTATGGTGTCTACCAACCTCATTCTACCTAGAGAAGTCAGCTAGGTTGACTAATGAGTCTTTAGGCAACCCATGGGTCACAAAGTTATGGTGTCTACCAACCTCATTCTACCTAGAGAAGTCAGCCAGGTTGACTAATGAGTCTTTAGGCAACCCATGGGTTACAAAGTTATGGTGTCTACCAACCTCATTCTACCTAGAGAAGTCAGCTAGGTTGACTAATGAGTCTTTAGGCAACCCATGGGTTACAAAGTTATGGTGTCTACCAACCTCATTCTGCCTAGAGAAGTCAGCTAGGTTGACTAATGAGTCTTTAGGCAACCCATGGGTCACAAAGTTATGGTGTCTACCAACCTCATTCTACCTAGAGAAGTCAGCTAGGTTGACTAATGAGTCCTTAGGCAACCCATGGGTTACAAAGTTATGGTGTCTACCAACCTCATTCTACCTAGAGAAGTCAGCTAGGTTGACTAATGAGTCCTTAGGCAACCCATGGGTCACAAAGTTATGGTGTCTACCAACCTCATTCTACCTAGAGAAGTCAGCTAGGTTGACTAATGAGTCTTTAGGCAACCCATGGGTCACAAAGTTATGGTGTCTACCAACCTCATTCTACCTAGAGAAGTCAGCTAGGTTGACTAATGAGTCTTTAGGCAACCCATGAGTCACAAAGTTATGGTATCTACCAACCTCATTCTTTTCATGGGGTCCGACTGTATTAAGAAATGATACGAGAACAATACAAATGCTATTACGAATGGTCAATTCCCTTTGTATCATTTTGTTTACAGAGACAAAAGCGATACCACGAGGACATATTCGGGGCGGTGTTTGCGCACGAGAACCAACGAGACACGAGACCACGACCCGGCTTCGAGTCTCCAAATCCGCTCACGTTTTAGCTGTATTTTTGCACATTCGCTCCCCTTTTCCGATGTCACGGGGAGCCAAATTTGTCTTTCCCTCCAAAATTTTGGAGGCGAATCAGTACACTTTGGCTCCCAGGATTGGTTGGGGACCAGACACCTTTTATTTAATGCTATTTATTCTATCAGATCCTTTGTCATGTGTGTATATTGTATGGGAAGAGGTCAGTTGTATGTGTTTTTAAAGAAATGTATTGCTCATATTTTTGGGAGTTGATGACTAAGCTTGAACTCTTGGTTTCCCAGATTTCTAGGCCTTGTCTACACATCTAGAATTAACCTAGATTGACTTCTTCTCCCATGTCTAAAAATGTTAATACAGGGTGATTGGTTGGGAGTTGCATCATTTATACGGTTGATTTTCCGTTTCTGTACCTTTGTTTAGTTAACCTATTGTATAAACTGTTTTGATTTTGTAAGAGAAATAAATAATTATTCCTGCTGCTGAAGGATTTTGACATTTTTGCGTACCATTTTGTCGAACACACAAAAGTTGTCACTCGTGACATCTATCTAACTTATACTTATTTCTCAAACACACAAAAGTTGTCACTCAGGACATCTATCTAACTTATTCTTATTTCTCAAACACACAAAAGTTGTGACTTGTGACATCTATCTATCTGTCTGTCTGTCTGTCTATGAATCTTATTCTTATTTCTCAAACACACAAAGGTTGTCACTCATGACATCTATCTATCTATCTATCTATCTATCTATCTATCTATCTATCTATCTATCTATTAATCTTATTCTTATTTCTCAAACACACAAAAGTTGTCACTCATGACATCTATCTATCTTATTCTTAATTCTCAAACACACAAGAGTTGTCACTTGTAACATCTATCTATCTATCTATCTATCTATCTATCTATCTATCTATCTATCTGTCTATCTATCTATCTATCTATCTATGAATCTTATTCTTATTTCTCAAACACACAAAAGTTGTCACTTGTGACATCTATCTATCTAATTCTTATTTCTCAAACACACAAGAGTTGTCACTTGTGACATCTATCTATCTGTCTGTCTGTCTATCTATCTATCTATCTATCTATGATTCTTATTCTTATTTCTCAAACACACAAAGGTTGTCACTCGTGACATCTATCTATCTAATTCTTATTTCTCAAACACACAAGAGTTGTCACTTGTGACTATCTATCTATCTATGAATCTTATTCTTATTTCTCAAACACACAAAGGTTGTCACTCATGACATCTATCTATCTATCTATTAATCTTATTCTTATTTCTCAAACACACAAAAGTTGTCACTCGTGACATCTATCTATCTTATTCTTAATTCTCAAACACACAAGAGTTGTCACTTGTAACATCTATCTATCTATCTATCTGTCTGTCTATCTATCTATCTATCTATGAATCTTATTCTTATTTCTCAAACACACAAAGGTTGTCACTCGTGACATCTACCTATCTAATTCTTATTTCTCAAACACACAAGAGTTGTCACTTGTGACATCTATCTATCTGTCTGTCTGTCTGTCTGTCTATCTATCTATCTATGAATCTTATTATTATTTCTCAAACACACAAAAGTTGTCACTTGTGACATCTATCTATCTAATTCTTATTTCTCAAACACACAAGAGTTGTCACTTGTGACATCTATCTATCTGTCTGTCTGTCTATCTATCTATCTATGATTCTTATTCTTATTTCTCAAACACACAAAGGTTGTCACTCGTGACATCTATCTATCTAATTCTTATTTCTCAAACACACAAGAGTTGTCACTTGTGACTATCTATCTATCTATCTATGAATCTTATTCTTATTTCTCAAACACACAAAGGTTGTCACTTGTGACATCTATCTATCTATCTATGAATCTTATTCTTATTTATCAAACACACAAAGTTTGTCACTCGTGACATCTATCTATCTATCTATCTATGAATCTTATTCTTATTTATCAAACACAAAAGTTGTCACTCGTGACATCCATCTATCTATCTATCTATCTATCTATCTATGAATCTTATTCTTATTTATCAAACACAAAAGTTGTCACTCGTGACATCTATCTATCTATCTATCTATCTATGAATCTTATTCTTATTTATCAAACACACAAAGGTTGTCACTCGTGACATCTATCTATCTATACACATAATAAATGTGAAAATATGTATGTATGTGTGTGGCTAGGGTGTCCACTTACACAGACAGGCTCCCACTTCCACAAACAACTATAGCTCCCACTACACAGGAGACACCAATGACTCACCAGCGTGGGAGTTATAGTTCACCCTACAGCCAGAGAGCACACTGAACCCCATCCAGAGCAAACTTGCCCAACATCACAAACTTTAGGTACTGACGGAGTTTCTTGTGGTTAACCTGGCATGATGGGAGTTATAGTTCACCCACAACCTTATGCATTGGGTGCAATTAAAAACTGACTTTTTCAAATGACCCAGGTCACACTGGGTACCCAAATTAGTATAATTCATGCACTTAGGATGCAGACAACCTCCTGTAAACTATGTGCTATTTCTTTCCTCACCACTTTGGGGCGATCAAGCCGTGCGATTTTCTCTTGCAAGGAGGCTTTGCTAATTCCCAGCTCTCCTTACAGCCAGCATATTAATTTCCACATTATGTCAGAATTAAAGAAAGTCATAGTATATTTCAAATGGTGTCATAGACTCATGGTGAGTCTATCGTTTGATGCTGGGAGTTGTAGTCCGGCGCCTTTAGCCTTCTCTTGGGCAAGAAAACTACAATTAAATTGATGCTTCAGTGCAGATGGAGCCAAATTTCTTTTCTGGGAGTTGTAGTTCTCCCACAACCAGGGGAACGGTGGCCTCCACCGACGATGGACCTGGAACAAACTTGGCACCCAGAACCCGCTAGTGGGCAGGGACAATCAAGGCCCAATCACTTCGGCTGTCGACATGGACAGGACACCGTTCAAAAACAAATGCAGCCCACCTGACTCACCACGGCCTGGCAGAGCCTGCCAGACCACAATGTATATTGACACCCCAAGAAGCAGCCTAGAAACCAGGGTTGTTGTATGTCTTTCGGGCTGTGTGGCCATGTTCCAGAAGTATTCTCTCCTGACGTTTCGCCCACATCTATGGCAGGCATCCTCAGAGGTAGTGAGGTATGGATAAACTAAGTAAGGAAAGAACATATATCTGTGGAGAGTCCAGGGTGTGGCAAGAGTCCTTTGTCACTGGGAAGCCAGCATTAATGTTTCAGTTAATCACCCTAATTAGCATTGGAAAGGTTTGTCTCTTGCCTGGGGGCATCCTTTGTTTAGTCATTAGACCTCAGAGTGTTGGTTCCCATCTACTGTTTTGATTTTTGAGTTTTTTAATACTGGCAGCCAGATTTTGTTCATTTTCATGGTTTCTTCCTTTCTGTTGAAGTTGTCCACATGCTTGTGGATTTCAATGGCTTCTCTGTGTAGTCTGACATGATAGTTGTTGGAGTGGTCCAGCATGTCTGTGTTCTCCAATAATATCCTGTGTCCAGGCTGGTTCATCTTGTGCTCTGCTATGGCTGATTTCTCTGGTTGAGTGAGTCTGCAGTGCCTCTCATGTTCTTTGACCCGTGTTTGGGCCATGCTGCTGCGTTTGGTGGTCCCTCTGTAGACTTGTCCACAGCTGCATGGTATCCGGTAGACTCCTGCAGAGGAGAGAGGATCCCTCTTGTCCTTCGCTGACCGTAGCATTGGTTGGATTTTCTTGGTGGGTCTGTAAATAGTTTGTAGGTTGTGCTTCTTCATCAGTTTGCCTATGCGGTCAGTGGTTCCCTTGATGTCTGGGAAGAACCCCTTTCCTCTCTGTCTTGACTCTCGTGGCTTGTTCTTGGCCTTGCAGCTCTCCTGATGTCCGTGGTGGAGTCTCCATTGGCCTGTAGAGCCCAGTTGAGGTGGTTGAGTTCACCTTGGAGGAGGTGGGCTTCGTAGATTCTCTGTGCACGGTCTGCCAGGGCTTGGATTGTGCTCCTTTTTGGACTTGGTTGGAGTTTTTATGAAGGTCTCTATCTGTGTGTTGGTTTTCTGTAAACTTTGTGGCCCAATTGTTGATTGGGTTTGCGGATGACCAGAACATCTAGAAATGGCCGTTTCCCTTCCTTTTCTTTTTCCAGGGTGAATTGGATGTTTGGGTGGATGCTGTTCAGATGGTCCAGGAACTTGCCGAGTTCTTCCTCTCCATGGCTCCAAATGGTGAAGGTGTCATCTACGTATCTGAACCAAACAGTTGGCTTTTTTGGTGCTGTTTCTAGGGCCTGTTTTTCAAAGTATTCCATATAGAAATCTGCTAGTCTAGAAACCCTTCATTGACTCAATGACTCCGTCATCATTCCTCGTTAATCCCCAGCAAACCCATTGTTCCTAGATAAGCCCGCCCCCTCATCCCTGATTGGTGGGAGGGGGACCCCGAGGCTAGGGAGCCCTCTGATTGGACGAGGGTTCCCGCCGCCACTTTAAGGACCAATCGGCGCCTAGGAGGGCGGGGAAAGGGGTAGCGCGGAATTCAATCCCGTATTTTGGTGATAAAAGGGTTGATCTGAGAATGTCTGTCATGACTGGCAGATGTCATCCTGTTTCAGCTGAAACGGAATAAAACTCCTCGGTCTTCTTTCTTCTCGTCTGGACGGTGAGAATGTCTGGCTAAGCCTTGACTCATTTCCCCTCCCAAGGAAATCCCTCCTCGAATTCTAGCTCGACGACAGTTCCATAGAATGAAGCCCTTCCATCAAGGCCCCGCCCGCCCAACCGCCAGCCTTCATTCTGGGCCGACCAGCCATGCGAGGCAGGGGCTTCCCGTGGCGGTGGGGGCCGTGGTGGGGGCCCTCGCGGCGGCTGCGGCCCCTGACTGGGCGCCCGGGCCTGGAGGGCTATGTGCTGGAGGCGCCGCGGTGGCGGGTGCGCTGGGCCTGCCTCCCGCTTTGGGCCGCGGCGCTGGTCGGCCTCCGCCTCCTCCTCCCTTGGGGACTGGCCCTCCTCCTCGTGGCGGCGGCGGAGAAAGCCTGGCGGGCCCGCAGGAGGTGAGCTTGGCGGACTCCATCTCCCAGGCGCCCCCCTCATTGGCCGTCACGGCCGAGGCTTCTGGGAGTTGGAGTTCAACGCTCCAGCGCATGCGCTCTTCCCCATCCCGTCAGTCTTTCCCTCAGGGATCTCGGACTCCATCTCCCAGGCGCCTCCCTCATTGACCGTCACGGCCGAGGCTTCTGGGAGTTGGAGTTCAACGCTCCAGCGCATGCGTTCTTCCCCATCCCGTCAGTCTTTCCCTCAGGGATCTCGGACTCCATTTCCCAGGCGCCCTCCTCATTGGCCCACGCGGCGGAGGCTTCTGGGAGTCGGAGTCCAAACCTTAGGCGGCTTCCTTGGGAGGGTTTGAAATAATACAGTGGAATCTCACTTATTGGGCCGGCAGAACGTTGGATAAGCGAATATGTTGGATAATGAGATTAAGGAAAAGCCTATTACACTTCAAATTAGGGTATGATTTTACACATTAAGCACCAAAATATCATGTTTAACAAAAAATTTGACAGAAAAAGTAGTTCAATAGGCAGTAATGCTACGTAGTAATTACTGTATTTACGAATTTAGCACCAAAATATCACGATGTATTGAAAACATTGACTACCAAAATGCATTGGATAATCCAGAAGTTGGATAAGCGAGAATCCTAGGGTTGGAAAGGGACCCCAAAGGTCATCCAGTCCAACCCTATGTATACTATCTATGTATTTCTGTCTTTCTATTTATCTGCACAGCTATCCATCTATCCATAGATGTTGTTGTTGTTGTTATTACTATTATTATTATTAGTTAACCAAGAGTCCATTAATATTATTATTATGTCCTTGAGTTAATCAAAAGCACACTGGCTTATTAATATAATAATATTAATATAATATTATATTAATATAAATTTTTAGGCTAGGCCCTTCCCTTGAGTTAACCAAGAGCCTGCTGGTTGATTATGATTATTATTATTATTATTATTATTATTATTATTATTATTATTATTATTATGATTGGGTGTTTGAGTTAATTGAGAGTTAATTGAGAGTGCAATGATTATTATTAATAACAACAATAATAATAAGAAGAAGAAGGTTGGCTCCTTGAGTTAATCAAGAATGCAATTATTTATTATTATTATTATTATTATTATGGTTGGGTGCTTGAGTTAATTGAGACTGCAATGATTATTATTATTAATAATAATAAGAAGGAGAAGGTTGGCTCCTTGAGTTAATCGAGAATGCAGTGATTTATTATTATCTTTATTATTGTTGTTGTTTTTGTTGTTGTTGGGTCCTTGAGTTAACCAAGAGTGTACTGGTTTATTATTATTATTATTATTATTAGGTCCTTGAGTTAACCAAGAGCACACTGGATGATGATGATGATGATGGGTAGGTCATTGAGTTAACCAAGAGCATACTGGCTTATTATTATTATTATCATCATCATTGGGTCCTTGAGTTAACTGAGATTGCACTGGGTTGTTTTATTATTATTATTATTATTATTATTATTATTACTATTATTATTATTTTGGCTGGGTCCTTGAGTTAACCAAGAGCCTATTGCAGGGGTCCCCAAACTAAGGCCCAGGGGCCGGATGCGGCCCTCCAAGGCAATTTACCTGGCCCCCGCCCTTAGTTTTAGACTTAGGCTCGCCCGAAGTCTGAAATGACTTGAAGCACACAACAACAACAACAACAACAACAACAATCCTAATTAACTTGACTATCTCATTGGTCAAAAGTAGGCCTACACTTCCCATTGAAATTCTGGTTGTTAGTTAAAATTGTTCTTATTTTTAAATATTGTATTGTTCTTTCATTGTTTGTTTGTTTTTTTGCACTACAAATAAGACATGTGCAGTGTGCATAGGAATCTGTACATATGTATTTTTTTCAAATGATAATTTGGCCATAGCACTCCCCCAGACTCCCAAGACCCTCACGCAACTCCGTTCTGTCAATATATTGTATATACATATAATATTGATAATAATATTATAATGTTAAACAATATAATACTAATAATAATACCATATAATAATATTAATTATATGTTATATATTACATATAATATTACAATATAGTAATACATAATGATAATATTGTGTTATGCTAATCTATATATATAAGAGTGATGGCATTGTGATCGAGGTGACCACCCCCCCCCCCCCCAGGACTTTGTAAAAGATAGTTCAAAAATCAAGACTTTATGTTCTATATTCCATATATTTATAGTAGAAGGTGATTGAGATTTTTTACTGGAGTTTACTGTGACTCTCTGCACAAAAGGTGTTTGACCTTTTAGCCTGAGGCAAGAGATAACAACTTCATGAATTGTAAAATCATGCTGCTAAAACTCCACTTTTATGAATTTCCATGCTGGGTTCTCCAGATGTTATGAACTTCGTTCTTATCAAATATTTTCAATTGTTTATATCATTCATGATTCCCTTTTATGCAATGTAACTCACTTTTATGAATTCTCCCTTATTTCCATGAAATCTATCTATCTGCCTATATGTATTTGTACTCTTTGGGATCCCCGGAAAATATGTATTTTTCCCAGCATGGTTTATATTCCAACTTTATTTTATTTTTCATTTTATTTCATATAATTGTCAAGTCATGAAATCAAATAGGAAATATTTTGAACTCAACCTGAACCCCAGAACTTATCCCATTTCCTATGACCCAGGCTTCCCTTCCCAAAAACAAAAGGATAATCTGCCACCGCTAAACCCAATCAAATTCAAATTGCATGGACAATATAGGGCTTGAGTCGCCGAATTCGGAGTGTTGACCTAAAGGTGATTCGCCCCAAGGCAAACATTGTCATATCTCACCCAAAGGAAAATCCAGGACACCTCAGGAAGGCGCCCTGCAGAGCCTGTCAATATGGCTCATCACCACCCATCTTTGCTTCCACCTCTGACACCCCAAGGCATATCTAAAATCTGTATACGTGACAGAAACCCGGACACCCTTGATTGCTGCCATTGATAAATTAATCACCTTTTAGAAATCGGTCTAGCAGGACCTAATCCGATAGTTCCTGCCCTGTCACCTCATTGTTTCAACAACTCCCGCCTTCTCTTTCCTGATTGGCCCGAGTAGAGACAAAAAGGCAGTTTCCTATTGGGCCAACGGAGCAAGGCGGGAAACGAAAGCCCGCCTCGTTCAACCTTCTAGCCTATCAACGATCAGATGGGCGGGGGAGCAGGGTGGGAAATTCAAAGGGCTGTCAGACTGAAATTTTGTATAAATATGGCTTTATTTTGATTGTATGGTACCCTAGTAGACCGAATGATCGCTACTAGAGTCCTCTTCAGCTGAATTGCTCAATAAAGACTCCTTGGCGGATTTTCCTTCAACTTTAGCGGACCTTCTTCATTTCGGCTTCAGGTTGTATTGCGGCTCATATTTTCCTATTGGCTCCGCCAAGGTCCGTTCTCTCAGGACCGGATCGGGTCTCTCCTTAAGGGCCCGATCCCCTAAAACGCGGTCGACAACAGCATCATGGCGACCAACAAAACAACAAAACTACAGGCCCCCCAACCTCAAAATTTAACAACACAACCCATCATTCACGGCTCTAGGTTGATACAACAAAAAAGAAAAGAAAAATAAAGTCCTAATTAGAGGGAGAGGAATAATTTTTTTTATCCAATTGCTGCCAGTTAGAAGGCTAAGCTCCTCCCACTTGGATTATTATAAATATAATAACTGTAATAATTAGAATAATATATAATAATAAGAAGAATAGTTGTATGCTAATGCATTTATGTTGAACCGCATTGAGTCCCCTTTGGGGAGATAAAGCGGGATATAAATAAATAGAATAATAATGACAACAAAAATAAAAGGCTATATAATAATTATTATCATTTAAATTGTATGCCTATGCTTTTACGTTAAGCGGGGTATAAATAAGATTATATTAATATTAATAATAATAGAATAATTTATAATAATTATTTAAATTGTATGCCTATGCTTTTATGTTAAGCCGTTTTGAGTTCCCTTTGGGGGGAGATAAAACAGGGTATAAATAAATAGGATAATAAATAATAATAATAATAATAATAATAATAATAATAATAATAATAAATAGAATAATATATAATAATAATTTATATTGTATTAGAATAATAGAATAATATATAATAATAATGATAATAATAACAATAATTTAAGTTGTACGCTTATACTTTTATGTTAAGCCGGTTTGAGTCCCCTTTGGGGAGATAAAGTGGGGCATAAATAATAAATATAATATTAATAAAATAAAATAGAATAATATTAATAAAATAATATATAATTTAAATTGTATGCCTATGCTTTTATGTTAAGCCGGTTTGAGTCCCCTTTGGGGGGAGATAAAGCAGGGTATAAATATAATAACAGTAATAATTAGAATAATAATAATAATAATAATAATAATAATAATAATAATAATAGTTTGCTAATGCATTTATGTTAAGCCGCGTTTGATCCTCTTTTGGGGGCGGGTTAAGGCGTAGTAAATAAATAATATATAGTAATAATAATAATTACAATTTAAATTGTATGCCTATGCTTTTATGTTAAGCCAGTTTGAGTCCCCTTTGGGGGGAGATAAAGCAGGGTATATATGTAATAATAGTAATAATTAGAATATTATAATAATAATTGTTTGCTAATTCATTTATGTTAAGCAGCTTTTGATCCCCTGGGGGAGGGTGGTGATAAAGCGGCATATAAAGAAATAGAATAATAATAAATAAATAATATATGGTAATAATAATAATTAAAATTGTATACCTATGCTTTTATGTTAAGCCGGTTTGAGTCCCCTTTGGGGGGAGATAAAGCAGGGTATAAATATAATAACAGTAATAATTAGAATAATAAAATAATAATAATAATTGTTTGCTAATGAACTTACGTTAAGCCGCGTTTGATCCCCTTGGGTGGCATATAAATAAATAGAATAATAATAAATAAATAATATATGGTAATAATGGTACTAATGGTTATTCCTGACCGGTTGCATCCGCATGGGTAATTTCTTGATATAGCCTCAGGGTTCAACTCACTTTTGGGTTCTCCTCCATGATCTTATAGCACTTTTAACTTCCTCCATGTTTACAAGTCTCAGTTAGAGCACTTTTGACCTGCCCATCCTTATGTTTTATTGCTGCGTTTTAACTTTGTCTTATTCATGGTTATGATTTTATCGTATGTTTTAATTTTCGTTCGTGCGTTTTCAGTATTTGATGTTATTGTATGTACGCTTGTTTTGCATTGTAAGCCGCCCCGAGTCCCTGCGGGGAAACGGAGGCGGGGTACAAGAATAAAATTATTATTATTATTATTATTATTATTATTATTATTATTATTATTATTAATATTGTAATATGCAATATATTGTATTATTTTAATACGATATAATACTAATACAATATAATAATATAAATTATATATTATATTTTACATGTAATATGACTAATAATATTACAATATATTGATACAGTACAATATACAGTAGAGTCTCACTTATCCAACATAAACGGGCCGGCAGAACGTTGGATAAGCGAATATGTTGGATAATAAGGAGAGATTAAGAAAATGCCTATTAAACATCAAATTACGTTATGATTTTACAAATTTCAGCACCAAAAACATCATGTTATACAACACATTTGACAGAAAAAGTAGTTCATTACACATTAATGCTATGTAGTAATTACTGTATTTACGAATTTAGCACCAAAATATCACAATGCATTGAAAACATTGACTACAAAAATGCGTTGGATAATCCAGAACGTTGGATAAGCGAGTGTTGGATAAGTAAGACTCTACTGTAATACTAATAATTCAATATAATAATATTAATTCCTAGCTGCGCCCGGCCATGCGTTGCTGTGGTTAGGACTTAATTTTTCTTTTCTTTTTGTTGTATGAACGTAGAGGCGTGGGTGAGAGGTTGTGCTGTCAATTTTCGAGGTTGTGGGGCATTTAGTTTAGTTGTTTTGTCTGGTGCCGCGATTCCATTACCCATTTATATATATAGATAGCGATGCCTGGCCAGGCGTTGCTGTGGCTAGGACTTAATTTTTCTTTTCTTTTTGTTGTATGAACATAGAGGCATGGATGAGAGGTTGTGCCGTCAATTTTCGAGGTTGTGGGGCATTTAGTTTAGTTGTTTTGTCTGGTGCCGCGATTCCATTACCCTTATATATATATAGATAGCGATGCCTGGCCAGGCGTTGCTGTGGTTAGGACTTAATTTTTCTTTTCTTTTTGTTGTATGAACGTAGAGGCATGGATGAGAGGTTGTGCTGTCAATTTTCGAGGTTGTGGGGCATTTAGTTTAGTTGTTTTGTCCGGTGCCGCGATTCCATTACCCTTTTATATATATAGATAGCGATGCCTGGCCAGGCGTTTCTGTGGCTAGGACTTAATATTTCTTTTCTTTTTGTTGTATGAACGTAGAGGCGTGGATGAGAGTTTGTGCTGTCAATTTTCGAGGTTGTGGGGCATTTAGTTTAGTTGTTTTGTCCGGTGCCGTGATTCCATTACCTATATATATATATATATATATATATATATATATATATATATAATATTTTACATGCAATATTACGAATAATATTACAATATATTGCTACAGTACAATATAGTAATTTATTACCAGTATTGTACTATGCTAATATAATACCGTGTTTCCCCGAAAATAAGACAGTGTCTTATATTATTTTTTACTCCCAAAGATGCGCTAGGTCTTATTTTCAGGGGATGTCTTATTTTTCCATGAAGAAGAATTCACATTTATTGTTGAACAAAAAAGTGAACATTTATTCTATACTGTACAATAGTTGTCATCACAAACCAACATAACCAAACCAGACAAACTGTGACTCCTGCCAAGAATGTCTTGTTACTACAGTAGAGTCTCACTTATCCAACACTCACTTATCCAACGTTCTGGATTATCCAACGCATTTTCGTAGTCAATGTTTTCAATATATCGTGATATTTTGGTGCTAAATTCATAAATACAGTAATTACTACATAGCATTACTGTGTATTGAACTACTTTTTCTGCCAAATTTGTTGTCTAACATGATGTTTTAGTGCTTCATTTGTAAAATCATAACCTAATTTGATGTTTAATAGACTTTTCCTTAATGCCACCTTATTATCCAACATATTCGCTTATCCAACATTCTGCCAGCCCGTTTATGTTGGATAAGTGAGACTCTACTGTACCATTATTTCCATATACAACTGGTATGTACATTTACCAATCCTGCATGCTATGGTGTTTTGTTTGGCGGGCGCCGGGCATGCTTCCAAACAAATACTTTGCTAGGTCTTACTTTCGGGGGAGGCCTTATATTTAGCAATTCAGTAAAACCTCTACTAGGTCTTATTTTTTGGGGATATCTTATTTTCGGGGAAACAGGGTATTGTATGTAAATGTAATTTGTAAGCCGCTCTGAGTCCCCTTCGGGGTGAGAAGGGCGGCATATAAATGTAGCTAATAAATAAATAAATAAATAAAATGGTATGCCTATGCTTTTATGTTAAGCCGCTTTCCCCCTCTGATGCCCTCCTCTTTGCAGGGGTCCAAGGGCCACCTTCCCAGCGGCCACTCCACCCTCCTGGGTCAACCGGGTCCTGAAGGACTTCAGCCCCTCCGTGGCCGAGAGGCGCCAGGAGGCCGGGATCAACTCAGCCGGCCGCAGCCGCTTCGTCCCCTCGCCTTACTCCTCGTCTTCCTTGGTGGGCAGTTGGGGACGGCGGCCTTCCCGCCTGGCGCTGAGCCCGGACCCGTTTGCGAGGGAGACGGTGGTCAAGGCTCTGCAGGAAAAGGAGAAGGCCAAGAGGAGGAGAGCGGAGGACGGGGGGCCCGAGCAGGAGCCCCTCCTCCGCGGGAGGGACAAGAGGAGGTGAGCAGGGGTCGGCCGGTAGGGTCCTCTTGGATCTGAGTCCAGAAAAAATAAACTCAAGGTATCATTATTAGTATTACTATTACTATCGCGGAACAAAATAAACTCTTAACTCAAGGTATTTTTATTATTATTATTTATTATTGTGATGACTTGACGTGACAGAGAATGGAATCCCTTCAGATCCCACCGCTGCCACCAATTATGTGAAGCCTTGATGTGATGACAGGGATGGAACCTTTTTGGATCCCACCGCTGCCACCAAAATGCGAAGGGTTCACCTTCTACCTCTATGTATTTCACTTTTCTATGTTGTCGCTGCCACCACCTTTGAAAGATGCTTTGCTCAAATAATAAGCAACATTTGAAGAAACAGTAACTTGTTTATTTATAGTACAAAGCTTGATGGTTGCAAGAATGTTATAACTTAAGTTGAACGATGTTACTTCTGTACAGTAAGTGTTGCAAGACTTTTCAATCGTTTCACTGAGCTTAGTATGGTATTAGCTTTATAAGACTTGTTTCTTTCAGTTAGGAATACTGTCCTTCTTGAACTTAATTGATCTGTATCCGATCAAACTTGGACTGGGGAGTTTAACTGGTTAACCCTAGTCCTTCTATGACTTAGGGATGTAACCTCAGCTCTTTAGTTATTCCTACTAAAGGCTCAGCAACTTTAATTTTAGCCCTTCTCCGCTAAAACTCTCTAGCTGCTCAACTTCCTCCCACAATCTCTTTATTTCGATCACACTCCTTTCCCACTGAATAGAACCAACTGCTCTGCTCAACCGACAAACTCCAACTGCCGAATTCCAACTGCTAAATTTTGAATTCTAAGGCTTCCACCAGCAAGGTGAAGCCACGCCCCTTTTCCTGGCCATGCCTTAGAGGCTCCCAGCTTCTGTATAAGAATAGCTGAAATATATAACTTTAAACAGTCAACCTAAACATAACAATCATGAATAAAACACAATGATCATGACTTCTTTACAATTATATTTATTATTATTATTTGCGGCATTTATATCCCGCCCGGGAAAACTCAAGGTATCATTATTATTATTATTATTGCCAGTACTATTATTAATATTTTATTTTATGTGAGCCTGGGCCAACTCCGGTTGGGCTTCTTCCACTTTTCCATTCTTCTCCTTCTCTTCTTTTTGCAGGCGCCACGAGAGCGGAAGGAGCGTGCCCTCGGCCCTCGAGCCCTTCCCGTCGGTGTCTCATGCAGCCGAGTGAGTGCCTAGCGTGGCGGGGAACCCGTGGCGTGCAATGTTTTGTTGTGCCAGCTGTCAGCTCTAGTTTGTAGTGGGGTTTTCTTGTACTGATTCTGCTCTAGTTTGTAGTGCGGTTTTCTTGTACTGAGTCTGCTCTATTTTGTAGTGCGGTTTTCTTGTACTGGTTTTTTGTCTGCTGTGCTTTTAGGAGTTTCTGATTTTTGACTTCAATCAAAGCAGGTTCTTCACTTTGCTTTACATATTCTGCCATATTATTATTATTCTTCCCCTTCTTTCCTTAGTCCTGCTGCTCCGGACGCCCTCCCCGTCCTCAAGGATGCCGCCTCCTCCTTCTCCTACTCCGTGTCTTCCGCCAAGAGGCGCTGCCGCCGCTGCCGCCGCTGCCGCTCCTCCTCCTCACTGTCGTCCGGCTCCACCGAGAGCGTCTCTTACGGCATCCCCACCATATGCAAGGACAAGGTGGGCGGGAATGTGCTCGTGGGTACACGCTTGCTCCAATCTGACTCTGGCCAACCCATCGTGCAGATCAGTCTGGTGTAGCACTCGACTCTGAAACACCCATCCCTTAGTATTATTATTATTATTACTGGGAGCCCCCGATGGCCTAGTGGACTAAAGCCTCGTGACTTGAAGGTTGGGTTGCTGGCCTGAAAGCTGCCAGGTTCGAATCCCACCCGGGGAGAGCGCGGATGAGCTCCCTCTATCAGCTCCAGCTCCATGCGGGGACATGAGAGAAGCCTCCCACAAGGATGGTAAAACATCAAAACATCTGGGTGTCCCCTGGGCAATGTCCTTGCAGACGGCCAATTCTCTCACTCCAGAAGCGACTCAAGTTGCTCCTGACACGAAAAAAATATATATTATTACTATTATTATTATTATAGTTGGGTCCTTGAGTTAACCAAGCGTCCCCTCTGGTGAGAATGGCGGGGTAGAAAAGTTGTAAATAAATAAATAAATTATTAATATTAATACGTTGGCCAAGTTGAGCCTGTAGATTTATTATTATTATTATTAATATTATTATTATTATTATTATGCTTGGGTCCTTAGGTTAACTGAGAGCGCACTGGCTTATATAATATACTATAATATATCATTATTATTATTTTATTATGACACAGCAAACAAGGTAGACATGCTGGATTTCGTATCACAAAATCACAAGTCGAACACTTCCCAAGTGTCTAGGACTGTGTGATGTATTATTATTATTATTATTATTATTATTATTATTATTATTATTTTATTATGACACAGCAAACAAGATAGATATGCTCGATTTCATATCACAAAATCACAAGTCGAACACTTCCCAAGGCAACCCATGGGTCACAAAGTTATGGTGTCTACCAACCTCATTCTACCTAGAGAAGTCAGCTAGGTTGATTAATGAGTCTTTAGGCAACCCATGGGTCACAAAGTTATGGTATCTACCAACCTCATTCTTTTCATGGGGTCCGACTGTATTAAGAAATGATACGAGAACAATACAAATGCTATTACGAATGGTCAATTCCCTTTGTATCATTTTGTTTACAGAGACAAAAGCGATACCACGAGGACATATTCGGGGCGGTGTTTGCGCACGAGAACCAACGAGACACGAGACCACGACCCGGCTTCGAGTCTCCAAATCCGCTCACGTTTTAGCTGTATTTTTGCACATTTGCTCCCCTTTTCCTATGTCACGGGGAGCCAAATTTGTCTTTCCCTCCAAAACTTTGGAGGCGAATCAGTACACTTTGGCTCCCAGGATTGGTTGGGGACCAGACACCTTTTATTTAATGCTATTTATTCTATCAGATCCTTTGTCATGTGTGTATATTGTATGGGAAGAGGTCAGTTGTATGTGTTTTTAAAGAAATGTATTGTTCATATTTTTGGGAGTTGATGACTGAGCTTGAACTCTTGGTTTCCCAGATTTCTAGGCCTTGTCTACACATCTAGAGTTAACCTAGTAAGTAAGTAAGTAAGTAAAAGTTTATTTGTATACCACCCTCTCTCCCGAAAGGGACTCAGGGCGGTTTCCAATATAAAATCAGCATAAAACATTGTACAATAAAACACTGAAAACACTATAAAACGCTATAAGAATTAAAAACAAAAACAAAACGTAACAATTGAATAAAACAATCACATAAGCAGAAGGAATATGATCACTCAAATAACATGAATCTGCAAAGAAAGAGGAAAAAAGGACCACTGGGATGGAGGAGAGGATGGCCTGGAGGGACCACTAGAACTAAAATACAATGTTATATTCTAAGATGCTTTCGGGCAGAGGAATATAGTGCAATGTTTCAAGTCAAAGAGATGGCCTGTGCAACTAGCTATGGGCTCGGTTATCCAAAGGCGCAGGTTTTAAGCAGGCTTTTGAAGGAAGCCAGGGTGGGTGCTTGCCGGATCTCCTCCGGAAGGGAATTCCAGATCCGGGGAGTAACAATAGAAAATAGAAAACCTAGATTGACTTCTTCTCCCATGTCTAAAAATGTTAATACAGGGTGATTGGTTGGGAGTTGCATCATTTATACGGTTGATTTTCCGTTTCTGTACCTTTGTTTAGTTAACCTATTGTATAAACTGTTTTGATTTTGTAAGAGAAATAAATAATTATTCCTGCTGCTGAAGGATTTTGACATTTTTGCGTACTGTTTTGTCAAACACACAAAAGTTGTCACTCGTGACATCTATCTAACTTATTCTTATTTCTCAAACACACAAAAGTTGTCACTCATGACATCTATCTATCTGTCTATCTATCTATCTATCTATCTATTAATCTTATTCTTATTTCTCAAACACACAAAAGTTGTCACTCGTGACATCTATCTATCTATCTATCTATCTAATTCTTATTTCTCAAACACACAAGAGTTGTCACTTGTGACATCTATCTGTCTGTCTGTCTATCTATCTATCTATCTATCTATCTATGAATCTTATTCTTATTTCTCAAACACACAAAGGTTGTCACTTGTGACATCTATCTATCTACCTATCTATGAATCTTATTCTTATTTCTCAAACACACAAAGGTTGTCACTCGTGACATCTATCTACATAATGCTTTGAGCTGGGCTTTACAGAAGCAACCACTTGCAATGAAAGGGTCCCTAATGGTCACAATGCCATGTACTGGGCTTTATAGAATTAACCACTTGCAATGAAATAAGGGTCCACAATGAGCACAATCCTAGGGTCCACAATTAGCACAATGGTAAGTACTGGGCTTTATTGAATGAACCCCTTGCAATGAAAGGGGGATCCATAAGGATCATAATGCCACGCACTGGGCTTTACAGAATGAACCATTTGCAATGAAAGGGTCCACAATGAACAGAATGCCATGCACTAAGCTTTACAGAATAAACCACTTACAATGAAAGCAGGATCCACAGTGAACAAAATGCTATGTACTGGTCTTTACAGAATGAACCTCTTGCAATGAAAGCAAGATCCACAAATGAACATAATGCTTTGAACTGGGCTTTACAGAAGCAACCACTTGCAATGAAAGAAGGGTCCACAATGAGCACAATCCTATGTACAGGGCTTTACAGAATGAACCAGTTGCAATGAAATAAGTGTCCACAATGATCACAATGCTATGTACTGGGCTTTACAGAATGAACCACTAGCAATGAAAGAAGGGTCCACAATGAACACAATCCTATGTACTGGGCTTTACAGAATGAACCAGTTGCAATGAAAGAAGGGTCCACAATTATCACAATGCTATGTACTGGGCTTTACAGAATGAACCAGTTGAAATGAAAGAAGGGTCCACAATGATCACAATGCTATGTACTGGGCTTTACAGAATGAACCAGTTGCAATGAAAGAAGGGTCCACAATGATCACAATGCTATGTACTGGGCTTTACAGAATGAACCACTAGCAATGAAAGAAGGGTCCACAATGAGCACAATCCTATGTACTGGGCTTTACAGAATGAACCAGTTGCAATGAAAGAAAGGTCCACAATGATCACAATGCTTTACAGAATGAACCAGTTGCAATGAAAGAAGGGTCCACAATGATCACAATGCTATGTACTGGGCTTTACAGAATGAACCAGTTGCAATGAAAGAAGGGTCCACAATGATCACAATGCTATGTACTGGGCTTTACAGAATGAACCAGTTGCAATGAAATAAGGGTCCACAATCATCACAATGGTATTTAATGGGCTTTGAAGATTGAACCAGTTGCAATGAAATAAGGTTCCACAAAGGTCACAATGCTACATACTGGGCTTTACAGAATCAACCACTAGCAATGAAAGAAGGGTCCATAATGATCACATGCTACGTACTGGGCTTTACAGAATGAACCAATTGCAATGAAATAAGGGTCTATAATTAGGACAATGGTAAGTACTGGGTAGGCTTGTCCGATCGATAGAAAAAATGTTTCAATTCTCGTTTCTAAAGTAGGGGGTGCCAGCTCTTCGATATAGAAATTATTTCTTAATTTTTCACCCAAAATTTTCGGATATTTCCGAAAATTCGTAATGTTTCTAAAATGTTTCTAAAATGGCAGACGCGCATGCGCAATCGCCAAAAAACAGGAAACCGGGGGGACTTTTCTGGGGCTCTCCCACCCTCCTTTCTTGAGCTATTCTCATCAAATTTGGTACAGTGGGAGAACACAGTCCACACTCTTTGCTCAACAAATTGCAGAATGTTTCCTGTCTCCTATGATTTTTGGCAAATTTTCATAACTTTTTATAATACACTATTTTTCAATATTTGAAGAAACCTGTTCCTGGTTTGAAAGTCTTATTTCCTGTTCAATTGGGTTCTTATCACTGTAAAAGTCCCTCTTCTACTTGTGTAGACTTTGGATTAGAAATGCAGCACACGCCAAGGAATGCCTTGACAGGATTGGCAACGTCCTCTGGAAACTATAAATTGCTCTGGACCCTCTATTGAATCAAATCAATGTCTGACTTTGTGATTGCAGAAATAAAACTCAGCCCAAGGCTTGGGAATAGAAATGGAGCGTGAGGGAAGCAATGCCTTGGCAGGTGCCCCACGTCCTTTAGAAACTATTTCTTCCAATGTACCCTTTAGGTTTGAAAACAATGTGTGTCTTTGTGATTGCTGCAATAACACTCAGCCCGGGGGCTTGGGATTACAAACGGAGCGGGAGGGAAGCAATGCACTTGCAGGAACGCAGACGTCCTTCGGAAACTATTATTTTCAAGTTCCCCCCCCTTTCAGGATTGCAAAGAAGGGCTGATGTGGTGATTGCTAAATTCCAAAAAAGAAAACAGAAAGGCAAAGGGACTCCCTCTGGAGTAGAAAAGTAAAGCACCCCAAGCTCTGCACTTGACGGAACGCAGACGTCCTTTGGAAAATAAAAGTTCCCTAAAGCCACAGCAAGGACTCTGCCACAAGCCCCAAGCCAATTTCCCAAAAAAAACCACAATATCGAACCAGCAACAACAGACACTCTACCCCCAGTCACTTTGCCCTCTCTCCCCCAAGCAAGCAAGCAGCTTCCCAGCGCGTGCGAACCACCCTCTCTCCTCGGTATCCCAACCCAGAATGGCTTGGCTCAGTTGGGGAGGGGATTTTTATAGAGATCCTCCACGTGGACGCGGAGGACGCTAGCCCCCACCTTTTTCAGCCATTGTGGAAGTCTCTGATTGGCCAGGGAGCGGTAGCCATGTTAGGCTGCGCTAGGCTCCCATTCATGTTAGGTTGCAGAAACAAAAAAAATTTTTTTAAAAAAAATTTAAAAAAATATTTTAAAAAATTTTTTGGAAGGAAAAAATTTAACGAAAATTTTAAGAAACAATTAGAGAATGGGCCAACGATGGTTCGAATTACATTGCCAGTTGCGCCCAGGGAAAACGTTTCAATACTCGTATCAAAAAACGAGAACAATCCGAAATAATTACGAAACGAGAAACATAACGAATATTTGGACAACCCTATTAGGGACCCTTCTTTCATTGCAAGTGGTTGCTTCTGTAAAGCCCAGCTCAAAGCATTATGTTCATTTGTGGATCTTGCTTTTATTGCAAGAAGTTCATTCTGTAAAGCCCAGTACGTAGCATTGTGATCATTAGGGACCCTTCTTTCATTGCAAGAGGCTTCTTCTGTAAAGCCCAGTTCAAAGCATTATGTTCCTTGTGGATCCTCCTTTCATTGCAAGGGGTTCATTCTATAAAGCCCAGTACTTACCATTGTGCTAATTGTGGACCCTAGGATTGTGCTCATTGTGGACCCTTATTTCATTGCTAGTGTTTGATTCTGTAAAGCCCAGTACGTAGCATTGTGACCTTTGTGGAACCTTATTTCTTTGCAACTGGTTCAATCTTCAAAGCCCATTAAATACCATTGTGATCATTGTGGACCCTTATTTCTTTGCAACTGGTTCATTCTGTAAAGCCTAGTACATAGGATTGTGCTCATTGTGGACCCTTATTTCATTGCAAGTGGTTAATTCTGTAAAGCCCAGTACATAGCATTGTGATCATTGTGGACCCTTATTTCTTTGCAACTGGTTCATTCTGTAAAGCCTAGTACATAGGATTGTGCTCATTGTGGACCCTTCTTTCATTGCAAGAGGTTGCTTCTGTAAAGCCCAGCTCAAAGCATTATGTTCATTACTGCATCTTGCTTTCATTGCAAGTGGTTGATGCTGTAAAGCCCAGTATGTAGCATTGTGACCTTTGTGGAACCTTATTTCATTGCAAGTGGTTGATGCTGTAAAACCCAGTACGTAGCATGTGATCATTATGGACCCTTCTTTCATTGCTAGTGGTTGATGCTGTAAAGCCCAGCTCAAAGCATTATGTTCATTTGTGGATCTTGCTTTCATTGCAAGTGGTTGATGCTGTAAAGCCCAGCTCAAAGCATTATGTTCATTTGTGGATCTTGCTTTCATTGCAAGAAGTTCATTCTGTAAAACCCAGTACGTAGCATGTGATCATTATGGACCCTTCTTTCATTGCTAGTGGTTGATGCTGTAAAGCCCAGCTCAAAGCATTATGTTCATTTGTGGATCTTGCTTTCATTGCAAGTGGTTGATGCTGTAAAGCCCAGCTCAAAGCATTATGTTCATTTGTGGATCTTGCTTTCATTGCAAGTGGTTGATGCTGTAAAGCCCAGTACATAGCATTGTAAATAGAGGGAGAAAACATGGAGACAGTGACAGGCTTTGTATTTCTAGTTGCGAAGATGATTGCAGACGCAGACTGCAGCCAGGAAATCAGAAGACGTTTCCTTCTTGGGAGAAGAGCAATGGCCAACCTCAATGATAAAATAGTGAAGAGCAGAGACATCTCACAGGCAATGAAGGATAGCATAGTGACAGCAGTGGTATTCCCCGTAGTAACCTATGGATGCGAAAGAGAGCTGGACCATGAGGAACGCTGAGTGAGGGAAGAGAGACACCTTTGAACTGTGGAGTTGGAGGACAATGCTGAGTGTGCCTTGGACATTGTCAAGAAGGTCCACACAGTCCATCCTCCAGGAAAGAAAGCCCAGTGGCTGCTCACTGGAGGGAAGGATATGAGAGACAAAGATGAAGTCCTTTGGCCACATCGTGAGAAGACAGGAAAGCTTGGAGAAGAGAATGATGCTGGGGAAAAGGGAAGGAAAAAGGAAGAGGAGCCGACCAAGGGCAAAGTGGATGGACGGGATCCTTGAAGGGACTGACTCCACCTTGAAGGAGCTGCGGGTGGCCCCGACTGCCGACAGGGAGCTCTGGCCTGGGCTGGTCCAGGAGGTCACGAAGAGTCGGAAGCAACTGAACGAATCAACAACAACAAAGGTCCCATAGGAAGTCTTGAGTGGGATGGTTTCACTCCATAGAATGTAATAAAAGTCTTATAGCAGGAAGGGAAGCCTCCTTGGCCCCTCTGCTAACCCTGCTCTTCTCCTTCTTTACAGACATCATGCCCAGGTGGCTGGGATGCTTGTGCCGGTCGAGACGTGTGTCTGGAGAGGACAGAGGAAGGGGAGTGGCTGGTCCACCCTCCAAGTGGAGTATCCTGTGGAGGCAAGTAAAGAGCTGCGTCCTCAGTTGTGTGACCTGCAGGCCTGCAGAGGAGATACAGCAGAAGCGCAGGAGGCAGGCCTTTGCAAGACAGAAGGCAAAAAAATGGGGACATCTGAACAGCAGGTGTCCCTGTTTGGCCACAATAGTAGAAAAGGAGGAGGAGGAGGAGGAGGAGGAGGAGGAGGAGGAAGAGGAGGAGGAGAAGGAGGAAGAGGAGGAGGAGAAGGAGGAGGAAGCCATCTTGGAGGACCTGGAGGAGCCGTCGGAGCCCAGGATCCACGAAAGGAGGAGGAGCGGCCTGGCCAGCCTGCGTCCTCCTCTGGACGTGATCCTGGAGGACCTGGAGGAAGGCGGGCAGGTGGAGCCGGTGGAGCCCAGGATCTTCCAAAGGAGGGGGAGCGGCCTGGCCAGCCTGCGTCCTTCTCCGGAGGTGATCCTGGAAGACCTGGAGGAGGCAGACGGGGGCGTGTAGGTGTCGGGGCGGCGGCGGACCTCTGCCCTTCTTCGTGGCCCCATGGATCGCTCCGACGGGAGTCTGCTGCGTCTAGACCAGGCCCTCCGGGAACATCTGGGCCCTCCTTGGCAGAGAGTGGCCCGCCCACGCTTCCCAGCGGGACCCCGTGGTGCCGCTGCGGGGCTTCCAACGGGGAGCGTGGGCGGAGCCCCCTCGGCCAAGGACTGGGCGGGGCTACATCACCCGGGAGACGCAGCAGACAACCCTTGGCGCGATTCACAGGGACCACGAAGGAGAGCAGAGGTCCGTTGGTACCATCTCCGTCCCTGGCTCCTGCATGTCCTCGTCTATGCAGCACCATCGCAACCTCCTCCGTCTCCACGGCTCGTCCCTGCAGAAACCTCCTCCATGGTCTAGAACATCTCGCCGGCTACTCCATGGCTGAGCCTACGCCATCGCTCAGCTCTGAGGCCCCACCATCCTGGTCCTTCATCATTTCTGAGGCACTCTGGTGCATTTCTCATGGAATCCTAGAGTCGGAAGAGACCTCATGGGCCATCCAGTCCAACCCCATTCTGCCGAGAAGCAGAATTGCCAACTACGGTCCTTCCATGGGAGCATATCTACAACTCCTTCAGGAGAAATGCCGCCGGTTCATAACAAACCCCCAGAAGAGGACAGATCCGTCCCCAGCACCCTGAGCAAGAGGCCACCTTCACCGCGCATCGCCAGGCACAGATGGCTAAGCGCACAGCCGATCCCACCGGCAAGATGCCGCTCAAGCCATCGCCATTCACCGGCTTGCTTGGTTTTGCTCTTCCGGCCTTTCCTGCTCTTCAACGCAGGAACGGAGGAGAAGTTAAGACCCAACCAAGATGTTGACATCCTTGCTGCGACATGCACCATGGCCTCCCAACCACACACCAGTATCTGAGATCTCGCTGGCAGTCTCTCCCTCGGCATCGATTCAATACGACCTCCTACAGACAGCAGTCGAGGACGTCACCGGCGGCACCACCTCCACCACCAGCAAGACCAACCAAACCCACCGAGACAGAGGAACCACTTTCCACAATCAACCCAGCCACGCCACCGAGTTTGACTGTTCCCAGGGCGATGCAGATGGCTCCTCCGATACGGATGCAAGCAGCATCACATCCACACAACTTCCAAGGACTGAACCCATTACCACTGACCAAGCGCCCCACCCATTACGCTGAAACATGGTCTACCGTCACCTCCGATGCATGGGTGCTCGGCATGGTCTCAAGAGACACACCTCAGAATTGGAAGAGTTGCCCAAGACAGGACCAATGCTGTGACTCCAGAGTCACCTGCCATCTCTGAGGAAGCCAAAGCCTCCTCGCCAAAGGAGCCACCCAACGGATCCACTCGAACCCAAACCCACTCTCCTTGTCAAAGTGCCATCCAAAGAGGGATACCGGACCTTGGCTCCCCAAATTCCTTCCTCATCCTGAGGAAATTCAGAATGGTGACCATCTGCTCCATGCTGGACTCGTTTGCCACCATCAACCTCAGGGATGCTTATTGTCATACTTGAGTCCGTCACTCCCACCGCAGGTGCCTGGTCTTCTCCGTCGGTCGTGAAACAGGCCACTTCTCCTCCTCCCATCCGGCCTAGCGACAGCACCCGGCATCTTCACCACGCGCATGGCGGTTGTGGCAGCATGGCTCCGGAGACAACGCATCGCCCTCGGCCCTTATCCCGACGATTGGCTCATCGCAGCTCAACCGAATGGCTCAGGCAGCACATATGCACCACGCTGTCCCTTCTCCACTCTCTCGGTCTCCTTCTCAAGGCCAAAACGTCCTCCTCACCCTTCAAGGCCCACCACGTTCATCAACATCCTCCTCGACTCCAGCATCGGAAAGGCCTTCCTCCCACGGGACAGATTCCACTCCATCCGTGCGGAGATCCACCGATGCCACCGAAGGTCCAGAAGATCCCCAGGCACATGGCCTCTGCTGCAGGGGTGACAACCATGGCCTGACTCAGAAGACGACCTCCCAACGTTGGTTCCTGGACAATTTCAATGCGTGATGTCGAAGGCTTTCATGGCTGGAATCAGCAACTGGGTTGCTGAGAGCTTTCCAGGCTGTGTGGCCATGCTCCAGAAGCATTCTCTCCTGACGTTTCACCCACATCTATGGCAGGCATCCTCAGGTTGTGAGGTCTGTTGGAAACTCTGTTGGACTCAATGTTGCCATCGGCCCTCTTGATTAGCATGGAATGGCCTTGAAGCTTCAAAGCCTGGCTGCTTCCTACCTGGGGGAATTCTTTATGTGTTTGAGCTCTACAAGCCAACGGAAGAGTTGCAAGGCCAGGAAAAAGCCACGAGAGGAAAAGCAAAGATCCACCGAGAGGAAAAATGTTCTGACCATATATCAACCATGGACTGCATAGGGAAGCTGAAGAAGAAACACAACCTACAAACTATCTATGGACCCACCAAGGAAATCCATCAGATGCTGCATTCAGCAAGGACACGAGGGATCCTCTCCCCTCGGCAGGAGTCTACCATATCCCTTGCACCTATGGACAAGCCTATAATAGGGACCCCCAAGCACCTATGGTATGCCTTGCACCTATGGACAAGCCTATAATAGGGACCCCCAAGCGCAGCTGGATTGCCCAGGCGTGAATCAAGGGACAAGGAAGGCTCTGCAGACGAAGCCAACCAGGCAAGTCAGTCAGAGCAGAGCACCTGAGGAACCAACCTGGACACAGAAGATCATTGGAGAACCAGGGGCGGTTCAACCGCCAGGCCAACCAGGCAGCTGCCATCCTGTTGGGGGCGCCATCGAGGCCCCTCCCGTCTCCTGCGGCCTCCTCCGCAAGGTATGGAACCGCTTTTTCTCTTGATTGGTTGCAAAACATGATGTTTTAGTGCTTAATTTGTAAAATATTAATGTAATTTGATGTCGAATAGGCTTTTCCTTAATTTTTTTTAATTTTAATAATTTTTTAATTATTTATTTTTTAAAAGATATTTTAAAGATGTTTTTAAATTGTTAGATTTTAGCCTTTCTTGTAAGCCGCCCCGAGCCCTGGGGAGTGGCGGCATATAAGTTTAAATAATAAATAAATAAATAAATAAATAAAATAATCTCTCCTTATTATCAAATATTTTCACTTATCCAACGCTTTTATTTTTCAGTGATCGGTTTGGGAGGGGGCGGCAAAATTCTGTCCGCCTACACTTGAAAAATACCTAGGGCCGCCTCTGTGGAGAATGCAGAAATGCTGGACCACTGGGACAACCACCACGTCAGGCCCCACAAGGAGGAAACCATGAGACTGAACGCAGTCTAGCTACCAGTATTAAGGAACTCTAAAATCAGGAGAGTAAGTAAAGGGCAACACTCAGAAAACAGGGGAATTCCAGACAGGGAACAATCAGGGCCTGTTAACACCTTCCAACAAAGGATTCCCCCAGCCAGGGAGCAGGCAAGCTTTGAAGCTGCAAGGCCATTCAGTGCTGATCAAGGTGGCCAATGGCAGCATTCACACTTGCCTCAAACAGAGAAGGGTTCTTTCTCCCGCCCTGGACATTATTCCACGGATATATAAACCCCACTAGCCTAGTTTCCAACAGAGTTCACAATGAGCGTGAAACATCAGGAGAGAATGCTCCTGGAACATGGCCAGACAGCCCGGAAAACTCACAGCAATGCAACCTCAACATGATCATAGAATCATAGAATCATAGAATAGTAGAGTCGGAAGAGACCTCATGGGCCATCCAGTCCAACTAGCAGGAAATCACATTCAAAGCACCCCCGACAGATGGCCATCCAGCCTCTGCTTCAAAGCTTCCAAAGAAGGAGCCTCCACCACAGTCCGGGGCAGAGAGTTCCACTGCTGAACAGCCCTTCTCACAGTCAGGAAGTTCTTCCTGATGTTCAGGTGGAATCTCCTTCCCTGTCCTTTGAAGCCCTTGTTCCATTGCGTCCTAGTCTCCAGGGCAGCAGAAAACAAGCTCCCTCCCTCCTCCCTATGACTTCCCTTCACATATTTGTACATGGCTATCATGTCTCCTCTCAGCCTTCTCTTCTGCAGGCTAAACATGCCCAGCTCTTTAAGCCGCTCCTCATAGGGCTTGTTCTCCAGACCCTTGATCATTTTAGTTGCCCTCCTCTGGACGCTTTCCAGCTTGTCAACATCTCCCAGAATTGGACCCAGTGTGACTCCAGGTGTGGTCTGACCAAGGCAGAATAGAATAGAGGGGAGCAGGACTTCCCTGGATCCAGACACTAAGACTCCTCTTGATGAGGCCAGAATCCTGTTGGCCTTTGTAGCAGCTGCATCACATTGCAGGCTCATGTTCACCTTCCTCCCCACGAGGACTCCAAGGTCTTTTTCCCGTGTCCTGCTGTTGAGCCAGGCCTCGTCCCCCGTTCTGTCTCTTTTCTTTCCATTTTTCCTGCCGAAGGGAAGTCTCTTGCACTTGTCCCTGTTGAACTTGTGTTGTTTTCAGCCCATCTCTCTAGTCTGTCAAGATCGTTGTGAATGCTGCTCCTGTCTCCCGAGTGTCCTCCCAGCCGTGAAAGCCTTCAAGGAAGACACATCCCGACTGCTCATGGCACCGAGGTCAGTCCTCAACCCTCGGACTCTAGAGGACAACGTCCGCCTTCAGGACAGACTCATCCTCGGGCAGCTGGAGTGCCCACTCAGTCCTCTCTCCGTCCAAGGCCTGGAGTCTCTCGGCAGAAGCCCCCCAGCACACCGGCTGCCTTGGACCCCTCGCCACCCACAAGGCCCCTTGAGCCTCCGCCTTCTCCAGACAAGGCCAGACCACACCCTCCGCATGTCCGGCCTGAATCAACAGGAAATGGCTCTTCTCGGCCATGAAGATGTGGAAGTGGTGCCTCCACCGCCTCATCTCACCTCCCGGCAAGAACCACCACCTGGCCTTCTTCCTCACGGGCCCAGAAACACTTCCCACGGGCGGAAACGGCACCTGTTCCACCTCCACAAATGCTCGACCTCTGGGGATGGCCGGTCATTGCGCTTTCTGCCTCTCCGGACAAGGCCCAGCTCCCACTGGACGCAGCCAAGCTCCGCGGAATCCACTGGACTGGAGAGATGCCTTCCTCTACATCCGTGGCTCTCAACCTGTGGGTCCCCAGGTGTCGAAGGCCAAAACTTCTGGGAACGACTGCTCTACGTCTTTCCGCCCATCCCACTGACCACCAGCGTGGTGGGAAGGATGGCCACACACCTCTCCAAAGGTATCCTGGTCACTCCGGACTGACCCAGGCAGCGTGGCCTCCAACTCTGCTCCATCTCACCGTCGGTCGGTACAGAGCCTTGTCAGAGTAATTTACGCAGCAGTAGTTGGATGGAATCAGTGGAATGGAGAACGAAGAGACATCAGAGACAATGGTAAAACTAGATACAAAGTTTTACTGTACAAGACAAACAGACTTGCCGACAGTGGACACAGGACTTGACTTTCACTCTACTCAGAACTGAACAGAACTGAACGGATGCAATCAGTAATGCATACACACACTTGTGTCTGGACACTCCCTGGTTCCAGCCACACATCAAGGTCATCACAGCTTCTCAGTAATTAACTCTTTACAGACTATGTTACACTCTGGATGATGCAATCAGTATGCAATACAAACCAAGACACAAATTGCATTTAAACACTATCAATACACAAATCCCACATTAACAAGCCTTCCCGTCGATACCGAACTTGCTCCTGACAAACGACGAACACGTCTCTCCTCCGGATATCGACTCTCTCCGCCTCACTGCTTGACCTCCACGCCAACTAGCCTCCCAAAGGCAGCCCATAAACCAGGGGTCCTCAAACTTTTTAAGCCGAGGGCCGGTCCATAATCCTTCAGACTGTTGAGGGGCCGGATTATCATTTGAAAAAAAAAATACAAACAAATTCCGATGCACACTGCACATGTCTTATTTGTAGTGCAAAAACAACAACAACATCAAGAACAATGAAAGAACAATGCAATATTTAAAAATAAAAACAATTTTATCCCAACATACATTTATCAGGATTTCAATGGGAAGTGTGCTCCTGCTTCTGGCCAATGAGATAGTCAAGTTAATTAGGATTGTTGTTGTTGTTGTTGTTGTGTGCCTTCAAGTCATTTCAGACTTTGGGCGAGCCTAAGTCTAAAATGTATTTATTTATTATTTATTTACTGCATTTATTTACTACATTTGTATCACACCCTTCTCACCCCAAAGGGGACTCAGAGTGGCTTACAAATTATATGTACATATATATTATATTATTACCATAGCACAATATTAGCATTATATATTACTATATTGAACTATACCACTATACTGTAATATTATTAGTAATATTATATGTAATATAGAATGTATAATTAATATTATTCTATGGTATTATTAGTGTTATATTGTATTACATTATAATATTATCAATATTATATGTATATACAATATATTATATTATAAAACTGAGGGCGGGGGCCAGGTAAATGACCTCGGGGGGCCGCATCCGGCCCCCGGGCCTTAGTTTGGGGACCCCTGCCATAAACCATCTTCGAGGCAGCCCATAAACCATCTTCAAGGCAGCCCAGAAACCATCTTCAAGGCAGCCCAGAAACCATCTTCAAGGCAGCCCAGAAACCATCTTCGAGGCAGCCCAGAAACCATCTTCGAGGCAGCCCAGAAACCATCTTCGAGGCAGCCCAGAAACCATCTTCGAGGCAGCCCAGAAACCATCTTCAAGGCAGCCCAGAAACCATCTCAAGGCAGCCCAGAAACCACCTTCAAAGCAGCCCAGAAACCACCTTCAAGACAGCCCAGAAACCACCTTCAAGGCAGCCCAGAAACCACCTTCAAGGCAGCCCAGAAACCACCTTCAAGGCAGCCCAGAAACCAGCCCGAAAAGAGATCTCACTTCTCTGAGCTCTCCGGTTTCTCCGCCTTCCTCTTGAAGAAGGACCTGACCTGCTCCTCCGCACCCACCCAAGATGTTCTGGACTTCCTGCTCACACTTGCCAACAACAACCTCATGCTAGCCTCACTCAAGGCTTACTTGGCGGCTGTCTCATGGTGGATCCAAACCAGCCCTCTTCTCACACCACATCATAAAAGCCTTTCTCTGAGGACAGAAGAACCTTCCTCCTCCGTCAAGATCTGCTCCTGAGGCCACTTTCCGGACCACCCTTCCAGCCAACGGCCTTCTCCGGCCTCTCTTGGAAGCTTGCCTTCTTGGTTGCCATCGCCTCCACTCGCCGCCCCGCCGAGCTTCCTCCGGATTCACGGACGGGCCTGATCCGATCTTTCCTCCGGATTGGGCAGCGTTGCTCTCCAGGCCTGGAAACATCTACGACCACTGCACCACACAAGAGTCCTGGAACAGAAGCAAACAGTTTGTTGGAGAAAACATATAAAAGCATATAAAAATCAGGAATCAGAAAGGAAAATATAGAACTCAAAAAGGTTTACCAAAGTTGAGACCCAAACAATAATCCAAATGTCTCATAAAGTTCCAAAGGTGACAAAGTCCAGGAACAGCCAGGAATCACAGATCCAGCACAAGTCCAGAGTCAGGAAGATAGGACTCGTAAGACTTGAACAGGAGTACATGAATAGGAACATGAAAGCTTCCAGGATATATTAAATCCAAAATTAAACTAAATTATATTAAATTAAAGCTTGACAGGAACCAGGGACAAGAGAACTCAGGCTGAGCTTCTCACTCCAAGGCAGCCTTGCCTGAACTGACCTTAAAGTAAACAACTTGTTGCTGAAAAGACTCCCATGAAAGCGTTCTGTTTCCCATGAATTTCTTTCACAACTTTCCCACGTAATCTCTCAGAACGACGTCATCTATTTTCGGCTCTGATTTCTAAACAAAGACTTTTGTTGATCTCGGTAGCGGCAGCTGGATTCCTATGAGAACCCTCCTTATCACTCAGCTCTTCACTTGAGTCCTTATCTGCTGTTGCGACTTCTGACTCCCCCGAATGCCCTTGAGGTCCTGCACTTTCTGAGTCGGTTTCCTCACAGAGCGAACCCTCATTTCCTAGACTTGGGAGCCCTCCCTACCTCCTTCCAGGCGCCTTCTTCCCAACGAGAATGACGTCTCTACGCTCTCAACGTCCGACGGGCCCTTCTGTTTTATAAGGACAGAACTGGAAACACCGAGAGGCTGTCTCATATTGTGCGAACAGACTGGAGCTCCGTCTCATCCCAAAGACTATCCCACCGGATTGCCTCGGCCATTGTGTTGGTCTCCCAGCTGGCCAAAGGTCTCCACCCACCTGACCTCCGACTCCGCTCAGCCAGGGCCATAGCCGCCTGCTCTGCCTCACGGGATATCCCGCCTTCCAAGGTGAACGGCCATTCCCATGAACGGGAATGCCTGTCTGCTATGCAATATTTATTGTCAAAGGCTTTCGTAGCCGGAATCATTGGGTGGTTGTGAGTTTTCCGGGAAAACTCACAACAACCCTATGCACTATTTGTACTTGCGTTTGTTTGTAGTAACCAAGTTTATTGCAAGTTTGGACTTTTTACTTTTGTCAACTTGATTTAGACATAGGGTCTATTCCATCCCAATTTGCACTTCCAAGAATTTGCTGCACTTTATCAGTCACCTCATGTTTACAATATTTATATGGTGCACTTTATCCAGTCTATTTTTACAACCTCTCTGTTTTAATCCATGTTTTTATTAAATTTTTATCATTTACTTTATTGGTCAATGTTTAAATTTTTAATTGTGCATGTCTCTTGTCTATTATCGTGTTTTATATTGTTATTGTTTTTATTCGGGCTTGGCCCCATGAAAGCCGCCCTGAGTCCCCTTTGGGTATAAAAATAGTTGTTCAAAAATAAAGAATAAAGGAGTAAAATGCCATAGGTTCACCAAGTGAGAGACCCATGCAGGCCGTGCAGAACGACACAATCAAAAATGTAGCTAAAACATACAAAATGTAAAATAGTATTTACGGTAGATATCCATAAGAGTAAAGCTACGTAAAGCCTCTTGCCTGAGAGAAAACGGCCTAGGTAGAACAACATTGCGCCAGAGAGACTGCAAGGCCAAAGGTGCATCTGCACAGCACTACGTCACACATTTTGGAAAATGTTCTGTTCCTGTTGTGAGAGTATTATTTCCCATTTAATTGTGCTGCACTTACTTTCAAAGTAGTTGTTCAACTCCAGTAGAACCCTCGGTGGCACAATGGGTTAAACCCTTGTGACAGCATGACTGTTTGAATCCAGGGAGAGCAGGGTGAGCTCCCTCTGTAAGCTCCAGCTCCCATGCAGGGACATGAGAGAAGCCTCCCACAAGGATGGCAAAACATCAAACATCCGGGCAATGTCCCCTAGGCAACGTCCTTGCAGACAGTCAATTCTCTCACACCAGAAGCCACTTGCAGTTTGTCAAGTTGCTCCTGACACAAAAACAAAAAATCCAGAAACTTCATTTTTGCGGCTGCCACAAACCAGGTTGAATTGGTTGAGAGTCGATGAGACAATCATTGAAAAACTATAGCTAATATTTCATTTACAGTATTTATAGTCCTACCTTCTCACCCTGAAATGGACTCAGGGAGGATCACAGAACATACACATGTGGCAAACATTCAATGGCGTTTATACACTGACAAGACAGGCAATTGTACATAGATAGAGGTATGTATAGGCTTTCCCCATCTACGGCGTCTTGGGGGGTGTTGTCGCTCCATCTCCCTGCCAAAGAGCTTTGTTTGCAAACTTCCTCCTCGATCGAATCGCTGGCATTTTAATACCTCTCCGCTTCTAAGCAGTACCTATTTATCTACTCACATTTTGCTTTTGATCTGCTGGGTAGGCAGAAGCTGGGCTCAAGGCCAGGAGCTCACCCTGACCCAGGCTCCGAACTGTCAACCTTTTGATGGATAAGCTTCACTACAGCTGGTGGTTTAACCTGCTGTGCTGAAGCCCGGCCCAAAATATGCTGTAGTGTAGGATGTCCCACCAGAACAAAGTTTTTGCAGTTTAAAGAACCTTTCCATGGTTTTCTGATGAAACCAATTAGGAAACGACATTCCTAACCCAGGAACAAGAGTGCAACCAATGGCATTGTGTGCATGGCTCCATCCGCACAGCTTTGCTCTGAATGCAGACATCTCGCCTGTGGAAAACTACAAGGGTTGAATGAAAAGTAATGCCTCCAACTCCTTAACGAATGGCAGTCCTGGTCTGCGGCAGGTCCTGGCTTGTTCAGGAGACTCTCTTCTACAGTTAGTTCCATTTGGCAAGAAGCCATAGCATTGAACGGTTGTGTTGTTAAAGTGCCAAGTATGGAACCCTGAAGAGATGGGGAAGCCTTAGCATTGAATGGTTGTATTGTTAAAGTGCAAAGTATGGAACACTGCGCAGACGGGGACGCCTTAGCATTGAATGGTTGTGTTGTTAAAGTGAGAAGTATGGAATCCTGCGCAGACAGGGAATCCTTAGCTTTGAACGGTTGTGTTGTTAAAGTGCAAAGTATGGAACTCTGCGCAGATAGGGAAGCCTTAGCATTGAACGGTTGTGTTGTTAAAGAGCCAAGTATGGAACACTGCGCAGATGGTCGGTCAGTGCAACTTAAGCAACATGCAGTCACTGAATTCTTGACCACAGAAGGTGTCACCCCAAAGGAGATTCCTCAGAGAATGCAAGAATGAAAGAAGATCTGCAGGGACATCATGATGCTTCTGATGACGATGTTGAGAGAATTGCGAGACGCCGGTTGCGGAAACAGTGTCGACTTCTTCTGTGACGGCTTCAGAAACTTGTTCATCGTAGGCAGAAATGTATCCAATTGTCTGGTGATGATGTGGAAAAGTGAATAGTGGTAGTTAAAGAGCACGTTCTAAGGGCTCCTTCTGTGTTTGATTTATTAAAATATTCCCATCCAAACCCAAGTAACGAAGGTGGAGGCATTACTTTTCATTCAACCCTCGTATCTAGCGTTTCCGGACACGGTTCCAACTATTTCTGGCCATTTCCCCCCCTCGAAGCACTGAATCATGGGCCAAAGAAGGCTCGTTTCTCTCCAAAAGCCCCTGCCCAAACGTTTGCTCCGTCTTGCTTTTCTTTTCTTTTTTTATTAAATTTTTATTAGTATATATGAGAATTAAATACAACGAAAGAGTGAGAACAATGTTTGTTGACAGAAAGTGAAGAAAAAAATTTAAAAATCTACTTTGAAGAGAAAAAAGAAAAAGAAGAAGTGTACTTCCTGCCCCACATCCCCACGGTCTCTTAAAAAGAAACAAAAAAGTTATAACAATTCTATATAATAAGTTATTAGAATGGAAGACAGAACCAGAAATTATAAAGGATTCAATGCTAAAATGGTCCAAAAATGTGGGCAGAATTATAACTATTGATGAATGGGAAAATATTTGGAACAGAAAGATGAAATATTGTTATTCTATAGAATCAAAAGAAAATTGGTTAAAAACAATTCATAGGTGGTATTTAACACCAAAAAAACTCGGATTAATGTACAAAGACAGAGATAAAAATGCTGGCGATGTAAAGAACAGATAGGATCATATTTCCATGTATGGTGGAATTAAAAATTGGAAATTAAAAATTATTGGAACGTAATTCACACAGAATGCAAAAAAATCCTCAAAATTGACTTTGATTGTAAACCAGAATATTACCTATTAGGACTTTACGACATGCAAAATTATGATAGAATAGAGTCTCCAAAGGGAAAAGAGAATAAGATAAAAATGTATACATATGCTGTGACAGCAGCAAGAATAGTGACAGCTAAAAATTGGAAGAGCCCTGTCTGCCCCACAAAAGCCATGTGGTTGGGGAAATTAATGGATATTACAAATATGGACAAATTAACCTATTTGCTAAAACGAAGTAATGGAAAGGTGATGAAAGAAACAGACTGGTCCGACTTTGAAGATTAACTAACGGAAGAACTGAAAGGATAAGATAAAATACAGTACAGAAGAAAGAAGATTGGAAGTCTACCCCCCCCCCCCCCCCCCAGGTTAGGGAGTCTGAATTCCTGGGAGTCTGAATTCAGACGTAATACACAAGATGTAATTTTTTAAAATAAAAAACCTTTAATAAAAATTATATGGAAAAAAATAAAAACTTTCGATTGCATCACAAGTTGTTTTATGTATTTTTGAATAACCTGTGGTTATTCTATAAGTCCTGTCCAATCCAGTTGCGGATCCAGGCGGGAGGCAGACTGCGTTGGATAATCCAGAACATTGGATAAGCGAGTGTTGGATAAGTGAGACTCTACTGTTTATAATGAGCAGAGCCTCATTATTATTGTTGTTGTTAGTGTCTTCATCTTCATCATCATCATTATTATTATGGTGAAGCTAGATGGATATGTTTGAAGACTCCTGGGGATGCGTCCCTAATGGAAGAAGAAGGGCTGGCCCTTGGAGTCTCTGTAGAGTCTTGTTGTTGCTGTTGTTGTTGTTGCTGTTGTTGCTGTTGCTGTTGTGGTGAGTATTATCACCTTCATGATCATTATTATGGCGTCAGGATGCGGGGCAGGAAGTGCAGCTCCTCCTGGTTTGGTCCCCGGATGTGGGCGGGCAGCAGGAGGGGGCGGAGCTTGCCCTGTGGGCGGGGCCTGGCCCTTCCGGAAGGCCTACTCCCTCCCAGGCTAGGCAGCGGGCCGTCCATGTCGGGCCAAGCCAGGAGAGGCTGGAGGCGGCCTTGCTTCTGCCTGACTCCGGCCTGCAGGCCCGGCCCGGCCCCGCCGCCGCCCTCGCGGTCCCCCAGGGCGGGGAAGAGCCTGGCTCGGAGGAGGCGGGGGGCGGGCCGGGCCTCTCGGGCCTGTTCTTTCTGGGCCCTCAGGGCCGCCCGCCTCGCCTCCGCCGCCGCCTCCCGGTGCTCGCTGAGGGCCCACATAGGGCGCCTGCACTGTCCGCTTCTCTCATCAGCCATGGCTGGGTGAGAAATGGGGGTCCGGGCAGGGAGGGGCTGTTTCCCTGCCAGAGGGGATTGTGACGCGGGGGGGGGGGCTATGTGTCAGGTGGGCCTCAGGAAAATAAAGTTTTATTGTTATTTTATTGTATGACACAGCAAACAAGATAGAAATGCTGGATTTCGTATCACAAAATCACAAACACTTCCCAAGTGTCTAGGACTGTGTGATGTTTATTATTACAGTAGAGTCTCACTTATCCAACATAAACGGGCCAGCAGAATGTTGGATAAGTGAATATGTTGGATAATAAGGAGGGATTAAGGAAAAGCCTATTACACATCAAATTAGGTTATGATTTTACAAATCAAGCACCAAAACATCATGTTTAATAACAAATTTGACAGAAAAAGTAGTTAAATAAGCAGTAATTCTGTGTAGTAATTACTGTATTTACGAATTTAGCACCAAAATATCATGATGTATTGAAAACATTGACTACAAAAATGCGTTGGATAATCCAGAACATTGGATAAGCGAGTGTTGGATAAGTGAGACTCTACTGTATTATTATTGTTTTATGACACAGCAAACAAGATAGATATGCCGGATTTCGTATCACAAAATCACAAGTCAAACACTTCCCAAGTGTCTAGGACTGTGTGATATTTTTTATTATTATTATTATTATTATTATTATTATTATTATTATTGTATGACACAGCAAACAAGATAGACATGCTGGATTTCGTATCACAAATTCACAAACACTCCCCAAGTGTCTAGTACTGTGTGATGTTTATTATTATTATTATTATTATTATTATTATTATTATTATTAGGATTTCTTATCAAAAAATCACAAGTCGAACACTTCCCAAGTGTCTAGGACCGTGTGATGTTAATTATTATTATTATTATTATTATTATTATTGTATGACACAGCAAACAAGAAAGACATGCTGGATTTCGTATCACAAAATCACAAGGCAAACACTTCCCAAGTGTCTAGGACTGTGTGATGTATTTTCGGATGATGCGCGCAGATCCCAGTAGGGTGGAATAATAATAATAATACAGTAGAGTCTCACTTATCCAACATAAACGGGCTGGCAGAAGCTTGGATAAGCGAATATCTTGGATAATAAGGAGCGATTAAGGAAAAGCCTATTAAACATCAAATTAGGTTATGATTTTACAAATTAAGCACCAAAACATCATATTTTTCAACAAATTTGACAGAAAAAGCAGTTCAGTACACAGTAATGCTATGTAGTAATTACTGTATTTACGAATTTGGCACCAAAATATCACAATGTATTGAAAGCATTGACTACTAAAAGGCAGACTGCGTTGGATAATCCAGAACACTGTATAAGCGAATGTTGGATAAGTGAGACTCTACTGTATTTTAAGTTAGGTAATGAAGGTGTGTTGTTGAAGGCTTTCATGACCGGAATTGCCTTCGACAACAAATTGCAGGGTGGTTGTGTATATTTCCGGGCTGTATAGCCATGTTCCAGAAGTATTCTCTCCTGACGTTTCACCCACATCTATGGCAGGCATCCTCAGAGGTTGTGAGGTCTATGGAGAAACTAAGCAAGGAAGGTTTATACAGTAGAGTCTCACTTATCCAAGCTAAATGGGCCGGCAGAAGCTTGGATAAGCGAATAACTTTGATAATAATTAGGCATTAAGGAAAAGCCTATTAAACATCAAATTAGGTTATGATTTTACAAATTAAGCACCAAAACTTCATGTTATACAACAAATTTGACAGAAAAAGTAGTTCAATACGTAGTAATGTTATGTTGTAATTACTGTATTTACAAATTTAGCACCAAAATATCACGATATATTGAAAACATTGACTACAAAAATGGCTTGGATTATCCAGAGGCTTGGATAAGCGAGGCTTGGATTAGTGAGACTCTACTGTATATCTGTGGAAGGTCCAGGATGGGGGAAGGAACTCTTTGTCTGTTGGAGGCCAGTGTGAATGTTGTAATTAATCCCCTTGATTAGCATTAAATGGCCTTTCAAGCTTCATATCCTGGCCTGGGGGAATCCTTTGTTCAGAGTCATTAGCTGCTCCTGATTGATTCATGTCTGGAATTCTTCTGTTTTCAGAGTGTTGCTCCTTATTTACTGTTCTGATTTGGAGTTTTTTTTTTAATACTGAAGCTTTTTAATATCCTCAGAGTCCTTTCTTCCTTCCTTCTTTTCCCTTCCTCTTTCTCCCTCCCTCCCTTCCTTTCTCCCTCCTTCCTCCCTCCCTCCTTCCTTCCTTCCTTCCTTCCTTTCCCTCCCTCCCCTCCCCCTCTCCCTCAGACCCTCTTTGCACCCCACTTTTGCCCTTCCGCATCCCGCAAGAGTTCCTTTTTCCAAGCGTGGCCGTATTCCCAGAAGGCATCTCCCAGGCTTCCCGGTAACTCTCACGAGGGACATTCCTTCCCTTGAATATCTCGTGAGTGGGAATGAAAGGGATGAAGGTTCCCCTTGAAATGGCACATCCGTCGCTCCTTCCAGGCGAGCCTTTGACAACACAAAACACATCCGTTTTTTAAAAGTTTTAATTTCCTTAAGAAAGATCTTATGGCTGCAGCATTTTTACATACGTGACTGCATTCAGCTGAACAGATATCTCATTTCCAGTCATTCCTATTAACAATAACGGCATAAATTACTACTATGCAGAAGAGGAAAAAAGGCCAAATCAATACCTTGTCATCATAGACAACTATCTATATATATAAAAGGGTAATGGAATCATGGCACCGGACAAAACAACTAAACTAAACACCCCACAACCTCGAAAATTGACAGCACAACCTCTCATCCACGCCTCTACGTTCATACAACAAAAAGAAAAGAAAAATAAAGTCCTAGCCACAGCAACGTGTGGCTGGGCACAGCTAGTATACATATAATACAGTTTGTTCCTTGTCTTGGTTGGTTTTGGAAATTGCACAACTTGCAGGCAAACACTTCAAACGGGTTCTTTTCAGATTCAGAATAAGTACATACAGCTGAAGACAGAAGGTTTGTGTTAAGGTGTTCACAATGGGGTGGAGGTGCCTTTGTGTTCAGTGCATCCATAGAAGGAGGGGATTGAAGTCCCATTGCTGTGCCTTGTGAAGAGAAACAACTGGGAAAGAGGCCGAGGTGGGAAAGGTGATGGGTGTCAATCAACAGGGACACGTCTCCTGCACCCGGTCCTTGGCTTTGGTCCTTGGTCAGCTGTGGAACCTTCTGGGTCTGGAGGCGAAACACGCTTTGCTCTGCTGTTGATTGACTTGTGTCATGATCCTGCCTTTTCCTTAGGACATTCTCCCGCCTTGCATCGCTCTTGGGTTCCTCCCTCCAGGCCTATCCACAAGAGCCGTGCCGCTTGCACGCTGCGAGATGTGATGCCAGAGCATCACAAATTTGGGGGCAAATGCTATGAGTTGTGGGAGGAAAGCTCCCTTTGCAGAGACATCCAGCCACCGTGAAGTGGAGTCCGCTTTCTGCAGGATCATTCATGTGGAGTGGAGAACCCCTTCTGAGCATTTCCTTCTCTGTGGCACTTCCTCTGACTTCTCTCTCCTTTTCTCCTTGTAGATGTGACGACTTCCTCCGGAAAGGAGTGTGTCCCGGGCAGGAGGGGCGTCTTTGCATTGCTGAGAGGTCAAGGGGTCTCGGGGCCGCCTCGCAAGGCACCTGGTCACTTTGGGGACGGAGGGACGGGTCTCCCTTTGGAGTCTGCTCTGTGTGCATCCAGTGTCTGAAGCAGAAGGAAACGGGGGACCCAGTGTGAAGAGCCTTGGCCTGGTATCGATGATGGGAGGAGGGAAGCCAAGCCGGGGGTCGGACCACCACACCGGGCAGCAGCGAGGGGTCACCGAGCGAGTCCCTTGGCGGAGAAGTGGAGCCTCAGTCCTTGCCGCTCTGGCCCGGATCAGCCCCTCGCTTGCGGTCAGCACTCTTGAAGAAGCCCAGCTGCAGACGTGCGGAAAAGGACACAAAGGCAGAGGGGTCAGGGCTGCATCCAGAGAGAGGCGGCTGGACATTTAGACATTGGTTTGTTTGTTTACAATGTTTATATCCCGCCCTTCTTTCTCACCCCAAAGGGGACTCCGGGCGGATCACATTGCACATGGCAAAGCATTCAGTGCCATTAGACATACGACATATAGAGACACGTGTTTCTCAAGTGTTTCCCAGCACTTTAATGGGAACAACAGCTCTGGTATCTACCTCTCCCTGATGATACTGACACTACTTGCACTTTTGGCCCAGTTCTTTTTGGAGCCAACGCAGGATTTTATCCGTATATTTATTGTATGTGACCTCATTTGTTTTATGATTTGTTTTATTGTTGATTGACTTGTTTTATTGCTATGTTTTTATATTGCCTGATGTCTGGGCTTGGCCCCATGTAAGCCGCCCTGAGTCCCTTCGGGGAGATGGGGCGGGGTATAAAAATAAAATTATTATTATTATTATTATTATTATAGACAGACACAAAGGCCATTTAACATTTTCCAGCTTCATGAGAGTACACTCAATTCCGGCCACAGGGGGAGCTGCCGCTTCATTAACCACTTATGACACCCAGTCCTTGATGGAGTACTTCCTCATTCCTTTCCACACGCTGCTGTTTTTTGTGGTGTCGTAACTTTGTTATATTAGCCTCCCTGCATAAAGTGGTACCTAATTTTTCTACTCGATAGATGCAACTGTCTTTCAAGCTCCTTAGGTCAACAGTGAGCTAGGCTATTAAATGGTCAGGAGCTCAATCTGACCCGAGCTTCGATCTCATGTCAGTTATGATTTATTGCAGCTGGCTACTAACCATATCGGTTTTAACTTGTCACATTTTGTTTCTGTTTTGTGCTTGGCCCCATGTGAGCCGCCCCAAGTCCCTTCGGGGAGATGGTGGTGGGATGGAAAAATAAAGTGTTATGATGATGATGATGATGATGATTTATCATTCTCTGGGCAGGAGTGACAGGTAACCCTCTAGGGCGCCTTCCTTCCTATCGGCCACTGTGTAATTGGCAAACCAGATGTAGATGCAATAGGTTAGAGCAAGATAACACAACGGTAGGAAGTCGCCAGCAGTTTTTCATTCAACAGTTGGTTCCTTAAACTTCTCAGATAAGGATATAATCTCTTCACCGATGTGGCCACACTGTGAACACTGCCCCAGGTCAGGTCCTGGTTCACAATGTAGCGCCCAGGAACTTAAAACTGGCCACCCGCAATCAGTGAGAAGATGCAAAAAATATGATTTTCGCCCCAAATATTATTGTTACTATGCTTATTTCTACCTCACTTTTTCTCTCCACAAGGAGACTCAACTATGCCAAATACTGGGGTCGGACTGGACTGTATCTTCCCAGGATCCATCTTCCACCCGAGAGCAGTGTTCCTAGTTGTGTGTGTCATCAGACAGACAGACAGAGGCAGATGCAAGGACCGAGGGCACCCTACCTTCCAGAGCGCCAGCACCAACAGCCCCAGCAGCAAGAGGCCACCCAAGGTGCTCCCGATGATGATCCAGGTGGGCACCTGGGAGTCCTCCACCTTGGAGATTTCAAACATGATCTGCAAGAGCGGTAGACAAGGCAGACGTGAGTTACGACCAAGGAATATTGAAAGAAAGGGATGAGGGAAGACCAAGAAGAAGAAGAAGAAATGGAAGCAGCAACAGCGTCTGGTTTGTCTTAAGCTGATCTGACTATGTTCAGACTTACAAGGAGCACTGCTTGAATATCAAGCAAATAGTGGGTGCTAGAAATAATACCATACGAAAGCAGACTGGCACCACCTGGGACCGCATCCAGACCCAGTGAAGACCAATCTCTGCCCTTGCGCGTTGCTTCTCTGCTGCTGAGTGCGCATGCCCAGTGTGGAATGCATCTCACCACGCTAAAACCTTGGATGTGGCTGGTTGCATTCAGAAAGAGCTTGAACACCTGGCTCTTCACTCAGGCCTATGGATAAAGATTGCTCATCCCCATAACAGTCCTGTATCCGTGACCATTTTTGTACCGGTTTGCACTTTTTTGCTTTTGTCAGCTTGATATAGACACAGCAGGGTCTACTCCCATCCCAATTTGCACTTCCAAGAATTTGCAGCACTTTCTCAGTCACCTCGTGTTTACCATATTTATATGGTGCACATTACCCAGTCTACTTTTACAACCTCTCCGTTTTAATCCATGTTTTTATTAGTTTTTGCCATTTATTTTTATCGGGTAATGTTTAAATTTTTATAATTGTGCATGTCTCTTGTCTATTGTTGTGTTTTATATTGCTATTGTTTTTATTCGGGCTTGGCCCCATGTAAGCCGCCCTGAGTCCCCTTTGGGGAGATAGAGGCGGGGTATAAAAATAAGGTTATTGTTGTTATTATTATTATTATTATTATTATTATTACACAGCAAACAAGATAGACATGCTGGATTTCGTATCACAAAATCACAAGTTGAACACTTCCGAAGTGTCTAGGACTGTGTGATGTATTTTCGGATGATGCGTGCAGATCCCAGTAGGGTGACCTTTTGCAGTTGGCAGATCGTAATTTTGTCAATGTCTATTGTTTCCAAATGCCGGCTGAGATCTTTTGGCATGGCACCCAATGTGCCCATCACCACCGGGACCACCTGCACTGGTTTTTGCCAGATAGATGGGCAGAGTGAGTTGATCTGACTGCCTTGCTATTCTGTATTTCCTTCTTTATTCCATTGGAAAGGACTTCTGCTGAATGCCGGGAGAGGGCACCAGTCTCCCACTTTCTCTGCTTAAGGAAACTTGGAGGCAAAAAGTGTGCCGTAATGCGTGGTGCATTACTCTGTTGCCTGCAAGATACGAATTAAAGACAGAGCCCTTTTCTCCCACATCACATACACACCTTTTCCATGACAGACCAATTCCTCATTCATACCTAATCACACTACGCAACACGAGTTTTGCTCCTGGGCTAGAAATGTCATTGCCTAATTGGTTCCATTATAAAAACATGGCAAAAGTTTATACAACTGCCAAAACTTTGCATTTGCAGGACATCCTGCTTTGCCAAATTTTGCCATCGTTTTTCAATGAACATCTCATTCAAGTCTCAACCAATTCAACCTAGTTCGCGACAGCCACAAAAACAAAATTTCTTGAGTAGAACAATTCCTTTCCAAGTAAGGACTGCACAATTAAACTGGAATAACACTTTCGAACCAGGAACAGAATATTTTCCAAATTTTGTTACACACTGTAATTAATAATAATAATAATAATAACAACAACAATAATAAAAAGGCCACCCTACTGGGATCTGCACGCATCATCCGAAAATACATCACACAGTCCTAGACGCTTGGGAAGTGTTCGACTTGTGAGTTTGTGATACGAAATCCAGCATATCTATCTTGTTTGCTGTGGTATACAATGTCGTTGTGTCAATAATAATAATAATAATAATAATTTATTTCTAACATACATATAAACGGCAAACATTCAATGTCACAACTACTGCACTTAATATCAAAAGTATAAAATGAGGATAACATATTCATAATAATAAAAAATTCCAAATTAGAAAAAATAAATACATTTAAACACGATACTCAATAAAAACATTATTGCACAGAGCAAGCGTATACCTGGACTGAATTAAATGACCAAGTTGCAGAAAATGTTCCGTATTTGTTGAAGTTTCCCTTAGACCAATGATGGGCAACCTTTTGTGCTTGGTATGTCAAAATTCACCCTAGCATGACTTGGGTGGTGTGTCACTTTGAGAAAAAAACCCGTAATTTTGCAATATGTATAGTTTAAATAACAAAAATATATAATTGTAATATATAACTGTATTTAATAAATCAAAAACTATTTACTACCATTATTTCCATGTACAACAATCTATGGTACCTCTTGCAGTTTCCACGCTGATTTCTCTCTATTCTAGTTTCAATGTAGTCATGAATAATAAATAATATAATAGTAATATAATAGTAATAATATGATAATATACTACAATAATAATAGAATAATAGAATTATATATATATATATATATATATATATATATATATATATATATAAAAAGGGTAATGAAATTTTGGCCTAGGACAAAACAACAAAACTACACATCCCAAAAACACTAAACTTGGCAGCACAACCCCTCATCCATGCCTCTATGTTCATACAACAAAAAGAAAAGAAAAATAAAGTCCTAATTAGAGGGAGAGGAATAATTGTTTTAATCCAATTGCTGCCAGTTAGAAGGAGACCCACTTGGTCTCCTAGCAACCCACTCAGCCCAGGGGACAGGCAGAGTTAGGCCTCACTCCACACTGCCTATAAAATACAGATTATCTGATTTTAACTGGATTATATGGCAGTGTAGACTCAAGGCCCTTCCACACAGCTACACAACCCATTTATAATGGACTTAATGTAAGGTAAAACCTTTACCCTTTACCTTAACTACCACCAGTTCCTCAATACTTTATTTCCCATACCACCAGACTTCGCCACAGCAAAGCGTGGCCGGGCACAGCTAGTATGTGTGTGTGTGTGTGTATTAGACATGTCCAAAAAATCGTTTTGAATCGTATATCGGAATTATTTCGGATTGTTCTCGCTTTTTGATACGCATTCCAAGACATTGTCTCACAGCGCAACCAGCAATGTAATTCGAACCATTGTTGGCCCATTCTCTAATTGTCTCTTAATGTTTCGTTAATTCCCCCCCCAAAAAAAATTTTTTAAAAATATTTTTTAAAATATTTTTTGTTTCTGCAACCTGCCTTGAATGGGAGCTTAGCACAGCCTAACATGGCTGCCGCTCCACAGCCAATCAGAAGCATCCACGATGGATGCAAAGGTGGGGGCTAACGTCCTCTGCGTCCACATAGAAGATTGCCATACAAGCCCGGTGTGTAGCGATTGCGCATGCGCGTCCCCCATTTTAGAAACATTTAGAATCATTATGAATTTTTGGAAATATCCGAAATTTTTGGGTGAAAAAATCGGAAATACTTTCTATATCGAAGCGCCAACGCCCCCTACTTTAGAAACAAGAATTGAAACATTTTTTTCATTGATCGAACATGCCATATACAGTAGAGTCTCACTTATCCAACACTCGCTTATCCAACGTTCTGGATTATCCAACGCATTTTTGTAGTCAATGTTTTCAATACATCGTGATATTTTGGTGCTAAATTCGTAAATACAGTAATTACTACATAGCATTACTGTATATTGAACTACTTTTTCCTCTAAAATTCATTGTATAACATGATGTTTTGGAACTTAATTTGTAAAGTCATAACCTAATTTGATGTTTAATAGGCTTTTTCTTAGTCTCTCCTTATTATCCAACATATTCACTTATCCAACATTCTGCCGGCCCGTTTACGTTGGATAAGCGAGACTCTACTGTATATATATATATATATATATATATATATATATATATATATATATAATAATTCCTATGGAGTAAACAACAAAACCACCGGACCAAATCACACCAGCGTCTCAGCAAAAATGGCTAGGCGTGTCAGTGCTGACACGCGTGTCAAAGGTTGGCCATCACTGCCTGAGACCATGGCTGCTCTGGGGTGACAATAATGTGAATTCCTACAGAGAGGCGCCTGAGCCCCAAAGGCCTGAATCTGGTGGGTAAATACTCAGCCAAGGAGCCCCAGGGTATGAATGGTTTTACGGAAACTGTTGGCCATTGTTTAATGGTTAATTCAATGCTCTGTACTTGTCGGGATGGATCTGGGGAGGGAGTTCAGCACTCCTTCAAGATCCAGACTCCCAGCCCTCATTGCAAGGTGAATCCCAGGTGTAACTACTGTGGAAGTTCCAGGTCAGTTGCAACATGCCTGGAGTCGGGGTGTCATCCGTCCTCCGGGCAAGGCCCCGCTCACCTGCTGGCTGGGATCCTCTTCTCGGAAGACGAAGGCGCTGCGGAAGCCTCTTTGCAGAGTGGCATGGATCACGAGCCTCAGGGACTTGAATCTCATCTGGAAAGGAAAAGAGGGAGAGTCCGACCTGGCATGACTCCCTTCCGTTTTGGGAAATGATAAAAGCCATGCTCCGGGAGAAGGGGTGTTCTTTTCTGACCACTTTGTGGGAAACTAGGTTTTACCACCAGAGGAGGCACTGATTCTTAGCGTTGATTCTGCTGCCCTGGAGACACTGCTGCCCTGGAGACTCACTTTCTGCTGCCTTGGAGACTCGGCTGCCTTGGAGGCTCACTTTCTGCTGCCCCGGAGGCTCACTTTCTGCTGCCCCGGAGGCTCACTTTCTGCTGCCCCGGAGGCTCACTTTCTGCTGCCCTGGAGGCTCACTTTCTGCTGCCCTGGAGACTCACTTTCTGCTGCCCTGGAGGCTCACTTTCTGCTGCCCTGGGACTCACTTTCTGCGGCCCTGGAGGCTCACTTTCTGCTGCCCTGGAGACTCACTTTCTGCTGCCCTGGAGGCTCACTTTCTGCTGCCCTGGAGGCTCACTTTCTGCTGCCCCGGAGGCTCACTTTCTGCTGCCCCGGAGGCTCACTTTCTGCTGCCCTGGAGGCTCAATTTCTGCGGCCCTGGAGGCTCACTTTCTGCTGCCCTGGAGGCTCACTTTCTGCTGCCCTGGAGACTCACTTTCTGCTGCCCCGGAGGCTCACTTTCTGCTGCCCCGGAGGCTCACTTTCTGCGGCCCTGGAGGCTCACTTTCTGCGGCCCTGGAGGCTCACTTTCTGCTGCCCTGGAGGCTCACTTTCTGCTGCCCTGGAGACTCACTTTCTGCTGCCCTGGAGGCTCACTTTCTGCTGCCCTGGAGGCTCACTTTCTGCTGCCCCGGAGGCTCACTTTCTGCTGCCCTGGAGGCTCAATTTCTGCGGCCCTGGAGGCTCAATTTCTGCGGCCCTGGAGGCTCACTTTCTGCTGCCCTGGAGGCTCACTTTCTGCTGCCCTGGAGGCTCACTTTCTGCTGCCCCGGAGGCTCACTTTCTGCTGCCCCGGAGGCTCACTTTCTGCTGCCCTGGAGGCTCACTTTCTGCGGCCCTGGAGGCTCACTTTCTGCGGCCCTGGAGGCTCACTTTCTGCTGCCCTGGAGGCTCACTTTCTGCTGCCCTGGAGACTCACTTTCTGCTGCCCTGGAGGCTCACTTTCTGCTGCCCTGGAGACTCACTTTTGCTGCCTTGGAGACTCACTTTCTGCTGCCTTGGCGACTCACTTTCTGCTGCCCTGGAGACTCATTTTCTGCTGCCCTGGAGACTCACTTTGGGTTGGGCTTTTCCTGCCTGATGGGGGGCTGGACTGGATGGCCTTTGGGTTCCCTTCCAACTGTGTGACCCTATGACCCTCTTGGGCCTGGAGAGCCCTGCCTGTCAGCTTTGGAGGCCCTTACCGCTGTCAACGACTTCATCCAAAGGTTGCCGGACAAGAGGAAGCTGACCTCTCCATTGGCCGCCAGGTTCACGCTGCAGTCGATGGAGATGACGTCCGAATTGCTGCGATTCTGGAGGAAAAGGGGAGAAAAGCAGAGGCGGGTCGGATGGACAGACGGACGGAAATGCCCTGCGAACCCTCCCTTGTGCCCCGTGCATCTGGCCCAGTTCCCCACCCCCACCCCGTTCTGCATAAGGTCCAGGGTGGTAGAAAGAAAGGACTTGTGTCCGTTGGAGGCACAACTTCTGAACACGCCTGGCACAGATGTGGGCGAAACGTCAGGAGAGAATGCTGCTTCTGGAACATGGCCAGGCAGCCATGATTCTGGCCATGAACACAGCAACCCATGATTCTGGCCATGAATGCCTTCGGCAATACAATATTAATCATCATCTATTTTATTTGCATATACAGTAGAGTCTCACTTATCCAACCGTCACTTATCCGACATTCTGTATTATCCACCGCAGTTTGCCTTTTAGTAGTCAGTGTTTTTGTAGTTGATATTTCAATACACTGTGAAGTTTTGGTGCTAAATTCGTAAATACAGCTATTACTACGTACGCTACCGTGTATTGAACTGCTTTTTCTGTTGATTTGTTGTAAAACATGATGTTTTGGTGCTTAATTTGTAAAATCATAATGAAATTTGGTGTTTAATAGGCTTTTCCTGAATCATTTTCGCTTATCCAATGTTCTGCTGTCCCGTTTATGTCGGATAAGTGAGACTCTACTGTATAAGGCAAACATTCAGTGCCTTTTTTATGCAGTTGAATCAGCTTTTCCCATGTTTTTTTAATGGCAGAACCAATTAGGAAATGACATTTGCAACCCAGGAACAAAAATGGTGTCACATAGTATAACGTGAACCGGAAGCTGGGCTGGGCTTACCAGCTGGGGATGGCGGCCCAAGTCCTCGTCCAAGGGCACCCGGCGGTAGTCCGTATTGTTGCCCCCAATGTGTCATTTCCTAGTTCCCTGAGAGACGGACAGAGAGAAAAAGAGACGGACGGGCCTTGAGAATAACTCCATAACGGAAATTGTGACTTTATGGCTACGAGGATGCCAGCAACGGTGGTCCCGTGAGGAGGAAGGGCTATTTCGTGGCTGTCCTGATCTCCGATCTTTGACATCTCCGGACACAGAGCAAGCGCTGACAAAGAACAGATGCCAGCCATAAAACGGGCCAGCCATAAAACCTCAATTACCCTCTGGTATGTGAGAGCCCCTATATAAATGGGCTACAGAGAAGATTCTGGTATTCTGTGCAATAATGATGTCATGATCTCCGATCTTTGACATCTCTGGACACAGAGCAAGCGCTGACAAAAAACAGATGCCAGCCATAAAAGGGGCCAGCCATAAAACCTCAGTGACCCTCTGGTATGTGAGAGCCCCTATATAAATGGGCCAAAGAGAAGATTCTGTAAAATAATGATGTCATGATCTCCGATCTTTGACATCTCCAGACACAGAGCAAGCGCTGACAAAGAACAGATGCCAGCCATAACCATTGACTGGCTTCGTAGAGATTGCCACTCCCGGGACCGCTCCTCATGTCTTCTTATTGGACTGGAAGACAGATTGTTAGTGGAGGAATTGTTCTCACTTGGGCCCAAATTACAACTGCGGGGCATCACTCTTAGAAGGGTATTAGTAGATCCATTGATTCGCCCCTTGGTTAGCGGGCTGAACTCCGATACACAAGATCTAATAATATCAAACAACGGGGTTGAATGCTCGCTGGCCCCCCTTTCAGAGTTCCACTTTGAGACCCCCTCCCCAATTTTAAGTTGTGCCAGTTCCACCTCCCAATCCCGCCCACAGACATTACCTTTGTTTAGCCCCCTTTCAATGTCAGATGACGTCATGTCAGATGATTACCTCTCTCTCCCACAAATGGAGATGGGTTCCTTCCTTAAACAAACAAATACTTTTGGGGGCTCCCAATCCCAGGACAGTTGACTAACCCCTTTAGAAGGCAATCTTAATCAGCCAATCCATCAGCGGGAAGAGGGTTCCCACGGGTGGGGCACCATCGAGGTGGTGTGGGGAAGGAGGAAGAGGAAGAGCGGTCACTTGCGACCCAGGGAGAAGCGCAACAGAGTTTTTGCGACCCTGGAGAGGAATAGGTGTGGTAGTCTTCAGGACAGACCCCCCGGCCTTAAGGTTCTGCTTTTGAACGTTAGCACAATGGTAAGTACTGGGCTTTATAGAATGAACCCCTTGCAATGAAAGGAGGATCCACAAGGAACATAATGCCATGCACTGGGTTTACAGAATGAACCACTTGCAATGAAAGCAAATCCACAATGAACAAAATGGGCGTTGTAGTATGAACCAGTCGCAATGAATTAAGCGTACATAATGAACACAATGCTATGTACTGGGCTTTACAGAATGAACTAGTTGCAATGAAATAAGGGTCCATAAGGAACATAATCCTATATACTGGGCTTTACAGAATTGACCACTTGCAATGAAATAAGGGTCCACAATGATCACAATGCTATGTACTGGGCTTTACAGAATTAACCAATTGCAATGAAATAAGGGTCCACAATGATCAGGACGGTATTTAATGGGCTTTGAAGATTGAACCAGTTGCAATGAAATAAGGTTCCACAAAGGTCACAATGCTACGTACTGGGCTTTACAGAATCAACCACTAGCAATGAGAGAAGGGTCCATAATGATCACATGCTACGTACTGGGCTTTACAGAATGAACCAGTTACAATGAAATAAGGTTCCACAATTAGCACAATGGTAAGTACTGGGCTTTACAGAATGAACCAGTTGCAATGAAAGCAGGATCCAGAATGAACAAAATGCTATGTACTGGTCTTTACAGAATGAACCTCTTGCAATGAAAGCAAGATCCACAAATGAACATAATGCTTTGAACTGGGCTTTACGGAAGAAGCCATTTGCAATGAAAGAAGGGTCCCTAATGATCACAATGCTACGTACTGGGCTTTACAGAATTAACCACTTGCAATGAAATAAGGGTCCACAATGAGCACAATCCTATGTACTGGGCTTTACAGAATGAACAATTGCAAAGAAATAAGGGTCCACAATGATCACAATGCTACGTACTGGGCTTTACAGAATTAACCAATTGCAATGAAATAAGGGTCCACAAAGGTCACAATGCTATGTACTGGGCTTTACAGAATGAACCACTAGCAATGAAACAAGGGTCCATAATTAGCACAATGGTAAGTACTGGGCTTTATAGAATGAACCCCTTGCAATGAAAGGAGGATCCACAAGGAACATAATGTCATGCACTGGGTTTACAGAATGAACCAGTTGCAATGAAATAAGGGTCCACAATGATCACAATGCTATGTACTGGGCTTTACAGAAGTAACCACTTGCAATGAAAGCAAGATCCACAAATGAACATAATGCTTTAAACTGGGCTTTACGGAAGAAACCACTTGCAATGAAAGAAGGGTCCCTAACGATCACAATGCTATGTACTGGGCTTTACAGAATGAACCACTAGCAATGAAACAAGGGTCCATAATTAGCACAATGGTAAGTACTGGGCTTTATAGAATGAACCCCTTGCAATGAAAGGAGGATCCACAAGGAACATAATGTCATGCACTGGGTTTACAGAATGAACCAGTTGCAATGAAATAAGGGTCCACAATGATCACAATGCTATGTACTGGGCTTTACAGAAGTAACCACTTGCAATGAAAGCAAGATCCACAAATGAACATAATGCTTTAAACTGGGCTTTACGGAAGAAACCACTTGCAATGAAAGAAGGGTCCCTAACGATCACAATGCTATGTACTGGGCTTTACAGAATTAACCAATAAGGGTCCACAATTAGCACAATCCTATGTACTGGGCTTTACAGAATGAACCAGTTGCAAAGAAATAAGGGTCCACAATTATCACAATGGTATTTAATGGGCTTTGAAGATTGAACCAGTTGCAATGAAATAAGGTTCCACAAAGGTCACAATGCTACGTACTGGGCTTTACAGAATCAACCACTAGCAATGAAACAAGGGTCCATAATTAGCACAATGGTAAGTACTGGGCTTTATAGAATGAACCCCTTGCAATGAAAGGAGGATCCACAAGGAACATAATGCCATGCACTGGGTTTACAGAATGAACCAGTTGCAATGAAAGCAGGATCCACAATGAACAAAATGCGATGTACTGGTCTTTACAGAATGAACTTGCAATGAAAGCAAGATCCACAAATGAACATAATGCTTTGAACTGGGCTTTACGGAAGAAACCACTTGCAATGAAAGAAGGGTCCCTAATGATCACAATGCTATGTACTGGGCTTTACAGAATGAACCAGTTGCAAAGAAATAAGGGTCCACAATGATCACAATGGTATTTAATGGGCTTTGAAGATTGAACTAGTTGCAAAGAAATAAGGTTCCACTAAGGTCACAATGCTACGTACTGGGCTTTACAGAATCAACCACTAGCAATGAAACAAGGGTCCATAATTAGCACAATGGCAAGTATTGGGCTTTATAGAATGAACCCCTTGCAATGAAAGGAGGATCCACAAGGAACATAATGCCATGCACTGGGTTTACAGAATGAACCAGTTGCAATGAAATAAGGGTCCACAATGATCACAATGCTATGTACTGGGCTTTACAGAAGTAACCACTTGCAATGAAAGCAACATCCACAATGAACAAAATGGGCGTTGTAGTATGAACCAGTTGCAATGAATTAAGCGTACATAATGAACACAATGCTATGTACTCGGCTTTATTTATTTTATTTATTTATTTACAACATTCATATCCCGCCCTTCTCACCCGAAGGGACTCAGGGCGGCGTACAAATTGGCAACAATTCAATGCCTACACATAATTAAAACAGCAATGAAAATCCAATAAAACAATTAAAGCAATATAAAAATATAAAACATATGATTAAAATCCATTCCTCCAAAATCCTCGTGCTGTAGCTGTAAATCAGTCCAGGGTCGTCTTTACCATTTAATCTTCGAAAGCCTGGGCACATAGCCATGTTTTCAGGGCTTTTCTAAAACTCAGAAGGGTTGGAGCGTGTCGTATTTCTCTGGGGAGGGTGTTCCACAGCCGGGGAGCCACCACCGAGAAGGCCCTGTCTCTCGTTCCCACCAGCCGTGCCTGTGAGGCAGGCGGGACCGAGAGCAGGGCCTCACCAGATGACCTTAGGGATCTTCCTGGCTCATAGGAGAAGATACGTTCGGACAAGTAGATTGGGCCAGAACCGTTTAGGGCTTTATAGGTCAAGACCAGCACTTTGAATTGGGCTTGGTAGCATATCGGCAGCCAGTGGAGCTGGCTTAACAAGGGGGTGGTACGCTCCCTGTAAGCTGCCCCAGTTATTAATCTGGCTGCCGCCCGTTGTACTAGTTGGAGCTTCCGGGCCGTCTTCAAAGGCAACCCCACGTAGAAGGCGTTGCAGTAGTCCAAATGAGCTGTAACCAGAGCGTAGACCACCGTGGCCAAGTCAGACCTCCCAAGGAACGGGCGCAGCTCACGCACAAGTCTTAGTTGTGCGAAGGCTCCCCTGGCCACCGCCGAGACCTGGGGTTCCAGGCTCAGCGATGACTACGAATCTGTGTCTTCAAGGGGAGTGCGATCCCGTCCAACACAGGCTGTAACCCTATTCCCTGTTCGGCCCTACGACTGACCAGGAGGACCTCTGTCTTGTCTGGATTCAGTTTCAATTTGTTGGCCCTCATCCAGTCTGACACAGCGGCCAGACACTGGTTCAGGACCTGAACAGCCTCCTTAGTGACAGGTGGGAAGGAGTGACAGAGCTGGACATCATCTGCGTACAGATGACACCGGACCCCGAAACTCCGGATAATCTCTCCCAGTGGCTTCATGTAGATGTTGAACAACATGGGGGACAGTACTGAACCCTGCGGGACCCCACAAGTCAATGGTTGTGGGGCCAAGCAGGTGTCCCCCAATGACACCATCCGGGAACGACCCTCCAGGAAGGACCGGAGCCACTGCAAAACAGTGCCTCCGAGCCCCATCCCAGCGAGGCGCCCCAGAAGGATACCGTGATCGACGGTATCGAAGGCCGCTGAGAGGTCCAGCAGAACCAGCAGGGACACACTCCCCCTGTCCAGTTCCCGGCGTAGATCATCGACTAAGGCGACCAAGGCTGTCTCGGTACCATGCCCCGGCCTGAAGCCAGACTGTGCCGGATCCAGAAAATCGGTATCTACCAAGAATCCCTGGAGTTGTGCGGCCACCACACGTTCCACGACCTTGCCCAAAAAGGGGAGATTGGAAATAGGCCGAAAGTTCTCCAATTGAGTGGGGTCCAGTGATGGCTTCTTCAACAGCGGTTTGATTACAGCCAATTTCAGGCTCGCTGGAAATATGCCTTCCCGAAGGGAGGCATTCACCACCACCTTCACCCACTCGGCCAATCCCCCTCTGGCTTCTCTCACCAGCCAGGATGGGCAGGGGTCTAGGATGCATGTGGTAGCCCTCACCTCTTCAAGCAACTTGTCCACGTCCTCAGGCTGAACCAATTGAAATGAATCCATCAAAATAGGACAAGCAGGTGCTCGTGTTACATCCTCGGAGACTGCCGTTAATATGGTGTCAAAGCCAGAACGGATCAAAGCGACTTTGTCCACAAAGAACCGAGCAAATGCTTCACAGCGGGCTGCCGAGTTGTCAGGGATCCCGTCTTGAGGGACGGGATATAGCAAACCTCTGACAACTCGGAACAGTTCCGCCGGACGGTTCTTTGCCGACACAATATTAGCTGCAAAGAAAACGTTCTTTGCACCATCTATTGCCGCGGCATATGCCCTAAGATAGGAACACAGCCGTGTTCGGTTTGGCCCGCTCGGCTGCGAAGGCCACACGCCCTCTAGTTCCCTCTTTTTTCGCTTCATCACTGCCAACTCCTCAGTAAACCAAGGAGATGGTTTAGCTCGGGTACTCGAGAGGGGACGCTCTGGAGCGATTGTGTCTATTGCCCTAGCTGCCTCCTTGTTCCAGAGGGTGACCAGAGCATCAACAGAATCACCAGCTGAGGTGGCGGGGAATTCCCCAAGAGCCGTCAGGAATCCATCCGGATCCATAAGCCTCCTGGGGCGGACCATTTTAGGTCCACCACCCCTGCGGAGGTTGGGGGATGCAGTGAGTCTAAACCTGATCAGGTGATGGTCAGTCCATGGCAATGGAGCGATGGTGAGCTCCTCCACACTGCCACCTTCCTCCCATCCCTGGCAGAAAACCAAGTCAACTGTGTGCCCCGCTCTGTGGGTAGGGCCAGATACTAATTGGGACAGCCCCATGGTTGCCATGGCGGCCATGAAGTCCTGAGCCGCACCAGAAGGTGTGGTCTCGGCATGGACATTGAGGTCCCCCAGCACAATGAGCCGTTGGGACTCCAAAGCCAGGCCCGAGACCACCCCAGCTAGCTCAGGCAGGGAGACTGTAGTGCAGCGGGGTGGTCGGTACACTAGCAGAATCCCTAAACTGTCCCGACTCCCTACCTTAGATGAGCACACTCAAACAAGGTAGACTGCGGGATGGGGCACCTGGTCAGGGGGATGGACTCCTTATAGACCACTGCAACCCCTCCTCCCCTCCCTCCAGATCTTGGTTGGTGCTGCACGGTATATCCTGGTGGACAAAGCTGGGTGAGGTTAACTCCCCCAGCCTCGTCCAACCAGGTCTCTGTTATGCATGCCAAGTCTGCCCACTCATCCAGAATGAGGTCCTGGATGATTGCAGCTTTACCGTTGACAGACCTGGCGTTCAGCAGCACCACCTTCAGATCGGAGGGTCCGCCAACCTGGGCACCGAACTTTACTATGTCAGGAGGCCGTTTTACATCTTACAAGCACTCTATTTCTCACCCCAGGCCGAATTAAGTTATGCCTCCCTTTCCCGTATCTCCCCCTCCCCTGGATAACTTCGATGCCCCCCCCCCAGCTGCTAAATGCACACCCTCTCCCTACATGGTCTACCATAGTGGTAGACTCACTTTCACACACGAGGATCATATTACCCCTGCTTCCTACTCCTACCACCTTTGAGGGTTATATTGATGTTCTGATTGGAAGCAGTAGTATACTAAGCATAAGGAGTTGGGATGTTAATTTCTTTACCCCAACCCCTATAAAAGTGCTCCAGTGCTTCAGTGTTGTTTGTATTGTTATCTGTGGATGGTAATTGCACTGGCCCAATAGCCTCTAACCACTGCCCTCCTTCCCACCCTCCTATTAGCCTCCCTGACCCTTAATTAATACCCTAGCTACTAAAACACCTTGATTACTACAGATGTTGACTGTGGTTATAACAATCTCAGTGCCAAAGTACTATAGTGCTTAATTCAAGTCCAAAGGAGGGTCCAGCAATAGGTATTTGATGTTATCATAATAAATATTTGATGTAATATAGGTGGTAAGCAGTTTAGTTCATAAAGTGCAGTGCAGCAGTTCAGTTCTACTGGAAAGTGCTTATTGGTGCCCCTTCTACACTTAAAAGTGCTTTAATGACGACAACACTGTACCCCCAAAGTGTTTGACAAACTTCTGGTTTTTAAAGTGCTCAGCAGGCAGCAGCTCAATAGGACAGAAGCTATACAAAGTTCTTTCCCCTCTGTTCTTATTCATTCCAAGGTGAAGTGAGGGAGGGAGGGAGGCTGCAGAGCTGTAGCCAAAGGCAGGATGGTCCCTTAAAGTAAGCTCCACTGTCCTCTTCCTCCAAGGTGTTTCTGGAGTTTGGCAAGTTCCCCTCCGTTCTTATCAACTCACCGGCGTGGAGTGTGGGAGGGAGGCTGCAGAATGAACTAGTTGCAATGAAATAAGGGACCATAAGGAACATAATCCTATATACTGGGCTTTACAGAATTGACCACTTGCAATGAAATAAGGGTCCACAATGATCACAATGCTATGTACTGGGCTTAACAGAATTAACCAATTGCAATGAAATATGGGTCCAGAATGATCACGACGGTATTTAATGGGCTTTGAAGATTGTACCAGTTGCAATGAAATAAGGTTCCACAAAGGTCACAATGCTACGTACTGGGGTTTACAGAATCAACCACTAGCAATGAGAGAAGGGTCCATAATGATCACATGCTACGTACTGGCCTTTACAGAATGAACCAGGTGCAATGAAAGCAGGATCCACAATGAACAAAATGCTATGTTCTGGGCTTTACAGAATGAACTTCTTGCAATAAAAGCAAGATCCACAAATGAACATAATGCTTTGAACTGGGCTTTACAGAAGCAACCACTTGCAATGAAAGAAGGGTCCCTAATGATCACAATGCTATGTACTGGGCTTTACAGAATTAACCACTTGCAATGAAATGTAATGTATTAATGGTAAGTATTAATGGCTTAATAGAATGAACCCCTTGCAAAAAGGAGGATCCACAAGGAACATAATGCCATGCAGTGGGTTTACAGAATGAACAACTTGCAATGAAAGCAGTATCCACAATGAACAAAATGCTATGTGCTGGGCTTTACAGAATGAAGAGTTGCAATGAAATAAGGGTCCACAATGATCACAATGTTATGTACTGGGCTTTACAGAAGTAACCACTTGCAATGAAAGCAACATCCACAATGAACAAAATAGGCGTTGTAGTATGAACCAGTCGCAATGAATTAAGCGTACATGATGAACACAATGCTTTGAACTGGGCTTTACAGAAGCAACCACTTGCAATGAAAGAAGGGTCCCTAATGATCACAATGCTATGTACTGGGCTTTACAGAATGAACCAGTTGCAAAGAAATAAGGGTCCACAATGATCACAATGGTATTTAATGGGCTTTACAGAATCAACCACTAGCAATGAAACAAGGGTCCATAATTAGCACAATGGTAAGTACTGGGCTTTATAGAATGAACCCCTTGCAATGAAAGGAGGATCCACAAGGAACATAATGCCATGCACTGGGTTTACAGAATGAACCAGTTGCAATGAAATAAGGGTCCACAATGGGCTTTTCAGAAGTAACCACTTGCAATGAAAGCAACACCCACAATGAACAAAATGGGTGTTGTAGTATGAACTAGTTGAAATGAAATAAGGGTCCATAAGGAACATAATCCTATATACTGGTCTTTACAGAATTGACCACTTGCAATGAAATAAGGGTCCACAATGATCACAATGCTATGTACTGGGCTTTACAGAATTAACCAATTTCAATGAAATAAAGGTCCACAATTATCACGACGGTATTTAATGGGCTTTGAAGATTGAACCAGTTGCAATGAAATAAGGTTCCACAAAGGTCACAATGCTACGTACTGGGCTTTACAGAATGAACCAGTTACAATGAAATAATGTTACACAATTAGCACAATGGTAAGTACTGGGCTTTACAGAATGAACCAGTTGCAATGAAAGCAGGATCCACAATGAACAAAATGCTATGTGCTGGGCTTTACAGAATGAACCAGTTGCAATGAAATAAGGTTCCACAAAGGTCACAATGCTACGTACTGGGCTTTACAGAATCAACCACTAGCAATGAGAGAAGTGTCCATAATGATCACATGCTACGTACTGGGCTTTACAGAATGAACCAGTTGCAATGAAATAAGGGTCCACAATGATCACGACAGTATTTAATGAGCTTTGAGGATTGAACCAGTTGCAATGAAATAAGGTTCCACAAAGGTCACAATGCTACGTACTGGGCTTTACAGAATCAACCACTAGCAATGAGAAAAGGGTCCATAATGATCACATGCTACGTACTGGGCTTTACAGAATGAACCAGTTACAATGAAATAAGGTTCCACAATTAGTACAGTGGTAAGTACGGGCTTTACAGAATGAACCCCTTGCAATGAAAGCAGTATCCACAATGAACAAAATGCTATGTTCTGGGCTTTACAGAATGAACTTCTTACAATGAAAGCAAGATCCACAAATGAACACAATGCTACGTACTGGGCTTTACAGAATCAACCACTAGCAATGAGAGAAGGGTCCATAATTAGCACAATGGTAAGTACTGGGCTTTATAGAATGAACCCCTTGCAATGAAAGGAGGATCCACAAGTAACATAATGCCCTGCACTGGGTTTACAGAATTAACCACTTGCAATGAAAGCAGTATCCACAATGAACAAAATGCTATGTACTGGTCTTTACAGAATGAACCTCTTGCAATGAAATTAAGATCCACAAATGAACATAATGCTTTGAATTGGGCTTTACAGAAGCAACCACTTGCAATGAAAGAAGGGTCCCTAATGATCACAATGCTATGTACTGGGCTTTACAGAATGAACCAATTGCAATGAAAGAAGGGTCCACAATTAGCACAATGGTAAGTACTGGGCTTTACAGAATGAACCCTTTGCAATGAAAGGAGGATCCACAAGGAACATAATGCCATGCACTATGTTACAGAATGAACCAGTTACAATGAAATAAGGGTCCACAATGATCACAATGCTACGTACTGGGCTTTAGAGAAGCAACCACTTGCAATGAAAGCAACATCCACAATGAACAAAATGGGCGTTGTAGTATGAACCAGTCGCAATGAATGAAGCGTACATAATGAACACAATGCTATGTACTGGGCTTTACAGAAAGAACTAGTTGCAATGAAATTAGAAATTGAGAAAAGGGTCCATAATGATCACAATGCTATGTACTGGGCTTTACAGAATTAACCAGTTGCAAAGAAATAAGGGTCCACAATGATTACAATGGTATTTAATGGGCTTTGAAGATTGAACCAGTTGCAAAGAAATAAGATTCCACAAAGGTCACAATGCTACGTACTTGGCTTTACAGAATCAACCACTAGCAATGAAACAAGGGTCCATAATTAGCACAATGGTCAGTACTGGGCTTTATACAATGAACCCCTTGCAATGAAAGGAGGATCCACAAGGAACATAATGCCATGCACTGGGTTTACAGAATGAACCCCTTGCAAAGAAAGGAGGGTCCACAATGATCACAATGCCATGCACTGCGCTTTACAGAAGCAACCACTTGCATTGAAAGCAACATCCACAATGAACAAAATGGGTGTTGTAGTATGAACCAGTCGCAATGAATTCAGGGTACATAAGGAACATAATCCTATATACTGGGCTTTACAGAATTGACCACTTGCAATGAAAGAAGTGTCCACAATGATCACAATGCTATGTACTGGGCTTTACAGAATTAACCAATTGCAATGAGAGAAGGGTCCATAATGATCACATTCTACATACTGTGCTATACAGAATGAACCACTTGCAATGAAAGCAACATCCACAATGAACAAAAGGGGCGTTGTAGTATGAACCAGTGGCAATGAATTAAGCGTACATAATGAACACAATGCTACGTACTGGGCTTTACAGAATCAACCACTAACAATGAGAGAAGGGTCCATAATGATCTCATGCTATGTACTGGGCTTTACAGAATGGACCAGTTGCAATGAAAGCAGGATCCACAATGATCACAATGCTACGTACTGGGCTTTACAGAATGAACTTCTTGCAATGAAAGCAAGATCCACAAATGAACATAATGCTTTGAACTGGGCTTTACAGAATCAACCACTAGCAATGAAACAAGGGTCCATAATTAGCACAATGGTAAGTACTGGGCTTTATAGAATGAACCCCTTGCAATGAAAGGAGGATCCACAAGGAACATAATGCCATGCACTGGGTTTACAGAAATAACCACTTGCAATGAAAGCAGTATCCACAATGAACAAAATGCTATGTGCTGGGCTTTACAGAATGACCCAGTTGCAATGAAATAAGGGTCCACAATGATCACAATGCTATGTACTGGGTTTTACAAAAGTAACCACTTGCAATGAAAGCAACATCCACAATGAACAAAATGGGCGTTGTAGTATGAACCAGTCGCAATGAATTAAGCGTACGTAATGAACACAATGCTATGTACTGGGCTTTACAGAATGAACTAGTTGCACTGAAATAAGGGTCCACAATGATCACAATGCTATCTACTGGGCTTTACAGGATCAACCACTAGCAATGAGAGAAGGGTCCATAATGATCACATGCTTCGTACTGGCCTTTACAGAATGAACCAGTTACAACGAAATAAGGTTCCACAATTAGCACAATGGTAAGTACTGGGCTTTACAGAATGAACCAGTTGCAATGAAACAGGATTCACAATGAACAAAATGCTATGTACTGGTCTTTACAGAATGGACCTCTTGCAATGAAAGCAATATCCACAAATGAACATAATGCTTTGAACTGGGCTTTACAGAATTAACCACTTGCAATGAAATAAGGGTCCACAATGAGCACAATCCTATGTACTGGGCTTTACAGAATGAACCAGTTGCAATGAAATAAGGGTCCACAATGATGACAATGCTATGTACTGGGCTTTACAGAAGTAACCACTTGCAATGAAAGCAGGATCCACAATGAACAAAATGGGCGTTGTAGTATGAACCAGTCGCAATGAATTAAGTGTACATAATGAACACAATGCTATGTACTGGGCTTTACAGAATGAAATAGTTGCAATGAAATAAGGGTCCATAAGGCACATAATCCTATATACTGGGCTTTACAGAATTGACCACTTCCAATGAAATAAGGGTCCACAATGATCACAATGCTACGTACTGGGCTTTACAGAATTAACCAATTGCAATGAAATAAGGGTCCACAATGATCACGACGGTATTTAATGGGCGTTGAAGATTGAACCAGTTGCAATGAAATAAGGTTCCACAAAGGTCACAATGCTACGTACTGGGCTTTACAGAATCAACCACTAGCAATGAGAGAAGGTTCCATCATTAGCACAATGGTAAGTACTGGGCTTTATAGAATGAACCCCTTGCAATGAAAGGAGGATCCACAAGTAACATAATGCTCTGCACTGGGTTTACAGAATTAACCACTTGCAATGAAAGCAGTATCCACAATGAACAAAATGCTATGTACTGGTCTTTACAGAATGAACCTCTTGCAATGAAATTAAGATCCACAAATGAACATAATGCTTTGAATTGGGCTTTACAGAAGCAACCACTTGCAATGAAAGAAGGGTCCCTAATGATCACAATGCTATGTACTGGGCTTTACAGAATGAACCAATTGCAATGAAAGAAGGGTCCACAATTAGCACAATGGTAAGTACTGAGCTTTACAGAATGAACCCTTTGCAATGAAAGGAGGATCCACAAGGAACATAATGCCAGGCACTGGGTTTACAGAATGAACCAGTTGCAATGAAATAAGGGTCCACCATGATCACAATGCTATGTACTGGGCTTTACAGAATTAACCAGTTGCATAGAAATAAGGGTCCACAATGATTACAATGGTATTTAATGGGCTTTGAAGATTGAACCAGTTGCAAAGAAATAAGGTCCCACAAAGGTCACAATGCTACGTACTGGGCTTTACAGAATCAACCACTAGCAATGAGAGAAGGGTCCATAATGATCACATGCTACGTACTGGGCTTTACAGAATGAACCAGTTACAATGAAATAATATTCCACAATTAGCACAATGGTAAGTACTGGGCTTTACAGAATGAACCCCTTGCAATGAAAGCAGGATCCACAATGAACAAAATGCTATGTTCTGGGCTTTACAGAATGAACTTCTTGCAATAAAAGCAAGATCCACAAATGAACATAATGATTTGAACTGGGCTTTACAGAAGCAACCACTTGCAATGAAAGAAGGGTTCCTAATGATCACAATGCTATGTACTGGGCTTTACAGAATGAACCAATTGCAATGAAAGGAGGATCCACAAGGAACATAATGCCATGCACTGGTTTTACAGAACGAACCAGTTACAATGAAATAAGGGTCCACAATGGTCACAATGCTATGTACTGGGCATTACAGGAGTAAACACTTACAATGAAAGCAACATCCACAATGAACAAAATGGGCGTTGTAGTATGAACTAGTTGAAATGAAATAAGGGTCCATAAGGAACATAATCCTATATACTGGTCTTTACAGAATTGACCACTTGCAATGAAATAAGGGTCCACAATGATCACAATGCTATGTACTGGGCTTTACAGAATCAACCACTAGCAATGAAAGAAGGGTCCATAATTAGCACAATGGTAAGTACTGGGCTTTATAGAATCAACCCCTTGCAATGAAAGGAGGATCCACACGGAACATAATGCCATGCACTGGGTTTACAGAATTAACCACTTGCAATGAAAGCAGTATCCACAATGAACATAATTCTATGTACTGGCCTTTACAGAATGAACTAGTTGCAATGAAATAAGGGTTCATAAGGAACATAATCCTATATACTTGGCTTTACAGAATCAACCACTAGCAATGAGAGAAGGGTCCACAATGATCACATGCTATGTACTGGGCTTTACAGAATGAACCAGTTACAAGTAACCACTTGCAATGAAAGCAACATCCACAATGAACAAAATGGGCGTTGTAGTATGAACCAGTAGCAATGAATTAAGCGTACGTAATGAAGACAATGCTATGTACTGGGCTTTACAGAATGAACTTTACAGAAGTAACCACTTGCAATGAAAGAAAATCCACAATGAACAAAATGGGCGTTGTAGTATGAACCAGTGGCAATGAATTAAGCGTACATAATGAACACAATGCTACGTACTGGGCTTTACAGAATCAACCACTAACAATGAGAGAAGGGTCCATAATGATCTCATGCTACGTACTGGGCTTTACAGAATGGACCAGTTGCAATGAAAGCAGGATCCACAATGATCACAATGCTACGTACTGGGCTTTACAGAATGAACTTCTTGCAATGAAAGCAAGATCCACAAATGAACATAATGCTTTGAACTGGGCTTTACAGAATCAACCACTAGCAATGAAACAAGGGTCCATAATTAGCACAATGGTAAGTACTGGGCTTTATAGAATGAACCCCTTGCAATGAAAGGAGGATCCACAAGGAACATAATGCCATGCACTGGGTTTACAGAAATAACCACTTGCAATGAAAGCAGTATCCACAATGAACAAAATGCTATGTGCTGGGCTTTACAGAATGACCCAGTTGCAATGAAATAAGGGTCCACAATGATCACAATGCTATGTACTGGGTTTTACAAAAGTAACCACTTGCAATGAAAGCAGGATCCACAATGAACAAAATGGGCGTTGTAGTATGAACCAGTCGCAATGAATTAAGTGTACATAATGAACACAATGCTATGTACTGGGCTTTACAGAATGAAATAGTTGCAATGAAATAAGGGTCCATAAGGCACATAATCCTATATACTGGGCTTTACAGAATTGACCACTTCCAATGAAATAAGGGTCCACAATGATCACAATGCTACGTACTGGGCTTTACAGAATTAACCAATTGCAATGAAATAAGGGTCCACAATGATCACGACGGTATTTAATGGGCGTTGAAGATTGAACCAGTTGCAATGAAATAAGGTTCCACAAAGGTCACAATGCTACGTACTGGGCTTTACAGAATCAACCACTAGCAATGAGAGAAGGGTCCATAATTAGCACAATGGTAAGTACTGGGCTTTATAGAATGAACCCCTTGCAATGAAAGGAGGATCCACAAGTAACATAATGCCCTGCACTGGGTTTACAGAATTAACCACTTGCAATGAAAGCAGTATCCACAATGAACAAAATGCTATGTACTGGTCTTTACAGAATGAACCTCTTGCAATGAAATTAAGATCCATAAATGAACATAATGCTTTGAATTGGGCTTTACAGAAGCAACCACTTGCAATGAAAGAAGGGTCCCTAATGATCACAATGCTATGTACTGGGCTTTACAGAATGAACCAATTGCAATGAAAGAAGGGTCCACAATTAGCACAATGGTAAGTACTGGGCTTTACAGAATGAACCCTTTACAATGAAAGGAGGATCCACAAGGAACATAATGCCATGCACTGGGTTTACAGAATGAACCAGTTGCAATGAAATAAGGGTCCACCATGATCACAATGCTATGTACTGGGCTTTACAGAATTAACCAGTTGCATAGAAATAAGGGTCCACAATGATTACAATGGTATTTAATGGGCTTTGAAGATTGAACCAGTTGCAAAGAAATAAGGTTCCACAAAGGTCACAATGCTACGTACTGGGCTTTACAGAATCAACCACTAGCAATGAAAGAAGGGTCCATAATTAGCACAATGGTCAGTACTGGGCTTTATACAATGAACCCCTTGCAATGAAAGGCGAATCCACAAAGAACATAATGCCATGAACTGGGTTTACAGAATGAACCCCTTGCAAAGAAAGGAGGATCCACAAGGAACATAATGCCATGCACTGGGTTTACAGAATGAACCAGTTACAATGAAATAAGGGTCCACAATGATCACAATGCTACGTACTGGGCTTTATAGAAGCAACCACTTGCAATGAAAGCAACATCCACAATGAACAAAATGGGCGTTGTAGTATGAACCAGTCGCAATGAATGAAGCGTACATAATGAACACAATGCTATGTACTGGGCTTTACAGAATGAACTAGTTGCAATGAAATAAGAGTCCACAATGATCACAATGCTATGTACTGGGCTTTACAGAATTAACCAGTTGCAAAGAAATAAGGGTCCACAATGATTACAATGGTATTTAATGGGCTTTGAAGATTGAACCAGTTGCAAAGAAATAAGATTCCACAAAGGTCACAATGCTACATACTGGGCTTTACAGAATCAACCACTAGCAATGAAACAAGGGTCCATAATTAGAACAATGATAAGTACTGGGCTTTATAGAATGAACCCCTTGCAATGAAAGGAGGATCCACAAGGAACATAATGCCATGCACTGGGTTTACAGAATGAACCAGTTGCAATGAAATAAGGGTCCACAATGATCACAATGCTATGTACTGCGCTTTACAGAAGCAACCACTTGCATTGAAAGCAACATCCACAATGAACAAAATGGGTGTTGTAGTATGAACCAGTCGCAATGAATTCAGGGTACATAAGGAACATAATCCTATATACTGGGCTTTACAGAATTGACCACTTGCAATGAAATAAGGGTCCACAATGATCACAATGCTATGTACTGGGCTTTACAGAATTAACCAATTGCAATGAGAGAAGGGTCCATAATGATCACATTCTACGTACTGTGCTATACAGAATGAACCAGTTACAATGAAATAATGTTCCACAATTAGCACAATGGTAAGTACTGGGCTTTACAGAATGAACTTACAATGAAAGCAAGATCAACAAATGAACATAATGCTTTGAACTGGGCATTACAGAAGCAACCACTTGCAATGAAAGATGGGTGTCCTAATGATCACAATGCTACGTACTGGGTTTTACAGAATCAACCACTAGCAATGAAAGAAGGGTCCATAATTAGCACAATGGTAAGTACTGGGCTTTATAGAATGAACCCCTTGCAATGAAAGGAGGATCCACAAGGAACATAATGCTCTGCACTGGGTTTACAGAATTAACCACTTGCAATGAAAGCAGTATCCACAATGAACAAAATGCTATGTACTGGTCTTTACAGAATGAACCTCTTGCAATGAAATTAAGATCCACAAATGAACATAATGCTTTGAATTGGGCTTTACAGAAGCAACCACTTGCAATGAAAGAAGGGTCCCTAATGATCACAATGCTATGTACTGGGCTTTACAGAATGAACCAATTGCAATGAAAGAAGGGTCCACAATTAGCACAATGGTAAGTACTGAGCTTTACAGAATGAACCCTTTGCAATGAAAGGAGGATCCACAAGGAACATAATGCCAGGCACTGGGTTTACAGAATGAACCAGTTGCAATGAAATAAGGGTCCACCATGATCACAATGCTATGTACTGGGCTTTACAGAATTAACCAGTTGCATAGAAATAAGGGTCCACAATGATTACAATGGTATTTAATGGGCTTTGAAGATTGAACCAGTTGCAAAGAAATAAGGTTCCACAAAGGTCACAATGCTACGTACTGGGCTTTACAGAATCAACCACTAGCAATGAGAGAAGGGTCCATAATGATCACATGCTACGTACTGGGCTTTACAGAATGAACCAGTTACAATGAAATAATATTCCACAATTAGCACAATGGTAAGTACTGGGCTTTACAGAATGAACCCCTTGCAATGAAAGCAGGATCCACAATGAACAAAATGCTATGTTCTGGGCTTTACAGAATGAACTTCTTGCAATAAAAGCAAGATCCACAAATGAACATAATGATTTGAACTGGGCTTTACAGAAGCAACCACTTGCAATGAAAGAAGGGTTCCTAATGATCACAATGCTATGTACTGGGCTTTACAGAATGAACCAATTGCAATGAAAGGAGGATCCACAAGGAACATAATGCCATGCACTGGTTTTACAGAACGAACCAGTTACAATGAAATAAGGGTCCACAATGGTCACAATGCTATGTACTGGGCATTACAGGAGTAAACACTTACAATGAAAGCAACATCCACAATGAACAAAATGGGCGTTGTAGTATGAACTAGTTGAAATGAAATAAGGGTCCATAAGGAACATAATCCTATATACTGGTCTTTACAGAATTGACCACTTGCAATGAAATAAGGGTCCACAATGATCACAATGCTATGTACTGGGCTTTACAGAATCAACCACTAGCAATGAAAGAAGGGTCCATAATTAGCACAATGGTAAGTACTGGGCTTTATAGAATCAACCCCTTGCAATGAAAGGAGGATCCACACGGAACATAATGCCATGCACTGGGTTTACAGAATTAACCACTTGCAATGAAAGCAGTATCCACAATGAACATAATTCTATGTACTGGCCTTTACAGAATGAACTAGTTGCAATGAAATAAGGGTTCATAAGGAACATAATCCTATATACTTGGCTTTACAGAATCAACCACTAGCAATGAGAGAAGGGTCCACAATGATCACATGCTATGTACTGGGCTTTACAGAATGAACCAGTTACAAGTAACCACTTGCAATGAAAGCAACATCCACAATGAACAAAATGGGCGTTGTAGTATGAACCAGTAGCAATGAATTAAGCGTACGTAATGAAGACAATGCTATGTACTGGGCTTTACAGAATGAACTTTACAGAAGTAACCACTTGCAATGAAAGAAAATCCACAATGAACAAAATGGGCGTTGTAGTATGAACCAGTGGCAATGAATTAAGCGTACATAATGAACACAATGCTACGTACTGGGCTTTACAGAATCAACCACTAACAATGAGAGAAGGGTCCATAATGATCTCATGCTACGTACTGGGCTTTACAGAATGGACCAGTTGCAATGAAAGCAGGATCCACAATGATCACAATGCTACGTACTGGGCTTTACAGAATGAACTTCTTGCAATGAAAGCAAGATCCACAAATGAACATAATGCTTTGAACTGGGCTTTACAGAATCAACCACTAGCAATGAAACAAGGGTCCATAATTAGCACAATGGTAAGTACTGGGCTTTATAGAATGAACCCCTTGCAATGAAAGGAGGATCCACAAGGAACATAATGCCATGCACTGGGTTTACAGAAATAACCACTTGCAATGAAAGCAGTATCCACAATGAACAAAATGCTATGTGCTGGGCTTTACAGAATGACCCAGTTGCAATGAAATAAGGGTCCACAATGATCACAATGCTATGTACTGGGTTTTACAAAAGTAACCACTTGCAATGAAAGCAGGATCCACAATGAACAAAATGGGCGTTGTAGTATGAACCAGTCGCAATGAATTAAGTGTACATAATGAACACAATGCTATGTACTGGGCTTTACAGAATGAAATAGTTGCAATGAAATAAGGGTCCATAAGGCACATAATCCTATATACTGGGCTTTACAGAATTGACCACTTCCAATGAAATAAGGGTCCACAATGATCACAATGCTACGTACTGGGCTTTACAGAATTAACCAATTGCAATGAAATAAGGGTCCACAATGATCACGACGGTATTTAATGGGCGTTGAAGATTGAACCAGTTGCAATGAAATAAGGTTCCACAAAGGTCACAATGCTACGTACTGGGCTTTACAGAATCAACCACTAGCAATGAGAGAAGGGTCCATAATTAGCACAATGGTAAGTACTGGGCTTTATAGAATGAACCCCTTGCAATGAAAGGAGGATCCACAAGTAACATAATGCCCTGCACTGGGTTTACAGAATTAACCACTTGCAATGAAAGCAGTATCCACAATGAACAAAATGCTATGTACTGGTCTTTACAGAATGAACCTCTTGCAATGAAATTAAGATCCATAAATGAACATAATGCTTTGAATTGGGCTTTACAGAAGCAACCACTTGCAATGAAAGAAGGGTCCCTAATGATCACAATGCTATGTACTGGGCTTTACAGAATGAACCAATTGCAATGAAAGAAGGGTCCACAATTAGCACAATGGTAAGTACTGGGCTTTACAGAATGAACCCTTTACAATGAAAGGAGGATCCACAAGGAACATAATGCCATGCACTGGGTTTACAGAATGAACCAGTTGCAATGAAATAAGGGTCCACCATGATCACAATGCTATGTACTGGGCTTTACAGAATTAACCAGTTGCATAGAAATAAGGGTCCACAATGATTACAATGGTATTTAATGGGCTTTGAAGATTGAACCAGTTGCAAAGAAATAAGGTTCCACAAAGGTCACAATGCTACGTACTGGGCTTTACAGAATCAACCACTAGCAATGAAAGAAGGGTCCATAATTAGCACAATGGTCAGTACTGGGCTTTATACAATGAACCCCTTGCAATGAAAGGCGAATCCACAAAGAACATAATGCCATGAACTGGGTTTACAGAATGAACCCCTTGCAAAGAAAGGAGGATCCACAAGGAACATAATGCCATGCACTGGGTTTACAGAATGAACCAGTTACAATGAAATAAGGGTCCACAATGATCACAATGCTACGTACTGGGCTTTATAGAAGCAACCACTTGCAATGAAAGCAACATCCACAATGAACAAAATGGGCGTTGTAGTATGAACCAGTCGCAATGAATGAAGCGTACATAATGAACACAATGCTATGTACTGGGCTTTACAGAATGAACTAGTTGCAATGAAATAAGAGTCCACAATGATCACAATGCTATGTACTGGGCTTTACAGAATTAACCAGTTGCAAAGAAATAAGGGTCCACAATGATTACAATGGTATTTAATGGGCTTTGAAGATTGAACCAGTTGCAAAGAAATAAGATTCCACAAAGGTCACAATGCTACATACTGGGCTTTACAGAATCAACCACTAGCAATGAAACAAGGGTCCATAATTAGAACAATGATAAGTACTGGGCTTTATAGAATGAACCCCTTGCAATGAAAGGAGGATCCACAAGGAACATAATGCCATGCACTGGGTTTACAGAATGAACCAGTTGCAATGAAATAAGGGTCCACAATGATCACAATGCTATGTACTGCGCTTTACAGAAGCAACCACTTGCATTGAAAGCAACATCCACAATGAACAAAATGGGTGTTGTAGTATGAACCAGTCGCAATGAATTCAGGGTACATAAGGAACATAATCCTATATACTGGGCTTTACAGAATTGACCACTTGCAATGAAATAAGGGTCCACAATGATCACAATGCTATGTACTGGGCTTTACAGAATTAACCAATTGCAATGAGAGAAGGGTCCATAATGATCACATTCTACGTACTGTGCTATACAGAATGAACCAGTTACAATGAAATAATGTTCCACAATTAGCACAATGGTAAGTACTGGGCTTTACAGAATGAACTTACAATGAAAGCAAGATCAACAAATGAACATAATGCTTTGAACTGGGCATTACAGAAGCAACCACTTGCAATGAAAGATGGGTGTCCTAATGATCACAATGCTACGTACTGGGTTTTACAGAATCAACCACTAGCAATGAAAGAAGGGTCCATAATTAGCACAATGGTAAGTACTGGGCTTTATAGAATGAACCCCTTGCAATGAAAGGAGGATCCACAAGGAACATAATGCAATGCACTGGGTTTACAGAATTAACCACTTGCAATGAAAGCAGCATCCACAATGAACACAATTCTATGTACTGGCCTTTACAGAATGAACTAGTTGCAATGAAATAAGGGTTCATAAGGAACATAATCCTATATACTTGGCTTTACAGAATCAACCACTAGCAATGAGAGAAGGGTCCACAATGATCACATGCTACGTACTGGCCTTTACAGAATGAACCAGTTACAATGAAATAAGGTTCCACAATTAGCACAATGGTAAGTACTGGGCTTTACAGAATGAACCAGTTGCAATGAAACAGGATTCACAATGAACAAAATGCTATGTACTGGTCTTTACAGAATGGACCTCTTGCAATGAAAGCAATATCCACAAATGAACATAATGCTTTGAACTGGGCTTTACAGAATTAACCACTTGCAATGAAATAAGGGTCCACAATGAGCACAATGGTAAGTACTGGGCTTTACACAATGAACCCTTTGCAATGAAAGGAGGATCCACGAGGAACATAATGCCATGCACTGGGTTTACAGAATGAACCAGTCGCAATGAATGAAGCGTACATAATGAACACAATGCTATGTACTGGGCTTTACAGAATGAAATAGTTGCAATGAAAGAAGGGTCCCTAATGATCACAATGCTATGTACTGGGCTTTACAGAATTAACCCCTTGCAATGAAACAAGGGTCCACAATGAGCACAATCCTATGTACTGGGCTTTACAGAATTAACCAATTGCAAAGAAATAAGGGTCCACAATGATCAGAATGGTATTTAATGGGCTTTGAAGATTGAACGAGTTGCAAAGAAATAAGGTTCCACAAAGTTCACAATGCTACGTACTGGGCTGTACAGAATCAACCACTAGCAATGAAACAAGGGTCCATAATTAGCACAATGGTAAGTACTGGGCTTTATAGAATGAACCCCTTGCAATGAAAGGAGGATCCACAAGGAACATAATGCCATGCACTGGGTTTACAGAATGAACCACTTGCAATGAAATAAGGGTCCACAATGATCACAATGCTATGTACTGGGCTTTTCAGAAGTAACCACTTGCAATGAAAGCAACACCCACAATGAACAAAATGGGCGTTGTAGTATGAACTAGTTGAAATGAAATAAGGGTCCATAAGGAACTTAATCCTATATAATGGTCTTTACCGAATTGACCACTTGCAATGAAATAAGGGTCCACAATGATCACAATGCTATGTACTGGGCTTTACAGAATGAACTAGTTGCATTGAAATAAGGGTCCATAAGGAACATAATCCTATATACTGGGCTTTACAGAATTGACCACTTGCAATGAAATAAGGGTCCACAATGAGCACAATCCTATGTACTGGGCTTTACAGAATGAATTAGTTGCATTGAAATAAGGGTCCATAAGGAACATAATCCTATATACTGGGCTTTACAGAATTGACCACTTGCAATGAAATAAAGGTCCACAATGATCACAATGCTATGTACTGGGCTTTACAGAATTAAGCAATTGCAATGAAATAAGGGTCCACAATGATCACGATGGTATTTAATGGGCTTTGAAGATTGAACCAGTTGCAATGAAATAAGGTTCCACAAAGGTCACAATGCTACGTACTGGGCTTTACAGAATCAACCACTAGCAATGAGAGAAGGGTCCATAATGATCACATGCTACGTACTGGGCTTTACAGAATGAACCAGTTACAATGAAATAATGTTCCACAATTAGCACAATGGTAAGTACAGGGCTTTACAGAATGAACCCCTTGCAATGAAAGCAGGATCCACAATGGACAAAATGCTATGTTCTGGGCTTTACAGAATGAACTTCTTGCAATAAAAGCAAGATCCACAAATGAACATAATGATTTGAACTGGGCTTTACAGAAGCAACCCCTTGCAATGAAAGAAGGGTTCCTAATGATCACAATGCTATGTACTGGGCTTTACAGAATTAACCAATTGCAATGAAAGGAGGATCCACAAGGAACATAATGCCATGCACTGGTTTTACAGAACGAACCAGTTACAATGAAATAAGGGTCCACAATGGTCACAATGCTATGTACTGGGCATTACAGGAGTAAACACTTACAATGAAAGCAACATCCACAATGAACAAAATGGGCGTTGTAATATGAACCAGTCGCAATGAATTAAGCGTACATAATGAACACAATGCTATGTACTGGGCTTTACAGAATGAACTAGTTGCAATGAAATAAGGGTCCATAAGGAACATAATCCTATATACTGGGCTTTAGAGAATTGACCACTTGCAATGAAATAAGGGTCCACAATGATCACAATGCTACGTACTGGGCTTTACAGAAGCAACCACTTGCAATGAAAGCAACATCCACAATGAACAAAATGGGCGTTGTAGTATGAACCAGTCGCAATGAATTAAGCGTACATAATGAACACAATTCTATGTACTGGCCTTTACAGAATGAACAAATGTTCCACAAAGGTCACAATGCTAGGTACTGGTCTTTACAGAATCAACCACTAGCAATGAGAGAAGGGTCCATAATGATCACATGCTACGTACTGGCCTTTACAGAATGAACCAGTTACAATGAAATAAGGTTCCACAATTAGCACAGTGGTAAGTACTGGGCTTTACCGAATGAACCAGTTGCAATGAAACAGGAACCACAATGAACAAAATGCTATGTACTGGTCTTTACAGAATGGACCTCTTGCAATGAAAGCAAGATCCACAAATGAACATAATGCTTTGAACTGGGCTTTACAGAAGCAACCACTTGCAATGAAAGAAGGGTCCCTAATGATCACAATGCTACGTACTGGGCTTTACAGAATGAACCAGTTACAATGAAATAAGGTTCCACAATTAGCACAATGATAAGTACTGGGCTTTACAGAATGAACCAGTTGCAATGAAAGCAGGATCCACAATGAACAAAATGCTATGTACTGGTCTTTACAGAATGAACCTCTTGCAATGAAAGCAAGATCCACAAATGAACATATTGAATTGGGCTTTACAGAATCAACCACTAGCAATGAAACAAGGGTCCATAATTAGCACAATAGTAAGTACTGGGCTTTATAGAATGAACCCCTTGCAATGAAAGGAGGATCCACAAGGAACATAATGCCATGCACTGGGTTTACAGAAATAACCACTTGCAATGAAAGCAGTATCCACAATGAACAAAATGCTATGTGCTGGGCTTTACAGAATGAACCAGTTGCAATGAAATAAGGTTCCACAAATGTCACAATGCTACGTACTGGGCTTTACAGAATCAAACACTAGCAATTAGAGAAGTGTCCATAATGATCACATGCTACGTACTGGGTTTACAGAATGAACCAGTTGGAATGAAATAAGGGTCCACAATGATCACAATGCTATGTACTGGGCTTTACAGAAACAACCACTTGCAATGAAAGCAACATCCACAATGAATAAAATGGGCGCTGTAGTATGAACCAGTCGCAATGAATTAAGCGTACATAATGAAAACAATGCTATGTACTGGGCTTTACAGAATGAACTAGTTGCAATGAAATAAGGGTCCATAAGGAACATAATCCTATATCCTCGGCTTTATAGAATTGACCACTTGCAATGAAATAAGGGTTCACAATGATCACAATGCTATGTACTAGGCTTTACAGAATGGACTTCTTGCAATAAAAGCAAGATCCACAAATGAACATAATGATTTGACCTGGGCTTTACAGAAGCAACGACTTGCAATGAAAGAAGGGTCCCTAATGATCAGAATGCTATGTACTGGGCTTTACAGAATGAACCAATTGCAATGAAAGAAGGGTCCACAATTAGCACAATGGTAAGTACTGGGCTTTACAGAATGAACCCTTTGCAATGAAAGGAGGATCCACAAGGAACATAATGCCATGCACTGGGTTTACAGAATGAACCAGTTGCAATGAAATAAGGCTCCACAATGATCACAATGCTATGTACTGGGCTTTACAGAAGCAACCACTTGCATTGAAAGCAACATCCGCAATGAATAAAATGGGCGTTATAGTATGAACCAGTCGCAATGAATTAAGCGTACATAATGAAAACAATGCTATGTACTGGGCTTCACAGAATGAACTAGTTGCAATGAAATAAGTGTCCATAAGGAACATAATCCTATATACTCGGCTTTACAGAATTGACCACTTGCAATGAAATAAGGTTCCACAAAGGTCACAATGCTACGTACTGGGCTTTACAGAATCAACCACTAGCAATGAAAGCAACATCCACAATGAACAAAATGGGCGTTGTAGTATGAACCAGTCGCAATGAATGAAGCGTACATAATGAACACAATGCTATGTACTGGGCTTTACAGAATGAACTAGTTGCAATGAAATAAGAGTCCACAATGATCACAATGCTATGTACTGGGCTTTACAGAATTAACCAGTTGCAAAGAAATAAGGGTCCACAATGATTACAATGGTATTTAATGGGCTTTGAAGATTGAACCAGTTGCAAAGAAATAAGATTCCACAAAGGTCACAATGCTACATACTGGGCTTTACAGAATCAACCACTAGCAATGAAACAAGGGTCCATAATTAGAACAATGATAAGTACTGGGCTTTATAGAATGAACCCCTTGCAATGAAAGGAGGATCCACAAGGAACATAATGCCATGCACTGGGTTTACAGAATGAACCAGTAGCAATGAAATAAGGGTCCACAATGATCACAATGCTATGTACTGCGCTTTACAGAAGCAACCACTTGCATTGAAAGCAACATCCACAATGAACAAAATGGGTGTTGTAGTATGAACCAGTCGCAATGAATTCAGGGTACATAAGGAACATAATCCTATATACTGGGCTTTACAGAATTGACCACTTGCAATGAAATAAGGGTCCACAATGATCACAATGCTATGTACTGGGCTTTACAGAATTAACCAATTGCAATGAGAGAAGGGTCCATAATGATCACATTCTACGTACTGTGCTATACAGAATGAACCAGTTACAATGAAATAATGTTCCACAATTAGCACAATGGTAAGTACTGGGCTTTACAGAATGAACTTACAATGAAAGCAAGATCAACAAATGAACATAATGCTTTGAACTGGGCATTACAGAAGCAACCACTTGCAATGAAAGATGGGTGTCCTAATGATCACAATGCTACGTACTGGGTTTTACAGAATCAACCACTAGCAATGAAAGAAGGGTCCATAATTAGCACAATGGTAAGTACTGGGCTTTATAGAATGAACCCCTTGCAATGAAAGGAGGATCCACAAGGAACATAATGCAATGCACTGGGTTTACAGAATTAACCACTTGCAATGAAAGCAGCATCCACAATGAACACAATTCTATGTACTGGCCTTTACAGAATGAACTAGTTGCAATGAAATAAGGGTTCATAAGGAACATAATCCTATATACTTGGCTTTACAGAATCAACCACTAGCAATGAGAGAAGGGTCCACAATGATCACATGCTACGTACTGGCCTTTACAGAATGAACCAGTTACAATGAAATAAGGTTCCACAATTAGCACAATGGTAAGTACTGGGCTTTACAGAATGAACCAGTTGCAATGAAACAGGATTCACAATGAACAAAATGCTATGTACTGGTCTTTACAGAATGGACCTCTTGCAATGAAAGCAATATCCACAAATGAACATAATGCTTTGAACTGGGCTTTACAGAATTAACCACTTGCAATGAAATAAGGGTCCACAATGAGCACAATGGTAAGTACTGGGCTTTACACAATGAACCCTTTGCAATGAAAGGAGGATCCACGAGGAACATAATGCCATGCACTGGGTTTACAGAATGAACCAGTCGCAATGAATGAAGCGTACATAATGAACACAATGCTATGTACTGGGCTTTACAGAATGAAATAGTTGCAATGAAAGAAGGGTCCCTAATGATCACAATGCTATGTACTGGGCTTTACAGAATTAACCCCTTGCAATGAAACAAGGGTCCACAATGAGCACAATCCTATGTACTGGGCTTTACAGAATTAACCAATTGCAAAGAAATAAGGGTCCACAATGATCAGAATGGTATTTAATGGGCTTTGAAGATTGAACGAGTTGCAAAGAAATAAGGTTCCACAAAGTTCACAATGCTACGTACTGGGCTGTACAGAATCAACCACTAGCAATGAAACAAGGGTCCATAATTAGCACAATGGTAAGTACTGGGCTTTATAGAATGAACCCCTTGCAATGAAAGGAGGATCCACAAGGAACATAATGCCATGCACTGGGTTTACAGAATGAACCACTTGCAATGAAATAAGGGTCCACAATGATCACAATGCTATGTACTGGGCTTTTCAGAAGTAACCACTTGCAATGAAAGCAACACCCACAATGAACAAAATGGGCGTTGTAGTATGAACTAGTTGAAATGAAATAAGGGTCCATAAGGAACTTAATCCTATATAATGGTCTTTACCGAATTGACCACTTGCAATGAAATAAGGGTCCACAATGATCACAATGCTATGTACTGGGCTTTACAGAATGAACTAGTTGCATTGAAATAAGGGTCCATAAGGAACATAATCCTATATACTGGGCTTTACAGAATTGACCACTTGCAATGAAATAAGGGTCCACAATGAGCACAATCCTATGTACTGGGCTTTACAGAATGAATTAGTTGCATTGAAATAAGGGTCCATAAGGAACATAATCCTATATACTGGGCTTTACAGAATTGACCACTTGCAATGAAATAAAGGTCCACAATGATCACAATGCTATGTACTGGGCTTTACAGAATTAAGCAATTGCAATGAAATAAGGGTCCACAATGATCACGATGGTATTTAATGGGCTTTGAAGATTGAACCAGTTGCAATGAAATAAGGTTCCACAAAGGTCACAATGCTACGTACTGGGCTTTACAGAATCAACCACTAGCAATGAGAGAAGGGTCCATAATGATCACATGCTACGTACTGGGCTTTACAGAATGAACCAGTTACAATGAAATAATGTTCCACAATTAGCACAATGGTAAGTACAGGGCTTTACAGAATGAACCCCTTGCAATGAAAGCAGGATCCACAATGGACAAAATGCTATGTTCTGGGCTTTACAGAATGAACTTCTTGCAATAAAAGCAAGATCCACAAATGAACATAATGATTTGAACTGGGCTTTACAGAAGCAACCACTTGCAATGAAAGAAGGGTTCCTAATGATCACAATGCTATGTACTGGGCTTTACAGAATGAACCAATTGCAATGAAAGGAGGATCCACAAGGAACATAATGCCATGCACTGGTTTTACAGAACGAACCAGTTACAATGAAATAAGGGTCCACAATGGTCACAATGCTATGTACTGGGCATTACAGGAGTAAACACTTACAATGAAAGCAACATCCACAATGAACAAAATGGGCGTTGTAATATGAACCAGTCGCAATGAATTAAGCGTACATAATGAACACAATGCTATGTACTGGGCTTTACAGAATGAACTAGTTGCAATGAAATAAGGGTCCATAAGGAACATAATCCTATATACTGGGCTTTAGAGAATTGACCACTTGCAATGAAATAAGGGTCCACAATGATCACAATGCTACGTACTGGGCTTTACAGAAGCAACCACTTGCAATGAAAGCAACATCCACAATGAACAAAATGGGCGTTGTAGTATGAACCAGTCGCAATGAATTAAGCGTACATAATGAACACAATTCTATGTACTGGCCTTTACAGAATGAACAAATGTTCCACAAAGGTCACAATGCTAGGTACTGGTCTTTACAGAATCAACCACTAGCAATGAGAGAAGGGTCCATAATGATCACATGCTACGTACTGGCCTTTACAGAATGAACCAGTTACAATGAAATAAGGTTCCACAATTAGCACAGTGGTAAGTACTGGGCTTTACAGAATGAACCAGTTGCAATGAAACAGGAACCACAATGAACAAAATGCTATGTACTGGTCTTTACAGAATGGACCTCTTGCAATGAAAGCAAGATCCACAAATGAACATAATGCTTTGAACTGGGCTTTACAGAAGCAACCACTTGCAATGAAAGAAGGGTCCCTAATGATCACAATGCTACGTACTGGGCTTTACAGAATGAACCAGTTACAATGAAATAAGGTTCCACAATTAGCACAATGATAAGTACTGGGCTTTACAGAATGAACCAGTTGCAATGAAAGCAGGATCCACAATGAACAAAATGCTATGTACTGGTCTTTACAGAATGAACCTCTTGCAATGAAAGCAAGATCCACAAATGAACATATTGAATTGGGCTTTACAGAATCAACCACTAGCAATGAAACAAGGGTCCATAATTAGCACAATAGTAAGTACTGGGCTTTATAGAATGAACCCCTTGCAATGAAAGGAGGATCCACAAGGAACATAATGCCATGCACTGGGTTTACAGAAATAACCACTTGCAATGAAAGCAGTATCCACAATGAACAAAATGCTATGTGCTGGGCTTTACAGAATGAACCAGTTGCAATGAAATAAGGTTCCACAAATGTCACAATGCTACGTACTGGGCTTTACAGAATCAAACACTAGCAATTAGAGAAGTGTCCATAATGATCACATGCTACGTACTGGGTTTACAGAATGAACCAGTTGGAATGAAATAAGGGTCCACAATGATCACAATGCTATGTACTGGGCTTTACAGAAACAACCACTTGCAATGAAAGCAACATCCACAATGAATAAAATGGGCGCTGTAGTATGAACCAGTCGCAATGAATTAAGCGTACATAATGAAAACAATGCTATGTACTGGGCTTTACAGAATGAACTAGTTGCAATGAAATAAGGGTCCATAAGGAACATAATCCTATATCCTCGGCTTTATAGAATTGACCACTTGCAATGAAATAAGGGTTCACAATGATCACAATGCTATGTACTAGGCTTTACAGAATGGACTTCTTGCAATAAAAGCAAGATCCACAAATGAACATAATGATTTGACCTGGGCTTTACAGAAGCAACGACTTGCAATGAAAGAAGGGTCCCTAATGATCACAATGCTATGTACTGGGCTTTACAGAATGAACCAATTGCAATGAAAGAAGGGTCCACAATTAGCACAATGGTAAGTACTGGGCTTTACAGAATGAACCCTTTGCAATGAAAGGAGGATCCACAAGGAACATAATGCCATGCACTGGGTTTACAGAATGAACCAGTTGCAATGAAATAAGGCTCCACAATGATCACAATGCTATGTACTGGGCTTTACAGAAGCAACCACTTGCATTGAAAGCAACATCCGCAATGAATAAAATGGGCGTTATAGTATGAACCAGTCGCAATGAATTAAGCGTACATAATGAAAACAATGCTATGTACTGGGCTTCACAGAATGAACTAGTTGCAATGAAATAAGTGTCCATAAGGAACATAATCCTATATACTCGGCTTTACAGAATTGACCACTTGCAATGAAATAAGGTTCCACAAAGGTCACAATGCTACGTACTGGGCTTTACAGAATCAACCACTAGCAATGATAGAAGGGTCCATAGTGATCACATGCTACGTACTGGGCTTTACATAATGAACCAGTTACAATGAAATAAGGTTCCACAATTAGCACAATGGTAAGTACTGGGTTTTACAGAATGAACCCCTTGCAATGAAAGCAGGATACACAATGAACAAAATGCTATGTTCTGGGCTTTACAGAATGAACTTCTTACAATGAAAGCAAGATCCACAAATGAACATAATGCTTTGAACTGGGCATTACAGAAGCAACCACTTGCAATGAAAGATGGGTCCATAATTAGCACAATGGTAAGTACTGGGCTTTATAGAATGAACCCCTTGCAATGAAAGAAGGGTCCATAATTAGCACAATGGTAAGTACTGGGCTTTATAGAATGAATCCCTTGCAATGAAAGGAGGATCCACAAAGAACATAATGCCATGCACTGGGTTTACAGAATTAACCACTTGCAATTAAAGCAGTATCCACAATGAACACAATTCTATGTACTGGCCTTTACAGAATGAACCAGTTGCAAAGAAATAAGGTTCCACAATTAGCACAATGATAAGTACTGGGCTTTACAGAATGAACCAGTTGCAATGAAAGCAGGATCCACAATGAACAAAATGCTATGTACTGGTCTTTACAGAATGAACCTCTTGCAATGAAAGCAAGATCCACAAATGAACATAATGCTTTGAATTGGGCTTTACAGAAGAAACCTCTTGCAATTGAAGAAGGGTCCCTAATGATCACAATGCTACATATTGGGCTTTACAGAATGAACTTCTTGCAATAAAAGCAAGATCCACAAGAAACATAATGCCATACACTGGGTTTACAGAATTAACCACTTGCAATGAAAGCAGTATCCACAATGAACAAAATGCTATGTGCTGGGCTTTACAGAATGAACCAGTTGCAATGAAATAAGGTTCCACAAAGGTCACAATGCTACGTACTGGGCTTTACAGAATCAACCACTAGCAATGAGAGAAGTTTCCATAATGATCACATGCTACGTACTGGGTTTACAGAATGAACCAGTTGGAATGAAATAAGGGTCCACAATGATCACAATGCTATGTACTGGGCTTTACAGAAGCAACCACTTGCAATGAAAGCAACATCCACAATGAATAAAATGGGCGCTGTAGTATGAACCAGTCGCAATGAATTAAGCGTATGTAATGAACACAATGCTACGTACTGGGCTTTACAGAATCAACCACTAGCAATGAGAGAAGGGTCCATAATGATCTCATGCTACGTACTGGGCTTTAGAAAATGAACCAGTTGCAATGAAAGCAGGATCCACAATGATCACAATGCTACGTACTGGGCTTTACAGAATGAACTTCTTGCAATGAAAGCAAGATCCACAAATGAACATAATGCTTTGAACTGGGCTTTACAAAATCAACCACTAGCAATGAAACAAGGGTCCATAATTAGCACAATGGTAAGTACTGGGCTTTATAGAATGAACCCCTTGCAATGAAAGGAGGATCCACAATGAACAAAATGTAATGTGCTGGGCTTTACAGAATGACCCAGTTGCAATGAAATAAGGGTCCACAATGATCACAATGCTATGTACTGGATTTTACAAAAGTAACCACTTGCAATGAAAGCAACATCAACAATGAACAAAATGGGCGTTGTAGTATGAACCAGTCGCAATGAATTAAGCGTATGTAACGAACACAATGCTATGTACTGGGCTTTACAGAATGAACTAGTTGCAATGAAATAAGGGTCCACAATGATCACAATGCTATGTACTGGGCTTTACAGAATTAACCAACTGCAATGAAATAAGGGTCCACAATGATCACGACGGTATTTAATGGGCTTTGAAGTTTGAACCAGTTGCAATGAAATAAGGTTCCACAAAGGTCACAATACTACGTACTGGCCTTTACAGAATCATCCACTAGCAATGAGAGAAGGGTCCATAATGAACACATGCTACGTACTGGCCTTTACAGAATGAACCAATGAAATAAGGTTCCACAATTAGCACAATGGTACGTACTGGGCTTTACAGAATGAACCAGTTGCAATGAAACAGGAACCACAATGAACAAAATGCTATGTACTGGTCTTTACAGAATGGACCTCTTGCAATGAAAGCAAGATCCACAAATGAACATAATGCTTTGAACTGGGCTTTACAGAATTAACCACTTGCAATGAAATAAGGGTCCACAATGAGCACAATCCTATGTACTGGGCTTTACAGAATGAACCACTTGCAATGAAAGAAGGGTCCCTAATGATCACAATGCTATGTACTGGGCTTTACAGAAGGAACCAATTGCAATGAAAGAAGGGTCCACAATTAGCACAATGGTAAGTACTGGGCTTTACACAATGAACCCTTTGCAATGAAAGGAGGATCCACAAGGAACATAATGCCATGCACTGGGTTTACAGAATGAACCACGTGCAATGAAATAAGGGTCCACAATGATCACAATGCTATGTACTGGGCTTTACAGAAGCAACCACTTGCAATGAAAGCAACATCCACAATGAACAAAATGGGCATTGTAGTATGAACCAGTCGCAATGAATTAAGCGTACATAATGAACACAATTCTATGTACTGGCCTTTACAGAATGAACTAGTTGCAATGAAATAAGGGTCCATAAGGAACATAATCCTATATACTCGGCTTTACAGAATTGACCACTTGCAATGAAATAAGGGTCCACAATTATCATAATGCTAGGTACTGGGCTTTACAGAATCAACCACTAGCACTGAAAGAAGGGTCCACAATGATCACATGCTACGTACTGGGCTTTACAGAATGAACTTCTTGCAATGAAAGCAAGATCCACAAATGAACATAATGCTTTGAACTGGGCTTTTCAGAAGCAACCACTTGCAATGCAATAAGAGTCCACAATGATCACAATGCTATGCACTGGGCTTTACAGAAGCAACCACTTGCAATGAAAGCAACATCCACAATGAATAAAATGGGCGTTGTAGTATGAACCAGTCGCAATGAATTAAGCGTACATAATGAAAACAATGCTATTTACTGGGCTTTACAGAATGAACTAGTTGCAATGAAATAAGGGTCCATAAGGAACATAATCCTATATACTCGCTTTACAGAATTGACCACTAGCAATGAGAGAAGGGTCCACAATGATCACGACGGTATTTAATGAGCTTTGAAGATTGAACCAGTTGCAATGAAATAAGGTTCCACAAAGGTCACAATGCTACGTACTGGGCTTTACAGAATCAACCACTAGCAATGAGAGAAGGGTCCATAATGATCACATGCTACGTACTGGGCTTTACAGAATGAACCAGTTACAATGAAATAAGGTTCCACAATTAGCACAATGGTAAGTACTGGGTTTTACAGAATGAACCCCTTGCAATGAAAGCAGGATCCACAATGAACAAAATGCTATGTTCTGGGCTTTACAGAATGAACTTCTTACAATGAAAGCAAGATCCACAAATGAACATAATGCTTTGAACTGGGCATTACAGAAGCAACCACTTGCAATGAAAGATGGGTCCATAATTAGCACAATGGTAAGTACTGGGCTTTATAGAATGAACCCCTTGCAATGAAAGAAGGGTCCATAATTAGCACAATGGTAAGTACTGGGCTTTATAGAATGAACCCCTTGCAATGAAAGGAGGATCCACAAGGAACATAATGCCATGCACTGGGTTTACAGAATTAACCACTTGCAATTAAAGCAGTATCCACAATGAACACAATTCTATGTAGTGGCCTTTACAGAATGAACCAGTTGCAAAGAAATAAGGGTCCACAATGGTATTTAATGGGCTTTGAAGATTGAACGAGTTGCAAAGAAATAAGGTTCCACAAAGTTCACAATGCTACGTACTGGGCTCTACAGGATCAACCACTAGCAATGAAACAAGGGTCCATAATTAGCACAATGCTACGTACTGGGCTTTAAAGAATTAACCAATTGCAATGAAATAAGGGTCGACAATTAGCACAATGGTAAGTACTGGGCTTTACAGAATGTACTGGGCTTTACAGAATGAACTTCTTGCAATGAAAGGAAGATCCACAAATGAACATAATGCTTTGAACCTGGCTTTATAGAAGCAACCACTTGCAATGAAAGAAGGGTCCCTAATGATCACAATGCTACATACTGGGCTTTACAGAATGAAACACTTGCAATGAAATAAGGGTCCACAATGAGCACAACGCTATGTACTGGCCTTTACAGAATGAACCACTTGCAATGAAAGAAGGGTCCCTCATGATCACAATGCTACGTACTGGGCTTTACAGAATTAACCAATTGCAATGAAAGAAGGGTCCACAAGTAGCACAATGGTAAGTACTGGAGATTACAGAATGAACCCCTTGCAATGAAAGGAGGATCCACAAGGAACATAATGCCATGAACTGGGTTTACAGAATGAACCACTTGCAATGAAATAAGGGTCCACAATGATCACAATGCTACGTACTGGGCTTTACAGAATCAACCACTAGCAATGAGAGAAGGGTCCCTAATGATCACAATGCTACGTACTGGGCTTTACAGAATGAACTTCTTGCAATGAAAGCAAGATCCACAAATGAACATAATGCTTTGAACTGGGCTTTACAAAATCAACCACTAGCAATGAAACAAGGGTCCATAATTAGCACAATGGTAAGTACTGGGCTTTATAGAATGAACCCCTTGCAATGAAAGGAGGATCCACAAGGAACATAATGCCATGCACTGGGTTTACAGAATTAACCACGTGCAATTAAAGCAGTATCCACAATGAACACAATTCTATGTACTGGCCTTTACAGAATGAACCAGTTGCAAAGAAATAAGGGTCCACAATGATCACAATGCTATGTACTGGGCTTTACAGAAGTAACCCCTTGCAATGAAAGCAACATCCACAATGAAGAAAATGGGCGTTGTAATATGAACCAGTCACAATGAATTAAGCATAAATAATGAACACAATGCTATGTACTGGCCTTTACAGAATGAACTAGTTGCAATGAAATAAGGGTCCATAAGGAACATAATCCTATATACTGGGCTTTAGAGAATTGACCACTTGCAATGAGATAAGGGTCCACAATGATCACAATGCTACGTACTGGGCTTTACAGAATGAACTTCTTGCAATAAAAGCAAGATCCACAAATGAACATAATGCTTTGAACTGGGCTTTACAGAAGCAACCACTTGCAATGAAAGAAGCGTCCCTAATTATCACAATGCTACGTACTGGGCTTTACAGAATGAACCAATTTCAAGGAAAGAAGGGTCCACAAGTAGCACAATGGTAAGTACTGGAGATTACAGAATGAACCCCTTGCAATGAAAGGAGGATCCAAAAGGAACATAATGCCATGCACTCGGTTTACAGAATGAACCAGTTGCAATGAAATAAGGGTCCACAATGATCACAATGCTATGTACTGGGCTTTACAGAAGTAACCACTTGCAATGAAAGCAACATCCACAATGAACAAAATGGGCGTTGTAGTATGAACCAGTCGCAATGAATTAAGCGTACATAATGAACACAATGCTATGTACTGGGCTTTACAGAATGAAATAGTTGCAATGAAATAAGGAACATAATCCTATATACTGGGCTTTACAGAATTGACCACTTGCAATGAAATAAGGGTCCACAATGATCACAATGCTACGTACTGGGCTTTACAGAATTAACCAATTGCAATGAAATAAGGGTCCACAATGATCACGACGGTATTTAATGGGCGTTGAAGATTGAACCAGTTGCAATGAAATAAGGTTCCACAAAGGTCACAATGCTACGTACTGGGCTTTACAGAATCAACCACTAGCAATGAAAGAAGGGTCCATAATTAGCACAATGGTAAGTACTGGGCTTTATAGAATGAACCCCTTGCAATGAAAGGAGGATCCACAAGTAACATAATGCCCTGCACTGGGTTTACAGAATTAACCACTTGCAATGAAAGCAGGATCCACAATGAACAAAATGCTATGTTCTGGGCTTTACAGAATGAACTTCTTATAATGAAAGCAAGATTCACAAATGAACATAATGCTTTGAACTGGGCATTACAGAAGCAACCACTTGCAATGAAAGATGGGTCCCTAATGATCACAATGCTACGTAATGGGCTTTATAGAATCAACCCCTTGCAATGAAAGGAGGATCCACAAGGAACGTAATGCCATGCACTGGGTTTACAGAAATAACCACTTGCAATGAAAGCAGTATCCACAATGAACAAAATGCTATGTGCTGGGCTTTACAGAATGACCCAGTTGCAATGAAATAAGGGTCCACAATGATCACAATGCTATGTACTGGGTTTTACAAAAGTAACCACTTGCAATGAAAGCAACATCCACAATGAACAAAATGGGCGTTGTAGTATGAACCAGTCGCAATGAATTAAGCGTATGTAATGAACACAATGCTATGTACTGGGCTTTACAGAATGAACTAATTGCAATGAAATAAGGGTCCATAATGATCACATGCTACGTACTGGCCTTTACAGAATGAACCAGTTACAATGAAATAAGGTTCCACAATTAGCACAATGGTAAGTACTGGGCTTTACAGAATGAACCAGTTGCAATGAAACAGGAACCACAATGAACAAAATGCTATGTACTGGTCTTTACAGAATGGACCTCTTGCAATGAATGCAAGATCCACAAATGAACATAATGCTTTGAACTGGACTTTACAGAATTAACCACTTGCAATGAAATAAAGCTCCACAATGAGCACAATCCTATGTACTGGACTTTGCAGAATGAACCACTTGCAATGAAAGAAGGGTCCCTAATGATCACAATGCTATGTACTGGGCTTTACAGAAGGAACCAATTGCAATGAAAGAAGGGTCCACAATTAGCACAATTGTAAGTACTGGGCTTTACACAATGAACCCTTTGCAATGAAAGGAGGATCCACAAGGAACATAATGCCATGCACTGGGTTTACAGAACGAACCACTTGCAATGAAATAAGGGTCCACAATGATCACAATGCTATGTTCTGGGCTTTACAGAATGAACTTCTTACAATGAAAGGAAGATCCACAAATGAACATAATGCTTTGAACCTGGCTTTACAGAAGCAACCACTTGCAATGAAAGAAGGGTCCCTAATGATCACAATGCTACATACTGGGCTTTACAGAATGAAACACTTGCAATGAAATAAGGGTCCACAATGAGCACAACGCTATGTACTGGGCTTTACAGAATGAACCACTTGCAATGAAAGAAGGGTCCCTCATGATCACAATGCTACGTACTGGGCTTTACAGAATTAACCAATTGCAATGAAAGAAGGGTCCACAAGTAGCACAATGGTAAGTACTGGAGATTACAGAATGAACCCCCTGCAATGAAAGGAGGATCCACAAGGAACATAATGCCATGCACTCGGTTTACAGAAAGAACCAGTTGCAATGAAACAAGGGTCCACAATGATCACAATGCTATATACTGGGCTTTACAGAAGTAACCCCTTGCAATGAAAGCAACATCCACAATGAAGAAAATGGGCGTTGTAATATGAACCAGTCGCAATGAATTAAGCATACATAATGAACACAATGCTATGTACTGGCCTTTACAGAATGAACTAGTTGCAATGAAATAAGGGTCCATAAGGAACATAATCCTATATACTGGGCTTTAGAGAATTGACCACTTGCAATGAAATAAGGGTCCACAATGATCACAATGCTACGTACTGGGCTTTACAGAATTAACCAATTGCAATGAAATAAGGGTCCACAATGATCACGACGGTATTTAATGGGCGTTGAAGATTGAACCAGTTGCAATGAAATAAGGTTCCACAAAGGTCACAATGCTACGTACTGGGCTTTACAGAATCAACCACTTGCAATGAAAGAAGGGTCCATAATTAGCACAATGGTAAGTACTGGGCTTTATAGAATGAACCCCTTGCAATGAAAGGAGGATCCACAAGTAACATAATGCCCTGCACTGGGTTTACAGAATTAACCACTTGCAATGAAAGCAGGATCCACAATGAACAAAATGCTATGTTCTGGGCCTTACAGAATGAACTTCTTACAATGAAAGCAAGATCCACAAATGAACATAATGCTTTGAACTGGGCATTACAGAAGCAACCACTTGCAATGAAAGATGGGTCCCTAATGATCACAATGCTACGTAATGAACCCCTAGAATCAACCCCTTGCAATGAAAGGAGGATCCACAAGGAACGTAATGCCATGCACTGGGTTTACAGAAATAACCACTTGCAATGAAAGCAGTATCCACAATGAACAAAATGTAATGTGCTGGGCTTTACAGTTGCAATGAAATAAGGGTCCACAATGATCACAATGCTATGTACTGGGTTTTACAAAAGTAACCACTTGCAATGAAAGCAACATCCACAATGAACAAAATGGGCGTTGTAGTATGAACCAGTCGCAATGAATTAAGCGTATGTAATGAACACAATGCTATGTACTGGGCTTTACAGAATGAACTAGTTGCAATGAAATAAGGGTCCATAATGATCACATGCTACGTACTGGCCTTTACAGAATGAACCAGTTACAATGAAATAAGGTTCCACAATTAGCACAATGGTAAGTACTGGGCTTTACAGAATGAACCAGTTGCAATGAAACAGGAACCACAATGAACAAAATGCTATGTACTGGTCTTTACAGAATGGACCTCTTGCAATGAATGCAAGATCCACAAATGAACATAATGCTTTGAACTGGACTTTACAGAATTAACCACTTGCAATGAAATAAGGCTCCACAATGAGCACAATCCTATGTACTGGACTTTGCAGAATGAACCACTTGCAATGAAAGCAAGATCCACAAATGAACATAATGCTTTGAACTGGGCATTACAGAAGCAACCACTTGCAATGAAAGATGGGTCCCTAATGATCATAATGCTACGTACTGGGCTTTACAGAATCAACCACTAGCAATGAAAGAAGGGTCCATAATTAGCATAATGGTAAGTACTGGGCTTTATAAAATGAACCCCTTGCAATGAAAGGAGGATCCACAAGGAACATAATGCCATGCACTGGGTTTACAGAATTAACCACGTGCAATTAAAGCAGTATCCACAATGAACACAATTCTATCTACTGGCCTTTACAGAATGAACCAGTTGCAAAGAAATAAGGGTCCACAATGGTATTTAATGGGCTTTGAAGATTGAACGAGTTGCAAAGAAATACGGTTCCACAAAGTTCACAATGCTACGTACTGGGCTGTACAGAATCAACCACTAGCAATGAAACAAGGGTCCATAATGAGCAGAATGGTAAGTACTGGGCTTTATAGAATGAAACATTTGCAATGAAAGGAGGATCCACAAGGAACATAATGCCATGCACTGGGTTTACAGAATGAACCAGTTGCAATGAAATAAGGGTCCATAATGATCACATGCTACATACTGGGCTTTACAGAATGAACCAGTTACAATGAAATAAGGGTCCACAATTAGCACAATGGTAAGTACTGGGCGTTACAGAATGAACCACTTGCAATGAAATAGGGGTCCACAATGAACAAAATGCTATGTTCTGGGCTTTACAGAATGAACTTCTTACAGTGAAAGCAAGATCCACAAATGAACATAATGCTTTGAAATGGGCATTACAGAAGCAACCACTTGCAATGAAAGATGGGTCCCTAATGATCACAATGCTACGTACTGGGCTTTACAGAATCAACCACTGGCAATGAAAGAAGGGTCCATAATTAGCACAATGGTAAGTACTGGGCTTTATAGAATGAACCCCTTGCAATGAAAGGAGAATCCACAAGGAACATAATGCCATGAACTGGGTTTACAGAATGAACCACTTGCAATGAAAGCAAATCCACAATGACCAAATTGCTATGTGCTGTGCATTACAGAATGAACCAGTCGCATAAGCGTACATAATGAAAACAATGCTATGTACTGGGCTTTACAGAATGAAACACTTGCAATGAAATAAGGGTCCACAATTAGCACAATGGTAAGTACTGGGCTTTACAGAATTAACCATTTGCAATGAAATCTGGGTCCACAATGATCACAACGGTATTTAATGGGCTTTGAAGATTGGACCAGTTGCAATGAAATAAGGTTCCACAAAGGTCACAATGCTACGTACTGGGCTTTACAGAATCAACCACTAGCAATGAGAGAAGGGTTCATAATGATCACATGCTACGTACTGGGCTTTACAGAATGAACCAGTTACAATGAAATAAGGGTCCACAATGAGCAGAATCTTATCTACTGGGCTTTACAGAATGAACCACTTGCAATGAAAGAAGGGTCCCTAATGATCACAAGGCTACGTACTGGGCTTTACAGAATGAACTTCTTGCAATAAAAGCAAGATCCACAAATGAACATAATGCTTTGAACTGGGCTTTACAGAAGCAACCACTTGCAATGAAAGAAGGGTCCCTAATGATCACAATGCTACGTACTGGGCTTTACAGAATGAACCAGTTACAATGAAATAAGGTTACACAATTAGCACAATGATAAGTACTGGGCTTTACAGAATGAACCCCTTGCAATGAAAGCAGGATCCACAATGAACAAAATGCTATGTACTGGTCTTTACAGAATGAACCTCTTGCAATGAAAGCAAGATCCACAAATGAACATAATGCTTTGAATTGGGATTTACAGAAGAAACCTCTTGCAATTAAAGAAGGGTCCCTAATGATCACAATGCTACGTATTGGGCTTTACAGAATGAACTTCTTGCAATAAAAGCAAGATCCACAAGAAACATAATGCCATGCACTGGGTTTACAGAATTAACCACTTGCAATGAAAGCAGGATCCACAATGAACAAAATGCTATGTGCTGGGCTTTACAGAATGAACCAGTTGCAATGAAATAAGGTTCCACAAAGGTCACAATGCTACGTACTGGGCTTTACAGAATCAACCACTAGCAATGAGAGAAGTGTCCATAATGATCACATGCTACGTACTGGGTTTACAGAATGAACCAGTTGGAATGAAATAAGGGTCCACAATGATCACAATGCTATATACTGGGCTTTACAGAAGCAACCACTTGCAATGAAAGCAACATCCACAATGAATAAAATGGGCGCTGTAGTATGAACCAGTCACAATGAATTAAGCGTACATAATGAAAACAATGCTATGTACTGGGCTTTACAGAATGAACTAGTTGCAATGAAATAAGGGTCCATAAGGAACATAATCCTATATACTCGGCTTTATAGAATTGACCACTTGCAATGAAATAAGGGTTCACAATTATCACAATGCTATGTAGTAGGCTTTACAGAATGGACTTCTTGCAATAAAAGCAAGATCCACAAATGAACATAATGATTTGACCTGGGCTTTACAGAAGCAACCACTTGCAATGAAAGCAACATCCACAATGAACAAAATGGGCGTTGTAGTATGAACCAGTCGCAATGAATTAAGCGTATGTAATGAACACAATGCTACGTACTGGGCTTTACAGAATCAACCACTAGCAATGAGAGAAGGGTCCATAATGATCTCATGCTACGTACTGGGCTTTAGAGAATGAACCAGTTGCAATGAAAGCAGGATCCACAATGATCACAATGCTACGTACTGGGCTTTACAGAATGAAATTCTTGCAATGAAAGCAAGATCCACAAAGGTCACAATGCTACGTACTGGGCTTTACAGAATCAACCACTAGCAATGAAAGAAGGGTCCATAATTAGCACAATGGTAAGTACTGGGCTTTATAGAATGAACCCCTTGCAATGAAAGGGGGATCCACAAGGAACATAATGCCATGCACTGGGTTTACAGAATTAACCACTTGCAATTAAAGCAGTATCCACAATGAACACAATTCTATGTACTGGCCTTTACAGAATAAACCAGTTGCAAAGAAATAAGGGTCCACAATGGTATTTAATGGGCTTTGAAGATTGAACGAGTTGCAAAGAAATAAGGTTCCACAAAGTTCACAATGCTACGTACTGGGCTCTACAGAATCAACCACTAGCAATGAAACAAGGGTCCATAATTAGCACAATGCTACGTACTGGGCTTTAAAGAATTAACCAATTGCAATGAAAGAAGGGTCCATAATTAGCATAATGGTAAGTACTGGGCTTTATAAAATGAACCCCTTGCAATGAAAGGAGGATCCACAAGGAACATAATGCCATGCACTGGGTTTACAGAATTAACCACGTGCAATTAAAGCAGTATCCACAATGAACAAAATGGGCGTTGTAGTATGAACCAGTCGCAATGAATTAAGCGTACACAATGATCACAATGCTACGTACTGGGCTTTACAGAATTAACCAATTGCAATGAAATAAGGGTCCACAATGATCACGACGGTATTTAATGGGCGTTGAAGATTGAACCAGTTGCAATGAAATAAGGTTCCACAAAGGTCACAATGCTACGTACTGGGCTTTACAGAATCAACCACTAGCAATGAAAGAAGGGTCCATAATTAGCACAAAGGTAAGTACTGGGCTTTATAGAATGAACCCCTTGCAATGAAAGGAGGATCCACAAGTAACATAATGCCCTGCACTGGGTTTACAGAATTAACCACTTGCAATGAAAGCAGGATCCACAATGAACAAAATGCTATGTTCTGGGCTTTACAGAATGAACTTCTTACAATGAAAGCAAGATCCACAAATGAACATAATGCTTTGAACTGGGCATTACAGAAGCAACCACTTGCAATGAAAGATGGGTCCATAATTAGCACAATGGTAAGTACTGGGCTTTATAGAATGAACCCCTTGCAATGAAAGGAGAATCCACAAGGAACATAATGCCATGAACTGGGTTTACAGAATGAACCACTTGCAATAAAAGCAAATCCACAATGACCAAATTGCTATGTGCTGTGCATTACAGAATGAACCAGTCGCATAAGCGTACATAATGAAAACAATGCTATGTCCTGGGCTTTACAGAACGAACTAGTTGCAATGAAATAAGGGTCCATAAGGAACATAATCCTATATACTGGGCTTTACAGAATTGACCAATTGCAATGAAAGAAGGGTCCACAATGATCAGAATGCTACGTACTGGGCTTTAAAGAATTAACCAATTGCAATGAAATAAGGGTCCACAATTAGCACAATGGTAAGTACTGGGCTTTACAGAATGAACCAGTTGCAATGAAAGCAGGATCCACAATGCATAAAATGCTATGTACTGGGCTTTACAGAATGAACTTCTTGCAATGAAAGAAAGATCCACAAATAAACATAATGCTTTGAACTGGGCTTTACAGAAGCAACCACTTGCAATGAAAGAAGGGTCCCTAATGATCACAATGCTACGTACTGGGCTTTACAGAATGAAACACTTGCAATGAAATAAGGGTCCACAATTAGCACAATGGTAAGTACTGGGCTTTACAGAATTAACCATTTGCAATGAAATCTGGGTCCACAATGATCACAACGGTATTTAATGGGCTTTGAAGATTGGACCAGTTGCAATGAAATAAGGTTCCACAAAGGTCACAATGCTACGTACTGGGCTTTACAGAATCAACCACTAGCAATGAGAGAAGGGTTCATAATGATCACATGCTACGTACTGGGCTTTACAGAATGAACCAGTTACAATGAAATAAGGGTCCACAATGAGCAGAATCCTATGTACTGGGCTTTACAGAATGAACCACTTGCAATGAAAGAAGGGTCCCTAATGATCACAAGGCTACGTACTGGGCTTTACAGAATGAACTTCTTGCAATAAAAGCAAGATCCACAAATGAACATAATGCTTTGAACTGGGCTTTACAGAAGCAACCACTTGCAATGAAAGAAGGGTCCCTAATGATCACAATGCTACGTACTGGGCTTTACAGAATGAACCAGTTACAATGAAATAAGGTTCCACAATTAGCACAATGATAAGTACTGGGCTTTACAGAATGAACCAGTTGCAATGAAAGCAGGATCCACGAACAAAATGCTATGTACTGGTCTTTACAGAATGAACCTCTTGCAATGAAAGCAAGATCCACAAATGAACATAATGCTTTGAATTGGGATTTACAGAAGAAACCTCTTGCAATTAAAGAAGGGTCCCTAATGATCACAATGCAACGTATTGGGCTTTACAGAATCAACCACTAGCAATGAGAGAAGGGTCCACAATGATCACAATGCTACGTACTGGGCTTTACAGAATGAACTTCTTGCAATAAAAGCAAGATCCACAAATGAACATAATGCTTTGATCTGGGCTTTACAGAAGCAACCACTTGCAATGAAAGAAGCGTCCCTAATTATCACAATGCTACGTACTGGGCTTTACAGAATGAACCAATTTCAAGGAAAGAAGGGTCCACAAGTAGCACAATGGTAAGTACTGGAGATTACAGAATGAACCCCTTGCAATGAAAGGAGGATCCAAAAGGAACATAATGCCATGCACTCGGTTTACAGAATGAACCAGTTGCAATAAAATAAGGATCCACAATGATCACAATGCTATGTACTGGGCTTTACAGAAGTAACCACTTGCAATGAAAGCAACATCCACAATGAACAAAATGGGCGTTGTAGTATGAACCAGTCGCAATGAATTAAGCGTACATAATGAACACAATGCTATGTACTGGGCTTTACAGAATGAAATAGTTGCAATGAAATAAGGAACATAATCCTATATACTGGGCTTTACAGAATTGACCACTTGCAATGAAATAAGGGTCCACAATGATCACAATGCTACGTACTGGGCTTTACAGAATTAACCAATTGCAATGAAATAAGGGTCCACAATGATCACGACGGTATTTAATGGGCGTTGAAGATTGAACTAGTTGCAATGAAATAAGGTTCCACAAAAGTCACAATGCTACGTACTGGGCTTTACAGAATCAACCACTAGCAATGAAAGAAGGGTCCATAATTAGCACAATGGTGAGTACTGGGCTTTATAGAATGAACCCCTTGCAATGAAAGGAGGATCTACAAGTAACATAATGCCCTGCACTGGGTTTACAGAATTAACCACTTGCAATGAAAGCAGGATCCACAATGAACAAAATGCTGTGTTCTGGGCTTTACAGAATGAACTTCTTACAATGAAAGCAAGATCCACAAATGAACATAATGCTTTGAACTGGGTTTACAGAATGAACCACTTGCAATGAAATAAGGGTCCACAATGATCACAATGCTACGTACTGGGCTTTACAGAATCAACCACTAGCAATGAGAGAAGGTTCCCTAATGATCACAATGCTACGTACTGGGCTTTACAGAATGTACCAATTGCAATGAAAGAAGGGTCCACAAGTAGCACAATGGTAAGTACTGGAGATTACAGAATGAACCCCTTGCAATGAAAGGAGGATCCACAAGGAACATAATGCCATGCACTCGGTTTACAGAATGAACCAGTTGCAATGAAATAAGGGTCCACAATAATCACAATGCTATGTACTGGGCTTTACAGAAGTAACCCCTTGCAATGAAAGCAACATCCACAATGAAGAAAATGGGCGTTGTAATATGAACCAGTCGCAATGAATTAAGCATAAATAATGAACACAATGCTATGTACTGGCCTTTACAGAATGAACTAGTTGCAATGAAATAAGGGTCCATAAGGAACATAATCCTATATACTGGGCTTTAGAGAATTGACCACTTGCAATGAAATAAGGGTCCACAATGATCACGTACCGGGCTTTACAGAATGAACTTCTTGCAATAAAAGCAAGATCCACAAATGAACATAATGCTTTGAACTGGGCTTTACAGAAGCAACCACTTGCAATGAAAGAAGCGTCCCTAATGATCACAATGCTACGTACTGGGCTTTACAGAATGAAACACTTGCAATGAAAGGAGAATCCACAAGGAACATAATGCCATGAACTGGGTTTACAGAATGAACCACTTGCAATGAAAGCAAATCCACAAGGACCAAATTGCTATGTGCTGTGCATTACAGAATGAACCAGTCGCATAAGCGTACATAATGAAAACAATGCTATGTCCTGGGCTTTACAGAACGAACTAGTTGCAATGAAATAAGGGTCCATAAGGAACATAATCCTATATACTGGGCTTTACAGAATTGACCAATTGCAATGAAAGAAGGGTCCACAATGATCAGAATGCTACGTACTGGGCTTTAAAGAATTAACCAATTGCAATGAAATAAGGGTCCACAATTAGCACAATGGTAAGTACTGGGCTTTACAGAATGAACCAGTTGCAATGAAAGCAGGATCCACAATGCATAAAATGCTATGTACTGGGCTTTACAGAATGAACTTCTTGCAATGAAAGAAAGATCCACAAGTAAACATAATGCTTTGAACTGGGCTTTACAGAAGCAACCACTTGCAATGAAAGAAGTGTCCCTAATGATCACAATGCTACGTACTGGGCTTTACAGAATGAAACACTTGCAATGAAATAAGGGTCCACAATTAGCACAATGGTAAGTACTGGGCTTTACAGAATTAACCATTTGCAATGAAATCTGGGTCCACAATGATCACAACGGTATTTAATGGGCTTTGAAGATTGGACCAGTTGCAATGAAATAAGGTTCCACAAAGGTCACAATGCTACGTACTGGGCTTTACAGAATCAACCACTAGCAATGAAAGAAGGGTCCACAATTAGCACAATGGTAAGTACTGGGCTTTATAGAATGACCCCCTTGCAATGAAAGGAGAATCCACAAGGAACATAATGCCATGAACTGGGTTTACAGAATGAACCACTTGCAATGAAATAAGGGTCCACAATGATCACAATGCTACGTACTGGGCTTTACAGAATGTACCAATTGCAATGAAAGAAGGGTCCACAAGTAGCACAATGGTAAGTACTGGAGATTACAGAATGAACCCCTTGCAATGAAAGGAGGATCCACAAGGAACATAATGCCATGCACTCGGTTTACAGAATGAACCAGTTGCAATGAAAAAAGGGTCCACAATGATCACAATGCTATGTACTGGGCTTTACAGAAGTAACCCCTTGCAATGAAAGCAACATCCACAATGAAGAAAATGGGCGTTGTAATATGAACCAGTCGCAATGAATTAAGCATACATAATGAACACAATGCTATGTACTGGCCTTTACAGAATGAACTAGTTGCAATGAAATAAGGAACATAATCCTATATACTGGGCTTTAGAGAATTGACCACTTGCAATGAAATAAGGGTCCACAATGATCACAATGCTACGTACTGGGCTTTACAGAATGAACTTCTTGCAATAAAAGCAAGATCCACAAATGAACATAATGCTTTGAACTGGGCTTTACAGAAGCAACCACTTGCAATGAAAGAAGCGTCCCTAATTATCACAGTGCTACGTACTGGGCTTTACAGAATGAACCAATTTCAAGGAAAGAAGGGTCCACAAGTAGCACAATGGTAAGTACTGGAGATTACAGAATGAACCCCTTGCAATGAAAGGAGGATCCAAAAGGAACATAATGCCATGCACTCGGTTTACAGAATGAACCAGTTGCAATGAAATAAGGGTCCACAATGATCACAATGCTATGTACTGGGCTTTACAGAAGTAACCACTTGCAATGAAAGCAACATCCACAATGAACAAAATGGGCGTTGTAGTATGAACCAGTCGCAATGAATTAAGCGTACATAATGAACACAATGCTATGTACTGGGCTTTACAGAATGAAATAGTTGCAATGAAATAAGGAACATAATCCTATATACTGGGCTTTACAGAATTGACCACTTGCAATGAAATAAGGGTCCACAATGATCACAATGCTACGTACTGGGCTTTACAGAATTAACCAATTGCAATGAAATAAGGGTCCACAATGATCACGACGGTATTTAATGGGCGTTGAAGATTGAACCAGTTGCAATGAAATAAGGTTCCACAAAAGTCACAATGCTACGTACTGGGCTTTACAGAATCAACCACTAGCAATGAAAGAAGGGTCCATAATTAGCACAATGGTAAGTACTGGGCTTTATAGAATGAACCCCTTGCAATGAAAGGGGGATCCACAAGGAACATAATGCCATGCACTGGGTTTACAGAATTAACCACTTGCAATGAAAGCAGTATCCACAATGAACACAATTCTATGTACTGGCCTTTACAGAATAAACCAGTTGCAAAGAAATAAGGGTCCACAATGGTATTTAATGGGCTTTGAAGATTGAACGAGTTGCAAAGAAATAAGGTTCCACAAAGTTCCCAATGCTACGTACTGGGCTCTACAAAATCAACCACTAGCAATGAAACAAGGGTCCATAATTAGCACAATGCTACGTACTGGGCTTTAAAGAATTAACCAATTGCAATGAAATAAGGGTCGACAATTAGCACAATGGTAAGTACTGGGCTTTACAGAATGAACCATTTGCAATGAAAGCAGGATCCACAATGAATAAAATGCTATGTACTGGGCTTTACAGAATGAACTTCTTGCAATGAAAGGAAGATCCACAAATGAACATAATGCTTTGAACTGGGCTTTACAGAAGCAACCACTTGCAATGAAAGAAGGGTCCCTAATGATCACAATGCTACATACTGGGCTTTACAGAATGAAACACTAGCAATGAAAGAAGGGTCCACAATGAGCACAACGCTATGTACTGGGCTTTACAGAATGAACCACTTGCAATGAAAGAAGGGTCCCTCATGATCACAATGCTACGTACTGGGCTTTACAGAATGTACCAATTGCAATGAAAGAAGGGTCCACAAGTAGCACAATGGTAAGTACTGGAGATTACAGAATGAACCCCTTGCAATGAAAGGAGGATCCACAAGGAACATAATGCCATGCACTCGGTTTACAGAATGAACCAGTTGCAATGAAATAAGGGTCCACAATGATCACAATGCTATGTACTGGGCTTTACAGAAGTAACCCCTTGCAATGAAAGCAACATCCACAATGAAGAAAATGGGCGTTGTAATATGAACCAGTCGCAATGAATTAAGCATACATAATGAACACAATGCTATGTACTGGCCTTTACAGAATGAACTAGTTGCAATGAAATAAGGGTCCATAAGGAACATAATCCTATATACTGGGCTTTAGAGAATTGACCTCTTGCAATGAAATAAGGGTCCACAATGATCACAATGCTACGTACTGGGCTTTACAGAATGAACTTCTTGCAATAAAAGCAAGATCCACAAATGAACATAATGCTTTGATCTGGGCTTTACAGAAGCAACCACTTGCAATGAAAGAAGCGTCCCTAATTATCACAATGCTACGTACTGGGCTTTACAGAATGAACCAATTTCAAGGAAAGAAGGGTCCACAAGTAGCACAATGGTAAGTACTGGAGATTACAGAATGAACCCCTTGCAATGAAAGGAGGATCCAAAAGGAACATAATGCCATGCACTCGGTTTACAGAATGAACCAGTTGCAATGAAATAAGGATCCACAATGATCACAATGCTATGTACTGGGCTTTACAGAAGTAACCACTTGCAATGAAAGCAACATCCACAATGAACAAAATGGGCGTTGTAGTATGAACCAGTCGCAATGAATTAAGCGTACATAATGAACACAATGCTATGTACTGGGCTTTACAGAATGAAATAGTTGCAATGAAATAAGGAACATAATCCTATATACTGGGCTTTACAGAATTGACCACTTGCAATGAAATAAGGGTCCACAATGATCACAATGCTACGTACTGGGCTTTACAGAATTAACCAATTGCAATGAAATAAGGGTCCACAATGATCACGACGGTATTTAATGGGCGTTGAAGATTGAACTAGTTGCAATGAAATAAGGTTCCACAAAAGTCACAATGCTACGTACTGGGCTTTACAGAATCAACCACTAGCAATGAAAGAAGGGTCCATAATTAGCACAATGGTGAGTACTGGGCTTTATAGAATGAACCCCTTGCAATGAAAGGAGGATCTACAAGTAACATAATGCCCTGCACTGGGTTTACAGAATTAACCACTTGCAATGAAAGCAGGATCCACAATGAACAAAATGCTGTGTTCTGGGCTTTACAGAATGAACTTCTTACAATGAAAGCAAGATCCACAAATGAACATAATGCTTTGAACTGGGTTTACGGAATGAACCACTTGCAATGAAATAAGGGTCCACAATGATCACAATGCTACGTACTGGGCTTTACAGAATCAACCACTAGCAATGAGAGAAGGGTCCCTAATGATCACAATGCTACGTACTGGGCTTTACAGAATGTACCAATTGCAATGAAAGAAGGGTCCACAAGTAGCACAATGGTAAGTACTGGAGATTACAGAATGAACCCCTTGCAATGAAAGGAGGATCCACAAGGAACATAATGCCATGCACTCGGTTTACAGAATGAACCAGTTGCAATGAAATAAGGGTCCACAATAATCACAATGCTATGTACTGGGCTTTACAGAAGTAACCCCTTGCAATGAAAGCAACATCCACAATGAAGAAAATGGGCGTTGTAATATGAACCAGTCGCAATGAATTAAGCATAAATAATGAACACAATGCTATGTACTGGCCTTTACAGAATGAACTAGTTGCAATGAAATAAGGGTCCATAAGGAACATAATCCTATATACTGGGCTTTAGAGAATTGACCACTTGCAATGAAATAAGGGTCCACAATGATCACAATGCTACGTACTGGGCTTTACAGAATGAACTTCTTGCAATAAAAGCAAGATCCACAAATGAACATAATGCTTTGAACTGGGCTTTACAGAAGCAACCACTTGCAATGAAAGAAGCGTCCCTAATGATCACAATGCTACGTACTGGGCTTTACAGAATGAAACACTTGCAATGAAAGGAGAATCCACAAGGAACATAATGCCATGAACTGGGTTTACAGAATGAACCACTTGCAATGAAAGCAAATCCACAATGACCAAATTGCTATGTGCTGTGCATTACAGAATGAACCAGTCGCATAAGCGTACATAATGAACACAATGCTATGTCCTGGGCTTTACAGAACGAACTAGTTGCAATGAAATAAGGGTCCATAAGGAACATAATCCTATATACTGGGCTTTACAGAATTGACCAATTGCAATGAAAGAAGGGTCCACAATGATCAGAATGCTACGTACTGGGCTTTAAAGAATTAACCAATTGCAATGAAATAAGGGTCCACAATTAGCACAATGGTAAGTACTGGGCTTTACAGAATGAACCAGTTGCAATGAAAGCAGGATCCACAATGCATAAAATGCTATGTACTGGGCTTTACAGAATGAACTTCTTGCAATAAAAGCAAGATCCACAAATGAACATAATGCTTTGATCTGGGCTTTACAGAAGCAACCACTTGCAATGAAAGAAGCGTCCCTAATTATCACAATGCTACGTACTGGGCTTTACAGAATGAACCAATTTCAAGGAAAGAAGGGTCCACAAGTAGCACAATGGTAAGTACTGGAGATTACAGAATGAACCCCTTGCAATGAAAGGAGGATCCAAAAGGAACATAACGCCATGAACTGGGTTTACAGAATGAACCACTTGCAATGAAAGCAAATCCACAATGACCAAATTGCTATGTGCTGTGCATTACAGAATGAACCAGTCGCATAAGCGTACATAATGAAAACAATGCTATGTACTGGGCTTTACAGAACGAACTAGTTGCAATGAAATAAGGGTCCATAAGGAACATAATCCTATATACTGGGCTTTACAGAATTGACCAATTGCAATGAAAGAAGGGTCCACAATGATCAGAATGCTACGTACTGGGCTTTAAAGAATTAACCACTTGCAATGAAAGAAGGGTCCCTAATGATCACAATGCTACGTAATCGGCTTTACAGAATGAAACACTTGCAATGAAATAAGGGTCCACAATTAGCACAATGGTAAGTACTGGGCTTTACAGAATTAACCATTTGCAATGAAATCTGGGACCACAATGATCACAACGGTATTTAATGGGCTTTGAAGATTGGACCAGTTGCAATGAAATAAGGTTCCACAAAGGTCACAATGCTACGTACTGGGCTTTACAGAATCAACCACTAGCAATGAGAGAAGGGTTCATAATGATCACATGCTACGTACTGGGCTTTACAGAATGAACCAGTTACAATGAAATAAGGGTCCACAATGAGCAGAATCCAATCTACTGGGCTTTACAGAATGAACCACTTGCAATGAAAGAAGGGTACCTAATGATCACAAGGCTACGTACTGGGCTTTACAGAATGAACTTCTTGCAATAAAAGCAAGATCCACAAATGAACATAATGCTTTGAACTGGGCTTTACAGAAGCAACCACTTGCAATGAAAGAAGGGTCCCTAATGATCACAATGCTACGTACTGGGCTTTACAGAATGAACCAGTTACAATGAAATAAGGTTCCACAATTAGCACAATGATAAGTACTGGGCTTTACAGAATGAACCAGTTGCAATGAAAGCAGGATCCACAATGAACAAAATGCTATGTACTGGTATTTACAGAATGAACCTCTTGCAATGAAAGCAAGATCCACAAATGAACATAATGCTTTGAACTGGGCATTACAGAAGCAACCACTTGCAATGAAAGATGGGTCCCTAATGATCACAATGCTACGTACTGGGCTTTACAGACTCAACCACTAGCAATGAAAGAAGGTTCCATAATTAGCACAATGGTAAGTACTGGGCTTTATAGAATGAACCCCTTGCAATGAAAGGAGAATCCACAAGGAACATAACGCCATGAACTGGGTTTACAAAATGAACCACTTGCAATGAAAGCAAATCCACAATGACCAAATTGCTATGTGCTGTGCATTACAGAATGAACCAGTCGCAATGAATTAACCGTACATAATGAAAACAATGCTATGTACTGGGCTTTACAGAACGAACTAGTTGCAATGAAATAAGGGTCCATAAGGAACATAATCCTATATACTGGGCTTTACAGAATTGACCAATTGCAATGAAAGAAGGGTCCACAATGATCAGAATGCTACGTACTGGGCTTTAAAGAATTAACCAATTGCAATGAAATAAGGGTCCACAATTAGCACAATGGTAAGTACTGGGCTTTACAGAATGAACCAGTTGCAATGAAAGCAGGATCCACAATGCATAAAATGCTATGTACTGGGCTTTACAGAATGAACTTCTTGCAATGAAAGAAAGATCCACAAATGAACATAATGCTTTGAACTGGGCTTTACAGAAGCAACCACTTGCAATGAAAGAAGGGTCCCTAATGATCACAATGCTACGTACTGGGCTTTACAGAATGAAACACTTGCAATGAAATAAGGGTCCACAATTAGCACAATGGTAAGTACTGGGCTTTACAGTATTAACCATTTGCAATGAAATCTGGGTCCACAATGATCACAACGGTATTTAATGGGCTTTGAAGATTGGACCAGTTGCAATGAAATAAGGTTCCACAAAGGCCACAATGCTACGTACTGGGCTTTACAGAATCAACCACTAGCAATGAGAGAAGGGTTCATAATGATCACATGCTACGTACTGGGCTTTACAGAATGAACCAGTTACAATGAAAGAAGGGTCCACAATGAGCAGAATCCTATCTACTGGGCTTTACAGAATGAACCACTTGCAATGAAAGAAGGGTCCCTAATGATCACAAGGCTACGTACTGGGCTTTACAGAATGAACTTCTTGCAATAAAAGCAAGATCCACAAATGAACATAATGCTTTGAACTGGGCTTTACAGAAGCAACCACTTGCAATGAAAGAAGGGTCCCTAATGATCACAATGCTACGTACTGGGCTTTACAGAATGAACCAGTTACAATGAAATAAGGTTCCACAATTAGCACAATGATAAGTACTGGGCTTTACAGAATGAACCAGTTGCAATGAAAGCAGGATCCACAAATGAACATAATGCTTTGAATTGGGATTTACAGAAGAAACCTCTTGCAATTAAAGAAGGGTCCCTAATGATCACAATGCTACGTATTGGGCTTTACAGAATCAACCACTAGCAATGAGAGAAGGGTTCATAATGATCACATGCTACGTACTGGGCTTTACAGAATGAACCAGTTACAATGAAATAAGGGTCCACAATGAGCAGAATCTTATCTACTGGGCTTTACAGAATGAACCACTTGCAATGAAAGAAGGGTCCCTAATGATCACAATGCTACGTACTGGGCTTTACAGAATGAACCAGTTACAATGAAATAAGGTTACACAATTAGCACAATGATAAGTACTGGGCTTTACAGAATGAACCTCTTGCAATGAAAGCAAGATCCACAAATGAACATAATGCTTTGAATTGGGATTTACAGAAGAAACCTCTTGCAATTAAAGAAGGGTCCCTAATGATCACAATGCTACGTATTGGGCTTTACAGAATGAACTTCTTGCAATAAAAGCAAGATCCACAAGAAACATACTGCCATGCACTGGGTTTACAGAATTAACCACTTGCAATGAAAGCAGGATCCACAATGAACAAAATGCTATGTGCTGGGCTTTACAGAATGAACCAGTTGCAATGAAATAAGGTTCCACAAAGGTCACAATGCTACGTACTGGGCTTTACAGAATCAACCACTAGCAATGAGAGAAGTGTCCATAATGATCACATGCTACGTACTGGGTTTACAGAATGAACCAGTTGGAATGAAATAAGGGTCCACAATGATCACAATGCTATGTACTGGGCGTTACAGAAGCAACCACTTGCAATGAAAGCAACATCCACAATGAATAAAATGGGCGCTGTAGTATGAACCAGTCACAATGAATTAAGCGTACATAATGAAAACAATGCTATGTTTTTACAGAATGAACTAGTTGCAATGAAATAAGGGTCCATAAGGAACATAATCCTATGTACTCGGCTTTATAGAATTGACCACTTGGAATGAAATAAGGGTTCACAATTATCACAATGCTATGCAGTAGGCTTTACAGAATGGACTTCTTGCAATAAAAGCAAGATCCACAAATGAACATAATGATTTGACCTGGGCTTTACAGAAGCAACCACTTGCAATGAAAGAAGGGTCCCTAATGATCACAATGCTATGTACTGGGCTTTACAGAAGTAACCACTTGCAATGAAAGCAACATCCACAATGAACAAAATGGGCGTTGTAGTATGAACCAGTCGCAATGAATTAAGCGTATGTAATGAACACAATGCTACGTACTGGGCTTTACAGAATCAACCACTAGCAATGAGAGAAGGGTCCATAATGATCTCATGCTACGTACTGGGCTTTAGAGAATGAACCAGTTGCAATGAAAGCAGGATCCACAATGATCACAATGCTACGTACTGGGCTTTACAGAATGAACTTCTTGCAATGAAAGCAAGGTCCACAAAGGTCACAATGCTACGTACTGGGCTTTACAGAATCAACCACTAGCAATGAAAGAAGGGTCCATAATTAGCACAATGGTAAGTACTGGGCTTTATAGAATGAACCCCTTGCAATGAAAGGGGGATCCACAAGGAACATAATGCCATGCACTGGGTTTACAGAATTAACCACTTGCAATGAAAGCAGTATCCACAACGAACACAATTCTATGTACTGGCCTTTACAGAATAAACCAGTTGCAAAGAAATAAGGGTCCACAATGGTATTTAATGGGCTTTGAAGATTGAACGAGTTGCAAAGAAATAAGGTTCCACAAAGTTCACAATGCTACGTACTGGGCTCTACAGAATCAACCACTAGCAATGAAACAAGGGTCCATAATTAGCACAATGCTACGTACTGGGCTTTAAAGAATTAACCAATTGCAATGAAATAAGGGTCGACAATTAGCACAATGGTAAGTACTGGGCTTTACAGAATGAACCATTTGCAATGAAAGCAGGATCCACAATGAATAAAATGCTATGTACTGGGCTTTACAGAATGAACTTCTTGCAATGAAAGGAAGATCCACAAATGAACATAATGCTTTGAACTGGGCTTTACAGAAGCAACCACTTCCAATGAAAGAAGGGTCCCTAATGATCACAATGCTACATACTGGGCTTTACAGAATGAAACACTTGCAATGAAATAAGGGTCCACAATGAGCACAACGCTATGTACTGGGCTTTACAGAATGAACCACTTGCAATGAAAGAAGGGTCCCTCATGATCACAATGCTACGTACTGGGCTTTACAGAATTAACCAATTGCAATGAAAGAAGGGTCCACAAGTAGCACAATGGTAAGTACTGGAGATTACAGAATGAACCCCTTGCAATGAAAGGAGGATCCACAACGAACATAATGCCATGAACTGGGTTTACAGAATGAACCAGTTGCAATGAAATAAGGGTCCACAATGATCACAATGCTATGTACTGGGCTTTACAGAAGTAACCCCTTGCAATGAAAGCAACATCCACAATGAAGAAAATGGGCGTTGTAATATGAACCAGTCGCAATGAATTAAGCATACATAATGAACACAATGCTATGTACTGGCCTTTACAGAATGAACTAGTTGCAATGAAATAAGGGTCCATAAGGAACATAATCCTATATACTGGGCTTTAGAGAATTGACCACTTGCAATGAAATAAGGGTCCACAATGATCACAATGCTACGTACTGGGCTTTACAGAATGAACTTCTTGCAATAAAAGCAAGATCCACAAATGAACATAATTCTTTGAACTGGGCTTTACAGAAGCAACCACTTGCAATGAAAGAAGCGTCCCTAATTATCACAATGCTACGTACTGGGCTTTACAGAATGAACCAATTTCAAGGAAAGAAGGGTCCACAAGTAGCACAATGGTAAGTACTGGAGATTACAGAATGAACCCCTTGCAATGAAAGGAGGATCCAAAAGGAACATAATGCCATGCACTCGGTTTACAGAATGAACCAGTTGCAATGAAATAAGGGTCCACAATGATCACAATGCTATGTACTGGGCTTTACAGAAGTAACCACTTGCAATGAAAGCAACATCCACAATGAACAAAATGGGCGTTGTAGTATGAACCAGTCGCAATGAATTAAGCGTACATAATGAACACAATGCTATGTACTGGGCTTTACAGAATGAAATAGTTGCAATGAAATAAGGAACATAATCCTATATACTGGGCTTTACAGAATTGACCACTTGCAATGAAATAAGGGTCCACAATGATCACAATGCTACGTACTGGGCTTTACAGAATTAACCAATTGCAATGAAATAAGGGTCCACAATGATCACGACGGTATTTAATGGGCGTTGAAGATTGAACCAGTTGCAATGAAATAAGGTTCCACAAAGGTCACAATGCTACGTACTGGGCTTTACAGAATCAACCACTAGCAATGAAAGAAGGGTCCATAATTAGCACAATGGTAAGTACTGGGCTTTATAGAATGAACCCCTTGCAATGAAAGGAGGATCTACAAGTAACATAATGCCCTGCACTGGGTTTACAGAATTAACCACTTGCAATGAAAGCAGGATCCACAATGAACAAAATGCTATGTTCTGGGCTTTACAGAATGAACTTCTTACAATGAAAGCAAGATCCACAAATGAACATAATGCTTTGAACTGGGCATTACAGAAGCAACCACTTGCAATGAAAGATGGGTCCATAATTAGCACAATGGTAAGTACTGGGCTTTATAGAATGAACCCCTTGCAATGAAAGGAGAATCCACAAGGAACATAATGCCATGAACTGGGTTTACAGAATGAACCACTTGCAATGAAAGCAAATCCACAATGACCAAATTGCTATGTGCTGTGCATTACAGAATGAACCAGTCGCATAAGCGTACATAATGAAAACAATGCTATGTCCTGGGCTTTACAGAACGAACTAGTTGCAATGAAATAAGGGTCCATAAGGAACATAATCCTATATACTGGGCTTTACAGAATTGACCAATTGCAATGAAAGAAGGGTCCACAATGATCAGAATGCTACGTACTGGGCTTTAAAGAATTAACCAATTGCAATGAAATAAGGGTCCACAATTAGCACAATGGTAAGTACTGGGCTTTACAGAATGAACCTGTAAGGATCCTGCAACTGCAATAGAAGCAGGATCCACAATGCATAAAATGCTATGTACTGGGCTTTACAGAATGAACTTCTTGCAATGAAAGAAAGATCCACAAATAAACATAATGCTTTGAACTGGGCTTTACAGAAGCAACCACTTGCAATGAAAGAAGGGTCCCTAATGATCACAATGCTACGTACTGGGCTTTACAGAATGAAACACTTGCAATGAAATAAGGGTCCACAATGAGCAGAATCCTATCTACTGGGCTTTACAGAATTAACCATTTGCAATGAAATCTGGGTCCACAATGATCACAACGGTATTTAATGGGCTTTGAAGATTGGACCAGTTGCAATGAAATAAGGTTCCACAAAGGTCACAATGCTACGTACTGGGCTTTACAGAATCAACCACTAGCAATGAGAGAAGGGTTCATAATGATCACATGCTACGTACTGGGCTTTACAGAATGAACCAGTTACAATGAAATAAGGGTCAACAATGAGCAGAATCCTATCTACTGGGCTTTACAGAATGAACCACTTGCAATGAAAGAAGGGTCCCTAATGATCACAAGGCTACGTACTGGGCTTTACAGAATGAACTTCTTGCAATAAAAGCAAGATCCACAAATGAACATAATGCTTTGAACTGGGCTTTACAGAAGCAACCACTTGCAATGAAAGAAGGGTCCCTAATGATCACAATCCTACGTACTGGGCTTTACAGAATGAACCAGTTACAATGAAATAAGGTTACACAATTAGCACAATGATAAGTACTGGGCTTTACAGAATGAACCAGTTGCAATGAAAGCAGGATCCACAATGAACAAAATGCTATGTACTAGTCTTTACAGAATGAACCTCTTGCAATGAAAGAAGGGTCCCTAATGATCACAAGGCTACGTACTGGGCTTTACAGAATGAACTTCTTGCAATGAAAGCAAGATCCACAAATGAACATAATGCTTTGAATTGGGATTTACAGAAGAAACCTCTTGCAATTAAAGAAGGGTCCCTAATGATCACAATGCTACGTATTGGGCTTTATAGAATGAACTTCTTGCAATAAAAGCAAGATCCACAAGAAACATAATGCCATGCACTGGGTTTACAGAATTAACCACTTGCAATGAAAGCAGTATCCACAATGAACAAAATGCTATGTGCTGGGCTTTACACAATGAACCAGTTGCAATGAAATAAGGTTCCACAAAGGTCACAATGCTACGTACTGGGCTTTACAGAATCAACCACTAGCAATGAGAGAAGTGTCCATAATGATCACATGCTACGTACTGGGTTTACAGAATGAACCAGTTGGAATGAAATAAGGGTCCACAATGATCACAATGCTATGTACTGGGCTTTACAGAATGAAACACTTGCAATGAAATAAGGGTCCACAATGAGCACAACGCTATGTACTGGGCTTTACAGAATGAACCACTTGCAATGAAAGAAGGGTCCCTCATGATCACAATGCTACGTACTGGGCTTTACAGAATTAACCAATTGCAATGAAAGAAGGGTCCACAAGTAGCACAATGGTAAGTACTGGAGATTACAGAATGAACCCCTTGCAATGAAAGGAGGATCCATAAGGAACATAATGCCATGAACTGGGTTTACAGAATGAACCACTTGCAATGAAATAAGGGTCCACAATGATCACAATGCTACGTACTGGGCTTTACAGAATCAACCACTAGCAATGAGAGAAGGGTTCATAATGATCACATGCTACGTACTGGGCTTTACAGAATGAACCAGTTACAATGAAATAAGGGTCCACAATGAGCAGAATCTTATTTACTGGGCTTTACAGAATGAACCACTTGCAATGAAAGAAGGGTCTCTAATGATCACAATGCTACGTACTGGGCTTTACAGAATGAACCAGTTACAATGAAATAAGGTTACACAATTAGCACAATGATAAGTACTGGGCTTTACAGAATGAACCAGTTGCAATGAAAGCAGGATCCACAATGAACAAAATGCTATGTACTGGTCTTTACAGAATGAACCTCTTGCAATGAAAGCAAGATCCACAAATGAACATAATGCTTTGAATTGGGATTTACAGAAGAAACCTCTTGCAATTAAAGAAGGGTCCCTAATGATCACAATGCTACGTATTGGGCTTTACAGAATGAACTTCTTGCAATAAAAGCAAGATCCACAAGAAACATAATGCCATGCACTGGGTTTACAGAATTAACCACTTGCAATGAAAGCAGTATCCAAAATGAACAAAATGCTATGTGCTGGGCTTTACAGAATGAACCAGTTGCAATGAAATAAGGTTCCACAAAGGTCACAATGCTACGTACTGGGCTTTACAGAATCAACCACTAGCAATGAGAGAAGTGTCCATAATGATCACATGCTACGTACTGAATTTACAGAATGAACCAGTTGGAATGAAATAAGGGTCCACAATGATCACAATGCTATGTACTGGGCTTTACAGAAGCAACCACTTGCAATGAAAGCAACATCCACAATGAATAAAATGGGCGCTGTAGTATGAACCAGTCACAATGAATTAAGCGTACATAATGAAAACAATGCTATGTACTGGGCTTTACAGAATGAACTAGTTGCAATGAAATAAGGGTCCATAAGGAACATAATCCTATATACTCGGCTTTATAGAATTGACCACTTGCAATGAAATAAGGGTTCACAATTATCACAATGCTATGTAGTAGGCTTTACAGAATGGACTTCTTGCAATAAAAGCAAGATCCACAAATGAACATAATGATTTGACCTGGGCTTTACAGAAGCAACCACTTGCAATGAAAGAAGGGTCCCTAATGATCACAATGCTATGTACTGGGCTTTACAGAAGTAACCACTTGCAATGAAAGCAACATCCACAATGAACAAAATGGGCGTTGTAGTATGAACCAGTCGCAATGAATTAAGCGTATGTAATGAACACAATGCTACGTACTGGGCTTTACAGAATCAACCACTAGCAATGAGAGAAGGGTCCATAATGATCTCATGCTACGTACTGGGCTTTAGAGAATGAACCAATTGCAATGAAAGCAGGATCCACAATGATCACAATGCTACGTACTGGGCTTTACAGAATGAACTTCTTGCAATGAAAGCAAGATCCACAAAGGTCACAATGCTACGTACTGGGCTTTACAGAATCAACCACTAGCAATGAAAGAAGGGTCCATAATTAGCACAATGGTAAGTACTGGGCTTTATAGAATGAACCCCTTGGAATGAAAGGGGGATCCACAAGGAACATAATGCCATGCACTGGGTTTACAGAATTAACCACTTGCAATGAAAGCAGTATCCACAATGAACACAATTCTATGTACTGGCCTTTACAGAATAAACCAGTTGCAAAGAAATAAGGGTCCACAATGGTATTTAATGGGCTTTGAAGATTGAACGAGTTGCAAAGAAATAAGGTTCCACAAAGTTCACAATGCTACGTACTGGGCTCTACAGAATCAACCACTAGCAATGAAACAAGGGTTCATAATTAGCACAATGCTACGTACTGGGCTTTACAGAATGAACTTCTTGCAATAAAAGCAAGATCCACAAATGAACATAATGCTTTGAACTGGGCTTTACAGAAGCAACCACTTGCAATGAGAGAAGGGTCCATAATGATCTCATGCTATGTACTGGGCTTTAGAGAATGAACCAGTTGCAATGAAAGCAGGATCCACAATGATCACAATGCTACGTACTGGGCTTTACAGAATGAACTTCTTGCAACGAAAGCAAGATCCACAAAGGTCACAATGCTACGTACTGGGCTTTACAGAATCAACCACTAGCAATGAAAGAAGGGTCCATAATTAGCACAATGGTAAGTACTGGGCTTTATAGAATGAACCCCTTGCAATGAAAGGGGGATCCACAAGGAACATAATGCCATGCACTGGGTTTACAGAATTAACCACTTGCAATGAAAGCAGTATCCACAACGAACACAATTCTATGTACTGGCCTTTACAGAATAAACCAGTTGCAAAGAAATAAGGGTCCACAATGGTATTTATTGGGCTTTGAAGATTGAACGAGTTGCAAAGAAATAAGGTTCCACAAAGTTCACAATGCTACGTACTGGGCTCTACAGAATCAACCACTAGCAATGAAACAAGGGTCCATAATTAGCACAATGCTACGTACTGGGCTTTAAAGAATTAACCAATTGCAATGAAATAAGGGTCCACAATTAGCACAATGGTAAGTACTGGGCTTTACAGAATGAACCATTTGCAATGAAAGCAGGATCCACAATGAATAAAATGCTATGTACTGGGCTTTACAGAATGAACTTCTTGCAATGAAAGGAAGATCCACAAATGAACATAATGCTTTGAACTGGGCTTTACAGAATGAACCACTTGCAATGAAAGAAGGGTCCCTCATGATCACAATGCTACGTACTGGGCTTTACAGAATTAACCAATTGCAATGAAAGAAGGGTCCACAAGTAGCACAATGGTAAGTACTGGAGATTACAGAATGAACCCCTTGCAATGAAAGGAGGATCCACAACGAACATAATGCCATGAACTGGGTTTACAGAATGAACCACTTGCAATGAAATAAGGGTCCACAATGATCACAATGCTACGTACTGGGCTTTACAGAATCAACCACTAGCAATGAGAGAAGGGTCCCTAATGATCACAATGCTACGTACTGGGCTTTACAGAATGTACCAATTGCAATGAAAGAAGGGTCCACAAGTAGCACAATGGTAAGTACTGGAGATTACAGAATGAACCCCTTGCAATGAAAGGAGGATCAACAAGGAACATAATGCCATGCACTCGGTTTACAGAATGAACCAGTTGCAATGAAATAAGGGTCCACAATGATCACAATGCTATGTACTGGGCTTTACAGAAGTAACCCCTTGCAATGAAAGCAACATCCACAATGAAGAAAATGGGCGTTGTAATATGAACCAGTCGCAATGAATTAAGCATACATAATGAACACAATGCTATGTACTGGCCTTTACAGAATGAACTAGTTGCAATGAAATAAGGGTCCATAAGGAACATAATCCTATATACTGGGCTTTAGAGAATTGACCACTTGCAATGAAATAAGGGTCCACAATGATCACAATGCTACGTACTGGGCTTTACAGAATGAACTTCTTGCAATAAAAGCAAGATCCACAAATGAACATAATTCTTTGAACTGGGCTTTACAGAAGCAACCACTTGCAATGAAAGAAGCGTCCCTAATTATCACAATGCTACGTACTGGGCTTTACAGAATGAACCAATTTCAAGGAAAGAAGGGTCCACAAGTAGCACAATGGTAAGTACTGGAGATTACAGAATGAACCCCTTGCAATGAAAGGAGGATCCAAAAGGAACATAATGCCATGCACTCGGTTTACAGAATGAACCAGTTGCAATGAAATAAGGATCCACAATGATCACAATGCTATGTACTGGGCTTTACAGAAGTAACCACTTGCAATGAAAGCAACATCCACAATGAACAAAATGGGCGTTGTAGTATGAACCAGTCGCAATGAATTAAGCGTATGTAATGAACACAATGCTATGTACTGGGCTTTACAGAATGAACTAGTTGCAATGAAATAAGGGTCCATAATGATCACATGCTACGTACTGGCCTTTACAGAATGAACCAGTTACAATGAAATAAGGTTCCACAATTAGCACAATGGTAAGTACTGGGCTTTACAGAATGAACCAGTTGCAATGAAACAGGAACCACAATGAACAAAATGCTATGTACTGGTCTTTACAGAATGGACCTCTTGCAATGAATGCAAGATCCACAAATGAACATAATGCTTTGAACTGGACTTTACAGAATTAACCACTTGCAATGAAATAAGGCTCCACAATGAGCACAATCCTATGTACTGGACTTTGCAGAATGAACCACTTGCAATGAAAGCAAGATCCACAAATGAACATAATGCTTTGAACTGGGCATTACAGAAGCAACCACTTGCAATGAAAGATGGGTCCCTAATGATCATAATGCTACGTACTGGGCTTTACAGAATCAACCACTAGCAATGAAAGAAGGGTCCATAATTAGCATAATGGTAAGTACTGGGCTTTATAAAATGAACCCCTTGCAATGAAAGGAGGATCCACAAGGAACATAATGCCATGCACTGGGTTTACAGAATTAACCACGTGCAATTAAAGCAGTATCCACAATGAACACAATTCTATCTACTGGCCTTTACAGAATGAACCAGTTGCAAAGAAATAAGGGTCCACAATGGTATTTAATGGGCTTTGAAGATTGAACGAGTTGCAAAGAAATACGGTTCCACAAAGTTCACAATGCTACGTACTGGGCTGTACAGAATCAACCACTAGCAATGAAACAAGGGTCCATAATGAGCAGAATGGTAAGTACTGGGCTTTATAGAATGAAACATTTGCAATGAAAGGAGGATCCACAAGGAACATAATGCCATGCACTGGGTTTACAGAATGAACCAGTTGCAATGAAATAAGGGTCCATAATGATCACATGCTACATACTGGGCTTTACAGAATGAACCAGTTACAATGAAATAAGGGTCCACAATTAGCACAATGGTAAGTACTGGGCGTTACAGAATGAACCACTTGCAATGAAATAGGGGTCCACAATGAACAAAATGCTATGTTCTGGGCTTTACAGAATGAACTTCTTACAGTGAAAGCAAGATCCACAAATGAACATAATGCTTTGAAATGGGCATTACAGAAGCAACCACTTGCAATGAAAGATGGGTCCCTAATGATCACAATGCTACGTACTGGGCTTTACAGAATCAACCACTGGCAATGAAAGAAGGGTCCATAATTAGCACAATGGTAAGTACTGGGCTTTATAGAATGAACCCCTTGCAATGAAAGGAGAATCCACAAGGAACATAATGCCATGAACTGGGTTTACAGAATGAACCACTTGCAATGAAAGCAAATCCACAATGACCAAATTGCTATGTGCTGTGCATTACAGAATGAACCAGTCGCATAAGCGTACATAATGAAAACAATGCTATGTACTGGGCTTTACAGAATGAAACACTTGCAATGAAATAAGGGTCCACAATTAGCACAATGGTAAGTACTGGGCTTTACAGAATTAACCATTTGCAATGAAATCTGGGTCCACAATGATCACAACGGTATTTAATGGGCTTTGAAGATTGGACCAGTTGCAATGAAATAAGGTTCCACAAAGGTCACAATGCTACGTACTGGGCTTTACAGAATCAACCACTAGCAATGAGAGAAGGGTTCATAATGATCACATGCTACGTACTGGGCTTTACAGAATGAACCAGTTACAATGAAATAAGGGTCCACAATGAGCAGAATCTTATCTACTGGGCTTTACAGAATGAACCACTTGCAATGAAAGAAGGGTCCCTAATGATCACAAGGCTACGTACTGGGCTTTACAGAATGAACTTCTTGCAATAAAAGCAAGATCCACAAATGAACATAATGCTTTGAACTGGGCTTTACAGAAGCAACCACTTGCAATGAAAGAAGGGTCCCTAATGATCACAATGCTACGTACTGGGCTTTACAGAATGAACCAGTTACAATGAAATAAGGTTACACAATTAGCACAATGATAAGTACTGGGCTTTACAGAATGAACCCCTTGCAATGAAAGCAGGATCCACAATGAACAAAATGCTATGTACTGGTCTTTACAGAATGAACCTCTTGCAATGAAAGCAAGATCCACAAATGAACATAATGCTTTGAATTGGGATTTACAGAAGAAACCTCTTGCAATTAAAGAAGGGTCCCTAATGATCACAATGCTACGTATTGGGCTTTACAGAATGAACTTCTTGCAATAAAAGCAAGATCCACAAGAAACATAATGCCATGCACTGGGTTTACAGAATTAACCACTTGCAATGAAAGCAGGATCCACAATGAACAAAATGCTATGTGCTGGGCTTTACAGAATGAACCAGTTGCAATGAAATAAGGTTCCACAAAGGTCACAATGCTACGTACTGGGCTTTACAGAATCAACCACTAGCAATGAGAGAAGTGTCCATAATGATCACATGCTACGTACTGGGTTTACAGAATGAACCAGTTGGAATGAAATAAGGGTCCACAATGATCACAATGCTATATACTGGGCTTTACAGAAGCAACCACTTGCAATGAAAGCAACATCCACAATGAATAAAATGGGCGCTGTAGTATGAACCAGTCACAATGAATTAAGCGTACATAATGAAAACAATGCTATGTACTGGGCTTTACAGAATGAACTAGTTGCAATGAAATAAGGGTCCATAAGGAACATAATCCTATATACTCGGCTTTATAGAATTGACCACTTGCAATGAAATAAGGGTTCACAATTATCACAATGCTATGTAGTAGGCTTTACAGAATGGACTTCTTGCAATAAAAGCAAGATCCACAAATGAACATAATGATTTGACCTGGGCTTTACAGAAGCAACCACTTGCAATGAAAGCAACATCCACAATGAACAAAATGGGCGTTGTAGTATGAACCAGTCGCAATGAATTAAGCGTATGTAATGAACACAATGCTACGTACTGGGCTTTACAGAATCAACCACTAGCAATGAGAGAAGGGTCCATAATGATCTCATGCTACGTACTGGGCTTTAGAGAATGAACCAGTTGCAATGAAAGCAGGATCCACAATGATCACAATGCTACGTACTGGGCTTTACAGAATGAAATTCTTGCAATGAAAGCAAGATCCACAAAGGTCACAATGCTACGTACTGGGCTTTACAGAATCAACCACTAGCAATGAAAGAAGGGTCCATAATTAGCACAATGGTAAGTACTGGGCTTTATAGAATGAACCCCTTGCAATGAAAGGGGAACATAATGCCATGCACTGGGTTTACAGAATTAACCACTTGCAATGAAAGCAGTATCCACAATGAACACAATTCTATGTACTGGCCTTTACAGAATAAACCAGTTGCAAAGAAATAAGGGTCCACAATGGTATTTAATGGGCTTTGAAGATTGAACGAGTTGCATAGAAATAAGGTTCCACAAAGTTCACAATGCTACGTACTGGGCTCTACAGAATCAACCACTAGCAATGAAACAAGGGTTCATAATTAGCACAATGCTACGTACTGGGCTTTACAGAATGAACTTCTTGCAATAAAAGCAAGATCCACAAATGAACATAATGCTTTGAACTGGGCTTTACAGAAGCAACCACTTGCAATGAGAGAAGGGTCCATAATGATCTCATGCTATGTACTGGGCTTTAGAGAATGAACCAGTTGCAATGAAAGCAGGATCCACAATGATCACAATGCTACGTACTGGGCTTTACAGAATGAACTTCTTGCAATGAAAGCAAGATCCAGAAAGGTCACAATGCTACGTACTGGGCTTTACAGAATCAACCACTAGCAATGAAAGAAGGGTCCATAATTAGCACAATGGTAAGTACTGGGCTTTATAGAATGAACCCCTTGCAATGAAAGGGGGATCCACAAGGAACATAATGCCATGCACTGGGTTTACAGAATTAACCACTTGCAATGAAAGCAGTATCCACAACGAACACAATTCTATGTACTGGCCTTTACAGAATAAACCAGTTGCAAAGAAATAAGGGTCCACAATGGTATTTATTGGGCTTTGAAGATTGAACGAGTTGCAAAGAAATAAGGTTCCACAAAGTTCACAATGCTACGTACTGGGCTCTACAGAATCAACCACTAGCAATGAAACAAGGGTCCATAATTAGCACAATGCTACGTACTGGGCTTTAAAGAATTAACCAATTGCAATGAAATAAGGGTCCACAATTAGCACAATGGTAAGTACTGGGCTTTACAGAATGAACCATTTGCAATGAAAGCAGGATCCACAATGAATAAAATGCTATGTACTGGGCTTTACAGAATGAACTTCTTGCAATGAAAGGAAGATCCACAAATGAACATAATGCTTTGAACTGGGCTTTACAGAAGCAACCACTTCCAATGAAAGAAGGGTCCCTAATGATCACAATGCTACATACTGGGCTTTACAGAATGAACCACTTGCAATGAAAGAAGGGTCCCTCATGATCACAATGCTACGTACTGGGCTTTACAGAATTAACCAATTGCAATGAAAGAAGGGTCCACAAGTAGCACAATGGTAAGTACTGGAGATTACAGAATGAACCCCTTGCAATGAAAGGAGGATCCACAACGAACATAATGCCATGAACTGGGTTTACAGAATGAACCACTTGCAATGAAATAAGGGTCCACAATGATCACAATGCTACGTACTGGGCTTTACAGAATCAACCACTAGCAATGAGAGAAGGGTCCCTAATGATCACAATGCTACGTACTGGGCTTTACAGAATGTACCAATTGCAATGAAAGAAGGGTCCACAAGTAGCACAATGGTAAGTACTGGAGATTACAGAATGAACCCCTTGCAATGAAAGGAGGATCAACAAGGAACATAATGCCATGCACTCGGTTTACAGAATGAACCAGTTGCAATGAAATAAGGGTCCACAATGATCACAATGCTATGTACTGGGCTTTACAGAAGTAACCCCTTGCAATGAAAGCAACATCCACAATGAAGAAAATGGGCGTTGTAATATGAACCAGTCGCAATGAATTAAGCATACATAATGAACACAATGCTATGTACTGGCCTTTACAGAATGAACTAGTTGCAATGAAATAAGGGTCCATAAGGAACATAATCCTATATACTGGGCTTTAGAGAATTGACCACTTGCAATGAAATAAGGGTCCACAATGATCACAATGCTACGTACTGGGCTTTACAGAATGAACTTCTTGCAATAAAAGCAAGATCCACAAATGAACATAATTCTTTGAACTGGGCTTTACAGAAGCAACCACTTGCAATGAAAGAAGCGTCCCTAATTATCACAATGCTACGTACTGGGCTTTACAGAATGAACCAATTTCAAGGAAAGAAGGGTCCACAAGTAGCACAATGGTAAGTACTGGAGATTACAGAATGAACCCCTTGCAATGAAAGGAGGATCCAAAAGGAACATAATGCCATGCACTCGGTTTACAGAATGAACCAGTTGCAATGAAATAAGGGTCCACAATGATCACAATGCTATGTACTGGGCTTTACAGAAGTAACCACTTGCAATGAAAGCAACATCCACAATGAACAAAATGGGCGTTGTAGTATGAACCAGTCGCAATGAATTAAGCGTACATAATGAACACAATGCTATGTACTGGGCTTTACAGAATGAAATAGTTGCAATGAAATAAGGAACATAATCCTATATACTGGGCTTTACAGAATTGACCACTTGCAATGAAATAAGGGTCCACAATGATCACAATGCTACGTACTGGGCTTTACAGAATTAACCAATTGCAATGAAATAAGGGTCCACAATGATCACGACGGTATTTAATGGGCGTTGAAGATTGAACCAGTTGCAATGAAATAAGGTTCCACAAAGGTCACAATGCTACGTACTGGGCTTTACAGAATCAACCACTAGCAATGAAAGAAGGGTCCATAATTAGCACAATGGTAAGTACTGGGCTTTATAGAATGAACCCCTTGCAATGAAAGGAGGATCTACAAGTAACATAATGCCCTGCACTGGGTTTACAGAATTAACCACTTGCAATGAAAGCAGGATCCACAATGAACAAAATGCTATGTTCTGGGCTTTACAGAATGAACTTCTTACAATGAAAGCAAGATCCACAAATGAACATAATGCTTTGAACTGGGCATTACAGAAGCAACCACTTGCAATGAAAGATGGGTCCATAATTAGCACAATGGTAAGTACTGGGCTTTATAGAATGAACCCCTTGCAATGAAAGGAGAATCCACAAGGAACATAATGCCATGAACTGGGTTTACAGAATGAACCACTTGCAATGAAAGCAAATCCACAATGACCAAATTGCTATGTGCTGTGCATTACAGAATGAACCAGTCGCATAAGCGTACATAATGAAAACAATGCTATGTCCTGGGCTTTACAGAACGAACTAGTTGCAATGAAATAAGGGTCCATAAGGAACATAATCCTATATACTGGGCTTTACAGAATTGACCAATTGCAATGAAAGAAGGGTCCACAATGATCAGAATGCTACGTACTGGGCTTTAAAGAATTAACCAATTGCAATGAAATAAGGGTCCACAATTAGCACAATGGTAAGTACTGGGCTTTACAGAATGAACCTGTAAGGATCCTGCAACTGCAATGAAAGCAGGATCCACAATGCATAAAATGCTATGTACTGGGCTTTACAGAATGAACTTCTTGCAATGAAAGAAAGATCCACAAATAAACATAATGCTTTGAACTGGGCTTTACAGAAGCAACCACTTGCAATGAAAGAAGGGTCCCTAATGATCACAATGCTACGTACTGGGCTTTACAGAATGAAACACTTGCAATGAAATAAGGGTCCACAATGAGCAGAATCCTATCTACTGGGCTTTACAGAATTAACCATTTGCAATGAAATCTGGGTCCACAATGATCACAACGGTATTTAATGGGCTTTGAAGATTGGACCAGTTGCAATGAAATAAGGTTCCACAAAGGTCACAATGCTACGTACTGGGCTTTACAGAATCAACCACTAGCAATGAGAGAAGGGTTCATAATGATCACATGCTACGTACTGGGCTTTACAGAATGAACCAGTTACAATGAAATAAGGGTCCACAATGAGCAGAATCCTATCTACTGGGCTTTACAGAATGAACCACTTGCAATGAAAGAAGGGTCCCTAATGATCACAATGCTACGTACTGGGCTTTACAGAATGAACCAGTTACAATGAAATAAGGTTCACAATTAGCACAATGATAAGTACTGGGCTTTACAGAATGAACCAGTTGCAATGAAAGCAGGATCCACAATGAACAAAATGCTATGTACTGGTCTTTACAGAATGAACCTCTTGCAGTGAAAGCAAGATCCACAAATGAACATAATGCTTTGAATTGGGATTTACAGAAGAAACCTCTTGCAATTAAAGAAGGGTCCCTAATGATCACAATGCTACGTATTGGGCTTTACAGAATGAACTTCTTGCAATAAAAGCAAGATCCACAAGAAACATAATGCCATGCACTGGGTTTACAGAATTAACCACTTGCAATGAAAGCAGTATCCAAAATGAACAAAATGCTATGTGCTGGGCTTTACAGAATGAACCAGTTGCAATGAAATAAGGTTCCACAAAGGTCACAATGCTACGTACTGGGCTTTACAGAATCAACCACTAGCAATGAGAGAAGTGTCCATAATGATCACATGCTACGTACTGAATTTACAGAATGAACCAGTTGGAATGAAATAAGGGTCCACAATGATCACAATGCTATGTACTGGGCTTTACAGAAGCAACCACTTGCAATGAAAGCAACATCCACAATGAATAAAATGGGCGCTGTAGTATGAACCAGTCACAATGAATTAAGCGTACATAATGAAAACAATGCTATGTACTGGGCTTTACAGAATGAACTAGTTGCAATGAAATAAGGGTCCATAAGGAACATAATCCTATATACTCGGCTTTATAGAATTGACCACTTGCAATGAAATAAGGGTTCACAATTATCACAATGCTATGTAGTAGGCTTTACAGAATGGACTTCTTGCAATAAAAGCAAGATCCACAAATGAACATAATGATTTGACCTGGGCTTTACAGAAGCAACCACTTGCAATGAAAGAAGGGTCCCTAATGATCACAATGCTATGTACTGGGCTTTACAGAAGTAACCACTTGCAATGAAAGCAACATCCACAATGAACAAAATGGGCGTTGTAGTATGAACCAGTCGCAATGAATTAAGCGTATGTAATGAACACAATGCTACGTACTGGGCTTTACAGAATCAACCACTAGCAATGAGAGAAGGGTCCATAATGATCTCATGCTACGTACTGGGCTTTAGAGAATGAACCAATTGCAATGAAAGCAGGATCCACAATGATCACAATGCTACGTACTGGGCTTTACAGAATGAACTTCTTGCAATGAAAGCAAGATCCACAAAGGTCACAATGCTACGTACTGGGCTTTACAGAATCAACCACTAGCAATGAAAGAAGGGTCCATAATTAGCACAATGGTAAGTACTGGGCTTTATAGAATGAACCCCTTGGAATGAAAGGGGGATCCACAAGGAACATAATGCCATGCACTGGGTTTACAGAATTAACCACTTGCAATGAAAGCAGTATCCACAATGAACACAATTCTATGTACTGGCCTTTACAGAATAAACCAGTTGCAAAGAAATAAGGGTCCACAATGGTATTTAATGGGCTTTGAAGATTGAACGAGTTGCAAAGAAATAAGGTTCCACAAAGTTCACAATGCTACGTACTGGGCTCTACAGAATCAACCACTAGCAATGAAACAAGGGTTCATAATTAGCACAATGCTACGTACTGGGCTTTACAGAATGAACTTCTTGCAATAAAAGCAAGATCCACAAATGAACATAATGCTTTGAACTGGGCTTTACAGAAGCAACCACTTGCAATGAGAGAAGGGTCCATAATGATCTCATGCTATGTACTGGGCTTTAGAGAATGAACCAGTTGCAATGAAAGCAGGATCCACAATGATCACAATGCTACGTACTGGGCTTTACAGAATGAACTTCTTGCAATGAAAGCAAGATCCACAAAGGTCACAATGCTACGTACTGGGCTTTACAGAATCAACCACTAGCAATGAAAGAAGGGTCCATAATTAGCACAATGGTAAGTACTGGGCTTTATAGAATGAACCCCTTGCAATGAAAGGGGGATCCACAAGGAACATAATGCCATGCACTGGGTTTACAGAATTAACCACTTGCAATGAAAGCAGTATCCACAACGAACACAATTCTATGTACTGGCCTTTACAGAATAAACCAGTTGCAAAGAAATAAGGGTCCACAATGGTATTTATTGGGCTTTGAAGATTGAACGAGTTGCAAAGAAATAAGGTTCCACAAAGTTCACAATGCTACGTACTGGGCTCTACAGAATCAACCACTAGCAATGAAACAAGGGTCCATAATTAGCACAATGCTACGTACTGGGCTTTAAAGAATTAACCAATTGCAATGAAATAAGGGTCCACAATTAGCACAATGGTAAGTACTGGGCTTTACAGAATGAACCATTTGCAATGAAAGCAGGATCCACAATGAATAAAATGCTATGTACTGGGCTTTACAGAATGAACTTCTTGCAATGAAAGGAAGATCCACAAATGAACATAATGCTTTGAACTGGGCTTTACAGAATGAACCACTTGCAATGAAAGAAGGGTCCCTCATGATCACAATGCTACGTACTGGGCTTTACAGAATTAACCAATTGCAATGAAAGAAGGGTCCACAAGTAGCACAATGGTAAGTACTGGAGATTACAGAATGAACCCCTTGCAATGAAAGGAGGATCCACAACGAACATAATGCCATGAACTGGGTTTACAGAATGAACCACTTGCAATGAAATAAGGGTCCACAATGATCACAATGCTACGTACTGGGCTTTACAGAATCAACCACTAGCAATGAGAGAAGGGTCCCTAATGATCACAATGCTACGTACTGGGCTTTACAGAATGTACCAATTGCAATGAAAGAAGGGTCCACAAGTAGCACAATGGTAAGTACTGGAGATTACAGAATGAACCCCTTGCAATGAAAGGAGGATCAACAAGGAACATAATGCCATGCACTCGGTTTACAGAATGAACCAGTTGCAATGAAATAAGGGTCCACAATGATCACAATGCTATGTACTGGGCTTTACAGAAGTAACCCCTTGCAATGAAAGCAACATCCACAATGAAGAAAATGGGCGTTGTAATATGAACCAGTCGCAATGAATTAAGCATACATAATGAACACAATGCTATGTACTGGCCTTTACAGAATGAACTAGTTGCAATGAAATAAGGGTCCATAAGGAACATAATCCTATATACTGGGCTTTAGAGAATTGACCACTTGCAATGAAATAAGGGTCCACAATGATCACAATGCTACGTACTGGGCTTTACAGAATGAACTTCTTGCAATAAAAGCAAGATCCACAAATGAACATAATTCTTTGAACTGGGCTTTACAGAAGCAACCACTTGCAATGAAAGAAGCGTCCCTAATTATCACAATGCTACGTACTGGGCTTTACAGAATGAACCAATTTCAAGGAAAGAAGGGTCCACAAGTAGCACAATGGTAAGTACTGGAGATTACAGAATGAACCCCTTGCAATGAAAGGAGGATCCAAAAGGAACATAATGCCATGCACTCGGTTTACAGAATGAACCAGTTGCAATGAAATAAGGGTCCACAATGATCACAATGCTATGTACTGGGCTTTACAGAAGTAACCACTTGCAATGAAAGCAACATCCACAATGAACAAAATGGGCGTTGTAGTATGAACCAGTCGCAATGAATTAAGCGTACACAATGATCACAATGCTACGTACTGGGCTTTACAGAATTAACCAATTGCAATGAAATAAGGGTCCACAATGATCACGACGGTATTTAATGGGCGTTGAAGATTGAACCAGTTGCAATGAAATAAGGTTCCACAAAGGTCACAATGCTACGTACTGGGCTTTACAGAATCAACCACTAGCAATGAAAGAAGGGTCCATACTTAGCACAATGGTAAGTACTGGGCTTTATAGAATGAACCCCTTGCAATGAAAGGAGGATCTACAAGTAACATAATGCCCTGCACTGGGTTTACAGAATTAACCACTTGCAATGAAAGCAGGATCCACAATGAACAAAATGCTATGTTCTGGGCTTTACAGAATGAACTTCTTACAATGAAAGCAAGATCCACAAATGAACATAATGCTTTGAACTGGGCATTACAGAAGCAACCACTTGCAATGAAAGATGGGTCCATAATTAGCACAATGGTAAGTACTGGGCTTTATAGAATGAACCCCTTGCAATGAAAGGAGAATCCACAAGGAACATAATGCCATGAACTGGGTTTACAGAATGAACCACTTGCAATGAAAGCAAATCCACAATGACCAAATTGCTATGTGCTGTGCATTACAGAATGAACCAGTCGCATAAGTGTACATAATGAAAACAATGCTATGTCCTGGGCTTTACAGAACGAACTAGTTGCAATGAAATAAGGGTCCATAAGGAACATAATCCTATATACTGGGCTTTACAGAATTGACCAATTGCAATGAAAGAAGGGTCCACAATGATCAGAATGCTACGTACTGGGCTTTAAAGAATTAACCAATTGCAATGAAATAAGGGTCCACAATTAGCACAATGGTAAGTACTGGGCTTTACAGAATGAACCAGTTGCAATGAAAGCAGGATCCACAATGCATAAAATGCTATGTACTGGGCTTTACAGAATGAACTTCTTGCAATGAAAGAAAGATCCACAAATAAACATAATGCTTTGAACTGGGCTTTACAGAAGCAACCACTTGCAATGAAAGAAGGGTCCCTAATGATCACAATGCTACGTACTGGGCTTTACAGAATGAAACACTTGCAATGAAATAAGGGTCCACAATTAGCACAATGGTAAGTACTGGGCTTTACAGAATTAACCATTTGCAATGAAATCTGGGTCCACAATGATCACAACGGTATTTAATGGGCTTTGAAGATTGGACCAGTTGCAATGAAATAAGGTTCCACAAAGGTCACAATGCTACGTACTGGGCTTTACAGAATCAACCACTAGCAATGAGAGAAGGGTTCATAATGATCACATGCTACGTACTGGGCTTTACAGAATGAACCAGTTACAATGAAATAAGGGTCCACAATGAGCAGAATCCTATCTACTGGGCTTTACAGAATGAACCACTTGCAATGAAAGAAGGGTCCCTAATGATCACAAGGCTACGTACTGGGCTTTACAGAATGAACTTCTTGCAATAAAAGCAAGATCCACAAATGAACATAATGCTTTGAACTGGGCTTTACAGAAGCAACCACTTGCAATGAAAGAAGGGTCCCTAATGATCACAATGCTACGTACTGGGCTTTACAGAATGAACCAGTTACAATGAAATAAGGTTTCACAATTAACACAATGATAAGTACTGGGCTTTACAGAATGAACCAGTTGCAATGAAAGCAGGATCCACGAACAAAATGCTATGTACTGGTCTTTACAGAATGAACCTCTTGCAATGAAAGCAAGATCCACAAATGAACATAATGCTTTGAACTGGGCATTACAGAAGCAACCACTTGCAATGAAAGATGGGTCCCTAATGATCATAATGCTACGTACTGGGCTTTACAGAATCAACCACGAGCAATGAAAGAAGGGTCCATAATTAGTATAATGGTAAGTACTGGGCTTTATAAAATGAACCCCTTGCAATGAAAGGAGGATCCACAAGGAACATAATGCCATGCACTGGGTTTACAGAATTAACCACGTGCAATCAAAGCAGTATCCACAATGAACACAATTCTATGTACTGGCCTTTACAGAATGAACCAGTTGCAAAGAAATAAGGGTCCACAATGATCACAATGCTATGTACTGGGCTTTACAGAAGTAACCCCTTGCAATGAAAGCAACATCCACAATGAAGAAAATGGGCGTTGTAATATGAACCAGTCACAATGAATTAAGCATAAATAATGAACACAATGCTATGTACTGGCCTTTACAGAATGAACTAGTTGCAATGAAATAAGGGTCCATAAGGAACATAATCCTATATACTGGGCTTTAGAGAATTGACCACTTGCAATGAGATAAGGGTCCACAATGATCACAATGCTACGTACTGGGCTTTACAGAATGAACTTCTTGCAATAAAAGCAAGATCCACAAATGAACATAATGCTTTGAACTGGGCTTTACAGAAGCAACCACTTGCAATGAAAGAAGCGTCCCTAATTATCACAATGCTACGTACTGGGCTTTACAGAATGAACCAATTTCAAGGAAAGAAGGGTCCACAAGTAGCACAATGGTAAGTACTGGAGATTACAGAATGAACCCCTTGCAATGAAAGGAGGATCCAAAAGGAACATAATGCCATGCACTCGGTTTACAGAATGAACCAGTTGCAATGAAATAAGGGTCCACAATGATCACAATGCTATGTACTGGGCTTTACAGAAGTAACCACTTGCAATGAAAGCAACATCCACAATGAACAAAATGGGCGTTGTAGTATGAACCAGTCGCAATGAATTAAGCGTACACAATGATCACAATGCTACGTACTGGGCTTTACAGAATTAACCAATTGCAATGAAATAAGGGTCCACAATGATCACGACGGTATTTAATGGGCGTTGAAGATTGAACCAGTTGCAATGAAATAAGGTTCCACAAAGGTCACAATGCTACGTACTGGGCTTTACAGAATCAACCACTAGCAATGAAAGAAGGGTCCATACTTAGCACAATGGTAAGTACTGGGCTTTATAGAATGAACCCCTTGCAATGAAAGGAGGATCTACAAGTAACATAATGCCCTGCACTGGGTTTACAGAATTAACCACTTGCAATGAAAGCAGGATCCACAATGAACAAAATGCTATGTTCTGGGCTTTACAGAATGAACTTCTTACAATGAAAGCAAGATCCACAAATGAACATAATGCTTTGAACTGGGCATTACAGAAGCAACCACTTGCAATGAAAGATGGGTCCATAATTAGCACAATGGTAAGTACTGGGCTTTATAGAATGAACCCCTTGCAATGAAAGGAGAATCCACAAGGAACATAATGCCATGAACTGGGTTTACAGAATGAACCACTTGCAATGAAAGCAAATCCACAATGACCAAATTGCTATGTGCTGTGCATTACAGAATGAACCAGTCGCATAAGTGTACATAATGAAAACAATGCTATGTCCTGGGCTTTACAGAACGAACTAGTTGCAATGAAATAAGGGTCCATAAGGAACATAATCCTATATACTGGGCTTTACAGAATTGACCAATTGCAATGAAAGAAGGGTCCACAATGATCAGAATGCTACGTACTGGGCTTTAAAGAATTAACCAATTGCAATGAAATAAGGGTCCACAATTAGCACAATGGTAAGTACTGGGCTTTACAGAATGAACCAGTTGCAATGAAAGCAGGATCCACAATGCATTAAATGCTATGTACTGGGCTTTACAGAATGAACTTCTTGCAATGAAAGAAAGATCCACAAATAAACATAATGCTTTGAACTGGGCTTTACAGAAGCAACCACTTGCAATGAAAGAAGGGTCCCTAATGATCACAATGCTACGTACTGGGCTTTACAGAATGAAACACTTGCAATGAAATAAGGGTCCACAATTAGCACAATGGTAAGTACTGGGCTTTACAGAATTAACCATTTGCAATGAAATCTGGGTCCACAATGATCACAACGGTATTTAATGGGCTTTGAAGATTGGACAAGTTGCAATGAAATAAGGTTCCACAAAGGTCACAATGCTACGTACTGGGCTTTACAGAATCAACCACTAGCAATGAGAGAAGGGTTCATAATGATCACATGCTACGTACTGGGCTTTACAGAATGAACCAGTTACAATGAAATAAGGGTCCACAATGAGCAGAATCCTATCTACTGGGCTTTACAGAATGAACCACTTGCAATGAAAGAAGGGTCCCTAATGATCACAAGGCTACGTACTGGGCTTTACAGAATGAACTTCTTGCAATAAAAGCAAGATCCACAAATGAACATAATGCTTTGAACTGGGCTTTACAGAAGCAACCACTTGCAATGAAAGAAGGGTCCCTAATGATCACAATGCTACGTACTGGGCTTTACAGAATGAACCAGTTACAATGAAATAAGGTTTCACAATTAACACAATGATAAGTACTGGGCTTTACAGAATGAACCAGTTGCAATGAAAGCAGGATCCACGAACAAAATGCTATGTACTGGTCTTTACAGAATGAACCTCTTGCAATGAAAGCAAGATCCACAAATGAACATAATGCTTTGAACTGGGCATTACAGAAGCAACCACTTGCAATGAAAGATGGGTCCCTAATGATCATAATGCTACGTACTGGGCTTTACAGAATCAACCACGAGCAATGAAAGAAGGGTCCATAATTAGTATAATGGTAAGTACTGGGCTTTATAAAATGAACCCCTTGCAATGAAAGGAGGATCCACAAGGAACATAATGCCATGCACTGGGTTTACAGAATTAACCACGTGCAATCAAAGCAGTATCCACAATGAACACAATTCTATGTACTGGCCTTTACAGAATGAACCAGTTGCAAAGAAATAAGGGTCCACAATGATCACAATGCTATGTACTGGGCTTTACAGAAGTAACCCCTTGCAATGAAAGCAACATCCACAATGAAGAAAATGGGCGTTGTAATATGAACCAGTCACAATGAATTAAGCATAAATAATGAACACAATGCTATGTACTGGCCTTTACAGAATGAACTAGTTGCAATGAAATAAGGGTCCATAAGGAACATAATCCTATATACTGGGCTTTAGAGAATTGACCACTTGCAATGAGATAAGGGTCCACAATGATCACAATGCTACGTACTGGGCTTTACAGAATGAACTTCTTGCAATAAAAGCAAGATCCACAAATGAACATAATGCTTTGAACTGGGCTTTACAGAAGCAACCACTTGCAATGAAAGAAGCGTCCCTAATTATCACAATGCTACGTACTGGGCTTTACAGAATGAACCAATTTCAAGGAAAGAAGGGTCCACAAGTAGCACAATGGTAAGTACTGGAGATTACAGAATGAACCCCTTGCAATGAAAGGAGGATCCAAAAGGAACATAATGCCATGCACTCGGTTTACAGAATGAACCAGTTGCAATGAAATAAGGGTCCACAATGATCACAATGCTATGTACTGGGCTTTACAGAAGTAACCACTTGCAATGAAAGCAACATCCACAATGAACAAAATGGGCGTTGTAGTATGAACCAGTCGCAATGAATTAAGCGTACACAATGATCACAATGCTACGTACTGGGCTTTACAGAATTAACCAATTGCAATGAAATAAGGGTCCACAATGATCACGACGGTATTTAATGGGCGTTGAAGATTGAACCAGTTGCAATGAAATAAGGTTCCACAAAGGTCACAATGCTACGTACTGGGCTTTACAGAATCAACCACTAGCAATGAAAGAAGGGTCCATACTTAGCACAATGGTAAGTACTGGGCTTTATAGAATGAACCCCTTGCAATGAAAGGAGGATCTACAAGTAACATAATGCCCTGCACTGGGTTTACAGAATTAACCACTTGCAATGAAAGCAGGATCCACAATGAACAAAATGCTATGTTCTGGGCTTTACAGAATGAACTTCTTACAATGAAAGCAAGATCCACAAATGAACATAATGCTTTGAACTGGGCATTACAGAAGCAACCACTTGCAATGAAAGATGGGTCCATAATTAGCACAATGGTAAGTACTGGGCTTTATAGAATGAACCCCTTGCAATGAAAGGAGAATCCACAAGGAACATAATGCCATGAACTGGGTTTACAGAATGAACCACTTGCAATGAAAGCAAATCCACAATGACCAAATTGCTATGTGCTGTGCATTACAGAATGAACCAGTCGCATAAGTGTACATAATGAAAACAATGCTATGTCCTGGGCTTTACAGAACGAACTAGTTGCAATGAAATAAGGGTCCATAAGGAACATAATCCTATATACTGGGCTTTACAGAATTGACCAATTGCAATGAAAGAAGGGTCCACAATGATCAGAATGCTACGTACTGGGCTTTAAAGAATTAACCAATTGCAATGAAATAAGGGTCCACAATTAGCACAATGGTAAGTACTGGGCTTTACAGAATGAACCAGTTGCAATGAAAGCAGGATCCACAATGCATAAAATGCTATGTACTGGGCTTTACAGAATGAACTTCTTGCAATGAAAGAAAGATCCACAAATAAACATAATGCTTTGAACTGGGCTTTACAGAAGCAACCACTTGCAATGAAAGAAGGGTCCCTAATGATCACAATGCTACGTACTGGGCTTTACAGAATGAAACACTTGCAATGAAAGAAGGGTCCACAATTAGCACAATGGTAAGTACTGGGCTTTACAGAATTAACCATTTGCAATGAAATCTGGGTCCACAATGATCACAACGGTATTTAATGGGCTTTGAAGATTGGACCAGTTGCAATGAAATAAGGTTCCACAAAGGTCACAATGCTACGTACTGGGCTTTACAGAATCAACCACTAGCAATGAGAGAAGGGTTCATAATGATCACATGCTACGTACTGGGCTTTACAGAATGAACCAGTTACAATGAAATAAGGGTCCACAATGAGCAGAATCCTATCTACTGGGCTTTACAGAATGAACCACTTGCAATGAAAGAAGGGTCCCTAATGATCACAAGGCTACGTACTGGGCTTTACAGAATGAACTTCTTGCAATAAAAGCAAGATCCACAAATGAACATAATGCTTTGAACTGGGCTTTACAGAAGCAACCACTTGCAATGAAAGAAGGGTCCCTAATGATCACAATGCTACGTACTGGGCTTTACAGAATGAACCAGTTACAATGAAATAAGGTTCCACAATTAGCACAATGATAAGTACTGGGCTTTACAGAATGAACCAGTTGCAATGAAAGCAGGATCAACGAACAAAATGCTATGTACTGGTCTTTACAGAATGAACCTCTTGCAATGAAAGCAAGATCCACAAATGAACATAATGCTTTGAATTGGGATTTACAGAAGAAACCTCTTGCAATTAAAGAAGGGTCCCTAATGATCACAATGCTACGTATTGGGCTTTACAGAATCAACCACTAGCAATGAGAGAAGGGTTCATAATGATCACATGCTACGTACTGGGCTTTACAGAATGAACCGGTTACAATGAAATAAGGGTCCACAATGAGCAGAATCTTATCTACTGGGCTTTACAGAATGAACCACTTGCAATGAAAGAAGGGTCCCTAATGATCACAATGCTACGTACTGGGCTTTACAGAATGAACCAGTTACAATGAAATAAGGTTACACAATTAGCACAATGATAAGTACTGGGCTTTACAGAATGAACCTCTTGCAATGAAAGCAAGATCCACAAATGAACATAATGCTTTGAATTGGGATTTACAGAAGAAACCTCTTGCAATTAAAGAAGGGTCCCTAATGATCACAATGCTACGTATTGGGCTTTACGGAATGAACTTCTTGCAATAAAAGCAAGATCCACAAGAAACATAATGCCATGCACTGGGTTTACAGAATTAACCACTTGCAATGAAAGCAGTATCCACAATGAACAAAATGCTATGTGCTGGGCTTTACAGAATGAACCAGTTGCAATGAAATAAGGTTCCACAAAGGTCACAATGCTACGTACTGGGCTTTACAGAATCAACCACTAGCAATGAGAGAAGTGTCCATAATGATCACATGCTACGTACTGGGTTTACAGAATGAACCAGTTGGAATGAAATAAGGGTCCACAATGATCACAATGCTATGTACTGGGCTTTACAGAAGCAACCACTTGCAATGAAAGCAACATCCACAATGAATAAAATGGGCGCTGTAGTATGAACCAGTCACAATGAATTAAGCGTACATAATGAAAACAATGCTATGTACTGGGCTTTACAGAATGAACTAGTTGCAATGAAATAAGGGTCCATAAGGAACATAATCCTATATACTCGGCTATATAGAATTGACCACTTGCAATGAAATAAGGGTTCACAATTATCACAATGCTATGCAGTAGGCTTTACAGAATGGACTTCTTGCAATAAAAGCAAGATCCACAAATGAACATAATGATTTGACCTGGGCTTTACAGAAGCAACCACTTGCAATGAAAGAAGGGTCCCTAATGATCACAATGCTATGTACTGGGCTTTACAGAAGTAACCACTTGCAATGAAAGCAACATCCACAATGAACAAAATGGGCGTTGTAGTATGAACCAGTCGCAATGAATTAAGCGTATGTAATGAACACAATGCTACGTACTGGGCTTTACAGAATCAACCACTAGCAATGAGAGAAGGGTCCATAATGATCTCATGCTACGTACTGGGCTTTAGAGAATGAACCAGTTGCAATGAAAGCAGGATCCACAATGATCACAATGCTACGTACTGGGCTTTACAGAATGAACTTCTTGCAATGAAAGCAAGATCCACAAAGGTCACAATGCTACGTACTGGGCTTTACAGAATCAACCACTAGCAATGAAAGAAGGGTCCATAATTAGCACAATGGTAAGTACTGGGCTTTATAGAATGAACCCCTTGCAATGAAAGGGGGATCCACAAGGAACATAATGCCATGCACTGGGTTTACAGAATTAACCACTTGCAATGAAAGCAGTATCCGCAACGAACACAATTCTATGTACTGGCCTTTACAGAATAAACCAGTTGCAAAGAAATAAGGGTCCACAATGGTATTTAATGGGCTTTGAAGATTGAACGAGTTGCAAAGAAATAAGGTTCCACAAAGTTCACAATGCTATGTACTGGGCTTTAAAGAATTAACCAATTGCAATGAAATAAGGGTCGACAATTAGCACAATGGTAAGTACTGGGCTTTACAGAATGAACCATTTGCAATGAAAGCAGGATCCACAATGAATAAAATGCTATGTACTGGGCTTTACAGAATGAACTTCTTGCAATGAAAGGAAGATCCACAAATGAACATAATGCTTTGAACTGGGCTTTACAGAAGCAACCACTTCCAATGAAAGAAGGGTCCCTAATGATCACAATGCTACATACTGGGCTTTACAGAATGAAACACTTGCAATGAAATAAGGGTCCACAATGAGCACAACGCTATGTACTGGGCTTTACAGAATGAACCACTTGCAATGAAAGAAGGGTCCCTCATGATGACAATGCTACGTACTGGGCTTTACAGAATTAACCAATTGCAATGAAAGAAGGGTCCACAAGTAGCACAATGGTAAGTACTGGAGATTACAGAATGAACCCCTTGCAATGAAAGGAGGATCCACAACGAACATAATGCCATGAACTGGGTTTACAGAATGAACCACTTGCAATGAAATAAGGGTCCACAATGATCACAATGCTACGTACTGGGCTTTACAGAATCAACCACTAGCAATGAGAGAAGGGTCCCTAATGATCACAATGCTACGTACTGGGCTTTACAGAATGTTCCAATTGCAATGAAAGAAGGGTCCACAAGTAGCACAATGGTAAGTACTGGAGATTACAGAATGAACCCCTTGCAATGAAAGGAGGATCCACAAGGAACATAATGCCATGCACTCGGTTTACAGAATGAACCAGTTGCAATGAAATAAGGGTCCACAATGATCACAATGCTATGTACTGGGCTTTACAGAAGTAACCCCTTGCAATGAAAGCAACATCCACAATGAAGAAAATGGGCGTTGTAATATGAACCAGTCGCAATGAATTAAGCATACATAATGAACACAATGCTATGTACTGGCCTTTACAGAATGAACTAGTTGCAATGAAATAAGGGTCCATAAGGAACATAATCCTATATACTGGGCTTTAGAGAATTGACCACTTGCAATGAAATAAGGGTCCACAATGATCACAATGCTACGTACTGGGCTTTACAGAATGAACTTCTTGCAATAAAAGCAAGATCCACAAATGAACATAATGCTTTGAACTAGGCTTTAAAGAAGCAACCACTTGCAATGAAAGAAGCGTCCCTAATTATCACAATGCTACGTACTGGGCTTTACAGAATGAACCAATTTCAAGGAAAGAAGGGTCCACAAGTAGCACAATGGTAAGTACTGGAGATTACAGAATGAACCCCTTGCAATGAAAGGAGGATCCAAAAGGAACATAATGCCATGCACTCGGTTTACAGAATGAACCAGTTGCAATGAAATAAGGGTCCACAATGATCACAATGCTATGTACTGGGCTTTACAGAAGTAACCACTTGCAATGAAAGCAACATCCACAATGAACAAAATGGGCGTTGTAGTATGAACCAGTCGCAATGAATTAAGCGTACATAATGAACACAATGCTATGTACTGGGCTTTACAGAATGAAATAGTTGCAATGAAATAAGGAACATAATCCTATATACTGGGCTTTACAGAATTGACCACTTGCAATGAAATAAGGGTCCACAATGATCACAATGCTACGTACTGGGCTTTACAGAATTAACCAATTGCAATGAAATAAGGGTCCACAATGATCACGACGGTATTTAATGGGCGTTGAAGATTGAACCAGTTGCAATGAAATAAGGTTCCACAAAGGTCACAATGCTACGTACTGGGCTTTACAGAATCAACCACTAGCAATGAAAGAAGGGTCCATAATTAGCACAATGGTAAGTACTGGGCTTTATAGAATGAACCCCTTGCAATGAAAGGAGGATCTACAAGTAACATAATGCCCTGCACTGGGTTTACAGAATTAACCACTTGCAATGAAAGCAGGATCCACAATGAACAAAATGCTATGTTCTGGGCTTTACAGAATGAACTTCTTACAATGAAAGCAAGATCCACAAATGAACATAATGCTTTGAACTGGGCATTACAGAAGCAACCACTTGCAATGAAAGATGGGTCCATAATTAGCACAATGGTAAGTACTGGGCTTTATAGAATGAACCCCTTGCAATGAAAGGAGAATCCACAAGGAACATAATGCCATGAACTGGGTTTACAGAATGAACCACTTGCAATGAAAGCAAATCCACAATGACCAAATTGCTATGTGCTGTGCATTACAGAATGAACCAGTCGCATAAGCGTACATAATGAAAACAATGCTATGTACTGGGCTTTACAGAACGAACTAGTTGCAATGAAATAAGGGTCCATAAGGAACATAATCCTATATACTGGGCTTTACAGAATTGACCAATTGCAATGAAAGAAGGGTCCACAATGATCAGAATGCTACGTACTGGGCTTTAAAGAATTAACCAATTGCAATGAAATAAGGGTCCACAATTAGCACAATGGTAAGTACTGGGCTTTTCAGAATGAACCTGTAAGGATCCTGCAACTGCAATGAAAGCAGGATCCACAATGCATAAAATGCTATGTACTGGGCTTTACAGAATGAACTTCTTGCAATGAAAGAAAGATCCACAAATAAACATAATGCTTTGAACTGGGCTTTACAGAAGCAACCACTTGCAATGAAAGAAGGGTCCCTAATGATCACAATGCTACGTACTGGGCTTTACAGAATGAAACACTTGCAATGAAATAAGGGTCCACAATTAGCACGATGGTAAGTACTGGGCTTTACAGAATTAACCATTTGCAATGAAATCTGGGTCCACAATGATCACAACGGTATTTAATGGGCTTTGAAGATTGGACCAGTTGCAATGAAATAAGGTTCCACAAAGGTCACAATGCTACGTACTGGGCTTTACAGAATCAACCACTAGCAATGAGAGAAGGGTTCATAATGATCACATGCTACGTACTGGGCTTTACAGAATGAACCAGTTACAATGAAATAAGGGTCCACAATGAGCAGAATCCTATCTACTGGGCTTTACAGAATGAACCACTTGCAATGAAAGAAGGGTCCCTAATGATCACAAGGCTACGTACTGGGCTTTACAGAATGAACTTCTTGCAATAAAAGCAAGATCCACAAATGAACATAATGCTTTGAACTGGGCTTTACAGAAGCAACCACTTGCAATGAAAGAAGGGTCCCTAATGATCACAATCCTACGTACTGGGCTTTACAGAATGAACCAGTTACAATGAAATAAGGTTACACAATTAGCACAATGATAAGTACTGGGCTTTACAGAATGAACCAGTTGCAATGAAAGCAGGATCCACAATGAACAAAATGCTATGTACTGGTCTTTACAGAATGAACCTCTTGCAATGAAAGCAAGATCCACAAATGAACATAATGCTTTGAACTGGGCATTACAGAAGCAACCACTTGCAATGAAAGATGGGTCCCTAATGATCATAATGCTACGTACTGGGCTTTACAGAATCAACCACTAGCAATGAAAGAAGGGTCCATAATTAGCATAATGGTAAGTACTGGGCTTTATAAAATGAACCCCTTGCAATGAAAGGAGGATCCACAAGGAACATAATGCCATGCACTGGGTTTACAGAATTAACCACGTGCAATTAAAGCAGTATCCACAATGAACACAATTCTATGTACTGGCCTTTACAGAATGAACCAGTTGCAAAGAAATAAGGGTCCACAATGATCACAATGCTATGTACTGGGCTTTACAGAAGTAACCCCTTGCAATGAAAGCAACATCCACAATGAAGAAAATGGGCGTTGTAATATGAACCAGTCACAATGAATTAAGCATAAATAATGAACACAATGCTATGTACTGGCCTTTACAGAATGAACTAGTTGCAATGAAATAAGGGTCCATAAGGAACATAATCCTATATACTGGGCTTTAGAGAATTGACCACTTGCAATGAAATAAGGGTCCACAATGATCACAATGCTACGTACTGGGCTTTACAGAATGAACTTCTTGCAATGAAAGCAAGATCCACAAATGAACATAATGCTTTGAACTGGGCATTACAGAAGCAACCACTTGCAATGAAAGATGGGTCCCTAATGATCATAATGCTACGTACTGGGCTTTACAGAATCAACCACTAGCAATGAAAGAAGGGTCCATAATTAGCATAATGGTAAGTACTGGGCTTTATAAAATGAACCCCTTGCAATGAAAGGAGGATCCACAAGGAACATAATGCCATGCACTGGGTTTACAGAATTAACCACGTGCAATTAAAGCAGTATCCACAATGAACACAATTCTATGTACTGGCCTTTACAGAATGAACCAGTTGCAAAGAAATAAGGGTCCACAATGATCACAATGCTATGTACTGGGCTTTACAGAAGTAACCCCTTGCAATGAAAGCAACATCCACAATGAAGAAAATGGGCGTTGTAATATGAACCAGTCACAATGAATTAAGCATAAATAATGAACACAATGCTATGTACTGGCCTTTACAGAATGAACTAGTTGCAATGAAATAAGGGTCCATAAGGAACATAATCCTATATACTGGGCGTTAGAGAATTGACCACTTGCAATGAAATAAGGGTCCACAATGATCACAATGCTACGTACTGGGCTTTACAGAATGAACTTCTTGCAATAAAAGCAAGATCCACAAATGAACATAATGCTTTGAACTGGGCTTTACAGAAGCAACCACTTGCAATGAAAGAAGCGTCCCTAATTATCACAATGCTACGTACTGGGCTTTACAGAATGAACCAATTTCAAGGAAAGAAGGGTCCACAAGTAGCACAATGGTAAGTACTGGAGATTACAGAATGAACCCCTTGCAATGAAAGGAGGATCCAAAAGGAACATAATGCCATGCACTCGGTTTACAGAATGAACCAGTTGCAATGAAATAAGGGTCCACAATGATCACAATGCTATGTACTGGGCTTTACAGAAGTAACCACTTGCAATGAAAGCAACATCCACAATGAACAAAATGGGCGTTGTAGTATGAACCAGTCGCAATGAATTAAGCGTACACAATGATCACAATGCTACGTACTGGGCTTTACAGAATTAACCAATTGCAATGAAATAAGGGTCCACAATGATCACGACGGTATTTAATGGGCGTTGAAGATTGAACCAGTTGCAATGAAATAAGGTTCCACAAAGGTCACAATGCTACGTACTGGGCTTTACAGAATCAACCACTAGCAATGAAAGAAGGGTCCATACTTAGCACAATGGTAAGTACTGGGCTTTATAGAATGAACCCCTTGCAATGAAAGGAGGATCTACAAGTAACATAATGCCCTGCACTGGGTTTACAGAATTAACCACTTGCAATGAAAGCAGGATCCACAATGAACAAAATGCTATGTTCTGGGCTTTACAGAATGAACTTCTTACAATGAAAGCAAGATCCACAAATGAACATAATGCTTTGAACTGGGCATTACAGAAGCAACCACTTGCAATGAAAGATGGGTCCATAATTAGCACAATGGTAAGTACTGGGCTTTATAGAATGAACCCCTTCCAATGAAAGGAGAATCCACAAGGAACATAATGCCATGAACTGGGTTTACAGAATGAACCACTTGCAATGAAAGCAAATCCACAATGACCAAATTGCTATGTGCTGTGCATTACAGAATGAACCAGTCGCATAAGCGTACATAATGAAAACAATGCTATGTCCTGGGCTTTACAGAACGAACTAGTTGCAATGAAATAAGGGTCCATAAGGAACATAATCCTATATACTGGGCTTTAAAGAATTAACCAATTGCAATGAAATAAGGGTCCACAATTAGCACAATGGTAAGTACTGGGCTTTACAGAATGAACCAGTTGCAATGAAAGCAGGATCCACAATGCATAAAATGCTATGTACTGGGCTTTACAGAATGAACTTCTTGCAATGAAAGAAAGATCCACAAATAAACATAATGCTTTGAACTGGGCTTTACAGAAGCAACCACTTGCAATGAAAGAAGGGTCCCTAATGATCACAATGCTACGTACTGGGCTTTACAGAATGAAACACTTGCAATGAAATAAGGGTCCACAATAACCACAATGGTAAGTACTGGGCTTTACAGAATTAACCATTTGCAATGAAATCTGGGTCCACAATGATCACAACGGTATTTAATGGGCTTTGAAGATTGGACCAGTTGCAATGAAATAAGGTTCCACAAAGGTCACAATGCTACGTACTGGGCTTTACAGAATCAACCACTAGCAATGAGAGAAGGGTTCATAATGATCACATGCTACGTACTGGGCTTTACAGAATGAACCAGTTACAATGAAATAAGGGTCCACAATGATCACAATGCTACGTACTGGGCTTTACAGAATGAACTTCTTGCAATAAAAGCAAGATCCACAAATGAACATAATGCTTTGAACTGGGCTTTACAGAAGCAACCACTTGCAATGAAAGAAGCGTCCCTAATTATCACAATGCTACGTACGGGGCTTTACAGAATGAACCAATTTCAAGGAAAGAAGGGTCCACAAGTAGCACAATGGTAAGTACTGGAGATTACAGAATGAACCCCTTGCAATGAAAGGAGGATCCAAAAGGAACATAATGCCATGCACTCGGTTTACAGAATGAACCAGTTGCAATGAAATAAGGGTCCACAATGATCACAATGCTATGTACTGGGCTTTACAGAAGTAACCACTTGCAATGAAAGCAACATCCACAATGAACAAAATGGGCGTTGTAGTATGAACCAGTCGCAATGAATTAAGCGTACACAATGATCACAATGCTACGTACTGGGCTTTACAGAATTAACCAATTGCAATGAAATAAGGGTCCACAATGATCACGACGGTATTTAATGGGCGTTGAAGATTGAACCAGTTGCAATGAAATAAGGTTCCACAAAGGTCACAATGCTACGTACTGGGCTTTACAGAATCAACCACTAGCAATGAAAGAAGGGTCCATACTTAGCACAATGGTAAGTACTGGGCTTTATAGAATGAACCCCTTGCAATGAAAGGAGGATCTACAAGTAACATAATGCCCTGCACTGGGTTTACAGAATTAACCACTTGCAATGAAAGCAGGATCCACAATGAACAAAATGCTATGTTCTGGGCTTTACAGAATGAACTTCTTACAATGAAAGCAAGATCCACAAATGAACATAATGCTTTGAACTGGGCATTACAGAAGCAACCACTTGCAATGAAAGATGGGTCCATAATTAGCACAATGGTAAGTACTGGGCTTTATAGAATGAACCCCTTGCAATGAAAGGAGAATCCACAAGGAACATAATGCCATGAACTGGGTTTACAGAATGAACCACTTGCAATGAAAGCAAATCCACAATGACCAAATTGCTATGTGCTGTGCATTACAGAATGAACCAGTCGCATAAGCGTACATAATGAAAACAATGCTATGTCCTGGGCTTTACAGAACGAACTAGTTGCAATGAAATAAGGGTCCATAAGGAACATAATCCTATATACTGGGCTTTACAGAATTGACCAATTGCAATGAAAGAAGGGTCCACAATGATCAGAATGCTACATACTGGGCTTTAAAGAATTAACCAATTGCAATGAAATAAGGGTCCACAATTAGCACAATGGTAAGTACTGGGCTTTACAGAATGAACCAGTTGCAATGAAAGCAGGATCCACAATGCATAAAATGCTATGTACTGGGCTTTACAGAATGAACTTCTTGCAATGAAAGAAAGATCCACAAATAAACATAATGCTTTGAACTGGGCTTTACAGAAGCAACCACTTGCAATGAAAGAAGGGTCCCTAATGATCACAATGCTACGTACTGGGCTTTACAGAATGAAACACTTGCAATGAAATAAGGGTCCACAATTAGCACAATGGTAAGTACTGGGCTTTACAGAATTAACCATTTGCAATGAAATCTGGGTCCACAATGATCACAACGGTATTTAATGGGCTTTGAAGATTGGACCAGTTGCAATGAAATAAGGTTCCACAAAGGTCACAATGCTACGTACTGGGCTTTACAGAATCAACCACTAGCAATGAGAGAAGGGTTCATAATGATCACATGCTACGTACTGGGCTTTACAGAATGAACCAGTTACAATGAAATAAGGGTCCACAATGAGCAGAATCCCATCTACTGGGCTTTACAGAATGAACCACTTGCAATGAAAGAAGGGTCCCTAATGATCACAAGGCTACGTACTGGGCTTTACAGAATGAACTTCTTGCAATAAAAGCAAGATCCACAAATGAACATAATGCTTTGAACTGGGCTTTACAGAAGCAACCACTTGCAATGAAAGAAGGGTCCCTAATGATCACAATGCTACGTACTGGGCTTTACAGAATGAACCAGTTACAATGAAATAAGGTTCCACAATTAGCACAATGATAAGTACTGGGCTTTACAGAATGAACCAGTTGCAATGAAAGCAGGATCCACGAACAAAATGCTATGTACTGGTCTTTACAGAATGAACCTCTTGCAATGAAAGCAAGATCCACAAATGAACATAATGCTTTGAATTGGGATTTACAGAAGAAACCTCTTGCAATTAAAGAAGGGTCCCTAATGATCACAATGCTACGTATTGGGCTTTACAGAATGAACTTCTTGCAATAAAAGCAAGATCCACAAGAAACATAATGCCATGCACTGGGCTTTACAGAATGAACCAGTTGCAATGAAATAAGCTTCCACAAAGGTCACAATGCTACGTACTGGGCTTTACAGAATCAACCACTAGCAATGAGAGAAGTGTCCATAATGATCACATGCTACGTACTGGGTTTACAGAATGAACCAGTTGGAATGAAATAAGGGTCCACAATGATCACAATGCTATGTACTGGGCTTTACAGAATGAAACACTTGCAATGAAATAAGGGTCCACAATGAGCACAACGCTATGTACTGGGCTTTACAGAATGAACCACTTGCAATGAAAGAAGGGTCCCTCATGATCACAATGCTATGTACTGGGCTTTACAGAATTAACCAATTGCAATGAAAGAAGGGTCCACAAGTAGCACAATGGTAAGTACTGGAGATTACAGAATGAACCCCTTGCAATGAAAGGAGGATCCACAAGGAACATAATGCCATGAACTGGGTTTACAGAATGAACCACTTGCAATGAAATAAGGGTCCACAATGATCACAATGCTACGTACTGGGCTTTACAGAATCAACCATTAGCAATGAGAGAAGGGTCCCTAATGATCACAATGCTACGTACTGGGCTTTACAGAATGTACCAATTGCAATGAAAGAAGGGTCCACAAGTAGCACAATGGTAAGTACTGGAGATTACAGAATGAACCCCTTGCAATGAAATAAGGTTCCACAAAGGTCACAATGCTACGTACTGGGCTTTACAGAATCAACCACTAGCAATGAGAGAAGGGTTCATAATGATCACATGCTACGTACTGGGCTTTACAGAATGAACCAGTTACAATGAAATAAGGGTCCACAATGAGCAGAATCTTATCTACTGGGCTTTACAGAATGAACCACTTGCAATGAAAGAAGGGTCCCTAATGATCACAAGGCTACGTACTGGGCTTTACAGAATGAACTTCTTGCAATAAAAGCAAGATCCACAAATGAACATAATGCTTTGAACTGAGCTTTACAGAATCAACCACTAGCAATGAAAGAAGGGTCCATAATTAGCATAATGGTAAGTACTGGGCTTTATAAAATGAACCCCTTGCAATGAAAGGAGGATCCACAAGGAACATAATGCCATGCACTGGGTTTACAGAATTAACCACGTGCAATTAAAGCAGTATCCACAATGAACACAATTCTATGTACTGGCCTTTACAGAATGAACCAGTTGCAATGAAATAAGGGTCCACAATGATCACAATGCTATGTACTGGGCTTTACAGAAGTAACCACTTGCAATGAAAGCAACATCCACAATGAACAAAATGGGCATTGTAGTATGAACCAGTCGCAATGAATTAAGCGTACATAATGAACACAATGCTATGTACTGGGCTTTACAGAATGAAATAGTTGCAATGAAATAAGGAACATAATATATACTGGGCTTTACAGAATTGACCACTTGCAATGAAATAAGGGTCCACAATGATCACAATGCTACGTACTGGGCTTTACAGAATTAACCAATTGCAATGAAATAAGGGTCCACAATGATCACGACGGTATTTAATGGGCGTTGAAGATTGAACCAGTTGCAATGAAATAAGGTTCCACAAAGGTCACAATGCTACGTACTGGGCTTTACAGAATCAACCACTAGCAATGAAAGAAGGGTCCATAATTAGCACAATGGTAAGTACTGGGCTTTATAGAATGAACCCCTTGCAATGAAAGGAGGATCTACAAGTAACATAATGCCCTGCACTGGGTTTACAGAATTAACCACTTGCAATGAAAGCAGGATCCACAATGAACAAAATGCTATGTTCTGGGCTTTACAGAACGAACTAGTTGCAATGAAATAAGGGTCCATAAGGAACATAATCCTATATACTGGGCTTTACAGAATTGAGCAATTGCAATGAAAGAAGGGTCCACAATGATCAGAATGCTACGTACTGGGCTTTAAAGAATTAACCAATTGCAATGAAATAAGGGTCCACAATTAGCACAATGGTAAGTACTGGGCTTTACAGAATGAACCTGTAAGGATCCTGCAACTGCAATGAAAGCAGGATCGACAATGCATAAAATGCTATGTACTGGGCTTTACAGAATGAACTTCTTGCAATGAAAGAAAGATCCACAAATAAACATAATGCTTTGAACTGGGCTTTACAGAATGAACCACTTGCAATGAAAGAAGGGTCCATAATGAGCAGAATCCTATCTACTGGGCTTTACAGAATGAACCACTTGCAATGAAAGAAGGGTCCCTAATGATCACAAGGCTACGTACTGGGCTTTACAGAATGAACTTCTTGCAATAAAAGCAAGATCCACAAATGAACATAATGCTTTGAACTGGGCTTTACAGAAGCAACCACTTGCAATGAAAGAAGGGTCCCTAATGATCACAATGCTACGTACTGGGCTTTACAGAATGAACCAGTTACAATGAAATAAGGTTACACAATTAGCACAATGATAAGTACTGGGCTTTACAGAATGAACCAGTTGCAATGAAAGCAGGATCCACAATGAACAAAATGCTTATGTACTGGTCTTTACAGAATGAACCTCTTGCAATGAAAGAAGGGTCCCTAATGATCACAAGGCTACGTACTGGGCTTTACAGAATGAACTTCTTGCAATGAAAGCAAGATCCACAAATGAACATAATGCTTTGAATTGGGATTTACAGAAGAAACCTCTTGCAATTAAAGAAGGGTCCCTAATGATCACAATGCTACGTATTGGGCTTTATAGAATGAACTTCTTGCAATAAAAGCAAGATCCACAAGAAACATAATGCCATGAACTGGGTTTACAGAATTAACCACTTGCAATGAAAGCAGTATCCACAATGAACAAAATGCTATGTGCTGGGCTTTACACAATGAACCAGTTGCAATGAAATAAGGTTCCACAAAGGTCACAATGCTACGTACTGGGCTTTACAGAATCAACCACTAGCAATGAGAGAAGTGTCCATAATGATCACATGCTACGTACTGGGTTTACAGAATGAACCAGTTGGAATGAAATAAGGGTCCACAATGATCACAATGCTATGTACTGGGCTTTACAGAATGAAACACTTGCAATGAAATAAGGGTCCACAATGAGCACAACGCTATGTACTGGGCTTTACAGAATGAGCCACTTGCAATGAAAGAAGGGTCCCTCATGATCACAATGCTACGTACTGGGCTTTACAGAATTAACCAATTGCAATGAAAGAAGGGTCCACAAGTAGCACAATGGTAAGTACTGGAGATTACAGAATGAACCCCTTGCAATGAAAGGAGGATCCATAAGGAACATAATGCCATGAACTGGGTTTACAGAATGAACCACTTGCAATGAAATAAGGGTCCACAATGATCACAATGCTACGTACTGGGCTTTACAGAATCAACCACTAGCAATGAGAGAAGGGTTCATAATGATCACATGCTACGTACTGGGCTTTACAGAATGAACCAGTTACAATGAAATAAGGGTCCACAATGAGCAGAATCTTATCTACTGGGCTTTACAGAATGAACCACTTGCAATGAAAGAAGGGTCCCTAATGATCACAATGCTACGTACTGGGCTTTACAGAATGAACCAGTTACAATGAAATAAGGTTACACAATTAGCACAATGATAAGTACTGGGCTTTACAGAATGAACCAGTTGCAATGAAAGCAGGATCCACAATGAACAAAATGCTATGTACTGGTCTTTACAGAATGAACCTCTTGCAATGAAAGCAAGATCCACAAATGAACATAATGCTTTGAATTGGGATTTACAGAAGAAACCTCTTGCAATTAAAGAAGGGTCCCTAATGATCACAATGCTACGTATTGGGCTTTACAGAATGAACTTCTTGCAATAAAAGCAAGATCCACAAGAAACATAATGCCATGCACTGGGTTTACAGAATTAACCACTTGCAATGAAAGCAGTATCCACAATGAACAAAATGCTATGTGCTGGGCTTTACAGAATGAACCAGTTGCAATGAAATAAGGTTCCACAAAGGTCACAATGCTACGTACTGGGCTTTACAGAATCAACCACTAGCAATGAGAGAAGTGTCCATAATGATCACATGCTACGTACTGAATTTACAGAATGAACCAGTTGGAATGAAATAAGGGTCCACAATGATCACAATGCTATGTACTGGGCTTTACAGAAGCAACCACTTGCAATGAAAGCAACATCCACAATGAATAAAATGGGCGCTGTAGTATGAACCAGTCACAATGAATTAAGCGTACATAATGAAAACAATGCTATGTACTGGGCTTTACAGAATGAACTAGTTGCAATGAAATAAGGGTCCATAAGGAACATAATCCTATATACTCGGCTTTATAGAATTGACCACTTGCAATGAAATAAGGGTTCACAATTATCACAATGCTATGTAGTAGGCTTTACAGAATGGACTTCTTGCAATAAAAGCAAGATCCACAAATGAACATAATGATTTGACCTGGGCTTTACAGAAGCAACCACTTGCAATGAAAGAAGGGTCCCTAATGATCACAATGCTATGTACTGGGCTTTACAGAAGTAACCACTTGCAATGAAAGCAACATCCACAATGAACAAAATGGGCGTTGTAGTATGAACCAGTCGCAATGAATTAAGCGTATGTAATGAACACAATGCTACGTACTGGGCTTTACAGAATCAACCACTAGCAATGAGAGAAGGGTCCATAATGATCTCATGCTACGTACTGGGCTTTAGAGAATGAACCAGTTGCAATGAAAGCAGGATCCACAATGATCACAATTCTACGTACTGGGCTTTACAGAATGAACTTCTTGCAATGAAAGCAAGATCCACAAAGGTCACAATGCTACGTACTGGGCTTTACAGAATCAACCACTAGCAATGAAAGAAGGGTCCATAATTAGCACAATGGTAAGTACTGGGCTTTATAGAATGAACCCCTTGCAATGAAAGGGGGATCCACAAGGAACATAATGCCATGCACTGGGTTTACAGAATTAACCACTTGCAATGAAAGCAGTATCCACAATGAACACAATTCTATGTACTGGCCTTTACAGAATAAACCAGTTGCAAAGAAATAAGGGTCCACAATGGTATTTAATGGGCTTTGAAGATTGAACGAGTTGCAAAGAAATAAGGTTCCACAAAGTTCACAATGCTACGTACTGGGCTCTACAGAATCAACCACTAGCAATGAAACAAGGGTCCATAATTAGCACAATGCTACGTACTGGGCTTTAAAGAATTAACCAATTGCAATGAAAGAAGGGTCCATAATTAGCATAATGGTAAGTACTGGGCTTTATAAAATGAACCCCTTGCAATGAAAGGAGGATCCACAAGGAACATAATGCCATGCACTGGGTTTACAGAATTAACCACGTGCAATTAAAGCAGTATCCACAATGAACAAAATGGGCGTTGTAGTATGAACCAGTCGCAATGAATTAAGCGTACACAATGATCACAATGCTACGTACTGGGCTTTACAGAATTAACCAATTGCAATGAAATAAGGGTCCACAATGATCACGACGGTATTTAATGGGCGTTGAAGATTGAACCAGTTGCAATGAAATAAGGTTCCACAAAGGTCACAATGCTACGTACTGGGCTTTACAGAATCAACCACTAGCAATGAAAGAAGGGTCCATAATTAGCACAATGGTAAGTACTGGGCTTTATAGAATGAACCCCTTGCAATGAAAGGAGGATCTACAAGTAACATAATGCCCTGCACTGGGTTTACAGAATTAACCACTTGCAATGAAAGCAGGATCCACAATGAACAAAATGCTATGTTCTGGGCTTTACAGAATGAACTTCTTACAATGAAAGCAAGATCCACAAATGAACATAATGCTTTGAACTGGGCATTACAGAAGCAACCACTTGCAATGAAAGATGGGTCCATAATTAGCACAATGGTAAGTACTGGGCTTTATAGAATGAACCCCTTGCAATGAAAGGAGAATCCACAAGGAACATAATGCCATGAACTGGGTTTACAGAATGAACCACTTGCAATAAAAGCAAATCCACAATGACCAAATTGCTATGTGCTGTGCATTACAGAATGAACCAGTCGCATAAGCGTACATAATGAAAACAATGCTATGTCCTGGGCTTTACAGAACGAACTAGTTGCAATGAAATAAGGGTCCATAAGGAACATAATCCTATATACTGGGCTTTACAGAATTGACCAATTGCAATGAAAGAAGGGTCCACAATGATCAGAATGCTACGTACTGGGCTTTAAAGAATTAACCAATTGCAATGAAATAAGGGTCCACAATTAGCACAATGGTAAGTACTGGGCTTTACAGAATGAACCAGTTGCAATGAAAGCAGGATCCACAATGCATAAAATGCTATGTACTGGGCTTTACAGAATGAACTTCTTGCAATGAAAGAAAGATCCACAAATAAACATAATGCTTTGAACTGGGCTTTACAGAAGCAACCACTTGCAATGAAAGAAGGGTCCCTAATGATCACAATGCTACGTACTGGGCTTTACAGAATGAAACACTTGCAATGAAATAAGGGTCCACAATTAGCACAATGGTAAGTACTGGGCTTTACAGAATTAACCATTTGCAATGAAATCTGGGTCCACAATGATCACAACGGTATTTAATGGGCTTTGAAGATTGGACCAGTTGCAATGAAATAAGGTTCCACAAAGGTCACAATGCTACGTACTGGGCTTTACAGAATCAACCACTAGCAATGAGAGAAGGGTTCATAATGATCACATGCTACGTACTGGGCTTTACAGAATGAACCAGTTACAATGAAATAAGGGTCCACAATGAGCAGAATCCCATCTACTGGGCTTTACAGAATGAACCACTTGCAATGAAAGAAGGGTCCCTAATGATCACAAGGCTACGTACTGGGCTTTACAGAATGAACTTCTTGCAATAAAAGCAAGATCCACAAATGAACATAATGCTTTGAACTGGGCTTTACAGAAGCAACCACTTGCAATGAAAGAAGGGTCCCTAATGATCACAATGCTACGTACTGGGCTTTACAGAATGAACCAGTTACAATGAAATAAGGTTACACAATTAGCACAATGATAAGTACTGGGCTTTACAGAATGAACCAGTTGCAATGAAAGCAGGATCCACAATGAACAAAATGCTTATGTACTGGTCTTTACAGAATGAACCTCTTGCAATGAAAGAAGGGTCCCTAATGATCACAAGGCTACGTACTGGGCTTTACAGAATGAACTTCTTGCAATGAAAGCAAGATCCACAAATGAACATAATGCTTTGAATTGGGATTTACAGAAGAAACCTCTTGCAATTAAAGAAGGGTCCCTAATGATCACAATGCTACGTATTGGGCTTTATAGAATGAACTTCTTGCAATAAAAGCAAGATCCACAAGAAACATAATGCCATGAACTGGGTTTACAGAATTAACCACTTGCAATGAAAGCAGTATCCACAATGAACAAAATGCTATGTGCTGGGCTTTACACAATGAACCAGTTGCAATGAAATAAGGTTCCACAAAGGTCACAATGCTACGTACTGGGCTTTACAGAATCAACCACTAGCAATGAGAGAAGTGTCCATAATGATCACATGCTACGTACTGGGTTTACAGAATGAACCAGTTGGAATGAAATAAGGGTCCACAATGATCACAATGCTATGTACTGGGCTTTACAGAATGAAACACTTGCAATGAAATAAGGGTCCACAATGAGCACAACGCTATGTACTGGGCTTTACAGAATGAGCCACTTGCAATGAAAGAAGGGTCCCTCATGATCACAATGCTACGTACTGGGCTTTACAGAATTAACCAATTGCAATGAAAGAAGGGTCCACAAGTAGCACAATGGTAAGTACTGGAGATTACAGAATGAACCCCTTGCAATGAAAGGAGGATCCATAAGGAACATAATGCCATGAACTGGGTTTACAGAATGAACCACTTGCAATGAAATAAGGGTCCACAATGATCACAATGCTACGTACTGGGCTTTACAGAATCAACCACTAGCAATGAGAGAAGGGTTCATAATGATCACATGCTACGTACTGGGCTTTACAGAATGAACCAGTTACAATGAAATAAGGGTCCACAATGAGCAGAATCTTATCTACTGGGCTTTACAGAATGAACCACTTGCAATGAAAGAAGGGTCCCTAATGATCACAATGCTACGTACTGGGCTTTACAGAATGAACCAGTTACAATGAAATAAGGTTACACAATTAGCACAATGATAAGTACTGGGCTTTACAGAATGAACCAGTTGCAATGAAAGCAGGATCCACAATGAACAAAATGCTATGTACTGGTCTTTACAGAATGAACCTCTTGCAATGAAAGCAAGATCCACAAATGAACATAATGCTTTGAATTGGGATTTACAGAAGAAACCTCTTGCAATTAAAGAAGGGTCCCTAATGATCACAATGCTACGTATTGGGCTTTACAGAATGAACTTCTTGCAATAAAAGCAAGATCCACAAGAAACATAATGCCATGCACTGGGTTTACAGAATTAACCACTTGCAATGAAAGCAGTATCCACAATGAACAAAATGCTATGTGCTGGGCTTTACAGAATGAACCAGTTGCAATGAAATAAGGTTCCACAAAGGTCACAATGCTACGTACTGGGCTTTACAGAATCAACCACTAGCAATGAGAGAAGTGTCCATAATGATCACATGCTACGTACTGAATTTACAGAATGAACCAGTTGGAATGAAATAAGGGTCCACAATGATCACAATGCTATGTACTGGGCTTTACAGAAGCAACCACTTGCAATGAAAGCAACATCCACAATGAATAAAATGGGCGCTGTAGTATGAACCAGTCACAATGAATTAAGCGTACATAATGAAAACAATGCTATGTACTGGGCTTTACAGAATGAACTAGTTGCAATGAAATAAGGGTCCATAAGGAACATAATCCTATATACTCGGCTTTATAGAATTGACCACTTGCAATGAAATAAGGGTTCACAATTATCACAATGCTATGTAGTAGGCTTTACAGAATGGACTTCTTGCAATAAAAGCAAGATCCACAAATGAACATAATGATTTGACCTGGGCTTTACAGAAGCAACCACTTGCAATGAAAGAAGGGTCCCTAATGATCACAATGCTATGTACTGGGCTTTACAGAAGCAACCACTTGCAATGAAAGCAACATCCACAATGAACAAAATGGGCGTTGTAGTATGAACCAGTCGCAATGAATTAAGCGTATGTAATGAACACAATGCTACGTACTGGGCTTTACAGAATCAACCACTAGCAATGAGAGAAGGGTCCATAATGATCTCATGCTACGTACTGGGCTTTAGAGAATGAACCAGTTGCAATGAAAGCAGGATCCACAATGATCACAATTCTACGTACTGGGCTTTACAGAATGAACTTCTTGCAATGAAAGCAAGATCCACAAAGGTCACAATGCTACGTACTGGGCTTTACAGAATCAACCACTAGCAATGAAAGAAGGGTCCATAATTAGCACAATGGTAAGTACTGGGCTTTATAGAATGAACCCCTTGCAATGAAAGGGGGATCCACAAGGAACATAATGCCATGCACTGGGTTTACAGAATTAACCACTTGCAATGAAAGCAGTATCCACAATGAACACAATTCTATGTACTGGCCTTTACAGAATAAACCAGTTGCAAAGAAATAAGGGTCCACAATGGTATTTAATGGGCTTTGAAGATTGAACGAGTTGCAAAGAAATAAGGTTCCACAAAGTTCACAATGCTACGTACTGGGCTCTACAGAATCAACCACTAGCAATGAAACAAGGGTCCATAATTAGCACAATGCTACGTACTGGGCTTTAAAGAATTAACCAATTGCAATGAAAGAAGGGTCCATAATTAGCATAATGGTAAGTACTGGGCTTTATAAAATGAACCCCTTGCAATGAAAGAAGGATCCACAAGGAACATAATGCCATGCACTGGGTTTACAGAATTAACCACGTGCAATTAAAGCAGTATCCACAATGAACAAAATGCTATGTTCTGGGCTTTACAGAATGAACTTCTTACAATGAAAGCAAGATCCACAAATGAACATAATGCTTTGAACTGGGCATTACAGAAGCAACCACTTGCAATGAAAGATGGGTCCCTATTGATCACAATGCTACGTACTGGACTTTACAGAATCAACCACTAGCAATGAAAGAAGGGTCCATAATTAGCACAATGGTAAGTACTGGGCTTTATAGAATGAACCCCTTGCAATGAAAGGAGAATCCACAAGGAACATAATGCCATGAACTGGGCTTTACAGAATGAAACACTTGCAATGAAATAAGGGTCCACAATGAGCACAACGCTATGTACTGGGCTTTACAGAATGACCCACTTGCAATGAAAGAAGGGTCCCTCATGATCACAATGCTACGTACTGGGCTTTACAGAATTAACCAATTGCAATGAAAGAAGGGTCCACAAGTAGCACAATGGTAAGTACTGGAGATTACAGAATGAACCCCTTGCAATGAAAGGAGGATCCATAAGGAACATAATGCCATGAACTGGGTTTACAGAATGAACCACTTGCAATGAAATAAGGGTCCACAATGATCACAATGCTACGTACTGGGCTTTACAGAATCAACCACTAGCAATGAGAGAAGGGTTCATAATGATCACATGCTACATACTGGGCTTTACAGAATGAACCAGTTACAATGAAATAAGGGTCCACAATGAGCAGAATCTTATCTACTGGGCTTTACAGAATGAACCACTTGCAATGAAAGAAGGGTCCCTAATGATCACAATGCTACGTACTGGGCTTTACAGAATGAACCAGTTACAATGAAATAAGGTTACACAATTAGCACAATGATAAGTACTGGGCTTTACAGAATGAACCAGTTGCAATGAAAGCAGGATCCACAATGAACAAAATGCTATGTACTGGTCTTTACAGAATGAACCTCTTGCAATGAAAGCAAGATCCACAAATGAACATAATGCTTTGAATTGGGATTTACAGAAGAAACCTCTTGCAATTAAAGAAGGGTCCCTAATGATCACAATGCTACGTATTGGGCTTTACAGAATGAACTTCTTGCAATAAAAGCAAGATCCACAAGAAACATAATGCCATGCACTGGGTTTACAGAATTAACCACTTGCAATGAAAGCAGTATCCACAATGAACAAAATGCTATGTGCTGGGCTTTACAGAATGAACCAGTTGCAATGAAATAAGGTTCCACAAAGGTCACAATGCTACGTACTGGGCTTTACAGAATCAACCACTAGCAATGAGAGAAGTGTCCATAATGATCACATGCTACGTACTGAATTTACAGAATGAACCAGTTGGAATGAAATAAGGGTCCACAATGATCACAATGCTATGTATTGGGCTTTACAGAAGCAACCACTTGCAATGAAAGCAACATCCACAATGAATAAAATGGGCGCTGTAGTATGAACCAGTCACAATGAATTAAGCGTACATAATGAAAACAATGCTATGTACTGGGCTTTACAGAATGAACTAGTTGCAATGAAATAAGGGTCCATAAGGAACATAATCCTATATACTCGGCTTTATAGAATTGACCACTTGTAATGAAATAAGGGTTCACAATTATCACAATGCTATGTAGTAGGCTTTACAGAATGGACTTCTTGCAATAAAAGCAAGATCCACAAATGAACATAATGATTTGACCTGGGCTTTACAGAAGCAACCACTTGCAATGAAAGAAGGGTCCCTAATAATCACAATGCTATGTACTGGGCTTTACAGAAGTAACCACTTGCAATGAAAGCAACATCCACAATGAACAAAATGGGCGTTGTAGTATGAACCAGTCGCAATGAATTAAGCGTATGTAATGAACACAATGCTACGTACTGGGCTTTACAGAATCAACCACTAGCAATGAAAGCAGGATCCACAATGATCACAATGCTACGTACTGGGCTTTACAGAATGAACTTCTTGCAATGAAAGCAAGATCCACAAAGGTCACAATGCTACGTACTGGGCTTTACAGAATCAACCACTAGCAATGAAAGAAGGGTCCATAATTAGCACAATGGTAAGTACTGGGCTTTATAGAATGAACCCCTTGCAATGAAAGGGGGATCCACAAGGAACATAATGCCATGCACTGGGTTTACAGAATTAACCACTTGCAATGAAAGCAGTATCCACAATGAACACAATTCTATGTACTGGCCTTTACAGAATAAACCAGTTGCAAAGAAATAAGGGTCCACAATGGTATTTAATGGGCTTTGAAGATTGAACGAGTTGCAAAGAAATAAGGTTCCACAAAGTTCACAATGCTACGTACTGGGCTCTACAGAATCAACCACTAGCAATGAAACAAGGGTCCATAATTAGCACAATGCTACGTACTGGGCTTTAAAGAATTAACCAATTGCAATGAAAGAAGGGTCCATAATTAGCATAATGGTAAGTACTGGGCTTGATAAAATGAACCCCTTGCAATGAAAGGAGGATCCACAAGGAACATAATGCCATGCACTGGGTTTACAGAATTAACCACGTGCAATTAAAGCAGTATCCACAATGAACAAAATGGGCGTTGTAGTATGAACCAGTCGCAATGAATTAAGCGTACACAATGATCACAATGCTACGTACTGGGCTTTACAGAATTAACCAATTGCAATGAAATAAGGGTCCACAATGATCACGACGGTATTTAATGGGCGTTGAAGATTGAACCAGTTGCAATGAAATAAGGTCCACAAAGGTCACAATGCTACGTACTGGGCTTTACAGAATCAACCACTAGCAATGAAAGAAGGGTCCATAATTAGCACAATGGTAAGTACTGGGCTTTATAGAATGAACCCCTTGCAATGAAAGGAGGATCTACAAGTAACATAATGCCCTGCACTGGGTTTACAGAATTAACCACTTGCAATGAAAGCAGGATCCACAATGAACAAAATGCTATGTTCTGGGCTTTACAGAATGAACTTCTTACAATGAAAGCAAGATCCACAAATGAACATAATGCTTTGAACTGGGCATTACAGAAGCAACCACTTGCAATGAAAGATGGGTCCATAATTAGCACAATGGTAAGTACTGGGCTTTATAGAATGAACCCCTTGCAATGAAAGGAGAATCCACAAGGAACATAATGCCATGAACTGGGTTTACAGAATGAACCACTTGCAATAAAAGCAAATCCACAATGACCAAATTGCTATGTGCTGTGCATTACAGAATGAACCAGTCGCATAAGCGTACATAATGAAAACAATGCTATGTCCTGGGCTTTACAGAACGAACTAGTTGCAATGAAATAAGGGTCCATAAGGAACATAATCCTATATACTGGGCTTTACAGAATTGACCAATTGCAATGAAAGAAGGGTCCACAATGATCAGAATGCTACGTACTGGGCTTTAAAGAATTAACCAATTGCAATGAAATAAGGGTCCACAATTAGCACAATGGTAAGTACTGGGCTTTACAGAATGAACCAGTTGCAATGAAAGCAGGATCCACAATGCATAAAATGCTATGTACTGGGCTTTACAGAATGAACTTCTTGCAATGAAAGAAAGATCCACAAATAAACATAATGCTTTGAACTGGGCTTTACAGAAGCAACCACTTGCAATGAAAGAAGGGTCCCTAATGATCACAATGCTACGTACTGGGCTTTACAGAATGAAACACTTGCAATGAAATAAGGGTCCACAATTAGCACAATGGTAAGTACTGGGCTTTACAGAATTAACCATTTGCAATGAAATCTGGGTCCACAATGATCACAACGGTATTTAATGGGCTTTGAAGATTGGACCAGTTGCAATGAAATAAGGTTCCACAAAGGTCACAATGCTACGTACTGGGCTTTACAGAATCAACCACTAGCAATGAGAGAAGGGTTCATAATGATCACATGCTACGTACTGGGCTTTACAGAATGAACCAGTTACAATGAAATAAGGGTCCACAATGAGCAGAATCCTATCTACTGGGCTTTACAGAATGAACCACTTGCAATGAAAGAAGGGTCCCTAATGATCACAAGGCTACGTACTGGGCTTTACAGAATGAACTTCTTGCAATAAAAGCAAGATCCACAAATGAACATAATGCTTTGAACTGGGCTTTACAGAAGCAACCACTTGCAATGAAAGAAGGGTCCCTAATGATCACAATGCTACGTACTGGGCTTTACAGAATGAACCAGTTACAATGAAATAAGGTTCCACAATTAGCACAATGATAAGTACTGGGCTTTACAGAATGAACCAGTTGCAATGAAAGCAGGATCCACGAACAAAATGCTATGTACTGGTCTTTACAGAATGAACCTCTTGCAATGAAAGCAAGATCCACAAATGAACATAATGCTTTGAACTGGGCATTACAGAAGCAACCACTTGCAATGAAAGATGGGTCCCTAATGATCATAATGCTACGTACTGGGCTTTACAGAATCAACCACTAGCAATGAAAGAAGGGTCCATAATTAGCATAATGGTAAGTACTGGGCTTTATAAAATGAACCCCTTGCAATGAAAGGAGGATCCACAAGGAACATAATGCCATGCACTGGGTTTACAGAATTAACCACGTGCAATTAAAGCAGTATCCACAATGAACACAATTCTATGTACTGGCCTTTACAGAATGAACCAGTTGCAAAGAAATAAGGGTCCACAATGATCACAATGCTATGTACTGGGCTTTACAGAAGTAACCCCTTGCAATGAAAGCAACATCCACAATGAAGAAAATGGGCGTTGTAATATGAACCAGTCACAATGAATTAAGCATAAATAATGAACACAATGCTATGTACTGGCCTTTACAGAATGAACTAGTTGCAATGAAATAAGGGTCCATAAGGAACATAATCCTATATACTGGGCTTTAGAGAATTGACCACTTGCAATGAAATAAGGGTCCACAATGATCACAATGCTACGTACTGGGCTTTACAGAATGAACTTCTTGCAATGAAAGCAAGATCCACAAATGAACATAATGCTTTGAACTGGGCATTACAGAAGCAACCACTTGCAATGAAAGATGGGTCCTTAATGATCATAATGCTACGTACTGGGCTTTACAGAATCAACCACTAGCAATGAAAGAAGGGTCCATAATTAGCATAATGGTAAGTACTGGGCTTTATAAAATGAACCCCTTGCAATGAAAGGAGGATCCACAAGGAACATAATGCCATGCACTGGGTTTACAGAATTAACCACGTGCAATTAAAGCAGTATCCACAATGAACACAATTCTATGTACTGGCCTTTACAGAATGAACCAGTTGCAAAGAAATAAGGGTCCACAATGATCACAATGCTATGTACTGGGCTTTACAGAAGTAACCCCTTGCAATGAAAGCAACATCCACAATGAAGAAAATGGGCGTTGTAATATGAACCAGTCACAATGAATTAAGCATAAATAATGAACACAATGCTATGTACTGGCCTTTACAGAATGAACTAGTTGCAATGAAATAAGGGTCCATAAGGAACATAATCCTATATACTGGGCTTTAGAGAATTGACCACTTGCAATGAAATAAGGGTCCACAATGATCACAATGCTACGTACTGGGCTTTACAGAATGAACTTCTTGCAATAAAAGCAAGATCCACAAATGAACATAATGCTTTGAACTGGGCTTTACAGAAGCAACCACTTGCAATGAAAGAAGCGTCCCTAATTATCACAATGCTACGTACTGGGCTTTACAGAATGAACCAATTTCAAGGAAAGAAGGGTCCACAAGTAGCACAATGGTAAGTACTGGAGATTACAGAATGAACCCCTTGCAATGAAAGGAGGATCCAAAAGGAACATAATGCCATGCACTCGGTTTACAGAATGAACCAGTTGCAATGAAATAAGGGTCCACAATGATCACAATGCTATGTACTGGGCTTTACAGAAGTAACCACTTGCAATGAAAGCAACATCCACAATGAACAAAATGGGCGTTGTAGTATGAACCAGTCGCAATGAATTAAGCGTACACAATGATCACAATGCTACGTACTGGGCTTTACAGAATTAACCAATTGCAATGAAATAAGGGTCCACAATGATCACGACGGTATTTAATGGGCGTTGAAGATTGAACCAGTTGCAATGAAATAAGGTTCCACAAAGGTCACAATGCTACGTACTGGGCTTTACAGAATCAACCACTAGCAATGAAAGAAGGGTCCATACTTAGCACAATGGTAAGTACTGGGCTTTATAGAATGAACCCCTTGCAATGAAAGGAGGATCTACAAGTAACATAATGCCCTGCACTGGGTTTACAGAATTAACCACTTGCAATGAAAGCAGGATCCACAATGAACAAAATGCTATGTTCTGGGCTTTACAGAATGAACTTCTTACAATGAAAGCAAGATCCACAAATGAACATAATGCTTTGAACTGGGCATTACAGACGCAACCACTTGCAATGAAAGATGGGTCCATAATTAGCACAATGGTAAGTACTGGGCTTTATAGAATGAACCCCTTGCAATGAAAGGAGAATCCACAAGGAACATAATGCCATGAACTGGGTTTACAGAATGAACCACTTGCAATAAAAGCAAATCCACAATGACCAAATTGCTATGTGCTGTGCATTACAGAATGAACCAGTCGCATAAGCGTACATAATGAAAACAATGCTATGTCCTGGGCTTTACAGAACGAACTAGTTGCAATGAAATAAGGGTCCATAAGGAACATAATCCTATATACTGGGCTTTACAGAATTGACCAATTGCAATGAAAGAAGGGTCCACAATGATCAGAATGCTACGTACTGGGCTTTAAAGAATTAACCAATTGCAATGAAATAAGGGTCCACAATTAGCACAATGGTAAGTACTGGGCTTTACAGAATGAACCAGTTGCAATGAAAGCAGGATCCACAATGCATAAAATGCTATGTACTGGGCTTTACAGAATGAACTTCTTGCAATGAAAGAAAGATCCACAAATAAACATAATGCTTTGAACTGGGCTTTACAGAAGCAACCACTTGCAATGAAAGAAGGGTCCCTAATGATCACAATGCTACGTACTGGGCTTTACAGAATGAAACACTTGCAATGAAATAAGGGTCCACAATTAGCACAATGGTAAGTACTGGGCTTTACAGAATTAACCATTTGCAATGAAATCTGGGTCCACAATGATCACAACGGTATTTAATGGGCTTTGAAGATTGGACCAGTTGCAATGAAATAAGGTTCCACAAAGGTCACAATGCTACGTACTGGGCTTTACAGAATCAACCACTAGCAATGAGAGAAGGGTTCATAATGATCACATGCTACGTACTGGGCTTTACAGAATGAACCAGTTACAATGAAATAAGGGTCCACAATGAGCAGAATCCCATCTACTGGGCTTTACAGAATGAACCACTTGCAATGAAAGAAGGGTCCCTAATGATCACAAGGCTACGTACTGGGCTTTACAGAATGAACTTCTTGCAATAAAAGCAAGATCCACAAATGAACATAATGCTTTGAACTGGGCTTTACAGAAGCAACCACTTGCAATGAAAGAAGGGTCCCTAATGATCACAATGCTACGTACTGGGCTTTACAGAATGAACCAGTTACAATGAAATAAGGTTACACAATTAGCACAATGATAAGTACTGGGCTTTACAGAATGAACCAGTTGCAATGAAAGCAGGATCCACAATGAACAAAATGCTTATGTACTGGTCTTTACAGAATGAACCTCTTGCAATGAAAGAAGGGTCCCTAATGATCACAAGGCTACGTACTGGGCTTTACAGAATGAACTTCTTGCAATGAAAGCAAGATCCACAAATGAACATAATGCTTTGAATTGGGATTTACAGAAGAAACCTCTTGCAATTAAAGAAGGGTCCCTAATGATCACAATGCTACGTATTGGGCTTTATAGAATGAACTTCTTGCAATAAAAGCAAGATCCACAAGAAACATAATGCCATGAACTGGGTTTACAGAATTAACCACTTGCAATGAAAGCAGTATCCACAATGAACAAAATGCTATGTGCTGGGCTTTACACAATGAACCAGTTGCAATGAAATAAGGTTCCACAAAGGTCACAATGCTACGTACTGGGCTTTACAGAATCAACCACTAGCAATGAGAGAAGTGTCCATAATGATCACATGCTACGTACTGGGTTTACAGAATGAACCAGTTGGAATGAAATAAGGGTCCACAATGATCACAATGCTATGTACTGGGCTTTACAGAATGAAACACTTGCAATGAAATAAGGGTCCACAATGAGCACAACGCTATGTACTGGGCTTTACAGAATGAGCCACTTGCAATGAAAGAAGGGTCCCTCATGATCACAATGCTACGTACTGGGCTTTACAGAATTAACCAATTGCAATGAAAGAAGGGTCCACAAGTAGCACAATGGTAAGTACTGGAGATTACAGAATGAACCCCTTGCAATGAAAGGAGGATCCATAAGGAACATAATGCCATGAACTGGGTTTACAGAATGAACCACTTGCAATGAAATAAGGGTCCACAATGATCACAATGCTACGTACTGGGCTTTACAGAATCAACCACTAGCAATGAGAGAAGGGTTCATAATGATCACATGCTACGTACTGGGCTTTACAGAATGAACCAGTTACAATGAAATAAGGGTCCACAATGAGCAGAATCTTATCTACTGGGCTTTACAGAATGAACCACTTGCAATGAAAGAAGGGTCCCTAATGATCACAATGCTACGTACTGGGCTTTACAGAATGAACCAGTTACAATGAAATAAGGTTACACAATTAGCACAATGATAAGTACTGGGCTTTACAGAATGAACCAGTTGCAATGAAAGCAGGATCCACAATGAACAAAATGCTATGTACTGGTCTTTACAGAATGAACCTCTTGCAATGAAAGCAAGATCCACAAATGAACATAATGCTTTGAATTGGGATTTACAGAAGAAACCTCTTGCAATTAAAGAAGGGTCCCTAATGATCACAATGCTACGTATTGGGCTTTACAGAATGAACTTCTTGCAATAAAAGCAAGATCCACAAGAAACATAATGCCATGCACTGGGTTTACAGAATTAACCACTTGCAATGAAAGCAGTATCCACAATGAACAAAATGCTATGTGCTGGGCTTTACAGAATGAACCAGTTGCAATGAAATAAGGTTCCACAAAGGTCACAATGCTACGTACTGGGCTTTACAGAATCAACCACTAGCAATGAGAGAAGTGTCCATAATGATCACATGCTACGTACTGAATTTACAGAATGAACCAGTTGGAATGAAATAAGGGTCCACAATGATCACAATGCTATGTACTGGGCTTTACAGAAGCAACCACTTGCAATGAAAGCAACATCCACAATGAATAAAATGGGCGCTGTAGTATGAACCAGTCACAATGAATTAAGCGTACATAATGAAAACAATGCTATGTACTGGGCTTTACAGAATGAACTAGTTGCAATGAAATAAGGGTCCATAAGGAACATAATCCTATATACTCGGCTTTATAGAATTGACCACTTGCAATGAAATAAGGGTTCACAATTATCACAATGCTATGTAGTAGGCTTTACAGAATGGACTTCTTGCAATAAAAGCAAGATCCACAAATGAACATAATGATTTGACCTGGGCTTTACAGAAGCAACCACTTGCAATGAAAGAAGGGTCCCTAATGATCACAATGCTATGTACTGGGCTTTACAGAAGTAACCACTTGCAATGAAAGCAACATCCACAATGAACAAAATGGGCGTTGTAGTATGAACCAGTCGCAATGAATTAAGCGTATGTAATGAACACAATGCTACGTACTGGGCTTTACAGAATCAACCACTAGCAATGAGAGAAGGGTCCATAATGATCTCATGCTACGTACTGGGCTTTAGAGAATGAACCAGTTGCAATGAAAGCAGGATCCACAATGATCACAATTCTACGTACTGGGCTTTACAGAATGAACTTCTTGCAATGAAAGCAAGATCCACAAAGGTCACAATGCTACGTACTGGGCTTTACAGAATCAACCACTAGCAATGAAAGAAGGGTCCATAATTAGCACAATGGTAAGTACTGGGCTTTATAGAATGAACCCCTTGCAATGAAAGGGGGATCCACAAGGAACATAATGCCATGCACTGGGTTTACAGAATTAACCACTTGCAATGAAAGCAGTATCCACAATGAACACAATTCTATGTACTGGCCTTTACAGAATAAACCAGTTGCAAAGAAATAAGGGTCCACAATGGTATTTAATGGGCTTTGAAGATTGAACGAGTTGCAAAGAAATAAGGTTCCACAAAGTTCACAATGCTACGTACTGGGCTCTACAGAATCAACCACTAGCAATGAAACAAGGGTCCATAATTAGCACAATGCTACGTACTGGGCTTTAAAGAATTAACCAATTGCAATGAAAGAAGGGTCCATAATTAGCATAATGGTAAGTACTGGGCTTTATAAAATGAACCCCTTGCAATGAAAGGAGGATCCACAAGGAACATAATGCCATGCACTGGGTTTACAGAATTAACCACGTGCAATTAAAGCAGTATCCACAATGAACAAAATGCTATGTTCTGGGCTTTACAGAATGAACTTCTTACAATGAAAGCAAGATCCACAAATGAACATAATGCTTTGAACTGGGCATTACAGAAGCAACCACTTGCAATGAAAGATGGGTCCCTATTGATCACAATGCTACGTACTGGACTTTACAGAATCAACCACTAGCAATGAAAGAAGGGTCCATAATTAGCACAATGGTAAGTACTGGGCTTTATAGAATGAACCCCTTGCAATGAAAGGAGAATCCACAAGGAACATAATGCCATGAACTGGGCTTTACAGAATGAAACACTTGCAATGAAATAAGGGTCCACAATGAGCACAACGCTATGTACTGGGCTTTACAGAATGACCCACTTGCAATGAAAGAAGGGTCCCTCATGATCACAATGCTACGTACTGGGCTTTACAGAATTAACCAATTGCAATGAAAGAAGGGTCCACAAGTAGCACAATGGTAAGTACTGGAGATTACAGAATGAACCCCTTGCAATGAAAGGAGGATCCATAAGGAACATAATGCCATGAACTGGGTTTACAGAATGAACCACTTGCAATGAAATAAGGGTCCACAATGATCACAATGCTACGTACTGGGCTTTACAGAATCAACCACTAGCAATGAGAGAAGGGTTCATAATGATCACATGCTACATACTGGGCTTTACAGAATGAACCAGTTACAATGAAATAAGGGTCCACAATGAGCAGAATCTTATCTACTGGGCTTTACAGAATGAACCACTTGCAATGAAAGAAGGGTCCCTAATGATCACAATGCTACGTACTGGGCTTTACAGAATGAACCAGTTACAATGAAATAAGGTTACACAATTAGCACAATGATAAGTACTGGGCTTTACAGAATGAACCAGTTGCAATGAAAGCAGGATCCACAATGAACAAAATGCTATGTACTGGTCTTTACAGAATGAACCTCTTGCAATGAAAGCAAGATCCACAAATGAACATAATGCTTTGAATTGGGATTTACAGAAGAAACCTCTTGCAATTAAAGAAGGGTCCCTAATGATCACAATGCTACGTATTGGGCTTTACAGAATGAACTTCTTGCAATAAAAGCAAGATCCACAAGAAACATAATGCCATGCACTGGGTTTACAGAATTAACCACTTGCAATGAAAGCAGTATCCACAATGAACAAAATGCTATGTGCTGGGCTTTACAGAATGAACCAGTTGCAATGAAATAAGGTTCCACAAAGGTCACAATGCTACGTACTGGGCTTTACAGAATCAACCACTAGCAATGAGAGAAGTGTCCATAATGATCACATGCTACGTACTGAATTTACAGAATGAACCAGTTGGAATGAAATAAGGGTCCACAATGATCACAATGCTATGTACTGGGCTTTACAGAAGCAACCACTTGCAATGAAAGCAACATCCACAATGAATAAAATGGGCGCTGTAGTATGAACCAGTCACAATGAATTAAGCGTACATAATGAAAACAATGCTATGTACTGGGCTTTACAGAATGAACTAGTTGCAATGAAATAAGGGTCCATAAGGAACATAATCCTATATACTCGGCTTTATAGAATTGACCACTTGCAATGAAATAAGGGTTCACAATTATCACAATGCTATGTAGTAGGCTTTACAGAATGGACTTCTTGCAATAAAAGCAAGATCCACAAATGAACATAATGATTTGACCTGGGCTTTACAGAAGCAACCACTTGCAATGAAAGAAGGGTCCCTAATAATCACAATGCTATGTACTGGGCTTTACAGAAGTAACCACTTGCAATGAAAGCAACATCCACAATGAACAAAATGGGCGTTGTAGTATGAACCAGTCGCAATGAATTAAGCGTATGTAATGAACACAATGCTACGTACTGGGCTTTACAGAATCAACCACTAGCAATGAAAGCAGGATCCACAATGATCACAATGCTACGTACTGGGCTTTACAGAATGAACTTCTTGCAATGAAAGCAAGATCCACAAAGGTCACAATGCTACGTACTGGGCTTTACAGAATCAACCACTAGCAATGAAAGAAGGGTCCATAATTAGCACAATGGTAAGTACTGGGCTTTATAGAATGAACCCCTTGCAATGAAAGGGGGATCCACAAGGAACATAATGCCATGCACTGGGTTTACAGAATTAACCACTTGCAATGAAAGCAGTATCCACAATGAACACAATTCTATGTACTGGCCTTTACAGAATAAACCAGTTGCAAAGAAATAAGGGTCCACAATGGTATTTAATGGGCTTTGAAGATTGAACGAGTTGCAAAGAAATAAGGTTCCACAAAGTTCACAATGCTACGTACTGGGCTCTACAGAATCAACCACTAGCAATGAAACAAGGGTCCATAATTAGCACAATGCTACGTACTGGGCTTTAAAGAATTAACCAATTGCAATGAAAGAAGGGTCCATAATTAGCATAATGGTAAGTACTGGGCTTGATAAAATGAACCCCTTGCAATGAAAGGAGGATCCACAAGGAACATAATGCCATGCACTGGGTTTACAGAATTAACCACGTGCAATTAAAGCAGTATCCACAATGAACAAAATGGGCGTTGTAGTATGAACCAGTCGCAATGAATTAAGCGTACACAATGATCACAATGCTACGTACTGGGCTTTACAGAATTAACCAATTGCAATGAAATAAGGGTCCACAATGATCACGACGGTATTTAATGGGCGTTGAAGATTGAACCAGTTGCAATGAAATAAGGTCCACAAAGGTCACAATGCTACGTACTGGGCTTTACAGAATCAACCACTAGCAATGAAAGAAGGGTCCATAATTAGCACAATGGTAAGTACTGGGCTTTATAGAATGAACCCCTTGCAATGAAAGGAGGATCTACAAGTAACATAATGCCCTGCACTGGGTTTACAGAATTAACCACTTGCAATGAAAGCAGGATCCACAATGAACAAAATGCTATGTTCTGGGCTTTACAGAATGAACTTCTTACAATGAAAGCAAGATCCACAAATGAACATAATGCTTTGAACTGGGCATTACAGAAGCAACCACTTGCAATGAAAGATGGGTCCATAATTAGCACAATGGTAAGTACTGGGCTTTATAGAATGAACCCCTTGCAATGAAAGGAGAATCCACAAGGAACATAATGCCATGAACTGGGTTTACAGAATGAACCACTTGCAATAAAAGCAAATCCACAATGACCAAATTGCTATGTGCTGTGCATTACAGAATGAACCAGTCGCATAAGCGTACATAATGAAAACAATGCTATGTCCTGGGCTTTACAGAACGAACTAGTTGCAATGAAATAAGGGTCCATAAGGAACATAATCCTATATACTGGGCTTTACAGAATTGACCAATTGCAATGAAAGAAGGGTCCACAATGATCAGAATGCTACGTACTGGGCTTTAAAGAATTAACCAATTGCAATGAAATAAGGGTCCACAATTAGCACAATGGTAAGTACTGGGCTTTACAGAATGAACCAGTTGCAATGAAAGCAGGATCCACAATGCATAAAATGCTATGTACTGGGCTTTACAGAATGAACTTCTTGCAATGAAAGAAAGATCCACAAATAAACATAATGCTTTGAACCACAAATAAACATAATGCTTTGAACTGGGCTTTACAGAAGCAACCACTTGCAATGAAAGAAGGGTCCCTAATGATCACAATGCTACGTACTGGGCTTTACAGAATGAAACACTTGCAATGAAATAAGGGTCCACAATTAGCACAATGGTAAGTACTGGGCTTTACAGAATTAACCATTTGCAATGAAATCTGGGTCCACAATGATCACAACGGTATTTAATGGGCTTTGAAGATTGGACCAGTTGCAATGAAATAAGGTTCCACAAAGGTCACAATGCTACGTACTGGGCTTTACAGAATCAACCACTAGCAATGAGAGAAGGGTTCATAATGATCACATGCTACGTACTGGGCTTTACAGAATGAACCAGTTACAATGAAATAAGGGTCCACAATGAGCAGAATCCTATCTACTGGGCTTTACAGAATGAACCACTTGCAATGAAAGAAGGGTCCCTAATGATCACAAGGCTACGTACTGGGCTTTACAGAATGAACTTCTTGCAATAAAAGCAAGATCCACAAATGAACATAATGCTTTGAACTGGGCTTTACAGAAGCAACCACTTGCAATGAAAGAAGGGTCCCTAATGATCACAATGCTACGTACTGGGCTTTACAGAATGAACCAGTTACAATGAAATAAGGTTCCACAATTAGCACAATGATAAGTACTGGGCTTTACAGAATGAACCAGTTGCAATGAAAGCAGGATCCACGAACAAAATGCTATGTACTGGTCTTTACAGAATGAACCTCTTGCAATGAAAGCAAGATCCACAAATGAACATAATGCTTTGAACTGGGCATTACAGAAGCAACCACTTGCAATGAAAGATGGGTCCCTAATGATCATAATGCTACGTACTGGGCTTTACAGAATCAACCACTAGCAATGAAAGAAGGGTCCATAATTAGCATAATGGTAAGTACTGGGCTTTATAAAATGAACCCCTTGCAATGAAAGGAGGATCCACAAGGAACATAATGCCATGCACTGGGTTTACAGAATTAACCACGTGCAATTAAAGCAGTATCCACAATGAACACAATTCTATGTACTGGCCTTTACAGAATGAACCAGTTGCAAAGAAATAAGGGTCCACAATGATCACAATGCTATGTACTGGGCTTTACAGAAGTAACCCCTTGCAATGAAAGCAACATCCACAATGAAGAAAATGGGCGTTGTAATATGAACCAGTCACAATGAATTAAGCATAAATAATGAACACAATGCTATGTACTGGCCTTTACAGAATGAACTAGTTGCAATGAAATAAGGGTCCATAAGGAACATAATCCTATATACTGGGCTTTAGAGAATTGACCACTTGCAATGAAATAAGGGTCCACAATGATCAGAATGCTACGTACTGGGCTTTACAGAATGAACTTCTTGCAATGAAAGCAAGATCCACAAATGAACATAATGCTTTGAACTGGGCATTACAGAAGCAACCACTTGCAATGAAAGATGGGTCCCTAATGATCATAATGCTACGTACTGGGCTTTACAGAATCAACCACTAGCAATGAAAGAAGGGTCCATAATTAGCATAATGGTAAGTACTGGGCTTTATAAAATGAACCCCTTGCAATGAAAGGAGGATCCACAAGGAACATAATGCCATGCACTGGGTTTACAGAATTAACCACGTGCAATTAAAGCAGTATCCACAATGAACACAATTCTATGTACTGGCCTTTACAGAATGAACCAGTTGCAAAGAAATAAGGGTCCACAATGATCACAATGCTATGTACTGGGCTTTACAGAAGTAACCCCTTGCAATGAAAGCAACATCCACAATGAAGAAAATGGGCGTTGTAATATGAACCAGTCACAATGAATTAAGCATAAATAATGAACACAATGCTATGTACTGGCCTTTACAGAATGAACTAGTTGCAATGAAATAAGGGTCCATAAGGAACATAATCCTATATACTGGGCTTTAGAGAATTGACCACTTGCAATGAAATAAGGGTCCACAATGATCACAATGCTACGTACTGGGCTTTACAGAATGAACTTCTTGCAATAAAAGCAAGATCCACAAATGAACATAATGCTTTGAACTGGGCTTTACAGAAGCAACCACTTGCAATGAAAGAAGCGTCCCTAATTATCACAATGCTACGTACTGGGCTTTACAGAATGAACCAATTTCAAGGAAAGAAGGGTCCACAAGTAGCACAATGGTAAGTACTGGAGATTACAGAATGAACCCCTTGCAATGAAAGGAGGATCCAAAAGGAACATAATGCCATGCACTCGGTTTACAGAATGAACCAGTTGCAATGAAATAAGGGTCCACAATGATCACAATGCTATGTACTGGGCTTTACAGAAGTAACCACTTGCAATGAAAGCAACATCCACAATGAACAAAATGGGCGTTGTAGTATGAACCAGTCGCAATGAATTAAGCGTACACAATGATCACAATGCTACGTACTGGGCTTTACAGAATTAACCAATTGCAATGAAATAAGGGTCCACAATGATCACGACGGTATTTAATGGGCGTTGAAGATTGAACCAGTTGCAATGAAATAAGGTTCCACAAAGGTCACAATGCTACGTACTGGGCTTTACAGAATCAACCACTAGCAATGAAAGAAGGGTCCATACTTAGCACAATGGTAAGTACTGGGCTTTATAGAATGAACCCCTTGCAATGAAAGGAGGATCTACAAGTAACATAATGCCCTGCACTGGGTTTACAGAATTAACCACTTGCAATGAAAGCAGGATCCACAATGAACAAAATGCTATGTTCTGGGCTTTACAGAATGAACTTCTTACAATGAAAGCAAGATCCACAAATGAACATAATGCTTTGAACTGGGCATTACAGAAGCAACCACTTGCAATGAAAGATGGGTCCATAATTAGCACAATGGTAAGTACTGGGCTTTATAGAATGAACCCCTTGCAATGAAAGGAGAATCCACAAGGAACATAATGCCATGAACTGGGTTTACAGAATGAACCACTTGCAATAAAAGCAAATCCACAATGACCAAATTGCTATGTGCTGTGCATTACAGAATGAACCAGTCGCATAAGCGTACATAATGAAAACAATGCTATGTCCTGGGCTTTACAGAACGAACTAGTTGCAATGAAATAAGGGTCCATAAGGAACATAATCCTATATACTGGGCTTTACAGAATTGACCAATTGCAATGAAAGAAGGGTCCACAATGATCAGAATGCTACGTACTGGGCTTTAAAGAATTAACCAATTGCAATGAAATAAGGGTCCACAATTAGCACAATGGTAAGTACTGGGCTTTACAGAATGAACCAGTTGCAATGAAAGCAGGATCCACAATGCATAAAATGCTATGTACTGGGCTTTACAGAATGAACTTCTTGCAATGAAAGAAAGATCCACAAATAAACATAATGCTTTGAACTGGGCTTTACAGAAGCAACCACTTGCAATGAAAGAAGGGTCCCTAATGATCACAATGCTACGTACTGGGCTTTACAGAATGAAACACTTGCAATGAAATAAGGGTCCACAATTAGCACAATGGTAAGTACTGGGCTTTACAGAATTAACCATTTGCAATGAAATCTGGGTCCACAATGATCACAACGGTATTTAATGGGCTTTGAAGATTGGACCAGTTGCAATGAAATAAGGTTCCACAAAGGTCACAATGCTACGTACTGGGCTTTACAGAATCAACCACTAGCAATGAGAGAAGGGTTCATAATGATCACATGCTACGTACTGGGCTTTACAGAATGAACCAGTTACAATGAAAGAAGGGTCCACAATGAGCAGAATCCTATCTACTGGGCTTTACAGAATGAACCACTTGCAATGAAAGAAGGGTCCCTAATGATCACAAGGCTACGTACTGGGCTTTACAGAATGAACTTCTTGCAATAAAAGCAAGATCCACATATGAACATAATGCTTTGAACTGGGCTTTACAGAAGCAACCACTTGCAATGAAAGAAGGGTCCCTAATGATCACAATGCTACGTACTGGGCTTTACAGAATGAACCAGTTACAATGAATAAGGTTCCACAATTAGCACAATGATAAGTACTGGGCTTTACAGAATGAACCAGTTGCAATGAAAGCAGGATCCACGAACAAAATGCTATGTACTGGTCTTTACAGAATGAACCTCTTGCAATGAAAGCAAGATCCACAAATGAACATAATGCTTTGAACTGGGCATTACAGAAGCAACCACTTGCAATGAAACAAGGGTCCATAATTAGCACAATGCTACGTTCTGGGCTTTACAGAATCAACCACTAGCAATGAAAGAAGGGTCCATAATTAGCATAATGGTAAGTACTGGGCTTTATAAAATGAACCCCTTGCAATGAAAGGAGGATCCACAAGGAACATAATGCCATGCACTGGGTTTACAGAATTAACCACGTGCAATTAAAGCAGTATCCACAATGAACACAATTCTATGTACTGGCCTTTACAGAATGAACCAGTTGCAAAGAAATAAGGGTCCACAATGATCACAATGCTATGTACTGGGCTTTACAGAAGTAACCCCTTGCAATGAAAGCAACATCCACAATGAAGAAAATGGGCGTTGTAATATGAACCAGTCACAATGAATTAAGCATAAATAATGAACACAATGCTATGTACTGGCCTTTACAGAATGAACTAGTTGCAATGAAATAAGGGTCCATAAGGAACATAATCCTATATACTGGGCTTTAGAGAATTGACCACTTGCAATGAAATAAGGGTCCACAATGATCACAATGCTACGTACTGGGCTTTACAGAATGAACTTCTTGCAATAAAAGCAAGATCCACAAATGAACATAATGCTTTGAACTGGGCTTTACAGAAGCAACCACTTGCAATGAAAGAAGCGTCCCTAATTATCACAATGCTACGTACTGGGCTTTACAGAATGAACCAATTTCAAGGAAAGAAGGGTCCACAAGTAGCACAATGGTAAGTACTGGAGATTACAGAATGAACCCCTTGCAATGAAAGGAGGATCCAAAAGGAACATAATGCCATGCACTCGGTTTACAGAATGAACCAGTTGCAATGAAATAAGGGTCCACAATGATCACAATGCTATGTACTGGGCTTTACAGAAGTAACCACTTGCAATGAAAGCAACATCCACAATGAACAAAATGGGCGTTGTAGTATGAACCAGTCGCAATGAATTAAGCGTACACAATGATCACAATGCTACGTACTGGGCTTTACAGAATTAACCAATTGCAATGAAATAAGGGTCCACAATGATCACGACGGTATTTAATGGGCGTTGAAGATTGAACCAGTTGCAATGAAATAAGGTTCCACAAAGGTCACAATGCTACGTACTGGGCTTTACAGAATCAACCACTAGCAATGAAAGAAGGGTCCATACTTAGCACAATGGTAAGTACTGGGCTTTATAGAATGAACCCCTTGCAATGAAAGGAGGATCTACAAGTAACATAATGCCCTGCACTGGGTTTACAGAATTAACCACTTGCAATGAAAGCAGGATCCACAATGAACAAAATGCTATGTTCTGGGCTTTACAGAATGAACTTCTTACAATGAAAGCAAGATCCACAAATGAACATAATGCTTTGAACTGGGCATTACAGAAGCAACCACTTGCAATGAAAGATGGGTCCATAATTAGCACAATGGTAAGTACTGGGCTTTATAGAATGAACCCCTTGCAATGAAAGGAGAATCCACAAGGAACATAATGCCATGAACTGGGTTTACAGAATGAACCACTTGCAATGAAAGCAAATCCACAATGACCAAATTGCTATGTGCTGTGCATTACAGAATGAACCAGTCGCATAAGCGTACATAATGAAAACAATGCTATGTCCTGGGCTTTACAGAACGAACTAGTTGCAATGAAATAAGGGTCCATAAGGAACATAATCCTATATACTGGGCTTTACAGAATTGACCAATTGCAATGAAAGAAGGGTCCACAATGATCAGAATGCTACATACTGGGCTTTAAAGAATTAACCAATTGCAATGAAATAAGGGTCCACAATTAGCACAATGGTAAGTACTGGGCTTTACAGAATGAACCAGTTGCAATGAAAGCAGGATCCACAATGCATAAAATGCTATGTACTGGGCTTTACAGAATGAACTTCTTGCAATGAAAGAAAGATCCACAAATAAACATAATGCTTTGAACTGGGCTTTACAGAAGCAACCACTTGCAATGAAAGAAGGGTCCCTAATGATCACAATGCTACGTACTGGGCTTTACAGAATGAAACACTTGCAATGAAATAAGGGTCCACAATTAGCACAATGGTAAGTACTGGGCTTTACAGAATTAACCATTTGCAATGAAATCTGGGTCCACAATGATCACAACGGTATTTAATGGGCTTTGAAGATTGGACCAGTTGCAATGAAATAAGGTTCCACAAAGGTCACAATGCTACGTACTGGGCTTTACAGAATCAACCACTAGCAATGAGAGAAGGGTTCATAATGATCACATGCTACGTACTGGGCTTTACAGAATGAACCAGTTACAATGAAATAAGGGTCCACAATGAGCAGAATCCCATCTACTGGGCTTTACAGAATGAACCACTTGCAATGAAAGAAGGGTCCCTAATGATCACAAGGCTACGTACTGGGCTTTACAGAATGAACTTCTTGCAATAAAAGCAAGATCCACAAATGAACATAATGCTTTGAACTGGGCTTTACAGAAGCAACCACTTGCAATGAAAGAAGGGTCCCTAATGATCACAATGCTACGTACTGGGCTTTACAGAATGAACCAGTTACAATGAAATAAGGTTCCACAATTAGCACAATGATAAGTACTGGGCTTTACAGAATGAACCAGTTGCAATGAAAGCAGGATCCACGAACAAAATGCTATGTACTGGTCTTTACAGAATGAACCTCTTGCAATGAAAGCAAGATCCACAAATGAACATAATGCTTTGAATTGGGATTTACAGAAGAAACCTCTTGCAATTAAAGAAGGGTCCCTAATGATCACAATGCTACGTATTGGGCTTTACAGAATGAACTTCTTGCAATAAAAGCAAGATCCACAAGAAACATAATGCCATGCACTGGGTTTACAGAATTAACCACTTGCAATGAAAGCAGTATCCACAATGAACAAAATGCTATGTGCTGGGCTTTACAGAATGAACCAGTTGCAATGAAATAAGCTTCCACAAAGGTCACAATGCTACGTACTGGGCTTTACAGAATCAACCACTAGCAATGAGAGAAGTGTCCATAATGATCACATGCTACGTACTGGGTTTACAGAATGAACCAGTTGGAATGAAATAAGGGTCCACAATGATCACAATGCTATGTACTGGGCTTTACAGAATGAAACACTTGCAATGAAATAAGGGTCCACAATGAGCACAACGCTATGTACTGGGCTTTACAGAATGAACCACTTGCAATGAAAGAAGGGTCCCTCATGATCACAATGCTACGTACTGGGCTTTACAGAATTAACCAATTGCAATGAAAGAAGGGTCCACAAGTAGCACAATGGTAAGTACTCGAGATTACAGAATGAACCCCTTGCAATGAAAGGAGGATCCACAAGGAACATAATGCCATGAACTGGGTTTACAGAATGAACCACTTGCAATGAAATAAGGGTCCACAATGATCACAATGCTACGTACTGGGCTTTACAGAATCAACCATTAGCAATGAGAGAAGGGTCCCTAATGATCACAATGCTACGTACTGGGCTTTACAGAATGTACCAATTGCAATGAAAGAAGGGTCCACAAGTAGCACAATGGTAAGTACTGGAGATTACAGAATGAACCCCTTGCAATGAAATAAGGTTCCACAAAGGTCACAATGCTACGTACTGGGCTTTACAGAATCAACCACTAGCAATGAGAGAAGGGTTCATAATGATCACATGCTACGTACTGGGCTTTACAGAATGAACCAGTTACAATGAAATAAGGGTCCACAATGAGCAGAATCTTATCTACTGGGCTTTACAGAATGAACCACTTGCAATGAAAGAAGGGTCCCTAATGATCACAAGGCTACGTACTGGGCTTTACAGAATGAACTTCTTGCAATAAAAGCAAGATCCACAAATGAACATAATGCTTTGAACTGAGCTTTACAGAATCAACCACTAGCAATGAAAGAAGGGTCCATAATTAGCATAATGGTAAGTACTGGGCTTTATAAAATGAACCCCTTGCAATGAAAGGAGGATCCACAAGGAACATAATGCCATGCACTGGGTTTACAGAATTAACCACGTGCAATTAAAGCAGTATCCACAATGAACACAATTCTATGTACTGGCCTTTACAGAATGAACCAGTTGCAATGAAATAAGGGTCCACAATGATCACAATGCTATGTACTGGGCTTTACAGAAGTAACCACTTGCAATGAAAGCAACATCCACAATGAACAAAATGGGCATTGTAGTATGAACCAGTCGCAATGAATTAAGCGTACATAATGAACACAATGCTATGTACTGGGCTTTACAGAATGAAATAGTTGCAATGAAATAAGGAACATAATATATACTGGGCTTTACAGAATTGACCACTTGCAATGAAATAAGGGTCCACAATGATCACAATGCTACGTACTGGGCTTTACAGAATTAACCAATTGCAATGAAATAAGGGTCCACAATGATCACGACGGTATTTAATGGGCGTTGAAGATTGAACCAGTTGCAATGAAATAAGGTTCCACAAAGGTCACAATGCTACGTACTGGGCTTTACAGAATCAACCACTAGCAATGAAAGAAGGGTCCATAATTAGCACAATGGTAAGTACTGGGCTTTATAGAATGAACCCCTTGCAATGAAAGGAGGATCTACAAGTAACATAATGCCCTGCACTGGGTTTACAGAATTAACCACTTGCAATGAAAGCAGGATCCACAATGAACAAAATGCTATGTTCTGGGCTTTACAGAATGAACTTCTTACAATGAAAGCAAGATCCACAAATGAACATAATGCTTTGAACTGGGCATTACAGAAGCAACCACTTGCAATGAAAGATGGGTCCATAATTAGCACAATGGTAAGTACTGGGCTTTATAGAATGAACCCCTTGCAATGAAAGGAGAATCCACAAGGAACATAATGCCATGAACTGGGTTTACAGAATGAACCACTTGCAATGAAAGCAAATCCACAATGACCAAATTGCTATGTGCTGTGCATTACAGAATGAACCAGTCGCATAAGCGTACATAATGAAAACAATGCTATGTCCTGGGCTTTACAGAACGAACTAGTTGCAATGAAATAAGGGTCCATAAGGAACATAATCCTATATACTGGGCTTTACAGAATTGACCAATTGCAATGAAAGAAGGGTCCACAATGATCAGAATGCTACGTACTGGGCTTTAAAGAATTAACCAATTGCAATGAAATAAGGGTCCACAATTAGCACAATGGTAAGTACTGGGCTTTACACAATGAACCCTTTGCAATGAAATCTGGGTCCACAATGATCACAACGGTATTTAATGGGCTTTGAAGATTGGACCAGTTGCAATGAAATAAGGTTCCACAAAGGTCACAATGCTACGTACTGGGCTTTACAGAATCAACCACTAGCAATGAGAGAAGTGTTCATAATGATCACATGCTACGTACTGGGCTTTACAGAATGAACCAGTTACAATGAAATAAGGGTCCACAATTAGCACAATGGTAAGTACTGGGCTTTACAGAATGAACCAGTTGCAATGAAAGCAGGATCCACAATGCATAAAATGCTATGTACTGGGCTTTACAGAATGAACTTCTTGCAATGAAAGAAAGATCCACAAATAAACATAATGCTTTGAACTGGGCTTTACAGAAGCAACCACTTGCAATGAAAGAAGGGTCCCTAATGATCACAATGCTACGTACTGGGCTTTACAGAATGAAACACTTGCAATGAAATAAGGGTCCACAATTAGCACAATGGTAAGTACTGGGCTTTACAGAATTAACCATTTGCAATGAAATCTGGGTCCACAATGATCACAACGGTATTTAATGGGCTTTGAAGATTGGACCAGTTGCAATGAAATAAGGTTCCACAAAGGTCACAATGCTACGTACTGGGCTTTACAGAATCAACCACTAGCAATGAGAGAAGTGTTCATAATGATCACATGCTACGTACTGGGCTTTACAGAATGAACCAGTTACAATGAAAGAAGGGTCCACAATGAGCAGAATCCTATCTACTGGGCTTTACAGAATGAACCACTTGCAATGAAAGAAGGGTCCCTAATGATCACAAGGCTACGTACTGGGCTTTACAGAATGAACTTCTTGCAATAAAAGCAAGATCCACAAATGAACATAATGCTTTGAACTGGGCTTTACAGACGCAACCACTTGCAATGAAAGAAGGGTCCCTAATGATCACAATGCTACGTACTGGGCTTTACAGAATGAACCAGTTACAATGAATAAGGTTCCACAATTAGCACAATGATAAGTACTGGGCTTTACAGAATGAACCAGTTGCAATGAAAGCAGGATCCACGAACAAAATGCTATGTACTGGTCTTTACAGAATGAACCTCTTGCAATGAAAGCAAGATCCACAAATGAACATAATGCTTTGAACTGGGCATTACAGAAGCAACCACTTGCAATGAAACAAGGGTCCATAATTAGCACAATGCTACGTTCTGGGCTTTACAGAATCAACCACTAGCAATGAAAGAAGGGTCCATAATTAGCATAATGGTAAGTACTGGGCTTTATAAAATGAACCCCTTGCAATGAAAGGAGGATCCACAAGGAACATAATGCCATGCACTGGGTTTACAGAATTAACCACGTGCAATTAAAGCAGTATCCACAATGAACACAATTCTATGTACTGGCCTTTACAGAATGAACCAGTTGCAAAGAAATAAGGGTCCACAATGATCACAATGCTATGTACTGGGCTTTACAGAAGTAACCCCTTGCAATGAAAGCAACATCCACAATGAAGAAAATGGGCGTTGTAATATGAACCAGTCACAATGAATTAAGCATAAATAATGAACACAATGCTATGTACTGGCCTTTACAGAATGAACTAGTTGCAATGAAATAAGGGTCCATAAGGAACATAATCCTATATACTGGGCTTTAGAGAATTGACCACTTGCAATGAAATAAGGGTCCACAATGATCACAATGCTACGTACTGGGCTTTACAGAATGAACTTCTTGCAATAAAAGCAAGATCCACAAATGAACATAATGCTTTGAACTGGGCTTTACAGAAGCAACCACTTGCAATGAAAGAAGCGTCCCTAATTATCACAATGCTACGTACTGGGCTTTACAGAATGAACGAATTTCAAGGAAAGAAGGGTCCACAAGTAGCACAATGGTAAGTACTGGAGATTACAGAATGAACCCCTTGCAATGAAAGGAGGATCCAAAAGGAACATAATGCCATGCACTCGGTTTACAGAATGAACCAGTTGCAATGAAATAAGGGTCCACAATGATCACAATGCTATGTACTGGGCTTTACAGAAGTAACCACTTGCAATGAAAGCAACATCCACAATGAACAAAATGGGCGTTGTAGTATGAACCAGTCGCAATGAATTAAGCGTACACAATGATCACAATGCTACGTACTGGGCTTTACAGAATTAACCAATTGCAATGAAATAAGGGTCCACAATGATCACGACGGTATTTAATGGGCGTTGAAGATTGAACCAGTTGCAATGAAATAAGGTTCCACAAAGGTCACAATGCTACGTACTGGGCTTTACAGAATCAACCACTAGCAATGAAAGAAGGGTCCATACTTAGCACAATGGTAAGTACTGGGCTTTATAGAATGAACCCCTTGCAATGAAAGGAGGATCTACAAGTAACATAATGCCCTGCACTGGGTTTACAGAATTAACCACTTGCAATGAAAGCAGGATCCACAATGAACAAAATGCTATGTTCTGGGCTTTACAGAATGAACTTCTTACAATGAAAGCAAGATCCACAAATGAACATAATGCTTTGAACTGGGCATTACAGAAGCAACCACTTGCAATGAAAGATGGGTCCATAATTAGCACAATGGTAAGTACTGGGCTTTATAGAATGAACCCCTTGCAATGAAAGGAGAATCCACAAGGAACATAATGCCATGAACTGGGTTTACAGAATTAACCACTTGCAATGAAAGCAGGATCCACAATGAACAAAATGCTATGTTCTGGGCTTTACAGAATGAACTTCTTGCAATGAAAGCAAGATCCACAAATGAACATAATGCTTTGAACTGGGCATTACAGAAGCAACCACTTGCAATGAAAGATGGGTCCCTAATGATCACAATGCTACATACTGGGCTTTACAGAATGAAACACTTGCAATGAAATAAGGGTCCACAATGAGCACAACGCTATGTACTGGCCTTTACAGAATGAACCACTTGCAATGAAGGAAGGGTCCCTCATGATCACAATGCTACGTACTGGGCTTTACAGAATGTACCAATTGCAATGAAAGAAGGGTCCACAAGTAGCACAATGGTAAGTACTGGAGATTACAGAATGAACCCCTTGCAATGAAATAAGGTTCCACAAAGGTCACAATGCTACGTACTGGGCTTTACAGAATCAACCACTAGCAATGAGAGAAGGGTTCATAATGATCACATGCTACGTACTGGGCTTTACAGAATGAACCAGTTACAATGAAATAAGGGTCCACAATGAGCAGAATCTTATCTACTGGGCTTTACAGAATGAACCACTTGCAATGAAAGAAGGGTCCCTAATGATCACAAGGCTACGTACTGGGCTTTACAGAATGAACTTCTTGCAATGAAAGGAAGATCCACAAATGAACATAATGCTTTGAACTGGGCTTTACAGAAGCAACCACTTCCAATGAAAGAATGGTCCCTAATGATCACAATGCTACATACTGGGCTTTACAGAATGAAACACTTGCAATGAAATAAGGGTCCACAATGAGCACAACGCTATGTACTGGGCTTTACAGAATCAACCACTAGCAATGAGAGAAGGGTCCCTAATGATCACAATCCTACGTACTGGGCTTTACAGAATGTACCAATTGCAATGAAAGAAGGGTCCACAAGTAGCACAATGGTAAGTACTGGAGATTACAGAATGAACCCCTTGCAATGAAAGGAGGATCCACAAGGAACATAATGCCATGCACTCGGTTTACAGAATGAACCAGTTGCAATGAAATAAGGGTCCACAATGATCACAATGCTATGTACTGGGCTTTACAGAAGTAACCCCTTGCAATGAAAGCAACATCCACAATGAAGAAAATGGGCGTTGTAATATGAACCAGTTGCAATGAATTAAGCATACATAATGAACACAATGCTATGTACTGGCCTTTACAGAATGAACTAGTTGCAATGAAATAAGGGTCCATAAGGAACATAATCCTATATACTGGGCTTTAGAGAATTGACCACTTGCAATGAAATAAGGGTCCACAATGATCACAATGCTACGTACTGGGCTTTACAGAATGAACTTCTTGCAATAAAAGCAAGATCCACAAATGAACATAATTCTTTGAACTGGGCTTTACAGAAGCAACCACTTGCAATGAAAGAAGCGTCCCTAATTATCACAATGCTACGTACTGGGCTTTACAGAATGAACCAATTTCAAGGAAAGAAGGGTCCACAAGTAGCACAATGGTAAGTACTGGAGATTACAGAATGAACCCCTTGCAATGAAAGGAGGATCCAAAAGGAACATAATGCCATGCACTCGGTTTACAGAATGAACCAGTTGCAATGAAATAAGGGTCCACAATGATCACAATGCTATGTACTGGGCTTTACAGAAGTAACCACTTGCAATGAAAGCAACATCCACAATGAACAAAATGGGCGTTGTAGTATGAACCAGTCGCAATGAATTAAGCGTACATAATGAACACAATGCTATGTACTGGGCTTTACAGAATGAAATAGTTGCAATGAAATAAGGAACATAATCCTATATACTGGGCTTTACAGAATTGACCACTTGCAATGAAATAAGGGTCCACAATGATCACAATGCTACGTACTGGGCTTTACAGAATTAACCAATTGCAATGAAATAAGGGTCCACAATGATCACGACGGTATTTAATGGGCGTTGAAGATTGAACCAGTTGCAATGAAATGGTTCCACAAAGGTCACAATGCTACGTACTGGGCTTTACAGAATCAACCACTAGCAATGAAAGAAGGGTCCATAATTAGCACAATGGTAAGTACTGGGCTTTATAGAATGAACCCCTTGCAATGAAAGGAGGATCTACAAGTAACATAATGCCCTGCACTGGGTTTACAGAATTAACCACTTGCAATGAAAGCAGGATCCACAATGAACAAAATGCTATGTTCTAGGCTTTACAGAATGAACTTCTTACAATGAAAGCAAGATCCACAAATGAACATAATGCTTTGAACTGGGCATTACAGAAGCAACCACTTGCAATGAAAGATGGGTCCATAATTAGCACAATGGTAAGTACTGGGCTTTATAGAATGAACCCCTTGCAATGAAAGGAGAATCCACAAGGAACATAATGCCATGAACTGGGTTTACAGAATGAACCACTTGCAATGAAAGCAGTATCCACAATGACCAAATTGCTATGTGCGGTGCATTACAGAATGAACCAGTCGCATAAGCGTACATAATGAAAACAATGCTATGTACTGGGCTTTACAGAACGAACTAGTTGCAATGAAATAAGGGTCCATAAGGAACATAATCCTATATACTGGGCTTTACAGAATTGACCAATTGCAATGAAAGAAGGGTCCACAATGATCAGAATGCTACATACTGGGCTTTAAAGAATTAACCAATTGCAATGAAATAAGGGTCCACAATTAGCACAATGGTAAGTACTGGGCTTTACAGAATGAACCTGTAAGGATCCTGCAACTGCAATGAAAGCAGGATCCACAATGCATAAAATGCTATGTACTGGGCTTTACAGAATGAACTTCTTGCAATGAAAGAAAGATCCACAAATAAACATAATGCTTTGAACTGGGCTTTACAGAAGCAACCACTTGCAATGAAAGAAGGGTCCACAATTAGCACGATGGTAAGTACTGGGCTTTACAGAATTAACCATTTGCAATGAAATCTGGGTCCACAATGATCACAACGGTATTTAATGGGCTTTGAAGATTGGACCAGTTGCAATGAAATAAGGTTCCACAAAGGTCACAATGCTACGTACTGGGCTTTACAGAATCAACCACTAGCAATGAGAGAAGGGTTCATAATGATCACATGCTACGTACTGGGCTTTACAGAATGAACCAGTTACAATGAAATAAGGGTCCACAATGAGCAGAATCCTATCTACTGGGCTTTACAGAATGAACCACTTGCAATGAAAGAAGGGTCCCTAATGATCACAAGGCTACGTACTGGGCTTTACAGAATGAACTTCTTGCAATAAAAGCAAGATCCACAAATGAACATAATGCTTTGAACTGGGCTTTACAGAAGCAACCACTTGCAATGAAAGAAGCGTCCCTAATTATCACAATGCTACGTACTGGGCTTTACAGAATGAACCAATTTCAAGGAAAGAAGGGTCCACAAGTAGCACAATGGTAAGTACTGGAGATTACAGAATGAACCCCTTGCAATGAAAGGAGGATCCAAAAGGAACATAATGCCATGCACTCGGTTTACAGAATGAACCAGTTGCAATGAAATAAGGGTCCACAATGATCACAATGCTATGTACTGGGCTTTACAGAAGTAACCACTTGCAATGAAAGCAACATCCACAATGAACAAAATGGGCGTTGTAGTATGAACCAGTCGCAATGAATTAAGCGTACACAATGATCACAATGCTACGTACTGGGCTTTACAGAATTAACCAATTGCAATGAAATAAGGGTCCACAATGATCACGACGGTATTTAATGGGCGTTGAAGATTGAACCAGTTGCAATGAAATAAGGTTCCACAAAGGTCACAATGCTACGTACTGGGCTTTACAGAATCAACCACTAGCAATGAAAGAAGGGTCCATACTTAGCACAATGGTAAGTACTGGGCTTTATAGAATGAACCCCTTGCAATGAAAGGAGGATCTACAAGTAACATAATGCCCTGCACTGGGTTTACAGAATTAACCACTTGCAATGAAAGCAGGATCCACAATGAACAAAATGCTATGTTCTGGGCTTTACAGAATGAACTTCTTACAATGAAAGCAAGATCCACAAATGAACATAATGCTTTGAACTGGGCATTACAGAAGCAACCACTTGCAATGAAAGATGGGTCCATAATTAGCACAATGGTAAGTACTGGGCTTTATAGAATGAACCCCTTGCAATGAAAGGAGAATCCACAAGGAACATAATGCCATGAACTGGGTTTACAGAATGAACCACTTGCAATAAAAGCAAATCCACAATGACCAAATTGCTATGTGCTGTGCATTACAGAATGAACCAGTCGCATAAGCGTACATAATGAAAACAATGCTATGTCCTGGGCTTTACAGAACGAACTAGTTGCAATGAAATAAGGGTCCATAAGGAACATAATCCTATATACTGGGCTTTACAGAATTGACCAATTGCAATGAAAGAAGGGTCCACAATGATCAGAATGCTACGTACTGGGCTTTAAAGAATTAACCAATTGCAATGAAATAAGGGTCCACAATTAGCACAATGGTAAGTACTGGGCTTTACAGAATGAACCAGTTGCAATGAAAGCAGGATCCACAATGCATAAAATGCTATGTACTGGGCTTTACAGAATGAACTTCTTGCAATGAAAGAAAGATCCACAAATAAACATAATGCTTTGAACTGGGCTTTACAGAAGCAACCACTTGCAATGAAAGAAGGGTCCCTAATGATCACAATGCTACGTACTGGGCTTTACAGAATGAAACACTTGCAATGAAATAAGGGTCCACAATTAGCACAATGGTAAGTACTGGGCTTTACAGAATTAACCATTTGCAATGAAATCTGGGTCCACAATGATCACAACGGTATTTAATGGGCTTTGAAGATTGGACCAGTTGCAATGAAATAAGGTTCCACAAAGGTCACAATGCTACGTACTGGGCTTTACAGAATCAACCACTAGCAATGAGAGAAGGGTTCATAATGATCACATGCTACGTACTGGGCTTTACAGAATGAACCAGTTACAATGAAAGAAGGGTCCACAATGAGCAGAATCCTATCTACTGGGCTTTACAGAATGAACCACTTGCAATGAAAGAAGGGTCCCTAATGATCACAAGGCTACGTACTGGGCTTTACAGAATGAACTTCTTGCAATAAAAGCAAGATCCACATATGAACATAATGCTTTGAACTGGGCTTTACAGAAGCAACCACTTGCAATGAAAGAAGGGTCCCTAATGATCACAATGCTACGTACTGGGCTTTACAGAATGAACCAGTTACAATGAATAAGGTTCCACAATTAGCACAATGATAAGTACTGGGCTTTACAGAATGAACCAGTTGCAATGAAAGCAGGATCCACGAACAAAATGCTATGTACTGGTCTTTACAGAATGAACCTCTTGCAATGAAAGCAAGATCCACAAATGAACATAATGCTTTGAACTGGGCATTACAGAAGCAACCACTTGCAATGAAACAAGGGTCCATAATTAGCACAATGCTACGTTCTGGGCTTTACAGAATCAACCACTAGCAATGAAAGAAGGGTCCATAATTAGCATAATGGTAAGTACTGGGCTTTATAAAATGAACCCCTTGCAATGAAAGGAGGATCCACAAGGAACATAATGCCATGCACTGGGTTTACAGAATTAACCACGTGCAATTAAAGCAGTATCCACAATGAACACAATTCTATGTACTGGCCTTTACAGAATGAACCAGTTGCAAAGAAATAAGGGTCCACAATGATCACAATGCTATGTACTGGGCTTTACAGAAGTAACCCCTTGCAATGAAAGCAACATCCACAATGAAGAAAATGGGCGTTGTAATATGAACCAGTCACAATGAATTAAGCATAAATAATGAACACAATGCTATGTACTGGCCTTTACAGAATGAACTAGTTGCAATGAAATAAGGGTCCATAAGGAACATAATCCTATATACTGGGCTTTAGAGAATTGACCACTTGCAATGAAATAAGGGTCCACAATGATCACAATGCTACGTACTGGGCTTTACAGAATGAACTTCTTGCAATAAAAGCAAGATCCACAAATGAACATAATGCTTTGAACTGGGCTTTACAGAAGCAACCACTTGCAATGAAAGAAGCGTCCCTAATTATCACAATGCTACGTACTGGGCTTTACAGAATGAACCAATTTCAAGGAAAGAAGGGTCCACAAGTAGCACAATGGTAAGTACTGGAGATTACAGAATGAACCCCTTGCAATGAAAGGAGGATCCAAAAGGAACATAATGCCATGCACTCGGTTTACAGAATGAACCAGTTGCAATGAAATAAGGGTCCACAATGATCACAATGCTATGTACTGGGCTTTACAGAAGTAACCACTTGCAATGAAAGCAACATCCACAATGAACAAAATGGGCGTTGTAGTATGAACCAGTCGCAATGAATTAAGCGTACACAATGATCACAATGCTACGTACTGGGCTTTACAGAATTAACCAATTGCAATGAAATAAGGGTCCACAATGATCACGACGGTATTTAATGGGCGTTGAAGATTGAACCAGTTGCAATGAAATAAGGTTCCACAAAGGTCACAATGCTACGTACTGGGCTTTACAGAATCAACCACTAGCAATGAAAGAAGGGTCCATACTTAGCACAATGGTAAGTACTGGGCTTTATAGAATGAACCCCTTGCAATGAAAGGAGGATCTACAAGTAACATAATGCCCTGCACTGGGTTTACAGAATTAACCACTTGCAATGAAAGCAGGATCCACAATGAACAAAATGCTATGTTCTGGGCTTTACAGAATGAACTTCTTACAATGAAAGCAAGATCCACAAATGAACATAATGCTTTGAACTGGGCATTACAGAAGCAACCACTTGCAATGAAAGATGGGTCCATAATTAGCACAATGGTAAGTACTGGGCTTTATAGAATGAACCCCTTGCAATGAAAGGAGAATCCACAAGGAACATAATGCCATGAACTGGGTTTACAGAATGAACCACTTGCAATGAAAGCAAATCCACAATGACCAAATTGCTATGTGCTGTGCATTACAGAATGAACCAGTCGCATAAGCGTACATAATGAAAACAATGCTATGTCCTGGGCTTTACAGAACGAACTAGTTGCAATGAAATAAGGGTCCATAAGGAACATAATCCTATATACTGGGCTTTACAGAATTGACCAATTGCAATGAAAGAAGGGTCCACAATGATCAGAATGCTACATACTGGGCTTTAAAGAATTAACCAATTGCAATGAAATAAGGGTCCACAATTAGCACAATGGTAAGTACTGGGCTTTACAGAATGAACCAGTTGCAATGAAAGCAGGATCCACAATGCATAAAATGCTATGTACTGGGCTTTACAGAATGAACTTCTTGCAATGAAAGAAAGATCCACAAATAAACATAATGCTTTGAACTGGGCTTTACAGAAGCAACCACTTGCAATGAAAGAAGGGTCCCTAATGATCACAATGCTACGTACTGGGCTTTACAGAATGAAACACTTGCAATGAAATAAGGGTCCACAATTAGCACAATGGTAAGTACTGGGCTTTACAGAATTAACCATTTGCAATGAAATCTGGGTCCACAATGATCACAACGGTATTTAATGGGCTTTGAAGATTGGACCAGTTGCAATGAAATAAGGTTCCACAAAGGTCACAATGCTACGTACTGGGCTTTACAGAATCAACCACTAGCAATGAGAGAAGGGTTCATAATGATCACATGCTACGTACTGGGCTTTACAGAATGAACCAGTTACAATGAAATAAGGGTCCACAATGAGCAGAATCCCATCTACTGGGCTTTACAGAATGAACCACTTGCAATGAAAGAAGGGTCCCTAATGATCACAAGGCTACGTACTGGGCTTTACAGAATGAACTTCTTGCAATAAAAGCAAGATCCACAAATGAACATAATGCTTTGAACTGGGCTTTACAGAAGCAACCACTTGCAATGAAAGAAGGGTCCCTAATGATCACAATGCTACGTACTGGGCTTTACAGAATGAACCAGTTACAATGAAATAAGGTTCCACAATTAGCACAATGATAAGTACTGGGCTTTACAGAATGAACCAGTTGCAATGAAAGCAGGATCCACGAACAAAATGCTATGTACTGGTCTTTACAGAATGAACCTCTTGCAATGAAAGCAAGATCCACAAATGAACATAATGCTTTGAATTGGGATTTACAGAAGAAACCTCTTGCAATTAAAGAAGGGTCCCTAATGATCACAATGCTACGTATTGGGCTTTACAGAATGAACTTCTTGCAATAAAAGCAAGATCCACAAGAAACATAATGCCATGCACTGGGTTTACAGAATTAACCACTTGCAATGAAAGCAGTATCCACAATGAACAAAATGCTATGTGCTGGGCTTTACAGAATGAACCAGTTGCAATGAAATAAGCTTCCACAAAGGTCACAATGCTACGTACTGGGCTTTACAGAATCAACCACTAGCAATGAGAGAAGTGTCCATAATGATCACATGCTACGTACTGGGTTTACAGAATGAACCAGTTGGAATGAAATAAGGGTCCACAATGATCACAATGCTATGTACTGGGCTTTACAGAATGAAACACTTGCAATGAAATAAGGGTCCACAATGAGCACAACGCTATGTACTGGGCTTTACAGAATGAACCACTTGCAATGAAAGAAGGGTCCCTCATGATCACAATGCTACGTACTGGGCTTTACAGAATTAACCAATTGCAATGAAAGAAGGGTCCACAAGTAGCACAATGGTAAGTACTCGAGATTACAGAATGAACCCCTTGCAATGAAAGGAGGATCCACAAGGAACATAATGCCATGAACTGGGTTTACAGAATGAACCACTTGCAATGAAATAAGGGTCCACAATGATCACAATGCTACGTACTGGGCTTTACAGAATCAACCATTAGCAATGAGAGAAGGGTCCCTAATGATCACAATGCTACGTACTGGGCTTTACAGAATGTACCAATTGCAATGAAAGAAGGGTCCACAAGTAGCACAATGGTAAGTACTGGAGATTACAGAATGAACCCCTTGCAATGAAATAAGGTTCCACAAAGGTCACAATGCTACGTACTGGGCTTTACAGAATCAACCACTAGCAATGAGAGAAGGGTTCATAATGATCACATGCTACGTACTGGGCTTTACAGAATGAACCAGTTACAATGAAATAAGGGTCCACAATGAGCAGAATCTTATCTACTGGGCTTTACAGAATGAACCACTTGCAATGAAAGAAGGGTCCCTAATGATCACAAGGCTACGTACTGGGCTTTACAGAATGAACTTCTTGCAATAAAAGCAAGATCCACAAATGAACATAATGCTTTGAACTGAGCTTTACAGAATCAACCACTAGCAATGAAAGAAGGGTCCATAATTAGCATAATGGTAAGTACTGGGCTTTATAAAATGAACCCCTTGCAATGAAAGGAGGATCCACAAGGAACATAATGCCATGCACTGGGTTTACAGAATTAACCACGTGCAATTAAAGCAGTATCCACAATGAACACAATTCTATGTACTGGCCTTTACAGAATGAACCAGTTGCAATGAAATAAGGGTCCACAATGATCACAATGCTATGTACTGGGCTTTACAGAAGTAACCACTTGCAATGAAAGCAACATCCACAATGAACAAAATGGGCATTGTAGTATGAACCAGTCGCAATGAATTAAGCGTACATAATGAACACAATGCTATGTACTGGGCTTTACAGAATGAAATAGTTGCAATGAAATAAGGAACATAATATATACTGGGCTTTACAGAATTGACCACTTGCAATGAAATAAGGGTCCACAATGATCACAATGCTACGTACTGGGCTTTACAGAATTAACCAATTGCAATGAAATAAGGGTCCACAATGATCACGACGGTATTTAATGGGCGTTGAAGATTGAACCAGTTGCAATGAAATAAGGTTCCACAAAGGTCACAATGCTACGTACTGGGCTTTACAGAATCAACCACTAGCAATGAAAGAAGGGTCCATAATTAGCACAATGGTAAGTACTGGGCTTTATAGAATGAACCCCTTGCAATGAAAGGAGGATCTACAAGTAACATAATGCCCTGCACTGGGTTTACAGAATTAACCACTTGCAATGAAAGCAGGATCCACAATGAACAAAATGCTATGTTCTGGGCTTTACAGAATGAACTTCTTACAATGAAAGCAAGATCCACAAATGAACATAATGCTTTGAACTGGGCATTACAGAAGCAACCACTTGCAATGAAAGATGGGTCCATAATTAGCACAATGGTAAGTACTGGGCTTTATAGAATGAACCCCTTGCAATGAAAGGAGAATCCACAAGGAACATAATGCCATGAACTGGGTTTACAGAATGAACCACTTGCAATGAAAGCAAATCCACAATGACCAAATTGCTATGTGCTGTGCATTACAGAATGAACCAGTCGCATAAGCGTACATAATGAAAACAATGCTATGTCCTGGGCTTTACAGAACGAACTAGTTGCAATGAAATAAGGGTCCATAAGGAACATAATCCTATATACTGGGCTTTACAGAATTGACCAATTGCAATGAAAGAAGGGTCCACAATGATCAGAATGCTACGTACTGGGCTTTAAAGAATTAACCAATTGCAATGAAATAAGGGTCCACAATTAGCACAATGGTAAGTACTGGGCTTTACACAATGAACCCTTTGCAATGAAATCTGGGTCCACAATGATCACAACGGTATTTAATGGGCTTTGAAGATTGGACCAGTTGCAATGAAATAAGGTTCCACAAAGGTCACAATGCTACGTACTGGGCTTTACAGAATCAACCACTAGCAATGAGAGAAGTGTTCATAATGATCACATGCTACGTACTGGGCTTTACAGAATGAACCAGTTACAATGAAATAAGGGTCCACAATTAGCACAATGGTAAGTACTGGGCTTTACAGAATGAACCAGTTGCAATGAAAGCAGGATCCACAATGCATAAAATGCTATGTACTGGGCTTTACAGAATGAACTTCTTGCAATGAAAGAAAGATCCACAAATAAACATAATGCTTTGAACTGGGCTTTACAGAAGCAACCACTTGCAATGAAAGAAGGGTCCCTAATGATCACAATGCTACGTACTGGGCTTTACAGAATGAAACACTTGCAATGAAATAAGGGTCCACAATTAGCACAATGGTAAGTACTGGGCTTTACAGAATTAACCATTTGCAATGAAATCTGGGTCCACAATGATCACAACGGTATTTAATGGGCTTTGAAGATTGGACCAGTTGCAATGAAATAAGGTTCCACAAAGGTCACAATGCTACGTACTGGGCTTTACAGAATCAACCACTAGCAATGAGAGAAGTGTTCATAATGATCACATGCTACGTACTGGGCTTTACAGAATGAACCAGTTACAATGAAAGAAGGGTCCACAATGAGCAGAATCCTATCTACTGGGCTTTACAGAATGAACCACTTGCAATGAAAGAAGGGTCCCTAATGATCACAAGGCTACGTACTGGGCTTTACAGAATGAACTTCTTGCAATAAAAGCAAGATCCACAAATGAACATAATGCTTTGAACTGGGCTTTACAGACGCAACCACTTGCAATGAAAGAAGGGTCCCTAATGATCACAATGCTACGTACTGGGCTTTACAGAATGAACCAGTTACAATGAATAAGGTTCCACAATTAGCACAATGATAAGTACTGGGCTTTACAGAATGAACCAGTTGCAATGAAAGCAGGATCCACGAACAAAATGCTATGTACTGGTCTTTACAGAATGAACCTCTTGCAATGAAAGCAAGATCCACAAATGAACATAATGCTTTGAACTGGGCATTACAGAAGCAACCACTTGCAATGAAACAAGGGTCCATAATTAGCACAATGCTACGTTCTGGGCTTTACAGAATCAACCACTAGCAATGAAAGAAGGGTCCATAATTAGCATAATGGTAAGTACTGGGCTTTATAAAATGAACCCCTTGCAATGAAAGGAGGATCCACAAGGAACATAATGCCATGCACTGGGTTTACAGAATTAACCACGTGCAATTAAAGCAGTATCCACAATGAACACAATTCTATGTACTGGCCTTTACAGAATGAACCAGTTGCAAAGAAATAAGGGTCCACAATGATCACAATGCTATGTACTGGGCTTTACAGAAGTAACCCCTTGCAATGAAAGCAACATCCACAATGAAGAAAATGGGCGTTGTAATATGAACCAGTCACAATGAATTAAGCATAAATAATGAACACAATGCTATGTACTGGCCTTTACAGAATGAACTAGTTGCAATGAAATAAGGGTCCATAAGGAACATAATCCTATATACTGGGCTTTAGAGAATTGACCACTTGCAATGAAATAAGGGTCCACAATGATCACAATGCTACGTACTGGGCTTTACAGAATGAACTTCTTGCAATAAAAGCAAGATCCACAAATGAACATAATGCTTTGAACTGGGCTTTACAGAAGCAACCACTTGCAATGAAAGAAGCGTCCCTAATTATCACAATGCTACGTACTGGGCTTTACAGAATGAACGAATTTCAAGGAAAGAAGGGTCCACAAGTAGCACAATGGTAAGTACTGGAGATTACAGAATGAACCCCTTGCAATGAAAGGAGGATCCAAAAGGAACATAATGCCATGCACTCGGTTTACAGAATGAACCAGTTGCAATGAAATAAGGGTCCACAATGATCACAATGCTATGTACTGGGCTTTACAGAAGTAACCACTTGCAATGAAAGCAACATCCACAATGAACAAAATGGGCGTTGTAGTATGAACCAGTCGCAATGAATTAAGCGTACACAATGATCACAATGCTACGTACTGGGCTTTACAGAATTAACCAATTGCAATGAAATAAGGGTCCACAATGATCACGACGGTATTTAATGGGCGTTGAAGATTGAACCAGTTGCAATGAAATAAGGTTCCACAAAGGTCACAATGCTACGTACTGGGCTTTACAGAATCAACCACTAGCAATGAAAGAAGGGTCCATACTTAGCACAATGGTAAGTACTGGGCTTTATAGAATGAACCCCTTGCAATGAAAGGAGGATCTACAAGTAACATAATGCCCTGCACTGGGTTTACAGAATTAACCACTTGCAATGAAAGCAGGATCCACAATGAACAAAATGCTATGTTCTGGGCTTTACAGAATGAACTTCTTACAATGAAAGCAAGATCCACAAATGAACATAATGCTTTGAACTGGGCATTACAGAAGCAACCACTTGCAATGAAAGATGGGTCCATAATTAGCACAATGGTAAGTACTGGGCTTTATAGAATGAACCCCTTGCAATGAAAGGAGAATCCACAAGGAACATAATGCCATGAACTGGGTTTACAGAATTAACCACTTGCAATGAAAGCAGGATCCACAATGAACAAAATGCTATGTTCTGGGCTTTACAGAATGAACTTCTTGCAATGAAAGCAAGATCCACAAATGAACATAATGCTTTGAACTGGGCATTACAGAAGCAACCACTTGCAATGAAAGATGGGTCCCTAATGATCACAATGCTACATACTGGGCTTTACAGAATGAAACACTTGCAATGAAATAAGGGTCCACAATGAGCACAACGCTATGTACTGGCCTTTACAGAATGAACCACTTGCAATGAAGGAAGGGTCCCTCATGATCACAATGCTACGTACTGGGCTTTACAGAATGTACCAATTGCAATGAAAGAAGGGTCCACAAGTAGCACAATGGTAAGTACTGGAGATTACAGAATGAACCCCTTGCAATGAAATAAGGTTCCACAAAGGTCACAATGCTACGTACTGGGCTTTACAGAATCAACCACTAGCAATGAGAGAAGGGTTCATAATGATCACATGCTACGTACTGGGCTTTACAGAATGAACCAGTTACAATGAAATAAGGGTCCACAATGAGCAGAATCTTATCTACTGGGCTTTACAGAATGAACCACTTGCAATGAAAGAAGGGTCCCTAATGATCACAAGGCTACGTACTGGGCTTTACAGAATGAACTTCTTGCAATGAAAGGAAGATCCACAAATGAACATAATGCTTTGAACTGGGCTTTACAGAAGCAACCACTTCCAATGAAAGAATGGTCCCTAATGATCACAATGCTACATACTGGGCTTTACAGAATGAAACACTTGCAATGAAATAAGGGTCCACAATGAGCACAACGCTATGTACTGGGCTTTACAGAATCAACCACTAGCAATGAGAGAAGGGTCCCTAATGATCACAATCCTACGTACTGGGCTTTACAGAATGTACCAATTGCAATGAAAGAAGGGTCCACAAGTAGCACAATGGTAAGTACTGGAGATTACAGAATGAACCCCTTGCAATGAAAGGAGGATCCACAAGGAACATAATGCCATGCACTCGGTTTACAGAATGAACCAGTTGCAATGAAATAAGGGTCCACAATGATCACAATGCTATGTACTGGGCTTTACAGAAGTAACCCCTTGCAATGAAAGCAACATCCACAATGAAGAAAATGGGCGTTGTAATATGAACCAGTTGCAATGAATTAAGCATACATAATGAACACAATGCTATGTACTGGCCTTTACAGAATGAACTAGTTGCAATGAAATAAGGGTCCATAAGGAACATAATCCTATATACTGGGCTTTAGAGAATTGACCACTTGCAATGAAATAAGGGTCCACAATGATCACAATGCTACGTACTGGGCTTTACAGAATGAACTTCTTGCAATAAAAGCAAGATCCACAAATGAACATAATTCTTTGAACTGGGCTTTACAGAAGCAACCACTTGCAATGAAAGAAGCGTCCCTAATTATCACAATGCTACGTACTGGGCTTTACAGAATGAACCAATTTCAAGGAAAGAAGGGTCCACAAGTAGCACAATGGTAAGTACTGGAGATTACAGAATGAACCCCTTGCAATGAAAGGAGGATCCAAAAGGAACATAATGCCATGCACTCGGTTTACAGAATGAACCAGTTGCAATGAAATAAGGGTCCACAATGATCACAATGCTATGTACTGGGCTTTACAGAAGTAACCACTTGCAATGAAAGCAACATCCACAATGAACAAAATGGGCGTTGTAGTATGAACCAGTCGCAATGAATTAAGCGTACATAATGAACACAATGCTATGTACTGGGCTTTACAGAATGAAATAGTTGCAATGAAATAAGGAACATAATCCTATATACTGGGCTTTACAGAATTGACCACTTGCAATGAAATAAGGGTCCACAATGATCACAATGCTACGTACTGGGCTTTACAGAATTAACCAATTGCAATGAAATAAGGGTCCACAATGATCACGACGGTATTTAATGGGCGTTGAAGATTGAACCAGTTGCAATGAAATGGTTCCACAAAGGTCACAATGCTACGTACTGGGCTTTACAGAATCAACCACTAGCAATGAAAGAAGGGTCCATAATTAGCACAATGGTAAGTACTGGGCTTTATAGAATGAACCCCTTGCAATGAAAGGAGGATCTACAAGTAACATAATGCCCTGCACTGGGTTTACAGAATTAACCACTTGCAATGAAAGCAGGATCCACAATGAACAAAATGCTATGTTCTAGGCTTTACAGAATGAACTTCTTACAATGAAAGCAAGATCCACAAATGAACATAATGCTTTGAACTGGGCATTACAGAAGCAACCACTTGCAATGAAAGATGGGTCCATAATTAGCACAATGGTAAGTACTGGGCTTTATAGAATGAACCCCTTGCAATGAAAGGAGAATCCACAAGGAACATAATGCCATGAACTGGGTTTACAGAATGAACCACTTGCAATGAAAGCAGTATCCACAATGACCAAATTGCTATGTGCGGTGCATTACAGAATGAACCAGTCGCATAAGCGTACATAATGAAAACAATGCTATGTACTGGGCTTTACAGAACGAACTAGTTGCAATGAAATAAGGGTCCATAAGGAACATAATCCTATATACTGGGCTTTACAGAATTGACCAATTGCAATGAAAGAAGGGTCCACAATGATCAGAATGCTACATACTGGGCTTTAAAGAATTAACCAATTGCAATGAAATAAGGGTCCACAATTAGCACAATGGTAAGTACTGGGCTTTACAGAATGAACCTGTAAGGATCCTGCAACTGCAATGAAAGCAGGATCCACAATGCATAAAATGCTATGTACTGGGCTTTACAGAATGAACTTCTTGCAATGAAAGAAAGATCCACAAATAAACATAATGCTTTGAACTGGGCTTTACAGAAGCAACCACTTGCAATGAAAGAAGGGTCCACAATTAGCACGATGGTAAGTACTGGGCTTTACAGAATTAACCATTTGCAATGAAATCTGGGTCCACAATGATCACAACGGTATTTAATGGGCTTTGAAGATTGGACCAGTTGCAATGAAATAAGGTTCCACAAAGGTCACAATGCTACGTACTGGGCTTTACAGAATCAACCACTAGCAATGAGAGAAGGGTTCATAATGATCACATGCTACGTACTGGGCTTTACAGAATGAACCAGTTACAATGAAATAAGGGTCCACAATGAGCAGAATCCTATCTACTGGGCTTTACAGAATGAACCACTTGCAATGAAAGAAGGGTCCCTAATGATCACAAGGCTACGTACTGGGCTTTACAGAATGAACTTCTTGCAATAAAAGCAAGATCCACAAATGAACATAATGCTTTGAACTGGGCTTTACAGAAGCAACCACTTGCAATGAAAGAAGGGTCCCTAATGATCACAATGCTACGTACTGGGCTTTACAGAATGAACCAGTTACAATGAATAAGGTTCCACAATTAGCACAATGATAAGTACTGGGCTTTACAGAATGAACCAGTTGCAATGAAAGCAGGATCCACGAACAAAATGCTATGTACTGGTCTTTACAGAATGAACCTCTTGCAATGAAAGCAAGATCCACAAATGAACATAATGCTTTGAACTGGGCATTACAGAAGCAACCACTTGCAATGAAACAAGGGTCCATAATTAGCACAATGCTACGTTCTGGGCTTTACAGAATCAACCACTAGCAATGAAAGAAGGGTCCATAATTAGCATAATGGTAAGTACTGGGCTTTATAAAATGAACCCCTTGCAATGAAAGGAGGATCCACAAGGAACATAATGCCATGCACTGGGTTTACAGAATTAACCACGTGCAATTAAAGCAGTATCCACAATGAACACAATTCTATGTACTGGCCTTTACAGAATGAACCAGTTGCAAAGAAATAAGGGTCCACAATGATCACAATGCTATGTACTGGGCTTTACAGAAGTAACCCCTTGCAATGAAAGCAACATCCACAATGAAGAAAATGGGTGTTGTAATATGAACCAGTCACAATGAATTAAGCATAAATAATGAACACAATGCTATGTACTGGCCTTTACAGAATGAACTAGTTGCAATGAAATAAGGGTCCATAAGGAACATAATCCTATATACTGGGCTTTAGAGAATTGACCACTTGCAATGAAATAAGGGTCCACAATGATCACAATGCTACGTACTGGGCTTTACAGAATGAACTTCTTGCAATAAAAGCAAGATCCACAAATGAACATAATGCTTTGAACTGGGCTTTACAGAAGCAACCACTTGCAATGAAAGAAGCGTCCCTAATTATCACAATGCTACGTACTGGGCTTTACAGAATGAACGAATTTCAAGGAAAGAAGGGTCCACAAGTAGCACAATGGTAAGTACTGGAGATTACAGAATGAACCCCTTGCAATGAAAGGAGGATCCAAAAGGAACATAATGCCATGCACTCGGTTTACAGAATGAACCAGTTGCAATGAAATAAGGGTCCACAATGATCACAATGCTATGTACTGGGCTTTACAGAAGTAACCACTTGCAATGAAAGCAACATCCACAATGAACAAAATGGGCGTTGTAGTATGAACCAGTCGCAATGAATTAAGCGTACACAATGATCACAATGCTACGTACTGGGCTTTACAGAATTAACCAATTGCAATGAAATAAGGGTCCACAATGATCACGACGGTATTTAATGGGCGTTGAAGATTGAACCAGTTGCAATGAAATAAGGTTCCACAAAGGTCACAATGCTACGTACTGGGCTTTACAGAATCAACCACTAGCAATGAAAGAAGGGTCCATACTTAGCACAATGGTAAGTACTGGGCTTTATAGAATGAACCCCTTGCAATGAAAGGAGGATCTACAAGTAACATAATGCCCTGCACTGGGTTTACAGAATTAACCACTTGCAATGAAAGCAGGATCCACAATGAACAAAATGCTATGTTCTGGGCTTTACAGAATGAACTTCTTACAATGAAAGCAAGATCCACAAATGAACATAATGCTTTGAACTGGGCATTACAGAAGCAACCACTTGCAATGAAAGATGGGTCCATAATTAGCACAATGGTAAGTACTGGGCTTTATAGAATGAACCCCTTGCAATGAAAGGAGAATCCACAAGGAACATAATGCCATGAACTGGGTTTACAGAATGAACCACTTGCAATGAAAGCAAATCCACAATGACCAAATTGCTATGTGCTGTGCATTACAGAATGAACCAGTCGCATAAGCGTACATAATGAAAACAATGCTATGTCCTGGGCTTTACAGAACGAACTAGTTGCAATGAAATAAGGGTCCATAAGGAACATAATCCTATATACTGGGCTTTACAGAATTGACCAATTGCAATGAAAGAAGGGTCCACAATGATCAGAATGCTACATACTGGGCTTTAAAGAATTAACCAATTGCAATGAAATAAGGGTCCACAATTAGCACAATGGTAAGTACTGGGCTTTACAGAATGAACCAGTTGCAATGAAAGCAGGATCCACAATGCATAAAATGCTATGTACTGGGCTTTACAGAATGAACTTCTTGCAATGAAAGAAAGATCCACAAATAAACATAATGCTTTGAACTGGGCTTTACAGAAGCAACCACTTGCAATGAAAGAAGGGTCCCTAATGATCACAATGCTACGTACTGGGCTTTACAGAATGAAACACTTGCAATGAAATAAGGGTCCACAATTAGCACAATGTTAAGTACTGGGCTTTACAGAATTAACCATTTGCAATGAAATCTGGGTCCACAATGATCACAACGGCATTTAATGGGCTTTGAAGATTGGACCAGTTGCAATGAAATAAGGTTCCACAAAGGTCACAATGCTACGTACTGGGCTTTACAGAATCAACCACTAGCAATGAGAGAAGGGTTCATAATGATCACATGCTACGTACTGGGCTTTACAGAATGAACCAGTTACAATGAAATAAGGGTCCACAATGAGCAGAATCCCATCTACTGGGCTTTACAGAATGAACCACTTGCAATGAAAGAAGGGTCCCTAATGATCACAAGGCTACGTACTGGGCTTTACAGAATGAACTTCTTGCAATAAAAGCAAGATCCACAAATGAACATAATGCTTTGAACTGGGCTTTGCAGAAGCAACCACTTGCAATGAAAGAAGGGTCCCTAATGATCACAATGCTACGTACTGGGCTTTACAGAATGAACCAGTTACAATGAAATAAGGTTCCACAATTAGCACAATGATAAGTACTGGGCTTTACAGAATGAACCAGTTGCAATGAAAGCAGGATCCACGAACAAAATGCTATGTACTGGTCTTTACAGAATGAACCTCTTGCAATGAAAGCAAGATCCACAAATGAACATAATGCTTTGAATTGGGATTTACAGAAGAAACCTCTTGCAATTAAAGAAGGGTCCCTAATGATCACAATGCTACGTATTGGGCTTTACAGAATGAACTTCTTGCAATAAAAGCAAGATCCACAAGAAACATAATGCCATGCACTGGGTTTACAGAATTAACCACTTGCAATGAAAGCAGTATCCACAATGAACAAAATGCTATGTGCTGGGCTTTACAGAATGAACCAGTTGCAATGAAATAAGGTTCCACAAAGGTCACAATGCTACGTACTGGGCTTTACAGAATCAACCACTAGCAATGAGAGAAGTGTCCATAATGATCACATGCTACGTACTGGGTTTACAGAATGAACCAGTTGGAATGAAATAAGGGTCCACAATGATCACAATGCTATGTACTGGGCTTTACAGAATGAAACACTTGCAATGAAATAAGGGTCCACAATGAGCACAACGCTATGTACTGGGCTTTACAGAATGAACCACTTGCAATGAAAGAAGGGTCCCTCATGATCACAATGCTACGTACTGGGCTTTACAGAATTAACCAATTGCAATGAAAGAAGGGTCCACAAGTAGCACAATGGTAAGTACTGGAGATTACAGAATGAACCCCTTGCAATGAAAGGAGGATCCACAAGGAACATAATGCCATGAACTGGGTTTACAGAATGAACCACTTGCAATGAAATAAGGGTCCACAATGATCACAATGCTACGTACTGGGCTTTACAGAATCAACCATTAGCAATGAGAGAAGGGTCCCTAATGATCACAATGCTACGTACTGGGCTTTACAGAATGTACCAATTGCAATGAAAGAAGGGTCCACAAGTAGCACAATGGTAAGTACTGGAGATTACAGAATGAACCCCTTGCAATGAAATAAGGTTCCACAAAGGTCACAATGCTACGTACTGGGCTTTACAGAATCAACCACTAGCAATGAGAGAAGGGTTCATAATGATCACATGCTACGTACTGGGCTTCACAGAATGAACCAGTTACAATGAAATAAGGGTCCACAATGAGCAGAATCTTATCTACTGGGCTTTACAGAATGAACCACTTGCAATGAAAGAAGGGTCCCTAATGATCACAAGGCTACGTACTGGGCTTTACAGAATGAACTTCTTGCAATAAAAGCAAGATCCACAAATGAACATAATGCTTTGAACTGAGCTTTACAGAATCAACCACTAGCAATGAAAGAAGGGTCCATTATTAGCATAATGGTAAGTACTGGGCTTTATAAAATGAACCCCTTGCAATGAAAGGAGGATCCACAAGGAACATAATGCCATGCACTGGGTTTACAGAATTAACCACGTGCAATTAAAGCAGTATCCACAATGAACACAATTCTATGTACTGGCCTTTACAGAATGAACCAGTTGCAAAGAAATAAGGGTCCACAATGATCACAATGCTATGTACTGGGCTTTACAGAAGTAACCCCTTGCAATGAAAGCAACATCCACAATGAAGAAAATGGGCGTTGTAATATGAACCAGTCACAATGAATTAAGCATAAATAATGAACACAATGCTATGTACTGGCCTTTACAGAATGAACTAGTTGCAATGAAATAAGGGTCCATAAGGAACATAATCCTATATACTGGGCTTTAGAGAATTGACCACTTGCAATGAAATAAGGGTCCACAATGATCACAATGCTACGTACTGGGCTTTACAGAATGAACTTCTTGCAATAAAAGCAAGATCCACAAATGAACATAATGCTTTGAACTGGGCTTTACAGAAGCAACCACTTGCAATGAAAGAAGCGTCCCTAATTATCACAATGCTACGTACTGGGCTTTACAGAATGAACGAATTTCAAGGAAAGAAGGGTCCACAAGTAGCACAATGGTAAGTACTGGAGATTACAGAATGAACCCCTTGCAATGAAAGGAGGATCCAAAAGGAACATAATGCCATGCACTCGGTTTACAGAATGAACCAGTTGCAATGAAATAAGGGTCCACAATGATCACAATGCTATGTACTGGGCTTTACAGAAGTAACCACTTGCAATGAAAGCAACATCCACAATGAACAAAATGGGCGTTGTAGTATGAACCAGTCGCAATGAATTAAGCGTACATAATGAACACAATGCTATGTACTGGCCTTTACAGAATGAACTAGTTGCAATGAAATAAGGGTCTATAAGGAACATAATCCTATATACTGGGCTTTAGAGAATTGACCACTTGCAATGAAATAAGGGTCCACAATGATCACAATGCTACGTACTGGGCTTTACAGAATGAACTTCTTGCAATAAAAGCAAGATCCACAAATGAACATAATGCTTTGAACTGGGCTTTACAGAAGCAACCACTTGCAATGAAAGAAGCGTCCCTAATTATCACAATGCTACGTACTGGGCTTTACAGAATGAACCAATTTCAAGGAAAGAAGGGTCCACAAGTAGCACAATGGTAAGTACTGGAGATTACAGAATGAACCCCTTGCAATGAAAGGAGGATCCAAAAGGAACATAATGCCATGCACTCGGTTTACAGAATGAACCAGTTGCAATGAAATAAGGGTCCACAATGATCACAATGCTATGTACTGGGCTTTACAGAAGTAACCACTTGCAATGAAAGCAACATCCACAATGAACAAAATGGGCGTTGAAGATTGAACCAGTTGCAATGAAATAAGGTTCCACAAAGGTCACAATGCTACGTACTGGGCTTTACAGAATCAACCACTAGCAATGAAAGAAGGGTCCATACTTAGCACAATGGTAAGTACTGGGCTTTATAGAATGAACCCCTTGCAATGAAAGGAGGATCTACAAGTAACATAATGCCCTGCACTGGGTTTACAGAATTAACCACTTGCAATGAAAGCAGGATCCACAATGAACAAAATGCTATGTTCTGGGCTTTACAGAATGAACTTCTTACAATGAAAGCAAGATCCACAAATGAACATAATGCTTTGAACTGGGCATTACAGAAGCAACCACTTGCAATGAAAGATGGGTCCATAATTAGCACAATGGTAAGTACTGGGCTTTATAGAATGAACCCCTTGCAATGAAAGGAGAATCCACAAGGAACATAATGCCATGAACTGGGTTTACAGAATTAACCACTTGCAATGAAAGCAGGATCCACAATGAACAAAATGCTATGTTCTGGGCTTTACAGAATGAACTTCTTACAATGAAAGCAAGATCCACAAATGAACATAATGCTTTGAACTGGGCATTACAGAAGCAACCACTTGCAATGAAAGATGGGTCCCTAATGATCACAATGCTACATACTGGGCTTTACAGAATGAAACACTTGCAATGAAATAAGGGTCCACAATGAACATAATGCTTTGAACTGGGCTTTACAGAAGCAACCACTTGCAATGAAAGAAGGGTCCCTAATGATCACAATCCTACGTACTGGGCTTTACAGAATGAACCAGTTACAATGAAATAAGGTTACACAATTAGCACAATGATAAGTACTGGGCTTTACAGAATGAACCAGTTGCAATGAAAGCAGGATCCACAAATGAACATAATGCTTTGAATTGGGATTTACAGAAGAAACCTCTTGCAATTAAAGAAGGGTCCCTAATGATCACAATGCTACGTATTGGGCTTTACAGAATGAACTTCTTGCAATAAAAGCAAGATCCACAAGAAACATAATGCCATGCACTGGGTTTACAGAATTAACCACTTGCAATGAAAGCAGTATCCAAAATGAACAAAATGCTATGTGCTGGGCTTTACAGAATGAACCAGTTGCAATGAAATAAGGTTCCACAAAGGTCACAATGCTACGTACTGGGCTTTACAGAATCAACCACTAGCAATGAGAGAAGTGTCCATAATGATCACATGCTACGTACTGAATTTACAGAATGAACCAGTTGGAATGAAATAAGGGTCCACAATGATCACAATGCTATGTACTGGGCTTTACAGAAGCAACCACTTGCAATGAAAGCAACATCCACAATGAATAAAATGGGCGCTGTAGTATGAACCAGTCACAATGAATTAAGCGTACATAATGAAAACAATGCTATGTACTGGGCTTTACAGAATGAACTAGTTGCAATGAAATAAGGGTCCATAAGGAACATAATCCTATATACTCGGCTTTATAGAATTGACCACTTGCAATGAAATAAGGGTTCACAATTATCACAATGCTATGTAGTAGGCTTTACAGAATGGACTTCTTGCAATAAAAGCAAGATCCACAAATGAACATAATGATTTGACCTGGGCTTTACAGAAGCAACCACTTGCAATGAAAGAAGGGTCCCTAATGATCACAATGCTATGTACTGGGCTTTACAGAAGTAACCACTTGCAATGAAAGCAACATCCACAATGAACAAAATGGGCGTTGTAGTATGAACCAGTCGCAATGAATTAAGCGTATGTAATGAACACAATGCTACGTACTGGGCTTTACAGAATCAACCACTAGCAATGAGAGAAGGGTCCATAATGATCTCATGCTACGTACTGGGCTTTAGAGAATGAACCAATTGCAATGAAAGCAGGATCCACAATGATCACAATGCTACGTACTGGGCTTTACAGAATGAACTTCTTGCAATGAAAGCAAGATCCACAAAGGTCACAATGCTACGTACTGGGCTTTACAGAATCAACCACTAGCAATGAAAGAAGGGTCCATAATTAGCACAATGGTAAGTACTGGGCTTTATAGAATGAACCCCTTGCAATGAAAGGGGGATCCACAAGGAACATAATGCCATGCACTGGGTTTACAGAATTAACCACTTGCAATGAAAGCAGTATCCACAATGAACACAATTCTATGTACTGGCCTTTACAGAATAAACCAGTTGCAAAGAAATAAGGGTCCACAATGGTATTTAATGGGCTTTGAAGATTGAACGAGTTGCAAAGAAATAAGGTTCCACAAAGTTCACAATGCTACGTACTGGGCTCTACAGAATCAACCACTAGCAATGAAACAAGGGTTCATAATTAGCACAATGCTACGTACTGGGCTTTACAGAATGAACTTCTTGCAATAAAAGCAAGATCCACAAATGAACATAATGCTTTGAACTGGGCTTTACAGAAGCAACCACTTGCAATGAGAGAAGGGTCCATAATGATCTCATGCTACGTACTGGGCTTTAGAGAATGAACCAGTTGCAATGAAAGCAGGATCCACAATGATCACAATGCTACGTACTGGGCTTTACAGAATGAACTTCTTGCAATGAAAGCAAGATCCACAAAGGTCACAATGCTACGTACTGGGCTTTACAGAATCAACCACTAGCAATGAAAGAAGGGTCCATAATTAGCACAATGGTAAGTACTGGGCTTTATAGAATGAACCCCTTGCAATGAAAGGGGGATCCACAAGGAACATAATGCCATGCACTGGGTTTACAGAATTAACCACTTGCAATGAAAGCAGTATCCACAACGAACACAATTCTATGTACTGGCCTTTACAGAATAAACCAGTTGCAAAGAAATAAGGGTCCACAATGGTATTTAATGGGCTTTGAAGATTGAACGAGTTGCAAAGAAATAAGGTTCCACAAAGTTCACAATGCTACGTACTGGGCTCTACAGAATCAACCACTAGCAATGAAACAAGGGTCCATAATTAGCACAATGCTACGTACTGGGCTTTAAAGAATTAACCAATTGCAATGAAATAAGGGTCCACAATTAGCACAATGGTAAGTACTGGGCTTTACAGAATGAACCATTTGCAATGAAAGCAGGATCCACAATGAATAAAATGCTATGTACTGGGCTTTACAGAATGAACTTCTTGCAATGAAAGGAAGATCCACAAATGAACATAATGCTTTGAACTGGGCTTTACAGAAGCAACCACTTCCAATGAAAGGAGGGTCCCTAATGATCACAATGCTACATACTGGGCTTTACAGAATGAAACACTTGCAATGAAATAAGGGTCCACAATGAGCACAACGCTATGTACTGGGCTTTACAGAATGAACCACTTGCAATGAAAGAAGGGTCCCTCATGATCACAATGCTACGTACTGGAGATTACAGAATGAACCCCTTGCAATGAAAGAAGGGTCCACAAGTAGCACAATGGTAAGCACTCGGTTTACAGAATGAACCAGTTGCAATGAAATAAGGGTCCACAATGATCACAATGCTATGTACTGGGCTTTACAGAAGTAACCCCTTGCAATGAAAGCAACATCCACAATGAAGAAAATGGGCGTTGTAATATGAACCAGTCGCAATGAATTAAGCATACATAATGAACACAATGCTATGTACTGGCCTTTACAGAATGAACTAGTTGCAATGAAATAAGGGTCCATAAGGAACATAATCCTATATACTGGGCTTTAGAGAATTGACCACTTGCAATGAAATAAGGGTCCACAATGCTACGTACTGGGCTTTACAGAATGAACTTCTTGCAATAAAAGCAAGATCCACAAATGAACATAATGCTTTGAACTGGGCTTTACAGAAGCAACCACTTGCAATGAAAGAAGCGTCCCTAATTATCACAATGCTACGTACTGGGCTTTACAGAATGAACCAATTTCAAGGAAAGAAGGGTCCACAAGTAGCACAATGGTAAGTACTGGAGATTACAGAATGAACCCCTTGCAATGAAAGGAGGATCCAAAAGGAACATAATGCCATGCACTCGGTTTACAGAATGAACCAGTTGCAATGAAATAAGGGTCCACAATGATCACAATGCTATGTACTGGGCTTTACAGAAGTAACCACTTGCAATGAAAGCAACATCCACAATGAACAAAATGGGCGTTGTAGTATGAACCAGTCGCAATGAATTAAGCGTACATAATGAACACAATGCTATGTACTGGGCTTTACAGAATGAAATAGTTGCAATGAAATAAGGAACATAATCCGATATACTGGGCTTTACAGAATTGACCACTTGCAATGAAATAAGGGTCCACAATGATCACAAGGCTACGTACTGGGCTTTACAGAATTAACCAATTGCAATGAAATAAGGGTCCACAATGATCACGACGGTATTTAATGGGCGTTGAAGATTGAACCAGTTGCAATGAAATAAGGTTCCACAAAGGTCACAATGCTACGTACTGGGCTTTACAGAATCAACCACTAGCAATGAGAGAAGGGTCCATAATTAGCACAATGGTAAGTACTGGGCTTTATAGAATGAACCCCTTGCAATGAAAGGAGGATCCACAAGTAACATAATGCCCTGCACTGGGTTTACAGAATTAACCACTTGCAATGAAAGCAGGATCCACAATGAACAAAATTCTATGTTCTGGGCTTTACAGAATGAACTTCTTACAATGAAAGCAAGATCCACAAATGAACATAATGCTTTGAACTGGGCATTACAGAAGCAACCACTTGCAATGAAAGATGGGTCCCTAATGATCACAATGCTACGTAATGGGCTTTATAGAATCAACCCCTTGCAATGAAAGGAGGATCCACAAGGAACGTAATGCCATGCACTGGGTTTACAGAAATAACCACTTGCAATGAAAGCAGTATCCACAATGAACAAAATGTAATGTGCTGGGCTTTACAGTTGCAATGAAATAAGGGTCTACAATGATCACAATGCTATGTACTGGGTTTTACAAAAGTAACCACTTGCAATGAAAGCAACATCCACAATGAACAAAATGGGCGTTGTAGTATGAACCAGTCGCAATGAATTAAGCGTATGTAATGAACACAATTCTATGTACTGGCCTTTACAGAATGAACTAGTTGCAATGAAATAAGGGTTCACAATGATCACGATGCTATGTACTGGGCTTTACAGAATTAACAAATTGCAATGAAATAAGGGTCCACAATGATCACGACGGTATTTAATGGGCTTTGAAGATTGAACCAGTTGCAATGAAATAAGGTTCCACAAAGGTCACAATGCTAGGTACTGGTCTTTACAGAATCAACCACTAGCAATGAGAGAAGGGTCCATAATGATCACATGCTACGTACTGGCCTTTACAGAATGAACCAGTTACAATGAAATAAGGTTCCACAATTAGCACAGTGGTAAGTACTGGGCTTTACAGAATGAACCAGTTGCAATGAAACAGGAACCACAATGAACAAAATGTTATGTACTGGTCTTTACAGAATGGACCTCTTGCAATGAAAGGAAGATCCACAAATGAACATAATGCTTTGAACTGGACTTTACAGAATTAACCACTTGCAATGAAATAAGGGTCCACAATGAGCACAATCCTATGTACTGGACTTTGCAGAATGAACCACTTGCAATGAAAGAAGGGTCCCTAATGATCACAAGCAAGATCCACAAATGAACATAATGCTTTGAACTGGACTTTACAGAATTAACCACTTGCAATGAAATAAGGGTCCACAATGAGCACAATCCTATGTACTGGACTTTGCAGAATGAACCCTTTGCAATGAAAGGAGGATCCACAAGGAACATAATGCCATGCACTGGGTTTACAGAACGAACCACTTGCAATGAAATAAGGGTCCACAATGATCACAATGCTATGTTCTGGGCTTTACAGAATGAACTTCTTACAATGAAAGCAAGATCCACAAATGAACATAATGCTTTGAACTGGGCATTACAGAAGCAACCACTTGCAATGAAAGATGGGTCCCTAATGATCATAATGCTACGTACTGGGCTTTACAGAATCAACCACTAGCAATGAAAGAAGGGTCCATAATTAGCATAATGGTAAGTACTGGGCTTTATAAAATGAACCCCTTGCAATGAAAGGAGGATCCACAAGGAACATAATGCCATGCACTGGGTTTACAGAATTAACCACGTGCAATTAAAGCAGTATCCACAATGAACACAATTCTATGTACTGGCCTTTACAGAATGAACCAGTTGCAAAGAAATAAGGGTCCACAATGATCACAATGGTATTTAAATGGCTTTGAAGATTGAACGAGTTGCAAAGAAATACGGTTCCACAAAGTTCACAATGCTACGTACTGGGCTGTACAGAATCAACCACTAGCAATGAAACAAGGGTCCATAATTAGCAGAATGGTAAGTACTGGGCTTTATAGAATGAAACCCTTGCAATGAAAGGAGGATCCACAAGGAACATAATGCCATGCACTGGGTTTACAGAATGAACCAGTTGCAATGAAATAAGGGTCCATAATGATCACATGCTACATACTGGGCTTTACAGAATGAACCAGTTACAATGAAATAAGGGTCCACAATTAGCACAATGGTAAGTACTGGGCATTACAGAATGAACCACTTGCAATGAAATAAGGGTCCACAATGAACAAAATGCTATGTTCTGGGCTTTACAGAATGAACTTCTTACAGTGAAAGCAAGATCCACAATTAGCACAATGGTAAGTACTGGGCTTTACAGAATTAACCATTTGCAATGAAATCTGGGTCCACAATGATCACAACGGTATCTAATGGGCTTTGAAGATTGGACCAGTTGCAATGAAATAAGGTTCCACAAAGGTCACAATGCTACGTACTGGGCTTTACAGAATCAACCACTAGCAATGAGAGAAGGGTTCATAATGATCACATGCTACGTACTGGGCTTTACAGAATGAACCAGTTACAATGAAATAAGGATCCACAATGAGCAGAATCCTATCTACTGGGCTTTACAGAATGAACCACTTGCAATGAAAGAAGGGTCCCTAATGATCACAAGGCTACGTACTGGGCTTTACAGAATGAACTTCTTGCAATAAAAGCAAGATCCACAAATGAACATAATGCTTTGAACTGGGCTTTACAGAAGCAACCACTTGCAATGAAAGAAGGGTCCCTAATGATCACAATGCTACGTACTGGGCTTTACAGAATGAACCAGTTACAATGAAATAAGGTTACACAATTAGCACAATGATAAGTACTGGGCTTTACAGAATGAACCCCTTGCAATGAAAGCAGGATCCACAATGAACAAAATGCTATGTACTGGTCTTTACAGAATGAACCTCTTGCAATGAAAGCAAGATCCACAAATGAACATAATGCTTTGAATTGGGATTTACAGAAGAAACCTCTTGCAATTAAAGAAGGGTCCCTAATGATCACAATGCTACGTATTGGGCTTTACAGAATGAACTTCTTGCAATAAAAGCAAGATCCACAAGAAACATAATGCCATGCACTGGGTTTACAGAATTAACCACTTGCAATGAAAGCAGTATCCACAATGAACAAAATGCTATGTGCTGGGCTTTACAGAATGAACCAGTTGCAATGAAATAAGGTTCCACAAAGGTCACAATGCTACGTACTGGGCTTTACAGAATCAACCACTAGCAATGAGAGAAGTGTCCATAATGATCACATGCTATGTACTGGGTTTACAGAATGAACCAGTTGGAATGAAATAAGGGTCCACAATGATCACAATGCTATGTACTGGGCTTTACAGAAGCAACCACTTGCAATGAAAGCAACATCCACAATGAATAAAATGGGCGCTGTAGTATGAACCAGTCACAATGAATTAAGCGTACATAATGAAAACAATGCTATGTACTGGGCTTTACAGAATGAACTAGTTGCAATGAAATAAGGGTCCATAAGGAACATAATCCTATATACTCGGCTATATAGAATTGACCACTTGCAATGAAATAAGGGTTCACAATTATCACAATGCTATGTACTAGGCTTTACAGAATGGACTTCTTGCAATAAAAGCAAGATCCACAAATGAACATAATGATTTGACCTGGGCTTTACAGAAGCAACCACTTGCAATGAAAGTAGGGTCCCTAATGATCACAATGCTATGTACTGGGCTTTACAGAAGTAACCACTTGCAATGAAAGCAACATCCACAATGAACAAAATGGGCGTTGTAGTATGAACCAGTCGCAATGAATTAAGCGTATGTAATGAACACAATGCTACGTACTGGGCTTTACAGAATCAACCACTAGCAATGAGAGAAGGGTCCATAATGATCTCATGCTACGTACTGGGCTTTAGAGAATGAACCAGTTGCAATGAAAGCAGGATCCACAATGATCACAATGCTACGTACTGGGCTTTACAGAATGAACTTCTTGCAATGAAAGCAAGATCCACAAAGGTCACAATGCTACGTACTGGGCTTTATAGAATGAACCCCTTGCAATGAAAGGAGGATCCACAAGGAACATAATGCCATGCACTGGGTTTACAGAATGAACCACGTGCAATGAAATAAGGGTCCACAATGATCACAATGCTATGTAGTGGGCTTTACAGAAGCAACCACTTGCAATGAAAGCAACATCCACAATGAATAAAATGGGCGAAGTAGTATGAACCAGTCGCAATGAATTAAGCGTATGTAATGAACACAATGCTACGTACTGGGCTTTACAGAATGAACCAATTTCAAGGAAAGAAGGGTCCATAATGATCTCTTGCTACGTACTGGGCTTTAGAGAATGAACCAGTTGCAATGAAAGCAGGATCCACAATGATCACAATGCTACGTACTGGGCTTTACAGAATGAAATTCTTGCAATGAAAGCAAGATCCACAAAGGTCACAATGCTATGTACTGGGCTTTACAGAAGCAACCACTTGCAATGAAAGCAACATCCACAATGAATAAAATGGGCGCTGTAGTATGAACCAGTCGCAATGAATTAAGCGTATGTAATGAACACAATGCTACGTACTGGGCTTTACAGAATCAACCACTAGCAATGAGAGAAGGGTCCATAATGATCTCATGCTACGTACTGGGCTTTAGAGAATGAACCAGTTGCAATGAAAGCAGGATCCACAATGATCACAATGCTACGTACTGGGCTTTACAGAATGAACTTCTTGCAATGAAAGCAAGATCCACAAATGAACATAATGCTTTGAACTGGGCTTTACAAAATCAACCACTAGCAATGAAACAAGGGTCCATAATTAGCACAATGGTAAGTACTGGGCTTTATAGAATGAACCCCTTGCAATGAAAGGAGGATCCACAAGGAACATAATGCCATGCACTGGGTTTACAGAAATAACCAGTTGCAATGAAAGCAGGATCCACAATGATCACAATGCTACGTACTGGGCTTTACAGAATGAACTTCTTGCAATGAAAGCAAGATCCACAAATGAACATAATGCTTTGAACTGGGCTTTACAAAATCAACCACTAGCAATGAAACAAGGGTCCATAATTAGCACAATGGTAAGTACTGGGCTTTATAGAATGAACCCCTTGCAATGAAAGCAGTATCCACAATGAACAAAATGTAATGTGCTGGGCTTTACAGAATGACCCAGTTGCAATGAAATAAGGGTCCACAATGATCACAATGCTATGTACTGGATTTTACAAAAGTAACCACTTGCAATGAAAGCAACATCCACAATGAATAAAATGGGCGCTGTAGTATGAACCAGTCACAATGAATTAAGCGTACATAATGAAAACAATGCTATGTACTGGGCTTTACAGAATGAACTAGTTGCAATGAAATAAGGGTCCATAAGGAACATAATCCTATATATTCGGCTATATAGAATTGACCACTTGCAATGAAATAAGGGTTCACAATTATCACAATGCTATGTACTAGGCTTTACAGAATGGACTTCTTGCAATAAAAGCAAGATCCACAAATGAACATAATGATTTGACCTGGGCTTTACAGAAGCAACCACTTGCAATGAAAGCAACATCCACAATGAACAAAATGGGCGTTGTAGTATGAACCAGTCGCAATGAATTAAGCGTATGTAATGAACACAATGCTACGTACTGGGCTTTACAGAATCAACCACTAGCAATGAGAGAAGGGTCCATAATGATCTCATGCTACGTACTGGGCTTTAGAGAATGAACCAGTTGCAATGTAAGCAGGATCCACAATGATCACAATGCTACGTACTGGGCTTTACAGAATGAACTTCTTGCAATGAAAGCAAGATCCACAAAGGTCACAATGCTACGTACTGGGCTTTACAGAATCAACCACTAGCAATGAAAGAAGGGTCCATAATTAGCACAATGGTAAGTACTGGGCTTTATAGAATGAACCCCTTGCAATGAAAGGAGGATCCACAAGGAACATAATGCCATGCACTGGGTTTACAGAATGAACCACGTGCAATGAAATAAGGGTCCACAATGATCACAATGCTATGTAGTGGGCTTTACAGAAGCAACCACTTGCAATGAAAGCAACATCCACAATGAATAAAATGGGCGAAGTAGTATGAACCAGTCGCAATGAACTAAGCGTATGTAATGAACACAATGCTACGTACTGGGCTTTACAGAATCAACCACTAGCAATGAGAGAAGGGTCCATAATGATCTCTTGCTACGTACTGGGCTTTAGAGAATGAACCAGTTGCAATGAAAGCAGGATCCACAATGATCACAATGCTACGTACTGGGCTTTACAGAATGAAATTCTTGCAATGAAAGCAAGATCCACAAAGGTCACAATGCTATGTACTGGGCTTTACAGAAGCAACCACTTGCAATGAAAGCAACATCCACAATGAATAAAATGGGCGCTGTAGTATGAACCAGTCGCAATGAATTAAGCGTATGTAATGAACACAATGCTACGTACTGGGCTTTACAGAATCAACCACTAGCAATGAGAGAAGGGTCCATAATGATCTCATGCTACGTACTGGGCTTTAGAGAATGAACCAGTTGCAATGAAAGCAGGATCCACAATGATCACAATGCTACGTACTGGGCTTTACAGAATGAACTTCTTGCAATGAAAGCAAGATCCACAAATGAACATAATGCTTTGAACTGGGCTTTACAAAATCAACCACTAGCAATGAAACAAGGGTCCATAATTAGCACAATGGTAAGTACTGGGCTTTATAGAATGAACCCCTTGCAATGAAAGCAGTATCCACAATGAACAAAATGTAATGTGCTGGGCTTTACAGAATGACCCAGTTGCAATGAAATAAGGGTCCACAATGATCACAATGCTATGTACTGGATTTTACAAAAGTAACCACTTGCAATGAAAGCAACATCAACAATGAACAAAATGGGCAATGTAGTATGAACCAGTCGCAATGAATTAAGCGTACATAATTACCACAATTCTATGTACTGGGCTTTACAGCATGAACTAGTTGCAATGAAATAAGGAACATAATCCTATATACTGGGCTTTACAGAATTGACCACTTGCAACGAAATAAGGATGCACAATGATCACAATGCTATGTACTGGGCTTTACAGAAGCAACCACTTGCAATGAAATAAGGTTCCACAAAGGTCACAATGCTAGGTACTGGGCTTTACAGAATGACCCAGTTGCAATGAAATAAGGGTCCACAATGATCACAATGCTATGTACTGGATTTTACAAAAGTAACCACTTGCAATGAAAGCAACATCAACAATGAACAAAATGGGCGTAGTATGAACCAGTCGCAATGAATTAAGCGTACATAATGACCACAATTCTATGTACTGGGCTTTACAGCATGAACTAGTTGCAATGAAATAAGGGTCCATAAGGAACACTTGCAATGAAATACAGGGCTTTACAGAATTGACCACTTGCAACGAAATAAGGATGCACAATGATCACAATGCTATGTACTGGGCTTTACAGAAGCAACCACTTGCAATGAAATAAGGTTCCACAAAGGTCACAATGCTAGGTACTGGGCTTTACAGAATCAACCACTAGCAATGAGAGAAGGGTCCATAATGATCACATGCTACGTACTGGCCTTTACAGAATGAACCAGTTACAATGAAATAAGGTTCCACAATTAGCACAATAGTAAGTACTGGGCTTTACAGAATGAACCAGTTGCAATGAAACAGGAACCACAATGAACACAATGCTATGTACTGGTCTTTACAGAATGGACCTCTTGCAATGAAAGCAAGATCCACAAATGAACATAATGCTTTGAACTGGACTTTACAGAATTAACCACTTGCAATGAAATAAGGGTCCACAATGAGCACAATCCTATGTACTGGACTTTGCAGAATGAACCACTTGCAATGAAAGAAGGGTCCCGAATGATCACAATGCTATGTACTGGGCTTTACAGAAGGAACCAATTGCAATGAAAGAAGGGTCCACAATTAGCACAATGGTAAGTACTGGGCTTTACACAATGAACCCTTTGCAATGAAAGGAGGATCCACAAGGAACATAATGCCATGCACTGGGTTTACAGAATGAACCAGTTGCAATGAAATAAGGGTCCATAATGATCACATGCTACATACTGGGCTTTACAGAATGAACCAGTTACAATGAAATAAGGGTCCACAATTAGCACAATGGTAAGTACTGGGCGTTACAGAATGAACCACTTGCAATGAAATAAGGGTCCACAATGAACAAAATGCTATGTTCTGGGCTTTACAGAATGAACTTCTTACAGTGAAAGCAAGATCCACAAATGAACATAATGCTTTGAACTGGGCATTACAGAAGCAACCACTTGCAATGAAAGATGGGTCCCTAATGATCACAATGCTACGTACTGGGCTTTACAGAATCAACCACTAGCAATGAAAGAAGGGTCCATAATTAGCACAATGGTAAGTACTGGGCTTTATAGAATGAACCCCTTGCAATGAAAGGAGAATCCACAAGGAACATAATGCCATGAACTGGGTTTACAGAATGAACCACTTGCAATGAAAGCAAATCCACAATGACCAAATTGCTATGTGCTGTGCATTACAGAATGAACCAGTCGCAATGAATTAAGCGTACATAATGAAAACAATGCTATGTACTGGGCTTTACAGAACGAACTAGTTGCAATGAAATAAGGGTCCATAAGGAACATAATCCTATATACTGGGCTTTACAGAATTGACCAATTGCAATGAAAGAAGGGTCCACAATGATCACAATGCTATGTACTAGGCTTTACAGAATGAACCAGTCGCAATGAATTAAGCGTATGTAACCAACACAATGCTATGTACTGGGCTTTACAGAATGAACTAGTTGCAATGAAATAAGGGTCCATAAGGAACATAATCCTATATACTGGGCTTTACAGAATTGACCACTTGCAATGAAATAAGGGTCCACAATGATCACAATGCTACGTACTAGGCTTTACAGAATGGACTTCTTGCAATAAAAGCAAGATCCACAAATGAACATAATGATTTGACCTGGGCTTTACAGAAGCAACCACTTGCAATGAAAGAAGGGTCCCTAATGATCATAATGCTACGTACTGGGCTTTACAGAATGAAACACTTGCAATGAAATAAGGGTCCACAATTAGCACAATGGTAAGTAATGGGCTTTACAGAATTAACCATTTGCAATGAAATCAGGGTCCACAATGATCAGAACGGTATTTAATGGCCTTTGAAGATTGAACCAGTTGCAATGAAATAAGGTTCCACAAAGGTCACAATGCTACGTACTGGGCTTTACAGAGTCAACCACTAGCAATGAAAGAAGGGTCCATAATGATCACATGCTACGTACTGGGCTTTACAGAATGAAACACTTGCAATGAAATAAGGGTCCACAATTAGCACAATGGTAAGTACTGGGCTTTATAGAATGAACCACTTGCAATGAAAGGAGAATCCACAAGGAACATAATGCCATGAACTGGGTTTACAGAATGAACCACTTGCAATGAAATAAGGGTCCACAATGATCACAATGCTACGTACTGGGCTTTACAGAATCAACCACTAGCAATGAGAGAAGGGTCCCTAATGATCACAATGCTACGTACTGGGCTTTACAGAATGTACCAATTGCAATGAAAGAAGGGTCCACAAGTAGCACAATGGTAAGTACTGGAGATTACAGAATGAACCCCTTGCAATGAAAGGAGGATCCACAAGGAACATAATGCCATGCACTGGGTTTACAGAATGAACCACGTGCAATGAAATAAGGGTCCACAATGATCACAATGCTATGTACTGGGCTTTACAGAAGCAACCACTTGCAATGAAAGCAACATCCACAATGAATAAAATGGGCGAAGTAGTATGAACCAGTCGCAATGAATTAAGCGTATGTAATGAACACAATGCTACGTACTGGGCTTTACAGAATCAACCACTAGCAATGAGAGAAGGGTCCATAATGATCTCATGCTACGTACTGGGCTTTAGAGAATGAACCAGTTGCAATGAAAGTAGGATCCACAATGATCACAATGCTATGTACTGGGCTTTACAGAATGAACTTCTTGCAATGAAAGCAAGATCCACAAATGAACATAATGCTTTGAACTGGGCTTTACAAAATCAACCACTAGCAATGAAACAAGGGTCCATAATTAGCACAATTAGTACTGGGCTTTATAGAATGAACCCCTTGCAATGAAAGGAGGATCCACAAGGAACATAATGCCATGCACTGGGTTTACAGAAATAACCACTTGCAATGAAAGCAGTATCCACAATGAACAAAATGTAATGTGCTGGGCTTTACAATGGCCCAGTTGCAATGAAATAAGGGTCCACAATGATCACAATGCTATGTACTGGATTTTACAAAAGTAACCACTTGCAATGAAAGCAACATCAACAATGAACAAAATGGGCGTTGTAGTATTAACCAGTCGCAATGAATTAAGCGTATGTAACGAACACAATGCTATGTACTGGGCTTTACAGAATGAACTAGTTGCAATGAAATAAGGGTCCACAATGATCACAATGCTATGTACTGGGCTTTACAGAATTAACCAACTGCAATGAAATAAGGGTCCACAATGATCACGACGATATTTAATGGGCTTTGAAGATTGAACCAGTTGCAATGAAATAAGGTTCCACAAAGGTCACAATGCTACGTACTGGCCTTTACAGAATCATACACTAGCAATGAGGGAAGGGTCCATAATGAACACATGTTACGTACTGGCCTTTACAGAATGAACCAGTTACAATGAAATAAGGTTCCACAATTAGCACAATGGTACGCACTGAATGAACCAGTTGCAATGAAACAGGAACCACAATTAACAAAATGCTATGTACTGGTCTTTACAGAATGGACCTCTTGCAATGAAAGCAAGATCCACAAATGAACATAATGCTTTGAACTGGGCTTTACAGAATGAACCACTTGCAATGAAAGAAGGGTCCACAATGAGCACAATCCTATGTACTGGGCCTTACAGAAGCAACCACTTGCAATGAAAGCAACATCCACAATGAATAAAATGGGCGTTGTAGTATGAACCAGTCGCAATGAATTAAGCGTACATAATGAAATCAATGCTATTTACTGGGCTTTACAGAATGAACTAGTTGCAATGAAATAAGGGTCCATAAGGAACATAATCCTATATACTCGGCTTTACAGAATTGACCACTAGCAATGAGAGAAGGGTCCACAATGATCACGACGGTATTTAATGAGCTTTGAAGATTGAACCAGTTGCAATGAAATAAGGTTCCACAAAGGTCACAATGCTACATTTACAGAATCAACCACTAGCAATGAGAAAAGGGTGCATAATGATCACATGCTACGTACTGGGCTTTACAGAATGAACCAGTTACAATGAAATAAGGTTCCACAATTAGCACAATGGTAAGTACTGGGTTTTACAGAATGAACTTCTTGCAATGAAAGGAAGATCCACAAATGAACGTAATGCTTTGAACTGGGCTTTACAGAAGTAACCACTTGCAATGAAAGATGGGTCCATAATTAGCACAATGGTAAGTACTGGGCTTTATAGAATGAACCCCTTGCAATGAAAGAAGGGTCCATAATTAGCACAATGGTAAGTACTGGGCTTATAGAATGAACCCCTTGCAATGAAAGGAGGAACCACAAGGAACATAATGCCATGCACTGGGTTTACAGAATTAACCACTTGCAATTAAAGCAGTATCCACAATGAACACAATTCTATGTACTGGCCTTTACAGAATGAATCAGTTGCAAAGAAATAAGGGTCCACAATGATCACAATGGTATTTAATGGGCTTTGAAGATTGAACGAGTTGCAAAGAAATAAGGTTCCACAAAGTTCACAATGCTACGTACTGGGCTCTACAGAATCAACCACTAGCAATGAAACAAGGGTCCATAATTAGCACAATGCTACGTACTGGGCTTTAAAGAATTAACCAATTGCAATGAAATAAGGGTCGACAATTAGCACAATGGTAAGTACTGGGCTTTACAAAATGAACCATTTGCAATGAAAGCAGGATCCACAAATGAACATAATGCTTTGAACTGGGCTTTACAGAAGCAACCACTTGCAATGAAAGAAGGGTCCCTAAGGATCACAATGCTACATACTGGGCTTTACAGAATGAAACACTTGCAATGAAATAAGGGTCCACAATGAGCACAACGCTATGTACTGGGCTTTACAGAATGAACCACTTGCAATGAAAGAAGGGTCCCTCATGATCACAATGCTACGTACTGGGCTTTACAGAATTAACCAATTGCAATGAAAGAAGGGTCCACAAGTAGCACAATGGTAAGTACTGGAGATTACAGAATGAACCTCTTGCAATGAAAGGAGGATCCACAAGGAACATAATGCCATGAACTGGGTTTACAGAATGAACCACTTGCAATGAAATAAGGGTCCACAATGATCACAATGCTACGTACTGGGCTTTACAGAATCAACCACTAGCAATGAGAGAAGGGTCCCTAATGATCACAATGCTACGTACTGGGCTTTACAGAATGTACCAATTGCAATGAAAGAAGGGTCCACAAGTAGCACAATGGTAAGTACTGGAGATTACAGAATGAACCCCTTGCAATGAAAGGAGGATCCACAAGGAACATAATGCCATGCACTCGGTTTACAGAATGAACCAGTTGCAATGAAATAAGGGTCCACAATGATCACAATGCTATGTACTGGGCTTTACAGAAGTAACCCCTTGCAATGAAAGCAACATCCACAATGAAGAAAATGGGCGTTGTAATATGAACCAGTCGCAATGAATTAAGCATACATAATGAACACAATGCTATGTACTGGCCTTTACAGAATGAACTAGTTGCAATGAAATAAGGGTCTATAAGGAACATAATCCTATATACTGGGCTTTAGAGAATTGACCACTTGCAATGAAATAAGGGTCCACAATGATCACAATGCTACGTACTGGGCTTTACAGAATGAACTTCTTGCAATAAAAGCAAGATCCACAAATGAACATAATGCTTTGAACTGGGCTTTACAGAAGCAACCACTTGCAATGAAAGAAGCATCCCTAATTATCACAATGCTACGTACTGGGCTTTACAGAATGAAGCAATTTCAAGGAAAGAAGGGTCCACAAGTAGCACAATGGTAAGTACTGGAGATTACAGAATGAACCCCTTGCAATGAAAGGAGGATCCAAAAGAAACATAATGCCATGCACTCGGTTTACAGAATGAACCAGTTGCAATGAAATAAGGGTCCACAATGATCACAATGCTATGTACTGGGCTTTACAGAAGTAACCACTTGCAATGAAAGCAACATCCACAATGAACAAAATGGGCGTTGTAGTATGAACCAGTCGCAATGAATTAAGCGTACATAATGAACACAATGCTATGTACTGGGCTTTACAGAATGAAATAGTTGCAATGAAATAAGGAACATAATCCGATATACTGGGCTTTACAGAATTGACCACTTGCAATGAAATAAGGGTCCACAATGATCACAATGCTACGTACTGGGCTGTACAGAATTAACCAATTGCAATGAAATAAGGGTCCACAATGATCACGACGGTATTTAATGGGCGTTGAAGATTGAACCAGTTGCAATGAAATAAGGTTCCACAAAGGTCACAATGCTACGTACTGGGCTTTACAGAATCAACCACTAGCAATGAAAGAAGGGTCCATAATTAGCACAATGGTAAGTACTGGGCTTTATAGAATGAACCCCTTGCAATGAAAGGAGGATCCACAAGTAACATAATGCCCTGCACTGGGTTTACAGAATTAACCACTTGCAATGAAAGCAGTATCCACAATGAACAAAATGCTATGTTCTGGGCTTTACAGAATGAACTTCTTACAATGAAAGCAAGATCCACAAATGAACATAATGATTTGAACTGGGCATTACAGAAGCAACCACTTGCAATGAAAGATGGGTCCCTAATGATCATCATGCTACGTACTGGGCTTTACAGAATCAACCACTAGCAATGAAAGAAGGGTCCATAATTAGCATAATGGTAAGTACTGGGCTTTATAAAATGAACCCCTTGCAATGAAAGGAAGATCCACAAGGAACATAATGCCATGCACTGGGTTTACAGAATTAACCACGTGCAATTAAAGCAGTATCCACAATGAACACAATTCTATGTACTGGCCTTTACAGAATGAACCAGTTGCAATGAAATAAGGTTCCACAAAGTTCACAATGCTACGTACTGGGCTCTACAGAATCAACCACTAGCAATGAAACAAGGGTCCATAATTAGCAGAATGGTAAGTACTGGGCTTTATAGAATGAAACCCTTGCAATGAAAGGAGGATCCACAAGGAACATAATGCAATGTACTGGGTTTACAGAATGAACCAGTTGCAATGAAATAAGGGTCCATAATGATCACATGCTACATACTGGGCTTTACAGAATGAACCAGTTACAATGAAATAAGGGTCCACAATTAGCACAATGGTAAGTACTGGGCGTTACAGAATGAACCACTTGCAATGAAATAAGGGTCCACAATGAACAAAATGCTATGTTCTGGGCTTTACAGAATGAACTTCTTACAGTGAAAGCAAGATCCACAAATGAACATAATGCTTTGAACTGGGCATTACAGAAGCAACCACTTGCAATGAAAGATGGGTCCCTAATGATCACAATGCTACGTACTGGGCTTTACAGAATCAACCACTAGCAATGGAAGAAGGGTCCATAATTAGCACAATGGTAAGTACTGGGCTTTATAGAATGAACCCCTTGCAATGAAAGGAGAATCCACAAGGAACATAATGCCATGAACTGGGTTTACAGAATGAACCACTTGCAATGAAAGCAAATCCACAATGACCAAATTGCTATGTGCTGTGCATTACAGAATGAACCAGTCGCAATGAATTAAGCGTATATAATGAAAACAATGCTATGTACTGGGCTTTACAGAACGAACTAGTTGCAATGAAATAAGGGTCCATAAGGAACATAATCCTATATACTGGGCTTTACAGAATTCACCAATTGCAATGAAAGAAGCGTCCACAATTATCAGAATGCTACGTACTGGGCTTTAAAGAATTAACCAATTGCAATGAAATAAGGGTCCACAATTAGCACAATGGTAAGTACTGGGCTTTACAGAATGAACCAGTTGCAATGAAAGCAGGATCCACAATGCATAAAATGCTATGTACTGGGCTTTACAGAATGAACTTCTTGCAATGAAAGAAAGATCCACAAATAAACATAATGCTTTGAACTGGGCTTTACAGAAGCAACCACTTGAAATGAAAGAAGGGTCCCTAATGATCACAATGTTACGTACTGGGCTTTACAGAATGAAACACTTGCAATGAAATAAGGGTCCAGAATTAGCACAATGGTAAGTACTGGGCTTTACAGAATTAACCATTTGCAATGAAATCTGGGTCCACAATGATCACAACGGTATCTAATGGGCTTTGAAGATTGGACCAGTTGCAATGAAATAAGGTTCCACAAAGGTCACAATGCTACGTACTGGGCTTTACAGAATCAACCACTAGCAATGAGAGAAGGGTTCATAATGATCACATGCTACGTACTGGGCTTTACAGAATGAACCAGTTACAATGAAATAAGGGTCCACAATGAGCAGAATCCTATCTACTGGGCTTTACAGAATGAACCACTTGCAATGAAAGAAGGGTCCCTAATGATCACAAGGCTACGTACTGGGCTTTACAGAATGAACTTATTGCAATAAAAGCAAGATCCACAAATGAACATAATGCTTTGAACTGGGCTTTACAGAAGCAACCACTTGCAGTGAAAGAAGGGTCCCTAATGATCACAATGCTACGTACTGGGCTTTACAGAATGAACCAGTTACAATGAAATAATGTTCCACAATTAGCACAATGATAAGTACTGGGCTTTACAGAATGAACCAGTTGCAATGAAAGCAGGATCCACAAGGAACATAATGCCATGCACTGGGTTTACAGAATGAACCACGTGCAATGAAATAAGGGTCCACAATGATCACAATGCTATGTAGTGGGCTTTACAGAAGCAACCACTTGCAATGAAAGCAACATCCACAATGAATAAAATGGGCGAAGTAGTATGAACCAGTCGCAATGAATTAAGCGTATGTAATGAACACAATGCTACGTACTGGGCTTTACAGAATCAACCACTAGCAATGAGAGAAGGGTCCATAATGATCTCTTGCTACGTACTGGGCTTTAGAGAATGAACCAGTTGCAATGAAAGCAGGATCCACAATGATCACAATGCTACGTACTGGGCTTTACAGAATGAACTTCTTGCAATGAAAGCAAGATCCACAAATGAACATAATGCTTTGAACTGGGCTTTACAAAATCAACCACTAGCAATGAAACAAGGGTCCATAATTAGCACAATGGTAAGTACTGGGCTTTATAGAATGAACCCCTTGCACTGAAAGCAGTATCCACAATGAACAAAATGTAATGTGCTGGGCTTTACAGAATGACCCAGTTGCAATGAAATAAGGGTCCACAATGATCACAATGCTATGTACTGGATTTTACAAAAGTAACCACTTGCAATGAAAGCAACATCAACAATGAACAAAATGGGCGTTGTAGTATGAACCAGTCGCAATGAATTAAGCGTACATAATGACCACAATTCTATGTACTGGGCTTTACAGCATGAACTAGTTGCAATGAAATAAGGGTCCATAAGGAACATAATCCTGTACACTGGGCTTTACAGAATTGACCACTTGCAACGAAATAAGGATGCACAATGATCACAATGCTATGTACTGGGCTTTACAGAAGCAACCACTTGCAATGAAATAAGGTTCCACAAAGGTCACAATGCTAGGTACTGGGCTTTACAGAATCAACCACTAGCAATGAGAGAAGGGTCCATAATGATCACATGCTACGTACTGGCCTTTCCAGAATGAACCAGTTACAATGAAATAAGGTTCAACAATTAGCACAATAGTAAGTACTGGGCTTTACAGAATGAACCAGTTGCAATGAAACAGGAACCACAATGAACACAATGCTATGTACTGGTCTTTACAGAATGGACCTCTTGCAATGAAAGCAAGATCCACAAATGAACATAATGCTTTGAACTGGACTTTACAGAATTAACCACTTGCAATGAAATAAGGGTCCACAATGAGCACAATCCTATGTACTGGACTTTGCAGAATGAAGCACTTGCAATGAAAGAAGGGTCCCTAATGATCACAATGCTATGTATTGGGCTTTACAGAAGGAACCAATTGCAATGAAAGAAGGGTCCACAATTAGCACAATGGTAAGTACTGGGCTTTACACAATGAACCCTTTGCAATGAAAGGAGGATCCACAAGGAACATAATGCCATGCACTGGGTTTACAGAATGAACCAGTTGCAATGAAATAAGGGTCCATAATGATCACATGCTACATACTGGGCTTTACAGAATGAACCAGTTACAATGAAATAAGGGTCCACAATTAGCACAATGGTAAGTACTGGGCGTTACAGAATGAACCACTTGCAATGAAATAAGGGTCCACAATGAACAAAATGCTATGTTCTGGGCTTTACAGAATGAACTTCTTACAGTGAAAGCAAGATCCACAAATGAACATAATGCTTTGAACTGGGCATTACAGAAGCAACCACTTGCAATGAAACAAGGGTCCATAATTAGCACAATGCTACGTACTGGGCTTTACAGAATCAACCACTAGCAATGAAAGAAGGGTCCATAATTAGCACAATGGTAAGTACTGGGCTTTATAGAATGAACCCCTTGCAATGAAAGGAGAATCCACAAGGAACATAATGCCATGAACTGGGTTTACAGAATGAACCACTTGCAATGAAAGCAAATCCACAATGACCAAATTGCTATGTGCTGTGCATTACAGAATGAACCAGTCGCAATGAATTAAGCGTACATAATGAAAACAATGCTATGTACTGGGCTTTACAGAACGAACTAGTTGCAATGAAATAAGGGTCCATAAGGAACATAATCCTATATACTGGGCTTTACAGAATTGACCAATTGCAATGAAAGAAGGGTCCACAATGATCATAATGCTACGTCCTGGGCTTTACAGAATCAACCACTAGCAATGAAAGAAGGGTCCATAATTAGCATAATGGTAAGTACTGGGCTTTATAAAATGAACCCCTTGCAATGAAAGGAGGATCCACAAGGAACATAATGCCATGCACTGGGTTTATAGAATTAACCACGTGCAATTAAAGCAGTATCCACAATGAACACAATTCTATGTACTGGCCTTTACAGAATGAACCAGTTGCAAAGAAATAAGGGTCCACAATGATCACAATGGTATTTAATGGGCTTTGAAGATTGAACGAGTTGCAAAGAAATACGGTTCCACAAAGTTCACAATGCTACGTACTGGGCTGTACAGAATCAACCACTGGCAATGAAACAAAGGTCCATAATTAGCAGAATGGTAAGTACTGGGCTTTATAGAATGAAACCCTTGCAATGAAAGGAGGATCCACAAGGAACATGCCATGCACTGGGTTTACAGAATGAACCAGTTGCAATGAAATAAGGGTCCATATTGATCACATGCTACATACTGGGCTTTACAGAATGAACCAGTTACAATGAAATAAGGGTCCACAATGAACAAAATGGTAAGTACTGGGCGTTACAGAATGAACCACTTGCAATGAAATAAGGGTCCACAATGAACAAAATGCTATGTTCTGGGCTTTACAGAATGAACTTCTTACAGTGAAAGCAAGATCCACAAATGAACATAATGCTTTGAAGTGGGCTTTACAGAAGCAACCACTTGCAATGAAAGATGGGTCCCTATTGATCACAATGCTACGTACTGGACTTTACAGAATCAACCACTAGCAATGAAAGAAGGGTCCATAATTAGCACAATGGTAAGTACTGGGCTTTATAGAATGAACCCCTTGCAATGAAAGGAGAATCCACAAGGAACATAATGCCATGAACTGGGTTTATAGAATGAACCACTTGCAATGAAAGCAAATCCACAATGACCAAATTGCTATGTGCTGTGCATTACAGAATGAACCAGTCGCAATGAATTAAGCGTACATAATGAAAACAATGCTATGTACTGGGCTTTACAGAACGAACTAGTTGCAATGAAATAAGGGTCCATAAGGAACATAATCCTATATACTGGGCCTTACAGAATTGACCAATTGCAATGAAAGAAGGGTCCACAATGATCACAATGCTATGTACTAGGCTTTACAGAATGAACCAGTCGCAATGAATTAAGCGTATGTAACGAACACAATGCTATGTACTGGGCTTTACAGAATGAACTAGTTGCAATGAAATAAGAGTCCATAAGGAACATAATCCTATATACTCGGCTTTACAGAATTGACCACTTGCAAAGAAATAAGGGTCCACAATTATCACAATGCTATGTACTAGGCTTTACAGAATGGACTTCTTGCAATAAAAGCAAGATCCACAAATGAACATAATGATTTGACCTGGGCTTTACAGAAGCAACCACTTGCAATGAAAGAAGGGTCCCTAATGATCACAATGGTATTGAATGGTCTTTGAAGATTGAACCACTTGCAATGAAATAAGGGTCCACAATGATCACAATGCTACGTACTGGGCTTTACAGAATCAACCACTAGCAATGAGAGAAGGGTCCCTAATGATCACAATGCTACGTACTGGGCTTTACAGAATGTACCAATTGCAATGAAAGAAGGGTCCACAAGTAGCACAATGGTAAGTACTGGAGATTACAGAATGAACCCCTTGCAATGAAAGGAGGATCCACAAGGAACATAATGCCATGCACTGGGTTTACAGAATGAACCACGTGCAATGAAATAAGGGTCCACAATGATCACAATGCTATGTACTGGGCTTTACAGAAGCAACCACTTGCAATGAAAGCAACATCCACAATGAATAAAATGGGCGAAGTAGTATGAACCAGTCGCAATGAATTAAGCGTATGTAATGAACACAATGCTACGTACTGGGCTTTACAGAATCAACCACTAGCAATGAGAGAAGGGTCCATAATGATCTCATGCTACGTACTGGGCTTTAGAGAATGAACCAGTTGCAATGAAAGTAGGATCCACAATGATCACAATGCTATGTACTGGGCTTTACAGAATGAACTTCTTGCAATGAAAGCAAGATCCACAAATGAACATAATGCTTTGAACTGGGCTTTACAGAAGCAACCACTTGCAATGAAAGAAGCGTCCCTAATTATCACAATGCTACGTACTGGGCTTTACAGAATGAATGAATTAAGCATACATAATGAACACAATGCTATGTACTGGCCTTTACAGAATGAACTAGTTGCAATGAAATAAGGGTCTATAAGGAACATAATCCTATATACTGGGCTTTAGAGAATTGACCACTTGCAATGAAATAAGGGTCCACAATGATCACAATGCTACGTACTGGGCTTTACAGAATGAACTTCTTGCAATAAAAGCAAGATCCACAAATGAACATAATGCTTTGAACTGGGCTTTACAGAAGCAACCACTTGCAATGAAAGAAGCGTCCCTAATTATCACAATGCTACGTACTGGGCTTTACAGAATGAAGCAATTTCAAGGAAAGAAGGGTCCACAAGTAGCACAATGGTAAGTACTGGAGATTACAGAATGAACCCCTTGCAATGAAAGGAGGATCCAAAAGGAACATAATGCCATGCACTCGGTTTACAGAATGAACCAGTTGCAATGAAATAAGGGTCCACAATGAACAAAATGGTAAGTACTGGGCGTTACAGAATGAACCACTTGCAATGAAATAAGGGTCCACAATGAACAAAATGCTATGTTCTGGGCTTTACAGAATGAACTTCTTACAGTGAAAGCAAGATCCACAAATGAACATAATGCTTTGAAGTGGGCTTTACAGAAGCAACCACTTGCAATGAAAGATGGGTCCCTATTGATCACAATGCTACGTACTGGACTTTACAGAATCAACCACTAGCAATGAAAGAAGGGTCCATAATTAGCACAATGGTAAGTACTGGGCTTTATAGAATGAACCCCTTGCAATGAAAGGAGAATCCACAAGGAACATAATGCCATGAACTGGGTTTATAGAATGAACCACTTGCAATGAAAGCAAATCCACAATGACCAAATTGCTATGTGCTGTGCATTACAGAATGAACCAGTCGCAATGAATTAAGCGTACATAATGAAAACAATGCTATGTACTGGGCTTTACAGAACGAACTAGTTGCAATGAAATAAGGGTCCATAAGGAACATAATCCTATATACTGGGCCTTACAGAATTGACCAATTGCAATGAAAGAAGGGTCCACAATGATCACAATGCTATGTACTAGGCTTTACAGAATGAACCAGTCGCAATGAATTAAGCGTATGTAACGAACACAATGCTATGTACTGGGCTTTACAGAATGAACTAGTTGCAATGAAATAAGAGTCCATAAGGAACATAATCCTATATACTCGGCTTTACAGAATTGACCACTTGCAAAGAAATAAGGGTCCACAATTATCACAATGCTATGTACTAGGCTTTACAGAATGGACTTCTTGCAATAAAAGCAAGATCCACAAATGAACATAATGATTTGACCTGGGCTTTACAGAAGCAACCACTTGCAATGAAAGAAGGGTCCCTAATGATCACAATGGTATTGAATGGTCTTTGAAGATTGAACCACTTGCAATGAAATAAGGGTCCACAATGATCACAATGCTACGTACTGGGCTTTACAGAATCAACCACTAGCAATGAGAGAAGGGTCCCTAATGATCACAATGCTACGTACTGGGCTTTACAGAATGTACCAATTGCAATGAAAGAAGGGTCCACAAGTAGCACAATGGTAAGTACTGGAGATTACAGAATGAACCCCTTGCAATGAAAGGAGGATCCACAAGGAACATAATGCCATGCACTGGGTTTACAGAATGAACCACGTGCAATGAAATAAGGGTCCACAATGATCACAATGCTATGTACTGGGCTTTACAGAAGCAACCACTTGCAATGAAAGCAACATCCACAATGAATAAAATGGGCGAAGTAGTATGAACCAGTCGCAATGAATTAAGCGTATGTAATGAACACAATGCTACGTACTGGGCTTTACAGAATCAACCACTAGCAATGAGAGAAGGGTCCATAATGATCTCATGCTACGTACTGGGCTTTAGAGAATGAACCAGTTGCAATGAAAGTAGGATCCACAATGATCACAATGCTATGTACTGGGCTTTACAGAATGAACTTCTTGCAATGAAAGCAAGATCCACAAATGAACATAATGCTTTGAACTGGGCTTTACAGAAGCAACCACTTGCAATGAAAGAAGCGTCCCTAATTATCACAATGCTACGTACTGGGCTTTACAGAATGAATGAATTAAGCATACATAATGAACACAATGCTATGTACTGGCCTTTACAGAATGAACTAGTTGCAATGAAATAAGGGTCTATAAGGAACATAATCCTATATACTGGGCTTTAGAGAATTGACCACTTGCAATGAAATAAGGGTCCACAATGATCACAATGCTACGTACTGGGCTTTACAGAATGAACTTCTTGCAATAAAAGCAAGATCCACAAATGAACATAATGCTTTGAACTGGGCTTTACAGAAGCAACCACTTGCAATGAAAGAAGCGTCCCTAATTATCACAATGCTACGTACTGGGCTTTACAGAATGAAGCAATTTCAAGGAAAGAAGGGTCCACAAGTAGCACAATGGTAAGTACTGGAGATTACAGAATGAACCCCTTGCAATGAAAGGAGGATCCAAAAGGAACATAATGCCATGCACTCGGTTTACAGAATGAACCAGTTGCAATGAAATAAGGGTCCACAATGATCACAATGCTATGTACTGGGCTTTACAGAAGTAACCACTTGCAATGAAAGCAACATCCACAATGAACAAAATGGGCGTTGTAGTATGAACCAGTCGCAATGAATTAAGCGTACATAATGAACACAATGCTATGTACTGGGCTTTACAGCATGAAATAGTTGCAATGAAATAAGGAACATAATCCGATATACTGGGCTTTACAGAATTGACCACTTGCAATGAAATAAGGGTCCACAATGATCACAATGCTCCGTACTGGGCTGTACAGAATTAACCAATTGCAATGAAATAAGGCTCCACAATGATCACGACGGTATTTAATGGGCGTTGAAGATTGAACCAGTTGCAATGAAATAAGGTTCCACAAAGGTCACAATGCTACGTACTGGGCTTTACAGAATCAACCACTAGCAATGAAAGAAGGGTCCATAATTAGCACAATGGTAAGTACTGGGCTTTATAGAATGAAACCCTTGCAATGAAAGGAGGATCCACAAGTAACATAATGCCCTGCACTGGGTTTACAGAATTAACCACTTGCAATGAAAGCAGTATCCACAATGAACAAAATGCTATGTTCTGGGCTTTACAGAATGAACTTCTTACAATGAAAGCAAGATCCACAAATGAACATAATGCTTTGAACTGGGCATTACAGAAGCAACCACTTGCAATGAAAGATGGGTCCCTAATGATCATAATGCTACGTACTGGGCTTTACAGAATCAACCACTAGCAATGAAAGAAGGGTCCATAATTAGCATAATGGTAAGTACTGGGCTTTATAAAATGAACCCCTTGCAATGAAAGGAAGATCCACAAGGAACATAATGCCATGCACTGGGTTTACAGAATTAACCACGTGCAATTAAAGCAGTATCCACAATGAACACAATTCTATGTACTGGCCTTTAGAGAATGAACCAGTTGCAATGAAATAAGGTTCCACAAAGTTCACAATGCTACGTACTGGGCTTTATAGAATGAACCCCTTGCAATGAAAGGAGGATCCACAAGGAACATAATGCCATGCACTGGGTTTACAGAAATAACCAGTTGCAATGAAAGCAGGATCCACAATGATCACAATGCTACGTACTGGGCTTTACAGAATGAACTTCTTGCAATGAAAGCAAGATCCACAAATGAACATAATGCTTTGAACTGGGCTTTACAGAAGCAACCACTAGCAATGAAAGAAGGGTCCATAATTAGCGCAATGGTAAGTACTGGGCTTTATAGAATGAACCCCTTGCAATGAAAGGAGGATCCACAAGGAACATAATGCCATGCACTGGGTTTACAGAATGAACCACGTGCAATGAAATAAGGGTCCACAATGATCACAATGCTATGTACTGGGCTTTACAGAAGCAACCACTTGCAATGAAAGCAACATCCACAATGAATAAAATGGGCGAAGTAGTATGAACCAGTCGCAATGAATTAAGCGTATGTAATGAACACAATGCTACGTACTGGGCTTTACAGAATCAACCACTAGCAATGAGAGAAGGGTCCATAATGATCTCTTGCTACGTACTGGGCTTTAGAGAATGAACCAGTTGCAATGAAAGCAGGATCCACAATGATCACAATGCTACGTACTGGGCTTTACAGAATGAACTTCTTGCAATGAAAGCAAGATCCACAAATGAACATAATGCTTTGAACTGGGCTTTACAAAATCAACCACTAGCAATGAAACAAGGGTCCATAATTAGCACAATGGTAAGTACTGGGCTTTATAGAATGAACCCCTTGCAATGAAAGCAGTATCCACAATGAACAAAATGTAATGTGCTGGGCTTTACAGAATGACCCAGTTGCAATGAAATAAGGGTCCACAATGATCCCAATGCTATGTACTGGATTTTACAAAAGTAACCACTTGCAATGAAAGCAACATCAACAATGAACAAAATGGGCAATGTAGTATGAACCAGTCGCAATGAATTAAGCGTACATAATTACCACAATTCTATGTACTGGGCTTTACAGCATGAACTAGTTGCAATGAAATAAGGAACATAATCCTATATACTGGGCTTTACAGAATTGACCACTTGCAACGAAATAAGGATGCACAATGATCACAATGCTATGTACTGGGCTTTACAGAAGCAACCACTTGCAATGAAATAAGGTTCCACAAAGGTCACAATGCTAGGTACTGGGCTTTACAGAATCAACCACTAGCAATGAGAGAAGGGTCCATAATGATCACATGCTACGTACTGGCCTTTCCAGAATGAACCAGTTACAATGAAATAAGGTTCCACAATTAGCACAATAGTAAGTACTGGGCTTTACAGAATGAACCAGTTGCAATGAAACAGGAACCACAATGAACAAAATGCTATGTACTGGTCTTTACAGAATGGACCTCTTGCAATGAAAGCAAGATCCACAAATGAACATAATGCTTTGAACTGGACTTTACAGAATTAACCACTTGCAATGAAATAAGGGTCCACAATGAGCACAATCCTATGTACTGGACTTTGCAGAATGAAGCACTTGCAATGAAAGAAGGGTCCCTAATGATCACAATGCTATGTATTGGGCTTTACAGAAGGAACCAATTGCAATGAAAGAAGGGTCCACAATTAGCACAATGGTAAGTACTGGGCTTTACACAATGAACCCTTTGCAATGAAAGGAGGATCCACAAGGAACATAATGCCATGCACTGGGTTTACAGAATGAACCAGTTGCGATGAAATAAGGGTCCATAATGATCACATGCTACATACTGGGCTTTACAGAATGAACCAGTTACAATGAAATAAGGGTCCACAATTAGCACAATGGTAAGTACTGGGCGTTACAGAATGAACCACTTGCAATGAAATAAGGGTCCACAATGAACAAAATGCTATGTTCTGGGCTTTATAGAATGAACCCCTTGCAATGAAAGGAGAATCCACAAGGAACATAATGCCATGAACTGGGTTTACAGAATGAACCACTTGCAATGAAAGCAAATCCACAATGACCAAATTGCTATGTGCTGTGCATTACAGAATGAACCAGTCGCAATGAATTAAGCGTACATAATGAAAACAATGCTATGTACTGGGCTTTACAGAACGAACTAGTTGCAATGAAATAAGGGTCCATAAGGAACATAATCCTATATACTGGGCTTTACAGAATTGACCAATTGCAATGAAAGAAGGGTCCACAATGATCACAATGCTATGTACTAGGCTTTACAGAATGAACCAGTCGCAATGAATTAAGCGTATGTAACGAACACAATGCTATGTACTGGGCTTTACAGAATGAACTAGTTGCAATGAAATAAGAGTCCATAAGGAACATAATCCTATATACTCGGCTTTACAGAATTGACCACTTGCAAAGAAATAAGGGTCCACAATTATCACAATGCTATGTACTAGGCTTTACAGAATGGACTTCTTGCAATAAAAGCAAGATCCACAAATGAACATAATGATTTGACCTGGGCTTTACAGAAGCAACCACTTGCAATGAAAGAAGGGTCCCTAATGATCATAATGCTACGTACTGGGCTTTACAGAATGAAACACTTGCAATGAAATAAGGGTCCACAATTAGCACAATGGTAAGTAATGGGCTTTACAGAATTAACCATTTGCAATGAAATCAGGGTCCACAATGATCAGAACGGTATTTAATGGGCTTTGAAGATTGAACCAGTTGCAATGAAATAAGGTTCCACAAAGGTCACAATGCTACATACTGGGCTTTACAGAGTCAACCACTAGCAATGAAAGAAGGGTCCATAATGATCACATGCTACGTACTGGGCTTTACAGAATGAAACACTTGCAATGAAATAAGGGTCCACAATTAGCACAATGGTAAGTACTGGGCTTTATAGAATGAACCACTTGCAATGAAAGGAGAATCCACAAGGAACATAATGCCATGAACTGGGTTTACAGAATGAACCACTTGCAATGAAATAAGGGTCCACAATGATCACAATGCTACGTACTGGGCTTTACAGAATCAACCACTAGCAATGAGAGAAGGGTCCCTAATGATCACAATGCTACGTACTGGGCTTTACTGAATGTACCAATTGCAATGAAAGAAGGGTCCACAAGTAGCACAATGGTAAGTACTGGAGATTACAGAATGAACCCCTTGCAATGAAAGGAGGATCCACAAGGAACATAATGCCATGCACTGGGTTTACAGAATGAACCACGTGCAATGAAATAAGGGTCCACAATGATCACAATGCTATGTACTGGGCTTTACAGAAGCAACCACTTGCAATGAAAGCAACATCCACAATGAATAAAAAAGGGGGAAGTAGTATGAACCAGTCGCAATGAATTAAGCGTATGTAATGAACACAATGCTACGTACTGGGCTGTACAGAATCAACCACTAGCAATGAGAGAAGGGTCCATAATGATCTCATGCTACGTACTGGGCTTTAGAGAATGAACCAGTTGCAATGAAAGTAGGATCCACAATGATCACAATGCTATGTACTGGGCTTTACAGAATGAACTTCTTGCAATGAAAGCAAGATCCACAAATGAACATAATGCTTTGAACTGGGCTTTACAAAATCAACCACTAGCAATGAAACAAGGGTCCATAATTAGCACAATGGTAAGTACTGGGCTTTATAGAATGAACCCCTTGCAATGAAAGGAGGATCCACAAGGAACATAATGCCATGCACTGGGTTTACAGAAATAACCACTTGCAATGAAAGCAGTATCCACAATGAACAAAATGTAATGTGCTGGGCTTTACAATGGCCCAGTTGCAATGAAATAAGGGTCCACAATGATCACAATGCTATGTACTGGATTTTACAAAAGTAACCACTTGCAATGAAAGCAACATCAACAATGAACAAAATGGGCGTTGTAGTATGAACCAGTCGCAATGAATTAAGCGTATGTAACGAACACAATGCTATGTACTGGGCTTTACAGAATGAACTAGTTGCAATGAAATAAGGGTCCACAATGATCACAATGCTATGTACTGGGCTTTACAGAATTAACCAACTGCAATGAAATAAGGGTCCACAATGATCACGACGATATTTAATGGGCTTTGAAGATTGAACCAGTTGCAATGAAATAAGGTTCCACAAAGGTCACAATGCTACGTACTGGCCTTTACAGAATCATCCACTAGCAATGAGGGAAGGGTCCATAATGAACACATGCTACGTAAAGGCCTTTACAGAATGAACCAGTTACAATGAAATAAGGTTCCACAATTAGCACAATGGTACGCACTCGGCTTTACAGAATGAACCAGTTGCGATGAAACAGGAACCACAATTAACAAAATGCTATGTACTGGTCTTTACAGAATGGACCTCTTGCAATGAAAGCAAGATCCACAAATGAACATAATGCTTTGAACTGGGCTTTACAGAATTAACCACTTGCAATGAAATAAGGGTCCACAATGAGCACAATCCTATGTACTGGGCTTTACAGAATGAACCACTTGCAATGAAAGAAGGGTCCACAATGAGCACAATCCTATGTACTGGGCCTTACAGAAGCAACCACTTGCAATGAAAGCAACATCCACAATGAATAAAATGGGCGTTGTAGTATGAACCAGTCGCAATGAATTAAGCGTACATAATGAAAACAATGCTATTTACTGGGCTTTACAGAATGAACTAGTTGCAATGAAATAAGGGTCCATAAGGAACATAATCCTATATACTCGGCTTTACAGAATTGACCACTAGCAATGAGAGAAGGGTCCACAATGATCACGACGGTATTTAATGAGCTTTGAAGATTGAACCAGTTGCAATGAAATAAGGTTCCACAAAGGTCACAATGCTACGTACTGGGCTTTACAGAATCAACCACTAGCAATGAGAAAAGGGTCCATAATGATCACATGCTACGTACTGGGCTTTACAGAATGAACCAGTTACAATGAAATAAGGTTCCACAATTAGCACAATGGTAAGTACTGGGTTTTACAGAATGAACTTCTTGCAATGAAAGGAAGATCCACAAATGAACGTAATGCTTTGAACTGGGCTTTACAGAAGCAACCACTTGCAATGAAAGATGGGTCCATAATTAGCACAATGGTAAGTACTGGGCTTTATAGAATGAACCCCTTGCAATGAAAGAAGGGTCCATAATTAGCACAATGGTAAGTACTGGGCTTATAGAATGAACCCCTTGCAATGAAAGGAGGATCCACAAGGAACATAATGCCATGCATTGGGTTTACAGAATTAACCACTTGCAATTAAAGCAGTATCCACAATGAACACAATTCTATGTACTGGCCTTTACAGAATGAACCAGTTGCAAAGAAATAAGGGTCCACAATGATCACAATGGTATTTAATGGGCTTTGAAGATTGAACGAGTTGCAAAGAAATAAGGTTCCACAAAGTTCACAATGCTACGTACTGGGCTCTACAGAATCAACCACTAGCAATGAAACAAGGGTCCATAATTAGCACAATGCTACGTACTGGGCTTTAAAGAATTAACCAATTGCAATGAAATAAGGGTCGACAATTAGCACAATGGTAAGTACTGGGCTTTACAGAATGAACCATTTGCAATGAAAGCAGGATCCACAAATGAACATAATGCTTTGAACTGGGCTTTACAGAAGCAACCACTTGCAATGAAAGAAGGGTCCCTAAGGATCACAATGCTACATACTGGGCTTTACAGAATGAAACACTTGCAATGAAATAAGGGTCCACAAGTAGCACAATGGTAAGTACTGGAGATTACAGAATGAACCTCTTGCAATGAAAGGAGGATCTACAAGGAACATAATGCCATGAACTGGGTTTACAGAATGAACCAGTTGCAATGAAATAAGGGTCCACAATGATCACAATGCTATGTACTGGGCTTTACAGAAGTAACCCCTTGCAATGAAAGCAACATCCACAATGAAGAAAATGGGCGTTGTAGTATGAACCAGTCGCAATGAATTAAGCATACATAATGAACACAATGCTATGTACTGGCCTTTACAGAATGAACTAGTTGCAATGAAATAAGGGTCTATAAGGAACATAATCCTATATACTGGGCTTTAGAGAATTGACCACTTGCAATGAAATAAGGGTCCACAATGATCACAATGCTACGTACTGGGCTTTACAGAATGAACTTCTTGCAATAAAAGCAAGATCCACAAATGAACATAATGCTTTGAACTGGGCTTTACAGAAGCAACCACTTGCAATGAAAGAAGCGTCCCTAATTATCACAATGCTACGTACTGGGCTTTACAGAATGAACCAATTTCAAGGAAAGAAGGGTCCACAAGTAGCACAATGGTAAGTACTGGAGATTACAGAATGAACCCCTTGCAATGAAAGGAGGATCCAAAAGGAACATAATGCCATGCACTGGGTTTACAGAATGAACCAGTTGCAATGAAAGAAGGGTCCCTAATGATCACAATGCTATGTATTGGGCTTTACAGAAGGAACCAATTGCAATGAAAGAAGGGTCCACAATTAGCACAATGGTAAGTACTGGGCTTTACACAATGAACCCTTTGCAATGAAAGGAGGATCCACAAGGAACATAATGCCATGCACTGGGTTTACAGAATGAACCAGTTGCAATGAAATAAGGGTCCATAATGATCACATGCTACATACTGGGCTTTACAGAATGAACCAGTTACAATGAAGTAAGGGTCCACAATTAGCACAATGGTAAGTACTGGGCGTTACAGAATGAACCACTTGCAATGAAATAAGGGTCCACAATGAACAAAATGCTATGTTCTGGGCTTTACAGAATGAACTTCTTACAGTGAAAGCAAGATCCACAAATGAAAATAATGCTTTGAACTGGGCATTACAGAAGCAACCACTTGCAATGAAAGATGGGTCCCTAATGATCACAATGCTACGTACTGGGCTTTACAGAATCAACCACTAGCAATGAAAGAAGGGTCCATAATTAGCACAATGGTAAGTACTGGGCTTTATAGAATGAACCCCTTGCAATGAAAGGAGAATCCACAAGGAACATAATGCCATGAACTGGGTTTACAGAATGAACCACTTGCAATGAAAGCAAATCCACAATGACCAAATTGCTATGTGCTGTGCATTACAGAATGAACCAGTCGCAATGAATTAAGCGTACATAATGAAAACAATGCTATGTACTGGGCTTTACAGAACGAACTAGTTGCAATGAAATAAGGGTCCATAAGGAACATAATCCTATATACTGGGCTTTACAGAATTGACCAATTGCAATGAAAGAAGGGTCCACAATGATCACAATGCTATGTACTAGGCTTTACAGAATGAACCAGTCGCAATGAATTAAGCGTATGTAACGAACACAATGCTATGTACTGGGCTTTACAGAATGAACTAGTTGCAATGAAATAAGAGTCCATAAGGAACATAATCCTATATACTCGGCTTTACAGAATTGACCACTAGCAAAGAAATAAGGGTCCACAATTATCACAATGCTATGTACTAGGCTTTACAGAATGGACTTCTTGCAATAAAAGCAAGATCCACAAATGAACATAATGATTTGACCTGGGCTTTACAGAAGCAACCACTTGCAATGAAAGAAGGGTCCCTAATGATCATAATGCTACGTACTGGGCTTTACAGAATGAAACACTTGCAATGAAATAAGGGTCCACAATTAGCACAATGGTAAGTAATGGGCTTTACAGAATTAACCATTTGCAATGAAATCAGGGTCCACAATGATCAGAACGGTATTTAATGGGCTTTGAAGATTGAACCAGTTGCAATGAAATAAGGTTCCACAAAGGTCACAATGCTACGTACTGGGCTTTACAGAGTCAACCACTAGCAATGAAAGAAGGGTCCATTATGATCACATGCTACGTACTGGGCTTTACAGAATGAACCAGTTACAATGAAATAAGGGTCCACAATTAGCACAATGGTAAGTACTGGGCTTTATAGAATGAACCACTTGCAATGAAAGGAGAATCCACAAGGAACATAATGCCATGAACTGGGTTTACAGAATGAACCACTTGCAATGAAATAAGGGTCCACAATGATCACAATGCTACGTACTGGGCTTTACAGAATCAACCACTAGCAATGAGAGAAGGGTCCCTAATGATCACAATGCTACGTACTGGGCTTTACAGAATGTACCAATTGCAATGAAAGAAGGGTCCACAAGTAGCACAATGGTAAGTACTGGAGATTACAGAATGAACCCCTTGCAATGAAAGGAGGATCCACAAGGAACATAATGCCATGCACTGGGTTTACAGAATGAACCACGTGCAATGAAATAAGGGTCCACAATGATCACAATGCTATGTACTGGGCTTTACAGAAGCAACCACTTGCAATGAAAGCAACATCCACAATGAATAAAAAAGGGGGAAGTAGTATGAACCAGTCGCAATGAATTAAGCGTATGTAATGAACACAATGCTACGTACTGGGCTTTACAGAATCAACCACTAGCAATGAGAGAAGGGTCCATAATGATCTCATGCTACGTACTGGGCTTTAGAGAATGAACCAGTTGCAATGAAAGTAGGATCCACAATGATCACAATGCTATGTACTGGGCTTTACAGAATGAACTTCTTGCAATGAAAGCAAGATCCACAAATGAACATAATGCTTTGAACTGGGCTTTACAAAATCAACCACTAGCAATGAAACAAGGGTCCATAATTAGCACAATGGTAAGTACTGGGCTTTATAGAATGAACCCCTTGCAATGAAAGGAGGATCCACAAGGAACATAATGCCATGCACTGGGTTTACAGAAATAACCACTTGCAATGAAAGCAGTATCCACAATGAACAAAATGTAATGTGCTGGGCTTTACAATGGCCCAGTTGCAATGAAATAAGGGTCCACAATGATCACAATGCTATGTACTGGATTTTACAAAAGTAACCACTTGCAATGAAAGCAACATCAACAATGAACAAAATGGGCGTTGTAGTATGAACCAGTCGCAATGAATTAAGCGTATGTAACGAACACAATGCTATGTACTGGGCTTTACAGAATGAACTAGTTGCAATGAAATAAGGGTCCACAATGATCACAATGCTATGTACTGGGCTTTACAGAATTAACCAACTGCAATGAAATAAGGGTCCACAATGATCACGACGATATTTAATGGGCTTTGAAGATTGAACCAGTTGCAATGAAATAAGGTTCCACAAAGGTCACAATGCTACGTACTGGCCTTTACAGAATCATCCACTAGCAATGAGGGAAGGGTCCATAATGAACACATGCTACGTAAAGGCCTTTACAGAATGAACCAGTTACAATGAAATAAGGTTCCACAATTAGCACAATGGTACGCACTCGGCTTTACAGAATGAACCAGTTGCGATGAAACAGGAACCACAATTAACAAAATGCTATGTACTGGTCTTTACAGAATGGACCTCTTGCAATGAAAGCAAGATCCACAAATGAACATAATGCTTTGAACTGGGCTTTACAGAATTAACCACTTGCAATGAAATAAGGGTCCACAATGAGCACAATCCTATGTACTGGGCTTTACAGAATGAATCACTTGCAATGAAAGAAGGGTCCACAATGAGCACAATCCTATGTACTGGGCCTTACAGAAGCAACCACTTGCAATGAAAGCAACATCCACAATGAATAAAATGGGCGTTGTAGTATGAACCAGTCGCAATGAATTAAGCGTACATAATGAAAACAATGCTATTTACTGGGCTTTACAGAATGAACTAGTTGCAATGAAATAAGGGTCCATAAGGAACATAATCCTATATACTCGGCTTTACAGAATTGACCACTAGCAATGAGAGAAGGGTCCACAATGATCACGACGGTATTTAATGAGCTTTGAAGATTGAACCAGTTGCAATGAAATGAGGTTCCACAAAGGTCACAATGCTACGTACTGGGCTTTACAGAATCAACCACTAGCAATGAGAAAAGGGTCCATAATGATCACATGCTACGTACTGGGCTTTACAGAATGAACCAGTTACAATGAAATAAGGTTCCACAATTAGCACAATGGTAAGTACTGGGTTTTACAGAATGAACTTCTTGCAATGAAAGGAAGATCCACAAATGAACGTAATGCTTTGAACTGGGCTTTACAGAAGCAACCACTTGCAATGAAAGATGGGTCCATAATTAGCACAATGGTAAGTACTGGGCTTTATAGAATGAACCCCTTGCAATGAAAGAAGGGTCCATAATTAGCACAATGGTAAGTACTGGGCTTATAGAATGAACCCCTTGCAATGAAAGGAGGATCCACAAGGAACATAATGCCATGCACTGGGTTTACAGAATTAACCACTTGCAATTAAAGCAGTATCCACAATGAACACAATTCTATGTACTGGCCTTTACAGAATGAACCAGTTGCAAAGAAATAAGGGTCCACAATGATCACAATGGTATTTAATGGGCTTTGAAGATTGAACGAGTTGCAAAGAAATGAGGTTCCACAAAGTTCACAATGCTACGTACTGGGCTCTACAGAATCAACCACTAGCAATGAAACAAGGGTCCATAATTAGCACAATGCTACGTACTGGGCTTTAAAGAATTAACCAATTGCTATGAAATAAGGGTCGACAATTAGCACAATGGTAAGTACTGGGCTTTACAGAATGAACCATTTGCAATGAAAGCAGGATCCACAAATGAACATAATGCTTTGAACTGGGCTTTACAGAAGCAACCACTTGCAATGAAAGAAGGGTCCCTAAGGATCACAATGCTACATACTGGGCTTTACAGAATGAAACACTTGCAATGAAATAAGGGTCCACAATGAGCACAACGCTATGTACTGGGCTTTACAGAATGAACCACTTGCAATGAAAGAAGGGTCCCTCATGATCACAATGCTACGTACTGGGCTTTACAGAATTAACCAATTGCAATGAAAGAAGGGTCCACAAGTAGCACAATGGTAAGTACTGGAGATTACAGAATGAACCTCTTGCAATGAAAGGAGGATCCACAAGGAACATAATGCCATGAACTGGGTTTACAGAATGAACCAGTTGCAATGAAATAAGGGTCCACAATGATCACAATGCTATGTACTGGGCTTTACAGAAGTAACCCCTTGCAATGAAAGCAACATCCACAATGAAGAAAATGGGCGTTGTAGTATGAACCAGTCGCAATGAATTAAGCATACATAATGAACACAATGCTATGTACTGGCCTTTACAGAATGAACTAGTTGCAATGAAATAAGGGTCTATAAGGAACATAATCCTATATACTGGGCTTTAGAGAATTTACCACTTGCAATGAAATAAGGGTCCACAATGATCACAATGCTACGTACTGGGCTTTACAGAATGAACTTCTTGCAATAAAAGCAAGATCCACAAATGAACATAATGCTTTGAACTGGGCTTTACAGAAGCAACCACTTGCAATGAAAGAAGCGTCCCTAATTATCACAATGCTACGTACTGGGCTTTACAGAATGAACCAATTTCAAGGAAAGAAGGGTCCACAAGTAGCACAATGGTAAGTACTGGAGATTACAGAATGAACCCCTTGCAATGAAAGGAGGATCCAAAAGGAACATAATGCCATGCACTCGGTTTACAGAATGAACCAGTTGCAATGAAATAAGGGTCCACAATGATCACAATGCTATGTACTGGGCTTTACAGAAGTAACCACTTGCAATGAAAGCAACATCCACAATGAACAAAATGGGCGTTGTAGTATGAACCAGTCGCAATGAATTAAGCGTACATAATGAACACAATGCTATGTACTGGGCTTTACAGAATGAAATAGTTGCAATGAAATAAGGAACATAATCCGATATACTGGGCTTTACAGAATTGACCACTTGCAATGAAATAAGGGTCCACAATGATCACAATGCTACGTACTGGGCTGTACAGAATTAACCAATTGCAATGAAATAAGGGTCCACAATGATCACGACGGTATTTAATGGGCGTTGAAGATTGAACCAGTTGCAATGAAATAAGGTTCCACAAAGGTCACAATGCTACGTACTGGGCTTTACAGAATCAACCACTAGCAATGAAAGAAGGGTCCATAATTAGCACAATGGTAAGTACTGGGCTTTATAGAATGAACCCCTTGCAATGAAAGGAGGATCCACAAGTAACATAATGCCCTGCACTGGGTTTACAGAATTAACCACTTGCAATGAAAGCAGTATCCACAATGAACAAAATGCTTTGAACTGGGCATTACAGAAGCAACCACTTGCAATGAAAGATGGGTCCCTAATGATCATCATGCTACGTACTGGGCTTTACAGAATCAACCACTAGCAATGAAAGAAGGGTCCATAATTAGCATAATGGTAAGTACTGGGCTTTATAAAATGAACCCCTTGCAATGAAAGGAAGATCCACAAGGAACATAATGCCATGCACTGGGTTTACAGAATTAACCACGTGCAATTAAAGCAGTATCCACAATGAACACAATTCTATGTACTGGCCTTTACAGAATGAACCAGTTGCAATGAAATAAGGTTCCACAAAGTTCACAATGCTACGTACTGGGCTCTACAGAATCAACCACTAGCAATGAAACAAGGGTCCATAATTAGCAGAATGGTAAGTACTGGGCTTTATAGAATGAAACCCTTGCAATGAAAGGAGGATCCACAAGGAACATAATGCCATGTACTGGGTTTACAGAATGAACCAGTTGCAATGAAATAAGGGTCCATAATGATCACATGCTACATACTGGGCTTTACAGAACGAACCAGTTACAATGAAATAAGGGTCCACAATTAGCACAATGGGAAGTACTGGGCGTTACAGAATGAACCACTTGCAATGAAATAAGGGTCCACAATGAACAAAATGCTATGTACTGGTCTTTACAGAATGAACCTCTTGCAATGAAAGCAAGATCCACAAATGAACATAATGCTTTGAACTGGGCATTACAGAAGCAACCACTTGCAATGAAAGATGGGTCCCTAATGATCACAATGCTACGTACTGGGCTTTACAGACTCAACCACTAGCAATGAAAGAAGGGTCCATAATTAGCACAATGGTAAGTACTGGGCTTTATAGAATGAACCCCTTGCAATGAAAGGAGGATCCACAAGTAACATAATGCCCTGCACTGGGTTTACAGAATTAACCACTTGCAATGAAAGCAGGATCCACAATGAACAAAATGCTATGTTCTGGGCTTTACAGAATGAACTTCTTACAGTGAAAGCAAGATCCACAAATGAACATAATGCTACGTACTGGGCTTTACAGAATGAACCACTTGCAATGAAAGCAAATCCACAATGACCAAATTGCTATGTGCTGTCCATTACAGAATGAACCAGTCGCAATGAATTAAGCGTACATAATGAAAACAATCCTATGTACTGGGCTTTACAGAACGAACTAGTTGCAATGAAATAAGGGTCCATAAGGAACATAATCCTATATACTGGGCTTTACAGGATTGACCAATTGCAATGAAAGAAGGGTCCACAATGATCAGAATGCTACGTACTGGGCTTTAAAGAATTAACCAATTGCAATGAAATTAGGGTCCACAATTAGCACAATGGTAAGTACTGGGCTTTACAGAATGAACCAGTTGCAATGAAAGCAGGATCCACAATGCATAAAATGCTATGTACTGGGCTTTACAGAATGAACTTCTTGCAATGAAAGAAAGATCCACAAATGAACATAATGCTTTGAACTGGGCTTTACAGAAGCACCCACATGCAATGAAAGAAGCGTCCCTAATGATCACAATGCTACGTACTGGGCTTTACAGAATGAAACACTTGCAATGAAATAAGGGACCACAATTAGCACAATGGTAAGTACTGGGCTTTACAGAATGAAACACTTGCAATGAAATAAGGGTCCATAATGATCACAATGCTATGTACTGGACTTTACAGAACCACTTGCAATGAAAGCAACATCCATAATGAACAAAATGGGCATAGTAGTATGAACCAGTCGCAATGAATTAAGTGTACATAATGAGCCCAATGTTATGTACTGGGCTTTACAGAATTAACCAAATGCAATGAAATAAGGGTCCACAATGATCACAATGGTATTTAATGGGCTTTGAAGATTGAACCGTTTGCAAAGAAATAAGGTTCCACAAAGGTCACAATGCTACGTACTGGGCTTTACAGAATCAACCACTAGCAATGAAAGAAGGGTCCATAATTAGCACAATGGTAAGTACTGGGCTTTATAGAATGAACCCCTTGCAATGAAAGGAGGATCCACAGGGAACATAATGCCATACACTGGGTTTACAGAATGCACCAGTTCCAATGAAATAAGGGTCCACAATGAGAAAAATCCTATGTACTGGGCTTTACAGAATGAACCAGTTGCAAAGAAATAAGGTTCCACAAAGGTCACAATGCTACGTACTGGGCTTTACAGAATCAACCACTAGCAATGAAACAAGGGTCCATAATTAGAACAATGGTAAGTACTGGGTTTTATCGAATGAACCCCTTGCAATGAAAGGAGGATCCACAAGGAACATAATGCCATGCACTGGATTTACAGAATTAACCACTTGCAATGAAAGCAGTATGCAGAATGAACAAAATGCTATGTGCTGGATTTTACAGAATGAACCAGTTGCAATGATATAAGGGTCCATAAGGAACATAATCCTATATACTGGGCTTTACAGAATCAACCACTAGCAATGAAAGAAGGGTACATAATGATCACATGCTACGTACTCGGCTTTACAGAATGAACCAATTGCAATGAAAGAAGGGTCCCTAATGATCACAATGCTATGTACTGGGCTTTACAGAATTAACCACTTGCAATGAAATAAGGGTCCATAAGGAACATAATCCTATATACTTGGCTTTACAGAATTGACCACTTGCAATGAAATAAAGGTCCACAATGATCACACTGCTATGTACTGGGTTTAAAGAATGAACCAGTTGCAAAGAAATAAGGTTCCACAATGATCTCAATGGTATTTAATGGGCTTTGAAGATTGAACCAGTTGCAAAGAAATAAGGTTCCACAAAGGTCACAATGCTACGTACTTGGCTTTACAGAATCAACCACTAGCAATGAAACAAGGGTCCATAATTAGTACAATGGTAAGTACTGGGCTTTATAGAATGAACCCCTTGCAATGAAAGGAGGATCCACAAGGAACATAATGCCATGCACTGGGTTTACATAATGAACCAGTTGCAATGAAATAAGGGTCCACAATGATCACAATGCTATGTACTGAGCTTTACAGAATGAACTTCTTGCAATGAAAGAAAGATCCACAAATGAACATAATGCTTTGAACTGGGCTTTACAGAAGCAACCACATGCAATGAAAGAAGCGTCCCTAATGATCACAATGCTACGTACTGGGCTTTACAGAATGAAACACTTGCAATGAAATAAGGGTCCACAATTAGCACAATGGTAAGTACTGGGCTTTACAAAATTAACCATTTGCAATGAAATCAGGGTCCACAATGATCACAACGGTATTTAATGGGCTTTGAAGATTGAACCAGTTGCAATGAAATAAGGTTCCACAAAGGTCACAATGCTACGTACTGGGCTTTACAGAATCAACCACTAGCAATGAGAGAAGAGTTCATAATGATCACATGCTACGTACTGGGCTTTACAGAATGAACCAGTTAGGGTCCACAATGGTCACAATGCTATGTACTGGGCATTACAGGAGTAACCACTTACAATGAAAGCAACATCCACAATGAACAAAATGGGTGTTGTAGTATGAACCAGTCGCAATGAATTAAGCGTACATAATGAACACAATGCTATGTACTGGGGTTTACAGAATGAACTAGTTGCAATGAAATAAGGGTCCATAAGGAACATAATCCTATATACTGGGCTTTACTGAATTGACCAGTTGTAATGAAATAAGGATCCACAATGATCACAATGCTACGTACTGGGCTTTACAGAAGCAACCACTTGCAATGAAAGCAACATCCACAATGAACAAAATGGGTGTTGTAGTATGAACCAGTCGCAATGAATTAAGCGTACATAATGAACACAATTCTATGTACTGGCCTTTACAGAATGAACAAATGTTCCACAAAGGTCACAATGCTACGCACTGGGCTTTACAGAATCAACCACTAGCAATGAGAGAAGGGTCCATAATGATCACATGCTACGTACTGGGCTTTACAGAATGAACCAGTTACAATGAAATAAGGTTCCACAATTAGCACAATGGTAAGTACTGGGCTTTATAGACTGAACCCCTTGCAATGAAAGGAGGATCCACGCACTGGGTTTACAGAATGAACCAGTTGCAATGCAATAAGTGTCCACCATGATCACAATGCTATGTACTGGGCTTTACGGAAGTAACCACCTGCAATGAAAGCAACATCCACAATGAACAAAATGGGCGTTGTAGTATGAACCAGTCGCAATGAATTGTGTACATAATGAACCCAATGTTATGTACTGGGCTTTACAGAATTAACCAATTGCAATGAAATAAGGGTCCACAATGATCACAATGGTATTTAATGGGTTTGAAGATTTAACCAGTTGCAATGAAATAAGGTTCCACAAAGGTCACAATGCTACGTACTGGGCTTTACAGAAGCAACCACTAGCACTGAAAGAAGGGTCCACAATGATCACATGCTACGTACTGGGCTTTACAGAATGAACTTCTTGCAATGAAAGCAAGATCTACAAATGAACATAATGCTTTGAACTGTGCTTTACCGAAGCAACCACTTGCAATGAAAGAAGGGTCCCTAATGATCACAATGCTATCTACTGGGCTTTACAGAATGAATTCTTGCAATGAACGCACGATCCACAAATGAACATAATGCTTTGAACTGGGCTTTACAGAATTAACCGCTTGCAATGAAATAAGGGTCCATAATGATCACATGCTACGTACTGGGCTTTACAGAATGAACCACTTGCAATGAAATATGGGTCCACAATGAGCACAATCCTTTGTACTGGGCTTTACAGAATGAACCACTTGCAATGAAATAAGGGTCCACAATGAGCACAATGCTATGTACTGGGCTTTACAGAATGAACCAGTAGCCAAGAAATAAGGGTCCACAATGATCGCAATGGTATTTAATGGGCTTTGAAGATTGAACCATTTGCAAAGAAATAAGGTTCCACAAAGGTCACAATGCTACATACTGGGCTTTACAGAATCAACCACTAGCAATGAAAGAAGGGTCCATAATTAGCACAATGGTAATTACTGGGTTTTATAGAATGAACCCCTTGCAATGAAAGGAAGATCCACAGGGAACATAATGCCATGCACTGGGTTTACAGAATGCACCAGTTCGAATGAAATAAGGGTCCACAACGATCACAATGCTATGTACTGGGCTTTACAGAATGAACCAGTTGCAATGAAATAAGGGTACACAATGAGCACAATCCTATGTACTGGGCTTTACAGAATGAACCAGTTGCAAAGAAATAAGGGTCCACAATGATCACAATGGTATTTAATGGGCTTTACAGAATCAACCACTAGCAATGAAACAAGGGTCCATAATTAGCACAATGGTAAGTACTGGGTTTTATCGAATGAACCCCTTGCAATGAAAGGAGGATCCACAAGGAACATAATGCCATGCACTGGATTTACAGAATTAACCACTTGCAATGAAAGGAGGATCCACAATGATCACAATGCTACGTACTGGGCTTTACAGAATGAACTTCTTGCAATGAAAGCGAGATCATTTGTGGATAATGCTTTGAACTGGGCTTCACAGAAGCAACCACTTGCAATGAAATATGAGTCCACAATGATCACAATGCTATGTACTGGGCTTTACAGAAGCAACCACTTGCAATGAAAGCAACATCCACAATGAACAAAATGGGCATAGTAGTATGAACCAGTCGCAATGAATTAAGCGTACATAATGACCACAATTCTATGTACTGGCCTTTACAGAATGAACAAATGTTCCAAAAGGTCACAATGCTATGTACTGGGCTTTAAAGAATCAACCACTAGCAATGAGAGAAGGGTCCATAATGATCACATGCTACGTACTGGGCTTTACAGAATGAACCAATTGCAATGAAATAAGGGTCCATAATTAGCACAATGGTAAGTACTGGTCTTTATAGAATGAACCCCTTGCAATGAAAGGAGGATCCACAAGGAACATAATGCCATGCACTGGATTTACAGAATTAACCACTTGCAATGAAAGGAGGATCCACAATGCTCACAATGCTACGTACTGGGCTTTACAGAATGAACTTCTTGCAATGAAAGCAAGATCCACAAATGAACATAATGCTTTGAACTGGGCTTTTCAGAAGCAACCACTTGCAATGAAATATGAGTCCACAATGATCACAATGCTATGTACTGGGCTTTACAGAAGCAACCACTTGCAATGAAAGCAACATCCACAATGAACAAAATGGGCATAGTAGTATGAACCAGTTGCAATGAATTAAGCGTACATAATGAGCACAATTCTATGTACTGGCCTTTACAGAATAAACTAGTTGCAATGAAATAATGGTCCATAAGGAACATAATCCTATATACTGGGCTTTAGAGAATTGACCACTTGCAATGAAATAAGGGTCCACAATGATCACAATGTTATGTACTGGGCTTTACAGAATTAACCAATTGCAATGAAATAAGGGTCCACAATGATCACAATGGTATTTAATGGGCTTTGAAGATTGAACCAGTTGCAATGAAATAAGGTTCCACAAAGGTCACAATGCTATGTACTTGGCTTTACAGAATCAACCACTTGCAATGAAAGAAGGGTCCCTAATGATCACAATGCTACGTACTGGGCTTTACAGAATGAACCAATTGCAATGAAAAAAGGGTCCACAAGTAGCACAATGGTAAGTACTGGAGATTACAGAATGAACCCCTTGCAATGAAAGGAGGATCCACAAGGAACATAATACCATGCACTGGGTTTACAGAATGAACCAGTTGCAATGAAAGAAGGGTCCCTAATGATCACAATGCTACGTACTGGGCTTTACAGAATGAACCAATTGCAATGAAAGAAGGGTCCATAATTAGCACAATGGTAAGTACTGGGCTTTATAGAATCAACCCCTTGCAATGAAAGGAGGATCCACAAGGAACGTAATGCCATGCACTGGGTTTACAGAATTAACCACTTGCAATGAAAGCAGTATCCAAAATAAACAAAATGCTATGTGCTGGGCTTTACAGAATGAACCAGTTGCAATGAAATAAGGGTCCACAATGATCACAATGCCATGCACTGGGTTTACAGAATTAACCAGTTGCAATGAAAGCAGGATCCACAATGAACAAAATGCTATGTGCTGGTCTTTACAGAATGAACCTCTTGCAATGAAAGCAAGATCCACAAATGAACATACTGCATTGATTTGGGCTTTACAGAAGCAACCACTTGCAATGAATGAAGGGTCCCTAAGGATCACAATGCTACATACTGGGCTTTACAGAATGAAACACTTGCAATGAAATAAGGGTCCACAATGAGCACAACGCTATGTACTGGGCTTTACAGAATGAACCACTTGCAATGAAAGAAGGGTCCACAAGTAGCACAATGGTAAGTACTGGAGATTACAGAATGAACCTCTTGCAATGAAAGGAGGATCCACAAGGAACATAATGCCATGCACTGGATTTACAGAATTAACCACTTGCAATGAAAGCAGTATGCAGAATGAACAAAATGCTATGTGCTGGATTTTACAGAATGAACCAGTTGCAATGATATAAGGGTCCATAAGGAACATAATCCTATATACTGGGCTTTAAAGAATCAACCACTAGCAATGAAAGAAGGGTACATAATGATCACATGCTACGTACTGGGCTTTACAGAATGAACCAATTGCAATGAAAGAAGGGTCCCTAATGGTCACAATGCTATGTACTGGGCTTTACAGAATTAACCACTTGCAATGAAATAAGGGTCCATAAGGAACATAATCCTATATACTTGGCTTTACAGAATTGACCACTTGCAATGAAATAAAGGTCCACAATGATCACACTGCTATGTACTGGGTTTAAAGAATGAACCAGTTGCAAAGAAATAAGGTTCCACAATGATCACAATGGTATTTAATGGGCTTTGAAGATTGAACCAGTTGCAAAGAAATAAGGTTCCACAAAGGTCACAATGCTACGTACTTGGCTTTACAGAATCAACCACTAGCAATGAAACAAGGGTCCATAATTAGTACAATGGTAAGTACTGGGCTTTATAGAATGAACCCCTTGCAATGAAAGGAGGATCCACAAGGAACATAATGCCATGCACTGGGTTTACATAATGAACCAGTTGCAATGAAATAAGGGTCCACAATGATCACAATGCTATGTACTGAGCTTTACAGAATGAACTGCTTGCAATGAAAGAAAGATCCACAAATGAACATAATGCTTTGAACTGGGCTTTACAGAAGCAACCACATGCAATGAAAGAAGCGTCCCTAATGATCACAATGCTACCTACTGGGCTTTACACTTGCAATGAAATAAGGGTCCACAATTAGCACAATGGTAAGTACTGGGCTTTACAAAATTAACCATTTGCAATGAAATCAGGGTCCACAATGATCACAACGGTATTTAATGGGCTTTGAAGATTGAACCAGTTGCAATGAAATAAGGTTCCACAAAGGTCACAATGCTACGTACTGGGCTTTACAGAATGAACCAGTTCGGGTCCACAATGGTCACAATGCTATGTACTGGGCATTACAGGAGTAACCACTTACAATGAAAGCAACATCCACAATGAACAAAATGGGTGTTGTAGTATGAACCAGTCGCAATGAATTAAGCGTACATAATGAACACAATGCTATGTACTGGGCTTTACAGAATGAACTAGTTGCAATGAAATAAGGGTCCATAAGGAACATAATCCTATATACTGGGCTTTACTGAATTGACCAGTTGTAATGAAATAAGGATCCACAATGATCACAATGGGCTTTACAGAAGCAACCACTTGCAATGAAAGCAACATCCACAATGAACAAAATGGGTGTTGTAGTATGAACCAGTCGCAATGAATTAAGCGTACATAATGAACACAATTCTATGTACTGGCCTTTACAGAATGAACAAATGTTCCACAAAGGTCACAATGCTACGTACTGGGCTTTACAGAATCAACCACTAGCAATGAGAGAAGGGTCCATAATGATCACATGCTACGTACTGGGCTTTACAGAATGAACCAGTTACAATGAAATAAGGTTCCACAATTAGCACAATGGTAAGTACTGGGCTTTATAGACTGAACCCCTTGCAATGAAAGGAGGATCCACGCACTGGGTTTACAGAATGAACCAGTTGCAATGCAATAAGGGTCCACCATGATCACAATGCTATGTACTGGGCTTTACGGAAGTAACCACCTGCAATGAAAGCAACATCCACAATGAACAAAATGGGCGTTGTAGTATGAACCAGTCGCAATGAATTGTGTACATAATGAACCCAATGTTATGTACTGGGCTTTACAGAATTAACCAATTGCAATGAAATAAGGGTCCACAATGATCACAATGGTATTTAATGGGTTTGAAGATTTAACCAGTTGCAATGAAATAAGGTTCCACAAAGGTCACAATGCTACGTACTGGGCTTTACAGAAGCAACCACTAGCACTGAAAGAAGGGTCCACAATGATCACATGCTACGTACTGGGCTTTACAGAATGAACTTCTTGCAATGAAAGCAAGATCCACAAATGAACATAATGCTTTGAACTGTGCTTTACCGAAGCAACCACTTGCAATGAAAGAAGGGTCCCTAATGATCACAATGCTATCTACTGGGCTTTACAGAATGAATTCTTGCAATGAACGCACGATCCACAAATGAACATAATGCTTTGAACTGGGCTTTACAGAAGCAACCTCTTGCAATGAAAGAAGGGTCCCTAATGATCACAATGCTATGTACTGGGCTTTACAGAATGAACCAGTAGCAAAGAAATAAGGGTCCACAATGATCACAATGCTATGTACTGAGCTTTACAGAATGAACCAGTTGCAATGAAAGCAGGATCCACAATGAACAAAATGCTATGTACTGGGCTTTCCAGAATGAACTTCTTGCAATGAAAGCACGATCCAGAAATTAACATAATGCTTTGAACTGGGCTTTACAGAATTAACCGCTTGCAATGAAATAAGGGTCCATATTGATCACATGCTACGTACTGGGCTTTACAGAATGAACCACTTTCAATGAAATATGGGTCCACAATGAGCACAATCCTATGTACTGGGCTTTACAGAATGAACCACTTGCAATGAAATAAGGGTCCACAATGAGCACAATGCTATGTACTGGGCTTTACAGAATGAACCAGTAGCAAAGAAATAAGGGTCCACAATGATCGCAATGGTATTTAATGGGCTTTGAAGATTGAACCATTTGCAAAGAAATAAGGTTCCACAAAGGTCACAATGCTACATACTGGGCTTTACAGAATCAACCACTAGCAATGAAAGAAGGGTCCATAATTAGCACAATGGTAATTACTGGGTTTTATAGAATGAACCCCTTGCAATGAAAGGAAGATCCACAGGGAACATAATGCCATGCACTGGGTTTACAGAATGCACCAGTTCGAATGAAATAAGGGTCCACAACGATCACAATGCTATGTACTGGGCTTTACAGAATGAACCAGTTGCAATGAAATAAGGGTCCACAATGAGCACAATCCTATGTACTGGGCTTTACAGAATGAACCAGTTGCAAAGAAATAAGGGTCCACAATGATCACAATGGTATTTAATGGGCTTTACAGAATCAACCACTAGCAATGAAACAAGGGTCCATAATTAGCACAATGGTAAGTACTGGGTTTTATCGAATGAACCCCTTGCAATGAAAGGAGGATCCACAAGGAACATAATGCCATGCACTGGATTTACAGAATTAACCACTTGCAATGAAAGGAGGATCCACAATGATCACAATGCTACGTACTGGGCTTTACAGAATGAACTTCTTGCAATGAAAGCGAGATCATTTGTGGATAATGCTTTGAACTGGGCTTCACAGAAGCAACCACTTGCAATGAAATATGAGTCCACAATGATCACAATGCTATGTACTGGGCTTTACAGAAGCAACCACTTGCAATGAAAGCAACATCCACAATGAACAAAATGGGCATAGTAGTATGAACCAGTCGCAATGAATTAAGCGTACATAATGATCACAATTCTATGTACTGGCCTTTACAGAATGAACAAATGTTCCAAAAGGTCACAATGCTATGTACTGGGCTTTACAGAATCAACCACTAGCAATGAGAGAAGGGTCCATAATGATCACATGCTACGTACTGGGCTTTACAGAATGAACCAATTGCAATGAAATAAGGGTCCATAATTAGCACAATGGTAAGTACTGGTCTTTATAGAATGAACCCCTTGCAATGAAAGGAGGATCCACAAGGAACATAATGCCATGCACTGGATTTACAGAATTAACCACTTGCAATGAAAGGAGGATCCACAATGCTCACAATGCTACGTACTGGGCTTTACAGAATGAACTTCTTGCAATGAAAGCAAGATCCACAAATGAACATAATGCTTTGAACTGGGCTTTTCAGAAGCAACCACTTGCAATGAAATATGAGTCCACAATGATCACAATGCTATGTACTGGGCTTTACAGAAGCAACCACTTGCAATGAAAGCAACATCCACAATGAACAAAATGGGCATAGTAGTATGAACCAGTTGCAATGAATTAAGCGTACATAATGAGCACAATTCTATGTACTGGCCTTTACAGAATAAACTAGTTGCAATGAAATAATGGTCCATAAGGAACATAATCCTATATACTGGGCTTTAGAGAATTGACCACTTGCAATGAAATAAGGGTCCACAATGATCACAATGTTATGTACTGGGCTTTATAGAATTAACCAATTGCAATGAAATAAGGGTCCACAATGATCATAATGGTATTTAATGGGCTTTGAAGATTGAACCAGTTGCAATGAAATAAGGTTCCACAAAGGTCACAATGCTATGTACTTGGCTTTACAGAATCAACCACTTGCAATGAAAGAAGGGTCCCTAATGATCACAATGCTACGTACTGGGCTTTACAGAATGAACCAATTTCAAGGAAAGAAGGGTCCACAAGTAGCACAATGGTAAGTACTGGAGATTACAGAATGAACCCCTTGCAATGAAAGGAGGATCCACAAGGAACATAATACCATGCACTGGGTTTACAGAATGAACCAGTTGCAATGAAATAAGGGTCCACAATGATCACAATGCTACGTACTGGGCTTTACAGAAGCAACCACTTGCAATGAAAGCAACATCCACAATGAACAAAATGGGCGTTGTAGTATGAACCAGTCGCAATGAAAGAAGGGTCCATAATTAGCACAATGGTAAGTACTGGGCTTTATAGAATCAACCCCTTGCAATGAAAGGAGGATCCACAAGGAACGTAATGCCATGCACTGGGTTTACAGAATTAACCACTTGCAATGAAAGCAGTATCCACAATAAACAAAATGCTATGTGCTGGGCTTTACAGAATGAACCAGTTGCAATGAAATAAGGGTCCACAAGAAACATAATGCTATGAACAGGGCTTTACAGAATTAACTTCTTGCAATGAAAGCAAGATCCACAAATGAACATAATGCTTTGAACAGGGCTTTGAAGATTGAACCAGTTGCAATGAAATAAGGTTCTACAAAGGTCACAATGCTACGTACTGGGCTTTACAGAATGAACTAGTTGCAATGAAATAAGGGTCTATAAGGAACATAATCCTATATACTGGGCTTTACTGAATTGACCACTTGCAACGAAATAAGGATCCACAATGATAGTAGTAGTATGAACCAGTCGCAATGAATTAAGTGTACATAATGAACACAATTCTATGTACTGGCCTTTACAGAATGAACAAATGTTCCACAAAGGTCACAATGCTACGTACTGGGCTTTACAGAATCAACCACTAGCAATGAGAGAAGGGTCCATAATGATCACATGCTACGTACTGGGCTTTACAGAATGAACCAGTTACAATGAAATAAGGTTCCACAATTAGCACAATGGTAAGTACTGGGCTTTACAGAATGAACCAGGTGCAATGAACGCAGGATCCACAATGAACAAAATGCTATGAAGAGGGCTTTACAGAATGAACTTCTTGCAATGAAAGCAAGATCCACAAATGAACATAATGCTTTGAACAGGGCTTTACACAATTAACCAGTTGCAAAGAAATAAGGGTCCACAATGATCACAATGGTATTTAATGGGCTTTACAGAATCAACCACTAGCAATGAAAGGGTACGTAATGATCACATGCTACGTACTGGGCTTTATAGAATGAACCAATTGCAATGAAATAAGGGTCCATAATTAGCACAATGGTAAGTACTGGGCTTTATAGAATGAACCCCTTGCAATGAAAGGAGGATCCACAGGGAACATAATGCCATGCACTGGGTTTACAAAATGCACCAGTTCCAATGAAATAAGGGTCCACAATGATCACAATGCTATGTACTGGGCTTTACAGAATGAACCAGTTGGAATGAAATAAGGGTCCACAATGAGCACAATCCTATGTACTGGGCTTTACTGAATGAACCAGTTGTAAAGAAATAAGGGTCCACAATGATCACAATGGTATTTAATGGGCTTTACAGAATCAACCACTAGCAATGAAACAAGGGTCCATAATTAGCACAATGGTAAGTACTGGGTTTTATCGAATGAACCCCTTGCAATGAAAGGAGGATACACAAGGAACATAATGCCATGCACTGGATTTACAGAATTAACCACTTGCAATGAAAGCAGTATCCACAATGAACAAAATGCTATGTGCTGGATTTTACAGAATGAACCAGTTGCAATGAAATAAGGGTCCATAAGGAACATAATCCTATATACTGGGCTTTACAGAATGAACCAGTAGCAAAGAAATAAGGGTCCACAATGATCACAATGGTATTTAATGGGCTTTACATAATCAACCACTAGCAATGAAAGAAGGGTACATAATGATCACATGCTACGTACTGGGCTTTACAGAATGAACCAATTGCAATGAAATAAGGGTCCATAATTAGCACAATGGTAAGTACTGGGCTTTATAGAATGAACCCCTTGCAATGAAAGGAGGATCCACAAGGAACATAATGCCATGCACTGGATTTACAGAATGAACCCCTTGCAATGAAAGGAGGATCCACAAGGAACATAATGCCATGCACTGGGTTTACAGAATGAACCAGTTGCAATGCAATAAGGGTCCACAATGATCACAATGCTACGTACTGGGCTTTACAGAATCAACCACTAGCAATGAGAGAAGGGTCCCTAATGATCACAATGCTACGTACTGGGCTTTACAGAATGAACCAATTTCAAGGAAAGAAGGGTCCACAAGTAGCACAATGGTAAGTACTGGAGATTACAGAATGAACCCCTTGCAATGAAAGGAGGATCCACAAGGAACATAATACCATGCACTGGGTTTACAGAATGAACCAGTTGCAATGAAATAAGGGTCCACAATGATCACAATGCTACGTACTGGGCTTTACAGAAGCAACCACTTGCAATGAAAGCAACATCCACAATGAACAAAATGGGCGTTGTAGTATGAACCAGTCGCAATGAAAGAAGGGTCCATAATTAGCACAATGGTAAGTACTGGGCTTTATAGAATCAACCCCTTGCAATGAAAGGAGGATCCACAAGGAACGTAATGCCATGCACTGGGTTTACAGAATTAACCACTTGCAATGAAAGCAGTATCCACAATAAACAAAATGCTATGTGCTGGGCTTTACAGAATGAACCAGTTGCAATGAAATAAGGGTCCATAATGATCACATGCTACATACTGGGCTTTACAGAATGAACCAGTTGCAATGCAATAAGGGTCCACAATGATCACAATGCTACGTACTGGGCTTTACAGAATGAACCAATTTCAAGGAAAGAAGGGTCCACAAGTAGCACAATGGTAAGTACTGGAGATTACAGAATGAACCCCTTGCAATGAAAGGAGGATCCACAAGGAACATAATACCATGCACTGGGTTTACAGAATGAACCAGTTGCAATGAAATAAGGGTCCACAATGATCACAATGCTACGTACTGGGCTTTACAGAAGCAACCACTTGCAATGAAAGCAACATCCACAATGAACAAAATGGGCGTTGTAGTATGAACCAGTCGCAATGAAAGAAGGGTCCATAATTAGCACAATGGTAAGTACTGGGCTTTATAGAATCAACCCCTTGCAATGAAAGGAGGATCCACAAGGAACGTAATGCCATGCACTGGGTTTACAGAATTAACCACTTGCAATGAAAGCAGTATCCACAATAAACAAAATGCTATGTGCTGGGCTTTACAGAATGAACCAGTTGCAATGAAATAAGGGTCCATAATGATCACATGCTACATACTGGGCTTTACAGAATGAACCAGTTGCAATGCAATAAGGGTCCACAATGATCACAATGCTACGTACTGGGCTTTACAGAATGAACCAATTTCAAGGAAAGAAGGGTCCACAAGTAGCACAATGGTAAGTACTGGAGATTACAGAATGAACCCCTTGCAATGAAAGGAGGATCCACAAGGAACATAATACCATGCACTGGGTTTACAGAATGAACCAGTTGCAATGAAATAAGGGTCCACAATGATCACAATGCTACGTACTGGGCTTTACAGAATCAACCACTTGCAATGAGAGAAGGGTCCCTAATGATCACAATGCTACGTACTGGGCTTTACAGAATGAACCAATTTCAAGGAAAGAAGGGTCTACAAGTAGCACAATGGTAAGTACTGGAGATTACAGAATGAACCCCTTGCAATGAAAGGAGGATCCACAAGGAACATAATACCATGCACTGGGTTTACAGAATGAACCAGTTGCAATGAAATAAGGGTCCACAATGATCACAATGCTACGTACTGGGCTTTACAGAATCAACCACTTGCAATGAGAGAAGGGTCCCTAATGATCACAATGCTACGTACTGGGCTTTACAGAATGAACCAATTTCAAGGAAAGAAGGGTCTACAAGTAGCACAATGGTAAGTACTGGAGATTACAGAATGAACCCCTTGCAATGAAAGGAGGATCCACAAGGAACATAATACCATGCACTGGGTTTACAGAATGAACCAGTTGCAATGAAATAAGGGTCCACAATGATCACAATGCTACGTACTGGGCTTTACAGAAGCAACCACTTGCAATGAAAGCAACATCCACAATGAACAAAATGGGCGTTGTAGTATGAACCAGTCGCAATGAAAGAAGGGTCCATAATTAGCACAATGGTAAGTACTGGGCTTTATAGAATCAACCCCTTGCAATGAAAGGAGGATCCACAAGGAACGTAATGCCATGCACTGGGTTTACAGAATTAACCACTTGCAATGAAAGCAGTATCCACAATAAACAAAATGCTATGTGCTGGGCTTTACAGAATGAACCAGTTGCAATGAAATAAGGGTCCATAATGATCACATGCTACATACTGGGCTTTACAGAATGAACCAGTTGCAATGCAATAAGGGTCCACAATGATCACAATGCTACGTACTGGGCTTTACAGAATGAACCAATTTCAAGGAAAGAAGGGTCCACAAGTAGCACAATGGTAAGTACTGGAGATTACAGAATGAACCCCTTGCAATGAAAGGAGGATCCACAAGGAACATAATACCATGCACTGGGTTTACAGAATGAACCAGTTGCAATGAAATAAGGGTCCACAATGATCACAATGCTACGTACTGGGCTTTACAGAAGCAACCACTTGCAATGAAAGCAACATCCACAATGAACAAAATGGGCGTTGTAGTATGAACCAGTCGCAATGAAAGAAGGGTCCATAATTAGCACAATGGTAAGTACTGGGCTTTATAGAATCAACCCCTTGCAATGAAAGGAGGATCCACAAGGAACGTAATGCCATGCACTGGGTTTACAGAATTAACCACTTGCAATGAAAGCAGTATCCACAATAAACAAAATGCTATGTGCTGGGCTTTACAGAATGAACCAGTTGCAATGAAATAAGGGTCCACAATGATCACAATGCCATGCACTGGGTTTACAGAATTAACCAGTTGCAATGAAAGCAGGATCCACAATGAACAAAATGCTATGTGCTGGTCTTTACAGAATGAACCTCTTGCAATGAAAGCAAGATCCACAAATGAACATACTGCATTGATTTGGGCTTTACAGAAGCAACCACTTGCAATGAAAGAAGGGTCCCTAATGATCACAATGCTATGTACTAGGCTTTACAGAATGAACCAAATGCAATGAAACAAGGGTCCACAATTAGCACAATGGTAAGTACTGGGCTTTATAGAATGAACGCCTTGCAATGAAAGGAGGATCCACAAGAAACATAATGCTATGAACAGGGCTTTACAGAATTAACTTCTTGCAATGAAAGCAAGATCCACAAATGAACATAATGCTTTGAACAGGGCTTTGAAGATTGAACCAGCTGCAATGAAATAAGGTTCCACAAAGGTCACAATGCTACGTACTGGGCTTTACAGAATCAACCACTAGCAATGAGAGAAGGGTCCATAATGATCACAGGCTACGTACTGGGCTTTACAGAATGAACCAGTTACAATGAAATAAGGTTCCACAATTAGCACAATGGTAAGTACTGGGCTTTACAGAATGAACCAGGTGCAATGAACGCAGGATCCACAATGAACAAAATGCTATGAAGAGGGCTTTACAGAATGAACTTCTTGCAATGAAAGCAAGATCCACAAATGAACATAATGCTTTGAACAGGGCTTTACACAATTAACCAGTTGCAAAGAAATAAGGGTCCACAATGATCACAATGGTATTTAATGGGCTTTACAGAATCAACCACTAGCAATGAAAGGGTACGTAATGATCACATGCTACGTACTGGGCTTTATAGAATGAACCAATTGCAATGAAATAAGGGTCCATAATTAGCACAATGGTAAGTACTGGGCTTTATAGAATGAACCCCTTGCAATGAAAGGAGGATCCACAGGGAACATAATGCCATGCACTGGGTTTACAAAATGCACCAGTTCCAATGAAATAAGGGTCCACAATGATCACAATGCTATGTACTGGGCTTTACAGAATGAACCAGTTGGAATGAAATAAGGGTCCACAATGAGCACAATCCTATGTACTGGGCTTTACTGAATGAACCAGTTGTAAAGAAATAAGGGTCCACAATGATCACAATGGTATTTAATGGGCTTTACAGAATCAACCACTAGCAATGAAACAAGGGTCCATAATTAGCACAATGGTAAGTACTGGGTTTTATCGAATGAACCCCTTGCAATGAAAGGAGGATACACAAGGAACATAATGCCATGCACTGGATTTACAGAATTAACCACTTGCAATGAAAGCAGTATCCACAATGAACAAAATGCTATGTGCTGGATTTTACAGAATGAACCAGTTGCAATGAAATAAGGGTCCATAAGGAACATAATCCTATATACTGGGCTTTACAGAATGAACCAGTAGCAAAGAAATAAGGGTCCACAATGATCACAATGGTATTTAATGGGCTTTACATAATCAACCACTAGCAATGAAAGAAGGGTACATAATGATCACATGCTACGTACTGGGCTTTACAGAATGAACCAATTGCAATGAAATAAGGGTCCATAATTAGCACAATGGTAAGTACTGGGCTTTATAGAATGAACCCCTTGCAATGAAAGGAGGATCCACAAGGAACATAATGCCATGCACTGGATTTACAGAATTAACCACTTGCAATGAAAGGAGGATCCACAATGATCACAATGCTACGTACTGGGCTTTACAGAATGAACTTCTTGCAATGAAAGCGAGATAATTTGTGGATAATGCTTTGAACTGGGCTTTACAGAAGCAACCACTTACAATGAAATAAGAGTCCACAATGATCACAATGCTAGGTACTGGGCTTTACAGAAGCAACCACTTGCAATGAAAGCAACATCCACAATGAACAAAATGGGCTTAGTAGTATGAACCAGTCGCAATGAATTAAGCGTACATAATGACCACAATTCTATGTACTGGCCTTTACAGAATGAACAAATGTTCCACAAAGGTCACAATGCTATGTACTGGGCTTTACAGAATCAACCACTAGCAATGAGAGAAGGGTCCATAATGATCACATGCTACGTACTGGGCTTTATAGAATGAACCAATTGCAATGAAATAAGGGTCCATAATTAGCACAATGGTAAGTACTGGGCTTTATAGAATGAACCCCTTGCAATGAAAGGAGGATCCACAAGGAACATAATGCCATGCACTGGGTTTACAGAATGAACCAGTTGCAATGCAATAAGGGTCCACAATGATCACAATGCTACGTACTGGGCTTTACAGAATCAACCACTAGCAATGAGAGAAGGGTCCCTAATGATCACAATGCTACGTACTGGGCTTTACAGAATGAACCAATTTCAAGGAAAGAAGGGTCCACAAGTAGCACAATGGTAAGTACTGGAGATTACAGAATGAACCCCTTGCAATGAAAGGAGGATCCACAAGGAACATAATACCATGCACTGGGTTTACAGAATGAACCAGTTGCAATGAAATAAGGGTCCACAATGATCACAATGCTACGTACTGGGCTTTACAGAAGCAACCACTTGCAATGAAAGCAACATCCACAATGAACAAAATGGGCGTTGTAGTATGAACCAGTCGCAATGAAAGAAGGGTCCATAATTAGCACAATGGTAAGTACTGGGCTTTATAGAATCAACCCCTTGCAATGAAAGGAGGATCCACAAGGAACGTAATGCCATGCACTGGGTTTACAGAATTAACCACTTGCAATGAAAGCAGTATCCACAATAAACAAAATGCTATGTGCTGGGCTTTACAGAATGAACCAGTTGCAATGAAATAAGGGTCCACAATGATCACAATGCCATGCACTGGGTTTACAGAATTAACCAGTTGCAATGAAAGCAGGATCCACAATGAACATAATGCTATGTGCTGGTCTTTACAGAATGAACCTCTTGCAATGAAAGCAAGATCCACAAATGAACATACTGCATTGATTTGGGCTTTACAGAAGCAACCACTTGCAATGAAAGAAGGGTCCCTAATGATCACAATGCTATGTACTAGGCTTTACAGAATGAACCAAATGCAATGAAACAAGGGTCCACAATTAGCACAATGGTAAGTACTGGGCTTTATAGAATGAACGCCTTGCAATGAAAGGAGGATCCACAAGGAACATAATGCCATGCACTGGATTTACAGAATTAACCACTTGCAATGAAAGCAGGATCCAGAATGATCACAATGCTACGTACTGGGCGTTACAGAATGACCGTCTTGCAATGAAAGCAAGATCCACAAATGAACATAATGCTTTGAACTGGGCTTTACAGAATCAACCACTAGCAATGAAAGAAGGGTCCATAATTAGCACAATGGTAAGTACTGGGCTTTTTAGAATGAACCCCTTGCAATGAAAGGAGGATCCACAAGGAACATAATGCCATGCATTGGGTTTACAGAATGAACCAGTTGCAATGAAATAAGGGTCCACAATGGTCACAATGCTATGTACTGGGCATTACAGGAGTAACCACTTACAATGAAAGCAACATCCACAATGAACAAAATGGGCGTTGTAGTATGAACCAGTCGCAATGAATTAAGCGTACATAATGAACACAATGCTATGTACTGGGCTTTACAGAATGAACTAGTTGCAATGAAATAAGGGTCTATAAGGAACATAATCCTATATACTGGGCTTTACTGAATTGACAACTTGCAACGAAATAAGGATCCACAATGATCACAATGCTACGTACTGGGCTTTACAGAAGCAACCACTTGCAATGAAAGCAACATCCACAATGAACAAAATGGGCATAGTAGTATGAACCAGTCGCAATGAATTAAGCGTACATAATGAACACAATTCTATGTACTGGCCTTTACAGAATGAACAAATGTTCCACAAAGGTCACAATGCTACGTACTGGGCTTTACAGAATCAACCACTAGCAATGAGAGAAGGGTCCATAATGATCACATGCTACGTACTGGGCTTTACAGAATGAACCATTTACAATGAAATAAGGTTCCACAATTAGCACAATTGTAAGTACTGGGCTTTACAGAATTAACCAGGTGCAATGAAAGCAGGATCCACAATGAACAAAATGCTATGAACAGGGCTTTACAGAATGAACTTCTTGCAATGAAAGCAAGATCCACAAATGAACATAATGCTTTGCATTGGGCTTTACAGAATTAACCACTTATGATCCCTAATGATCACATTGCTACGTACTGGGCTTTACAGAATGAACCAGTTACAATGAAATAAGGTTCCACAATTAGCACAATGGTAAGTACTGGGCTTTACAGAATGAACCAGGTGCAATGAACGCAGGATCCACAATGAACAAAATGCTATGAAGAGGGCTTTACAGAATGAACTTCTTGCAATGAAAGCAAGATCCACAAATGAACATAATGCTTTGAACAGGGCTTTACACAATTAACCAGTTGCAAAGAAATAAGGGTCCACAATGATCACAATGGTATTTAATGGGCTTTACAGAATCAACCACTAGCAATGAAAGGGTACGTAATGATCACATGCTACGTACTGGGCTTTATAGAATGAACCAATTGCAATGAAATAAGGGTCCATAATTAGCACAATGGTAAGTACTGGGCTTTATAGAATGAACCCCTTGCAATGAAAGGAGGATCCACAGGGAACATAATGCCATGCACTGGGTTTACAAAATGCACCAGTTCCAATGAAATAAGGGTCCACAATGATCACAATGCTATGTACTGGGCTTTACAGAATGAACCAGTTGGAATGAAATAAGGGTCCACAATGAGCACAATCCTATGTACTGGGCTTTACTGAATGAACCAGTTGTAAAGAAATAAGGGTCCACAATGATCACAATGGTATTTAATGGGCTTTACAGAATCAACCACTAGCAATGAAACAAGGGTCCATAATTAGCACAATGGTAAGTACTGGGTTTTATCGAATGAACCCCTTGCAATGAAAGGAGGATACACAAGGAACATAATGCCATGCACTGGATTTACAGAATTAACCACTTGCAATGAAAGCAGTATCCACAATGAACAAAATGCTATGTGCTGGATTTTACAGAATGAACCAGTTGCAATGAAATAAGGGTCCATAAGGAACATAATCCTATATACTGGGCTTTACAGAATGAACCAGTAGCAAAGAAATAAGGGTCCACAATGATCACAATGGTATTTAATGGGCTTTACATAATCAACCACTAGCAATGAAAGAAGGGTACATAATGATCACATGCTACGTACTGGGCTTTACAGAATGAACCAATTGCAATGAAATAAGGGTCCATAATTAGCACAATGGTAAGTACTGGGCTTTATAGAATGAACCCCTTGCAATGAAAGGAGGATCCACAAGGAACATAATGCCATGCACTGGATTTACAGAATTAACCACTTGCAATGAAAGGAGGATCCACAATGATCACAATGCTACGTACTGGGCTTTACAGAATGAACTTCTTGCAATGAAAGCGAGATAATTTGTGGATAATGCTTTGAACTGGGCTTTACAGAAGCAACCACTTACAATGAAATAAGAGTCCACAATGATCACAATGCTAGGTACTGGGCTTTACAGAAGCAACCACTTGCAATGAAAGCAACATCCACAATGAACAAAATGGGCTTAGTAGTATGAACCAGTCGCAATGAATTAAGCGTACATAATGACCACAATTCTATGTACTGGCCTTTACAGAATGAACAAATGTTCCACAAAGGTCACAATGCTATGTACTGGGCTTTACAGAATCAACCACTAGCAATGAGAGAAGGGTCCATAATGATCACATGCTACGTACTGGGCTTTATAGAATGAACCAATTGCAATGAAATAAGGGTCCATAATTAGCACAATGGTAAGTACTGGGCTTTATAGAATGAACCCCTTGCAATGAAAGGAGGATCCACAAGGAACATAATGCCATGCACTGGGTTTACAGAATGAACCAGTTGCAATGCAATAAGGGTCCACAATGATCACAATGCTACGTACTGGGCTTTACAGAATCAACCACTAGCAATGAGAGAAGGGTCCCTAATGATCACAATGCTACGTACTGGGCTTTACAGAATGAACCAATTTCAAGGAAAGAAGGGTCCACAAGTAGCACAATGGTAAGTACTGGAGATTACAGAATGAACCCCTTGCAATGAAAGGAGGATCCACAAGGAACATAATACCATGGACTGGGTTTACAGAATGAACCAGTTGCAATGAAATAAGGGTCCACAATGATCACAATGCTACGTACTGGGCTTTACAGAAGCAACCACTTGCAATGAAAGCAACATCCACAATGAACAAAATGGGCGTTGTAGTATGAACCAGTCGCAATGAAAGAAGGGTCCATAATTAGCACAATGGTAAGTACTGGGCTTTATAGAATCAACCCCTTGCAATGAAAGGAGGATCCACAAGGAACGTAATGCCATGCACTGGGTTTACAGAATTAACCACTTGCAATGAAAGCAGTATCCACAATAAACAAAATGCTATGTGCTGGGCTTTACAGAATGAACCAGTTGCAATGAAATAAGGGTCCACAATGATCACAATGCCATGCACTGGGTTTACAGAATTAACCAGTTGCAATGAAAGCAGGATCCACAATGAACAAAATGCTATGTGCTGGTCTTTACAGAATGAACCTCTTGCAATGAAAGCAAGATCCACAAATGAACATACTGCATTGATTTGGGCTTTACAGAAGCAACCACTTGCAATGAAAGAAGGGTCCCTAATGATCACAATGCTATGTACTAGGCTTTACAGAATGAACCAAATGCAATGAAACAAGGGTCCACAATTAGCACAATGGTAAGTACTGGGCTTTATAGAATGAACGCCTTGCAATGAAAGGAGGATCCACAAGAAACATAATGCTATGAACAGGGCTTTACAGAATTAACTTCTTGCAATGAAAGCAAGATCCACAAATGAACATAATGCTTTGAACAGGGCTTTGAAGATTGAACCAGTTGCAATGAAATAAGGTTCCACAAAGGTCACAATGCTACGTACTGGGCTTTACAGAATCAACCACTAGCAATTAGAGAAGGGTCCATAATGATCACATGCTACGTACTGGGCTTTACAGAATGAACCAGTTACAATGAAACAAGGGTCCACAATTAGCACAATGGTAAGTACTGGGCTTTATAGAATGAACCCCTTGCAATGAAAGGAGGATCCACAAGGAACATAATGCCATGCACTGGATTTACAGAATTAACCACTTGCAATGAAAGCAGGATCCAGAATGATCACAATGCTACGTACTGGGCGTTACGGAATGACCGTCTTGCAATGAAAGCAAGATCCACAAATGAACATAATGCTTTGAACTGGGCTTTACAGAATCAACCACTAGCAATGAAAGAAGGGTCCATAATTAGCACAATGGTAAGTACTGGGCTTTTTAGAATGAACCCCTTGCAATGAAAGGAGGATCCACAAGGAACATAATGCCATGCATTGGGTTTACAGAATGAACCAGTTGCAATGAAATAAGGGTCCACAATGGTCACAATGCTATGTACTGGGCATTACAGGAGTAACCACTTACAATGAAAGCAACATCCACAATGAACAAAATGGGCGTTGTAGTATGAACCAGTCGCAATGAATTCAGCGTACATAATGAACACAATGCTATGTACTGGGCTTTACAGAATGAACTAGTTGCAATGAAATAAGGGTCTATAAGGAACATAATCCTATATACTGGGCTTTACTGAATTGACCACTTGCAACGAAATAAGGATCCACAATGATCACAATGCTACGTACTGGGCTTTACAGAAGCAACCACTTGCAATGAAAGCAACATCCACAATGAACAAAATGGGCATAGTAGTATGAACCAGTCGCAATGAATTAAGCGTACATAATGAACACAATTCTATGTACTGGCCTTTACAGAATGAACAAATGTTCCACAAAGGTCACAATGCTACGTACTGGGCTTTACAGAATCAACCACTAGCAATGAGAGAAGGGTCCATAATGATCACATGCTACGTAATGGGCTTTACTGAATGAACCAGTTACAATGAAATAAGGTTCCGCAATTAGCACAATGGTAAGTACTGGGCTTTACAGAATGAACCAGGTGCAATGAACGCAGGATCCACAATGAACAAAATGCTATGAAGAGGGCTTTACAGAATGAACTTCTTGCAATGAAAGCAAGATCCACAAATGAACAGGGCTTTACACTGCTTTGAACAGGGCTTTACACAATTAACCAGTTGCAAAGAAATAAGGGTCCACAATGATCACAATGGTATTTAATGGGCTTTACAGAATCAACCACTAGCAATGAAAGGGTACGTAATGATCACATGCTACGTACTGGGCTTTATAGAATGAACCAATTGCAATGAAATAAGGGTCCATAATTAGCACAATGGTAAGTACTGGGCTTTATAGAATGAACCCCTTGCAATGAAAGGAGGATCCACAGGGAACATAATGCCATGCACTGGGTTTACAAAATGCACCAGTTCCAATGAAATAAGGGTCCACAATGATCACAATGCTATGTACTGGGCTTTACGGAATGAACCAGTTGTAAAGAAATAAGGGTCCACAATGATCACAATGGTATTTAATGGGCTTTACAGAATCAACCACTAGCAATGAAACAAGGGTCCATAATTAGCACAATGGTAAGTACTGGGTTTTATCGAATGAACCCCTTGCAATGAAAGGAGGATACACAAGGAACATAATGCCATGCACTGGATTTACAGAATTAACCACTTGCAATGAAAGCAGTATCCACAATGAACAAAATGCTATGTGCTGGATTTTACAGAATGAACCAGTTGCAATGAAATAAGGGTCCATAAGGAACATAATCCTATATACTGGGCTTTACAGAATGAACCAGTAGCAAAGAAATAAGGGTCCACAATGATCACAATGGTATTTAATGGGCTTTACATAATCAACCACTAGCAATGAAAGAAGGGTACATAATGATCACATGCTACGTACTGGGCTTTACAGAATGAACCAATTGCAATGAAATAAGGGTCCATAATTAGCACAATGGTAAGTACTGGGCTTTATAGAATGAACCCCTTGCAATGAAAGGAGGATCCACAAGGAACATAATGCCATGCACTGGATTTACAGAATTAACCACTTGCAATGAAAGGAGGATCCACAATGATCACAATGCTACGTACTGGGCTTTACAGAATGAACTTCTTGCAATGAAAGCGAGATAATTTGTGGATAATGCTTTGAACTGGGCTTTACAGAAGCAACCACTTACAATGAAATAAGAGTCCACAATGATCACAATGCTAGGTACTGGGCTTTACAGAAGCAACCACTTGCAATGAAAGCAACATCCACAATGAACAAAATGGGCTTAGTAGTATGAACCAGTCGCAATGAATTAAGCGTACATAATGACCACAATTCTATGTACTGGCCTTTACAGAATGAACAAATGTTCCACAAAGGTCACAATGCTATGTACTGGGCTTTACAGAATCAACCACTAGCAATGAGAGAAGGGTCCATAATGATCACATGCTACGTACTGGGCTTTATAGAATGAACCAATTGCAATGAAATAAGGGTCCATAATTAGCACAATGGTAAGTACTGGGCTTTATAGAATGAACCCCTTGCAATGAAAGGAGGATCCACAAGGAACATAATGCCATGCACTGGGTTTACAGAATGAACCAGTTGCAATGCAATAAGGGTCCACAATGATCACAATGCTACGTACTGGGCTTTACAGAATCAACCACTAGCAATGAGAGAAGGGTCCCTAATGATCACAATGCTACGTACTGGGCTTTACAGAATGAACCAATTTCAAGGAAAGAAGGGTCCACAAGTAGCACAATGGTAAGTACTGGAGATTACAGAATGAACCCCTTGCAATGAAAGGAGGATCCACAAGGAACATAATACCATGCACTGGGTTTACAGAATGAACCAGTTGCAATGAAATAAGGGTCCACAATGATCACAATGCTACGTACTGGGCTTTACAGAAGCAACCACTTGCAATGAAAGCAACATCCACAATGAACAAAATGGGCGTTGTAGTATGAACCAGTCGCAATGAAAGAAGGGTCCATAATTAGCACAATGGTAAGTACTGGGCTTTATAGAATCAACCCCTTGCAATGAAAGGAGGATCCACAAGGAACGTAATGCCATGCACTGGGTTTACAGAATTAACCACTTGCAATGAAAGCAGTATCCACAATAAACAAAATGCTATGTGCTGGGCTTTACAGAATGAACCAGTTGCAATGAAATAAGGGTCCACAATGATCACAATGCCATGCACTGGGTTTACAGAATTAACCAGTTGCAATGAAAGCAGGATCCACAATGAACATAATGCTATGTGCTGGTCTTTACAGAATGAACCTCTTGCAATGAAAGCAAGATCCACAAATGAACATACTGCATTGATTTGGGCTTTACAGAAGCAACCACTTGCAATGAAAGAAGGGTCCCTAATGATCACAATGCTATGTACTAGGCTTTACAGAATGAACCAAATGCAATGAAACAAGGGTCCACAATTAGCACAATGGTAAGTACTGGGCTTTATAGAATGAACGCCTTGCAATGAAAGGAGGATCCACAAGGAACATAATGCCATGCACTGGATTTACAGAATTAACCACTTGCAATGAAAGCAGGATCCAGAATGATCACAATGCTACGTACTGGGCGTTACAGAATGACCGTCTTGCAATGAAAGCAAGATCCACAAATGAACATAATGCTTTGAACTGGGCTTTACAGAATCAACCACTAGCAATGAAAGAAGGGTCCATAATTAGCACAATGGTAAGTACTGGGCTTTTTAGAATGAACCCCTTGCAATGAAAGGAGGATCCACAAGGAACATAATGCCATGCATTGGGTTTACAGAATGAACCAGTTGCAATGAAATAAGGGTCCACAATGGTCACAATGCTATGTACTGGGCATTACAGGAGTAACCACTTACAATGAAAGCAACATCCACAATGAACAAAATGGGCGTTGTAGTATGAACCAGTCGCAATGAATTAAGCGTACATAATGAACACAATGCTATGTACTGGGCTTTACAGAATGAACTAGTTGCAATGAAATAAGGGTCTATAAGGAACATAATCCTATATACTGGGCTTTACTGAATTGACAACTTGCAACGAAATAAGGATCCACAATGATCACAATGCTACGTACTGGGCTTTACAGAAGCAACCACTTGCAATGAAAGCAACATCCACAATGAACAAAATGGGTGTTGTAGTATGAACCAGTCGCAATGAATTAAGCGTACATAATGAACACAATTCTATGTACTGGCCTTTACAGAATGAACAAATGTTCCACAAAGGTCACAATGCTACGTACTGGGCTTTACAGAATCAACCACTAGCAATGAGAGAAGGGTCCATAATGATCACATGCTACGTAATGGGCTTTACTGAATGAACCAGTTACAATGAAATAAGGTTCCGCAATTAGCACAATGGTAAGTACTGGGCTTTACAGAATGAACCAGGTGCAATGAACGCAGGATCCACAATGAACAAAATGCTATGAAGAGGGCTTTACAGAATGAACTTCTTGCAATGAAAGCAAGATCCACAAATGAACAGGGCTTTACACTGCTTTGAACAGGGCTTTACACAATTAACCAGTTGCAAAGAAATAAGGGTCCACAATGATCACAATGGTATTTAATGGGCTTTACAGAATCAACCACTAGCAATGAAAGGGTACGTAATGATCACATGCTACGTACTGGGCTTTATAGAATGAACCAATTGCAATGAAATAAGGGTCCATAATTAGCACAATGGTAAGTACTGGGCTTTATAGAATGAACCCCTTGCAATGAAAGGAGGATCCACAGGGAACATAATGCCATGCACTGGGTTTACAAAATGCACCAGTTCCAATGAAATAAGGGTCCACAATGATCACAATGCTATGTACTGGGCTTTACGGAATGAACCAGTTGTAAAGAAATAAGGGTCCACAATGATCACAATGGTATTTAATGGGCTTTACAGAATCAACCACTAGCAATGAAACAAGGGTCCATAATTAGCACAATGGTAAGTACTGGGTTTTATCGAATGAACCCCTTGCAATGAAAGGAGGATACACAAGGAACATAATGCCATGCACTGGATTTACAGAATTAACCACTTGCAATGAAAGCAGTATCCACAATGAACAAAATGCTATGTGCTGGATTTTACAGAATGAACCAGTTGCAATGAAATAAGGGTCCATAAGGAACATAATCCTATATACTGGGCTTTACAGAATGAACCAGTAGCAAAGAAATAAGGGTCCACAATGATCACAATGGTATTTAATGGGCTTTACATAATCAACCACTAGCAATGAAAGAAGGGTACATAATGATCACATGCTACGTACTGGGCTTTACAGAATGAACCAATTGCAATGAAATAAGGGTCCATAATTAGCACAATGGTAAGTACTGGGCTTTATAGAATGAACCCCTTGCAATGAAAGGAGGATCCACAAGGAACATAATGCCATGCACTGGATTTACAGAATTAACCACTTGCAATGAAAGGAGGATCCACAATGATCACAATGCTACGTACTGGGCTTTACAGAATGAACTTCTTGCAATGAAAGCGAGATAATTTGTGGATAATGCTTTGAACTGGGCTTTACAGAAGCAACCACTTACAATGAAATAAGAGTCCACAATGATCACAATGCTAGGTACTGGGCTTTACAGAAGCAACCACTTGCAATGAAAGCAACATCCACAATGAACAAAATGGGCTTAGTAGTATGAACCAGTCGCAATGAATTAAGCGTACATAATGACCACAATTCTATGTACTGGCCTTTACAGAATGAACAAATGTTCCACAAAGGTCACAATGCTATGTACTGGGCTTTACAGAATCAACCACTAGCAATGAGAGAAGGGTCCATAATGATCACATGCTACGTACTGGGCTTTATAGAATGAACCAATTGCAATGAAATAAGGGTCCATAATTAGCACAATGGTAAGTACTGGGCTTTATAGAATGAACCCCTTGCAATGAAAGGAGGATCCACAAGGAACATAATGCCATGCACTGGGTTTACAGAATGAACCAGTTGCAATGCAATAAGGGTCCACAATGATCACAATGCTACGTACTGGGCTTTACAGAATCAACCACTAGCAATGAGAGAAGGGTCCCTAATGATCACAATGCTACGTACTGGGCTTTACAGAATGAACCAATTTCAAGGAAAGAAGGGTCCACAAGTAGCACAATGGTAAGTACTGGAGATTACAGAATGAACCCCTTGCAATGAAAGGAGGATCCACAAGGAACATAATACCATGCACTGGGTTTACAGAATGAACCAGTTGCAATGAAATAAGGGTCCACAATGATCACAATGCTACGTACTGGGCTTTACAGAAGCAACCACTTGCAATGAAAGCAACATCCACAATGAACAAAATGGGCGTTGTAGTATGAACCAGTCGCAATGAAAGAAGGGTCCATAATTAGCACAATGGTAAGTACTGGGCTTTATAGAATCAACCCCTTGCAATGAAAGGAGGATCCACAAGGAACGTAATGCCATGCACTGGGTTTACAGAATTAACCACTTGCAATGAAAGCAGTATCCACAATAAACAAAATGCTATGTGCTGGGCTTTACAGAATGAACCAGTTGCAATGAAATAAGGGTCCACAATGATCACAATGCCATGCACTGGGTTTACAGAATTAACCAGTTGCAATGAAAGCAGGATCCACAATGAACATAATGCTATGTGCTGGTCTTTACAGAATGAACCTCTTGCAATGAAAGCAAGATCCACAAATGAACATACTGCATTGATTTGGGCTTTACAGAAGCAACCACTTGCAATGAAAGAAGGGTCCCTAATGATCACAATGCTATGTACTAGGCTTTACAGAATGAACCAAATGCAATGAAACAAGGGTCCACAATTAGCACAATGGTAAGTACTGGGCTTTATAGAATGAACGCCTTGCAATGAAAGGAGGATCCACAAGGAACATAATGCCATGCACTGGATTTACAGAATTAACCACTTGCAATGAAAGCAGGATCCAGAATGATCACAATGCTACGTACTGGGCGTTACAGAATGACCGTCTTGCAATGAAAGCAAGATCCACAAATGAACATAATGCTTTGAACTGGGCTTTACAGAATCAACCACTAGCAATGAAAGAAGGGTCCATAATTAGCACAATGGTAAGTACTGGGCTTTTTAGAATGAACCCCTTGCAATGAAAGGAGGATCCACAAGGAACATAATGCCATGCATTGGGTTTACAGAATGAACCAGTTGCAATGAAATAAGGGTCCACAATGGTCACAATGCTATGTACTGGGCATTACAGGAGTAACCACTTACAATGAAAGCAACATCCACAATGAACAAAATGGGCGTTGTAGTATGAACCAGTCGCAATGAATTAAGCGTACATAATGAACACAATGCTATGTACTGGGCTTTACAGAATGAACTAGTTGCAATGAAATAAGGGTCTATAAGGAACATAATCCTATATACTGGGCTTTACTGAATTGACAACTTGCAACGAAATAAGGATCCACAATGATCACAATGCTACGTACTGGGCTTTACAGAAGCAACCACTTGCAATGAAAGCAACATCCACAATGAACAAAATGGGTGTTGTAGTATGAACCAGTCGCAATGAATTAAGCGTACATAATGAACACAATTCTATGTACTGGCCTTTACAGAATGAACAAATGTTCCACAAAGGTCACAATGCTACGTACTGGGCTTTACAGAATCAACCACTAGCAATGAGAGAAGGGTCCATAATGATCACATGCTACGTACTGGGCTTTACAGAATGAACCATTTACAATGAAATAAGGTTCCACAATTAGCACAATTGTAAGTACTGGGCTTTACAGAATTAACCAGGTGCAATGAAAGCAGGATCCACAATGAACAAAATGCTATGAACAGGGCTTTACAGAATGAACTTCTTGCAATGAAAGCAAGATCCACAAATGAACATAATGCTTTGCATTGGGCTTTACAGAATTAACCACTTATGATCCCTAATGATCACATTGCTACGTACTGGGCTTTACAGAATGAACCAGTTACAATGAAATAAGGTTCCACAATTAGCACAATGGTAAGTACTGGGCTTTACAGAATGAACCAGGTGCAATGAACGCAGGATCCACAATGAACAAAATGCTATGAAGAGGGCTTTACAGAATGAACTTCTTGCAATGAAAGCAAGATCCACAAATGAACATAATGCTTTGAACAGGGCTTTACACAATTAACCAGTTGCAAAGAAATAAGGGTCCACAATGATCACAATGGTATTTAATGGGCTTTACAGAATCAACCACTAGCAATGAAAGGGTACGTAATGATCACATGCTACGTACTGGGCTTTATAGAATGAACCAATTGCAATGAAATAAGGGTCCATAATTAGCACAATGGTAAGTACTGGGCTTTATAGAATGAACCCCTTGCAATGAAAGGAGGATCCACAGGGAACATAATGCCATGCACTGGGTTTACAAAATGCACCAGTTCCAATGAAATAAGGGTCCACAATGATCACAATGCTATGTACTGGGCTTTACAGAATGAACCAGTTGGAATGAAATAAGGGTCCACAATGAGCACAATCCTATGTACTGGGCTTTACTGAATGAACCAGTTGTAAAGAAATAAGGGTCCACAATGATCACAATGGTATTTAATGGGCTTTACAGAATCAACCACTAGCAATGAAACAAGGGTCCATAATTAGCACAATGGTAAGTACTGGGTTTTATCGAATGAACCCCTTGCAATGAAAGGAGGATACACAAGGAACATAATGCCATGCACTGGATTTACAGAATTAACCACTTGCAATGAAAGCAGTATCCACAATGAACAAAATGCTATGTGCTGGATTTTACAGAATGAACCAGTTGCAATGAAATAAGGGTCCATAAGGAACATAATCCTATATACTGGGCTTTACAGAATGAACCAGTAGCAAAGAAATAAGGGTCCACAATGATCACAATGGTATTTAATGGGCTTTACATAATCAACCACTAGCAATGAAAGAAGGGTACATAATGATCACATGCTACGTACTGGGCTTTACAGAATGAACCAATTGCAATGAAATAAGGGTCCATAATTAGCACAATGGTAAGTACTGGGCTTTATAGAATGAACCCCTTGCAATGAAAGGAGGATCCACAAGGAACATAATGCCATGCACTGGATTTACAGAATTAACCACTTGCAATGAAAGGAGGATCCACAATGATCACAATGCTACGTACTGGGCTTTACAGAATGAACTTCTTGCAATGAAAGCGAGATAATTTGTGGATAATGCTTTGAACTGGGCTTTACAGAAGCAACCACTTACAATGAAATAAGAGTCCACAATGATCACAATGCTAGGTACTGGGCTTTACAGAAGCAACCACTTGCAATGAAAGCAACATCCACAATGAACAAAATGGGCTTAGTAGTATGAACCAGTCGCAATGAATTAAGCGTACATAATGACCACAATTCTATGTACTGGCCTTTACAGAATGAACAAATGTTCCACAAAGGTCACAATGCTATGTACTGGGCTTTACAGAATCAACCACTAGCAATGAGAGAAGGGTCCATAATGATCACATGCTACGTACTGGGCTTTATAGAATGAACCAATTGCAATGAAATAAGGGTCCATAATTAGCACAATGGTAAGTACTGGGCTTTATAGAATGAACCCCTTGCAATGAAAGGAGGATCCACAAGGAACATAATGCCATGCACTGGGTTTACAGAATGAACCAGTTGCAATGCAATAAGGGTCCACAATGATCACAATGCTACGTACTGGGCTTTACAGAATCAACCACTAGCAATGAGAGAAGGGTCCCTAATGATCACAATGCTACGTACTGGGCTTTACAGAATGAACCAATTTCAAGGAAAGAAGGGTCCACAAGTAGCACAATGGTAAGTACTGGAGATTACAGAATGAACCCCTTGCAATGAAAGGAGGATCCACAAGGAACATAATACCATGCACTGGGTTTACAGAATGAACCAGTTGCAATGAAATAAGGGTCCACAATGATCACAATGCTACGTACTGGGCTTTACAGAAGCAACCACTTGCAATGAAAGCAACATCCACAATGAACAAAATGGGCGTTGTAGTATGAACCAGTCGCAATGAAAGAAGGGTCCATAATTAGCACAATGGTAAGTACTGGGCTTTATAGAATCAACCCCTTGCAATGAAAGGAGGATCCACAAGGAACGTAATGCCATGCACTGGGTTTACAGAATTAACCACTTGCAATGAAAGCAGTATCCACAATAAACAAAATGCTATGTGCTGGGCTTTACAGAATGAACCAGTTGCAATGAAATAAGGGTCCACAATGATCACAATGCCATGCACTGGGTTTACAGAATTAACCAGTTGCAATGAAAGCAGGATCCACAATGAACAAAATGCTATGTGCTGGTCTTTACAGAATGAACCTCTTGCAATGAAAGCAAGATCCACAAATGAACATACTGCATTGATTTGGGCTTTACAGAAGCAACCACTTGCAATGAAAGAAGGGTCCCTAATGATCGCAATGCTATGTACTAGGCTTTACAGAATGAACCAAATGCAATGAAACAAGGGTCCACAATTAGCACAATGGTAAGTACTGGGCTTTATAGAATGAACGCCTTGCAATGAAAGGAGGATCCACAAGAAACATAATGCTATGAACAGGGCTTTACAGAATTAACTTCTTGCAATGAAAGCAAGATCCACAAATGAACATAATGCTTTGAACAGGGCTTTGAAGATTGAACCAGTTGCAATGAAATAAGGTTCCACAAAGGTCACAATGCTACGTACCGGGCTTTACAGAATCAACCACTAGCAATTAGAGAAGGGTCCATAATGATCACATGCTACGTACTGGGCTTTACAGAATGAACCATTTACAATGAAATAAGGTTCCACAATTAGCACAATTGTAAGTACTGGGCTTTACAGAATTAACCAGGTGCAATGAAAGCAGGATCCACAATGAACAAAATGCTATGAACAGGGCTTTACAGAATGAACTTCTTGCAATGAAAGCAAGATCCACAAATGAACATAATGCTTTGAACAGGGCTTTACACAATTAACCAGTTGCAAAGAAATAAGGGTCCACAATGATCACAATGGTATTTAATGGGCTTTACAGAATCAACCACTAGCAATGAAAGGGTACGTAATGATCACATGCTACGTACTGGGCTTTATAGAATGAACCAATTGCAATGAAATAAGGGTCCATAATTAGCACAATGGTAAGTACTGGGCTTTATAGAATGAACCCCTTGCAATGAAAGGAGGATCCACAGGGAACATAATGCCATGCACTGGGTTTACAAAATGCACCAGTTCCAATGAAATAAGGGTCCACAATGATCACAATGCTATGTACTGGGCTTTACAGAATGAACCAGTTGGAATGAAATAAGGGTCCACAATGAGCACAATCCTATGTACTGGGCTTTACTGAATGAACCAGTTGTAAAGAAATAAGGGTCCACAATGATCACAATGGTATTTAATGGGCTTTACAGAATCAACCACTAGCAATGAAACAAGGGTCCATAATTAGCACAATGGTAAGTACTGGGTTTTATCGAATGAACCCCTTGCAATGAAAGGAGGATACACAAGGAACATAATGCCATGCACTGGATTTACAGAATTAACCACTTGCAATGAAAGCAGTATCCACAATGAACAAAATGCTATGTGCTGGATTTTACAGAATGAACCAGTTGCAATGAAATAAGGGTCCATAAGGAACATAATCCTATATACTGGGCTTTACAGAATGAACCAGTAGCAAAGAAATAAGGGTCCACAATGATCACAATGGTATTTAATGGGCTTTACATAATCAACCTCTAGCAATGAAAGAAGGGTACATAATGATCACATGCTACGTACTGGGCTTTACAGAATGAACCAATTGCAATGAAATAAGGGTCCATAATTAGCACAATGGTAAGTACTGGGCTTTATAGAATGAACCCCTTGCAATGAAAGGAGGATCCACAAGGAACATAATGCCATGCACTGGATTTACAGAATTAACCACTTGCAATGAAAGGAGGATCCACAAGGAACATAATGCCATGCACTGGATTTACAGAATTAACCACTTGCAATGAAAGGAGGATCCACAATGATCACAATGCTACGTACTGGGCTTTACAGAATGAACTTCTTGCAATGAAAGCGAGATAATTTGTGGATAATGCTTTGAACTGGGCTTTACAGAAGCAACCACTTACAATGAAATAAGAGTCCACAATGATCACAATGCTAGGTACTGGGCTTTACAGAAGCAACCACTTGCAATGAAAGCAACATCCACAATGAACAAAATGGGCTTAGTAGTATGAACCAGTCGCAATGAATTAAGCGTACATAATGACCACAATTCTATGTACTGGCCTTTACAGAATGAACAAATGTTCCACAAAGGTCACAATGCTATGTACTGGGCTTTACAGAATCAACCACTAGCAATGAGAGAAGGGTCCATAATGATCACATGCTACGTACTGGGCTTTATAGAATGAACCAATTGCAATGAAATAAGGGTCCATAATTAGCACAATGGTAAGTACTGGGCTTTATAGAATGAACCCCTTGCAATGAAAGGAGGATCCACAAGGAACATAATGCCATGCACTGGGTTTACAGAATGAACCAGTTGCAATGCAATAAGGGTCCACAATGATCACAATGCTACGTACTGGGCTTTACAGAATCAACCACTAGCAATGAGAGAAGGGTCCCTAATGATCACAATGCTACGTACTGGGCTTTACAGAATGAACCAATTTCAAGGAAAGAAGGGTCCACAAGTAGCACAATGGTAAGTACTGGAGATTACAGAATGAACCCCTTGCAATGAAAGGAGGATCCACAAGGAACATAATACCATGGACTGGGTTTACAGAATGAACCAGTTGCAATGAAATAAGGGTCCACAATGATCACAATGCTACGTACTGGGCTTTACAGAAGCAACCACTTGCAATGAAAGCAACATCCACAATGAACAAAATGGGCGTTGTAGTATGAACCAGTCGCAATGAAAGAAGGGTCCATAATTAGCACAATGGTAAGTACTGGGCTTTATAGAATCAACCCCTTGCAATGAAAGGAGGATCCACAAGGAACGTAATGCCATGCACTGGGTTTACAGAATTAACCACTTGCAATGAAAGCAGTATCCACAATAAACAAAATGCTATGTGCTGGGCTTTACAGAATGAACCAGTTGCAATGAAATAAGGGTCCACAATGATCACAATGCCATGCACTGGGTTTACAGAATTAACCAGTTGCAATGAAAGCAGGATCCACAATGAACAAAATGCTATGTACTGGTCTTTACAGAATGAACCTCTTGCAATGAAAGCAAGATCCACAAATGAACATACTGCATTGATTTGGGCTTTACAGAAGCAACCACTTGCAATGAAAGAAGGGTCCCTAATGATCACAATGCTATGTACTAGGCTTTACAGAATGAACCAAATGCAATGAAACAAGGGTCCACAATTAGCACAATGGTAAGTACTGGGCTTTATAGAATGAACGCCTTGCAATGAAAGGAGGATCCACAAGAAACATAATGCTATGAACAGGGCTTTACAGAATTAACTTCTTGCAATGAAAGCAAGATCCACAAATGAACATAATGCTTTGAACAGGGCTTTGAAGATTGAACCAGTTGCAATGAAATAAGGTTCCACAAAGGTCACAATGCTACGTACTGGGCTTTACAGAATCAACCACTAGCAATTAGAGAAGGGTCCATAATGATCACATGCTACGTACTGGGCTTTACAGAATGAACCAGTTACAATGAAACAAGGGTCCACAATTAGCACAATGGTAAGTACTGGGCTTTATAGAATGAACCCCTTGCAATGAAAGGAGGATCCACAAGGAACATAATGCCATGCACTGGATTTACAGAATTAACCACTTGCAATGAAAGCAGGATCCAGAATGATCACAATGCTACGTACTGGGCGTTACAGAATGACCGTCTTGCAATGAAAGCAAGATCCACAAATGAACATAATGCTTTGAACTGGGCTTTACAGAATCAACCACTAGCAATGAAAGAAGGGTCCATAATTAGCACAATGGTAAGTACTGGGCTTTATAGAATGAACCGCTTGCAATGAAAGGAGGATCCACAAGGAACATAATGCCATGCATTGGGTTTACAGAATGAACCAGTTGCAATGAAATAAGGGTCCACAATGGTCACAATGCTATGTACTGGGCATTACAGGAGTAACCACTTACAATGAAAGCAACATCCACAATGAACAAAATGGGCGTTGTAGTATGAACCAGTCGCAATGAATTAAGCGTACATAATGAACACAATGCTATGTACTGGGCTTTACAGAATGAACTAGTTGCAATGAAATAAGGGTCTATAAGGAACATAATCCTATATACTGGGCTTTACTGAATTGACCACTTGCAACGAAATAAGGATCCACAATGATCACAATGCTACGTACTGGGCTTTACAGAAGCAACCACTTGCAATGAAAGCAACATCCACAATGAACAAAATGGGCATAGTAGTATGAACCAGTCGCAATGAATTAAGCGTACATAATGAACACAATTCTATGTACTGGCCTTTACAGAATGAACAAATGTTCCACAAAGGTCACAATGCTACGTACTGGGCTTTACAGAATCAACCACTAGCAATGAGAGAAGGGTCCATAATGATCACATGCTACGTACTGGGCTTTACAGAATGAACCAGTTACAATGAAATAAGGTTCCACAATTAGCACAATGGTAAGTACTGGGCTTTACAGAATGAACCAGGTGCAATGAACGCAGGATCCACAATGAACAAAATGCTATGAAGAGGGCTTTACAGAATGAACTTCTTGCAATGAAAGCAAGATCCACAAATGAACATAATGCTTTGAACAGGGATTTACACAATTAACCAGTTGCAAAGAAATAAGGGTCCACAATGATCACAATGGTATTTAATGGGCTTTACAGAATCAACCACTAGCAATGAAAGGGTACGTAATGATCACATGCTACGTACTGGGCTTTATAGAATGAACCAATTGCAATGAAATAAGGGTCCATAATTAGCACAATGGTAAGTACTGGGCTTTATAGAATGAACCCCTTGCAATGAAAGGAGGATCCACAAGGAACATAATGCCATGCACTGGATTTACAGAATTATAATGACCACAATTCTATGTACTGGCCTTTACAGAATGAACAAATGTTCCACAAAGGTCACAATGCTACGTACTGGTCTTTACAGAATCAACCACTAGCAATGAGAGAAGGGTCCATAATGATCACATGCTACGTACTGGGCTTTACAGAATGAACCATTTACAATGAAATAAGGTTCCACAATTAGCACAATTGTAAGTACTGGGCTTTACAGAATTAACCAGGTGCAATGAAAGCAGGATCCACAATGAACAAAATGCTATGAACAGGGCTTTACAGAATGAACTTCTTGCAATGAAAGCAAGATCCACAAATGAACATAATGCTTTGAATTGGGCTTTACAGAATTAACCACTTGCAATTAAAGAAGCGTCCCTAATGATCACATTGCTATGTACTGGGCTTTACGGAATGAACCAGTTGCAAAGAAATAAGGGTCCACAATGATCGCAATGGTATTTAATGGGCTTTGAAGATTGAACCATTTGCAAAGAAATAAGGTTACACAAAGGTCACAATGCTACGTACTGGGCTTTAAAGAATGAACTTCTTGCAATGAAAGCAAGATCCAAAAATGAACATAATGCTTTGAACTGGGCTTTACAGAAGCAACCACTTGCAATGAAAGCAACATCCACAATGAACAAAATGGGCATAGTAGTATGAACCAGTCGCAATGAATTAAGCGTACATAATGAGCACAATTCTATGTACTGGCCTTTACAGAATAAACTCGTTGCAACGAAATAAGGGTCCATAAGGAACATAATCCTATATACTGGGCTTTACCGAATTGACCACTTGCAATGAAATAAGGGTCCACAATGATCACAATGTTATGTACTGGGCTTTACAGAATTAACCAATTGCAATGAAATAAGGGTCCACAATGATCACAATGGTATTTAATGGGCTTTGAAGATTGAACCAGTTGCAGTGAAATAAAGTTCCACAAAGGTCACAATGCTATGTACTTGGCTTTACAGAATTAACCACTAGCAATTAGAGAAGGGTCCATAATGATCACATGCTACGTACTGGGCTTTACAGAATGAACCAGTTACAATGAAACAAGGGTCCACAATTAGCACAATGGTAAGTACTGGGCTTTATAGAATGAACCCCTTGCAATGAAAGGAGGATCCACAGGGAACATAAAGCCATGCACTGGGTTTACAGAATGCACCAGTTCCAATGAAATAAGGGTCCACAATGATCACAATGCTATGTACTGGGCTTTACAGAATGAACCAGTTGGAATGAAATAAGGGTCCACAATGAGCACAATCCTATGTACTGGGCTTTACAGAATGAACCAGTTGTAAAGAAATAAGGGTCCACAATGATCACAATGGTATTTAATGGGCTTTACAGAATCAACCACTAGCAATGAAACAAGGGTCCATAATTAGCACAATGGTAAGTACTGGGTTTTATCGAATGAACCTCTTGCAATGAAAGGAGGATCCACAAGGAACATAATGCCATGCACTGGATTTACAGAATTAACCACTTGCAATGAAAGCAGTATCCACAATGAACAAAATGCTATGTGCTGGGTTTTACAGAATGAACCAGTTGCAATGAAATAAGGGTCCACAATGATCACAATGGTATTTAATGGGCTTTACATAATCAACTACTAGCAATGAAAGAAGGGTACATAATGATCACATGCTACGTACTGGGCTTTACAGAATGAACCAATTGCAATGAAATAAGGGTCCATAATTAGCACAATGGTAAGTACTGGGCTTTATAGAATGAACCCCTTGCAATGAAAGGAGGATCCACAAGGAACATAATGCCATGCACTGGATTTACAGAATTAACCACTTGCAATGAAAGGTGGATCCACAATGATCACAATGCTACGTACTGGGCTTTACAGAATGAACTTCTTGCAATGAAAGCGAGATAATTTGTGGATAATGCTTTGAACTGGGCTTTACAGAAGTAACCACTTACAATGAAATAAGAGTCCACAATGATCACAATGCTAGGTACTGGGCTTTACAGAAGCAACCACTTGCAATGAAAGCAACATCCACAATGAACAAAATGGGCGTTGTAGTATGAACCAGTCGCAATGAATTAAGCGTACATAATGACCACAATTCTATGTACTGGCCTTTACAGAATGAACAAATGTTCCACGAAGGTCACAATGCTATGTACTGGGCTTTACAGAATCAACCACTAGCAATGAGAGAAGGGTCCATAATGATCACATGCTACGTACTGGGCTTTATAGAATGAACCAATTGCAATGAAATAAGGGTCCATAATTAGCACAATGGTAAGTACTGGGCTTTATAGAATGAACCCCTTGCAATGAAAGGAGGATCCACAGGGAACATAATGCCATGCACTGGGTTTACAGAATGAACCAGTTGCAATGCAATAAGGGTCCACAATGATCACAATGCTGTGTACTGGGCTTTACGGAAGTAACCACCTGCAATGAAAGCAACATCCACAATGAACAAAATGGGCGTTGTAGTATGAACATAATGCCATGCACTGGATTTGCAGAATTAACCACTTGCAATGCAATAAGGGTCCACAATGATCACAATGCTACGTACTGGGCTTTACAGAATGAACTTCTTGCAATGAAAGCGAGATCATTTGTGGATAAAGCTTTGAACTGGGCTTCACAGAAGCAACCACTTGCAATGAAATAAGAGTCCACAATGATCACAATGCTATGTACTGGGCTTTACAGAAGCAACCACTTGCAATGAAAGCAACATCCACAATGAACAAAATGGGCATAGTAGTATGAACCAGTCACAATGAATTAAGCGTACATAATGACCACAATTCTACGTACTGGCCTTTACAGAATGAACAAATGTTCCACAATGTTCCACAATGAAAGGAGGATCCACAAGGAACATAATGCCATGCACTGGATTTGCAGAATTAACCACTTGCAATGAAAGGAGGATCCACAATGATCACAATGCTACGTACTGGGCTTTACAGAATGAACTTCTTGCAATGAAAGCGAGATCATTTGTGGATAATGCTTTGAACTGGGCTTTACAGAATCAACCACTAGCAATGAAAGAAGGGTCCATAATTAGCACTATGGTAAGTACTGGGCTTTATAGAATGAACCCCTTGCAATGAAAGGAGGATCCACAAGGAACATAATGCCATGCATTGGGTTTACAGAATGAACCAGTTGCAATGAAATAAGGGTCCACAATGGTCACAATGCTATGTACTGGGCATTACAGGAGTAACCACTTTCAATGAAAGCAACATCCACAATGAACAAAATGGATGTTGTAGTATGAACCAGTCGCAATGAATTAAGCGTACATAATGAACACAATGCTATGTACTGGGCTTTACAGAATGAACTAGTTGCAATGAAATAAGGGTCCATAAGGAACATAATCCTATATACTGGGCTATACTGAATTGACCACTTGCAACGAAATAAGGATCCACAATGATCACAATGCTACGTACTGGGCTTTACAGAAGCAACCACTTGCAATGAAAGCAACATCCACAATGAACAAAATGGGCATAGTAGTATGAACCAGTCGCAATGAATTAAGCGTACATAATGAACACAATTCTATGTACTGGCCTTTACAGAATGAACAAATGTTCCACAAAGGTCACAATGCTACGTACTGGGCTTTACAGAATCAACCACTAGCAATGAGAGAAGGGTCCATAATGATCACATGCTACGTACTGGGCTTTACAGAATGAACCATTTACAATGAAATAAGGTTCCACAATTAGCACAATTGTAAGTACTGGGCTTTACAGAATTAACCAGGTGCAATGAAAGCAGGATCCACAATGAACAAAATGCTATGAACAGGGCTTTACAGAATGAACTTCTTGCAATGAAAGCAAGATCCACAAATGAACATAATGCTTTGCATTGGGCTTTACAGAATTAACCACTTATGATCCCTAATGATCACATTGCTATGTACTGGGCTTTACGGAATGAACCAGTTGCAAAGAAATAAGGGTCCACAATGATCGCAATGGTATTTAATGGGCTTTGAAAATTGAACTATTGGCAAAGAAATAAGGTTACACAAAGGTCACAATGCTACGTACTGGGCTTTACAGAATGAACTTCTTGCAATGAAAGCAAGATCCACAAATGAACATAATGCTTTGAACTGGGCTTTTCAGAAGCAACCACTTGCAATGAAATAAGAGTCCACAATGATCACAATGCTATGTACTGGGCTTTACAGAAGCAACCACTTGCAATGAAAGCAACATCCACAATGAACAAAATGGGCATAGTAGTATGAACCAGTCGCAATGAATTAAGCGTACATAATGAGCACAATTCTATGTACTGGCCTTTACAGAATAAACTAGTTGCAATGAAATAAGGGTCCATAAGGAACATAATCCTATATACTGGGCTTTACCGAATTGACCACTTGCAATGAAATAAGGGTCCACAATGATCACAATGTTATGTACTGGGCTTTACAGAATTAACCAATTGCAATGAAATAAGGGTCCACAATGATCACAATGGTATTTAATGGGCTTTGAAGATTGAACCAGTTGCAATGAAATAAGGTTCCACAAAGGTCACAATGCTATGTACTTGGCTTTACAGAATCAACCACTTGCAATGAAAGAAGGGTCCCTAATGATCACAATGCTACGTACTGGGCTTTACAGAATGAACCAATTGCAATGAAAAAAGGGTCCACAAGTAGCACAATGGTAAGTACTGGGCTTTATAGAATGAACCCCTTGCAATGAAAGGAGGATCCACAAGCAACATAATGCCATGCACTGGATTTACAGAATTAACCACTTGCAATGAAAGCAGGATCCAGAATGATCACAATGCTACGTACTGGGCGTTACAGAATGACCGTCTTGCAATGAAAGCAAGATCCTCAAATGAACATAATGCTTTGAACTGGGCTTTACAGAATCAACCACTAGCAATGAAACAAGGGTCCATAATTAGCACAATGGTAAGTACTGGGCTTTATAGAATGAACCCCTTGCAATGAAAGGAGGATCCACAAGGAACATAATGCCATACATTGGGTTTACAGAATGAACCAGTTGCAATGAAATAAGGGTCCACAATGGTCACAATGCTATGTACTGGGCATTACAGGAGTAACCACTTTCAATGAAAGCACCATCCACAATGAACAAAATGGGTGTTGTAGTATGAACCAGTCGCAATGAATTAAGCGTACATAATGAACACAATGCTATGTACTGGGCTTTACAGAATGAACTAGTTGCAATGAAATAAGGGTCCATAAGGAACATAATCCTATATACTGGGCTATACTGAATTGACCACTTGCAACGAAATAAGGATCCACAATGATCACAATGCTACGTACTGGGCTTTACAGAAGCAACCACTTGCAATGAAAGCAACATCCACAATGAACAAAATGGGTGTTGTAGTATGAACCAGTCGCAATGAATTAAGCGTACATAATGAACACAATTCTATGTACTGGCCTTTACAGAATGAACAAATGTTCCACAAAGGTCACAATGCTACGTACTGGGCTTTACAGAATCAACCACTAGCAATGAGAGAAGGGTCCATAATGATCACATGCTACGTACTGGGCTTTACAGAATGAACCATTTACAATGAAATAAGGTTCCACAATTAGCACAATGGTAAGTACTGGGCTTTACAGAATGAACTTCTTGCAATGAAAGCAAGATCCACAAATGAACATAATGCTTTGAACAGGGCTTTGAAGATTGAACCAGTTGCAATGAAATAAGGTTCCACAAAGGTCACAATGCTACGTACTGGGCTTTACAGAATCAACCACTAGCAATTAGAGAAGGGTCCATAATGATCACATGCTACGTACTGGGCTTTACAGAATGAACCAGTTACAATGAAACAAGGGTCCACAATTAGCACAATGGTAAGTACTGGGCTTTATAGAATGAACCCCTTGCAATGAAAGGAGGATCCACAAGGAACATAATGCCATGCATTGGGTTTACAGAATGAACCAGTTGCAATGAAATAAGGGTCCACAATGGTCACAATGCTATGTACTGGGCATTACAGGAGTAACCACTTTCAATGAAAGCAACATCCACAATGAACAAAATGGGCGTTGTAGTATGAACCAGTCGCAATGAATTAAGCGTACATAATGAACACAATTCTATGTACTGGCCTTTACAGAATGAACAAATGTTCCACAAAGGTCACAATGCTATGTACTGGGCTTTACAGAATCAACCACTAGCAATGAGAGAAGGGTCCATAATGATCACATGCTACGTACTGGGCTTTACAGAATGAACCAGTTACAATGAAATAAGGTTCCACAATTAGCACAATGGTAAGTACTGGGCTTTACAGAATGAACCAGGTGCAATGAACGCAGGATCCACAATGAACAAAATGCTATGAACAGGGCTTTACAGAATGAACTTCTTGCAATGAAAGCAAGATCCACAAATGAACATAATGCTTTGAACAGGGCTTTACACAATTAACCAGTTGCAAAGAAATAAGGGTCCACAATGATCACAATGGTATTTAATGGGCTTTACAGAATCAACCACTAGCAATGAAACAAGGGTCCATAATTAGCACAATGGTAAGTACTGGGTTTTATCGAATGAACCCCTTGCAATGAAAGGAGGATCCACAAGGAACATAATGCCATGCACTGGATTTACAGAATTAACCACTTGCAATGAAAGCAGTATGCACAATGAACAAAATGCTATGTGCTGGCTTTTACAGAATGAACCAGTTGCAATGAAATAAGGGTCCACAATTAGCACAATGGTAAGTACTGGGATTTATAGAAGAAACCCCTTGCAATGAAAGGAGGATCCACAATGAACAAAATGCTATGAACAGGGCTTTACAGAATGAACTTCTTGCAATGAAAGCAAGATCCACAAATGAACATAATGCTTTGAACAGGGCTTTGAAGATTGAACCAGTTGCAATGAAATAAGGTTCCACAAAGGTCACAATGCTACGTACTGGGCTTTACAGAATCAACCACTAGCAATGAGAGAAGGGTCCATAATGATCACAGGCTACGTACTGGGCTTTACAGAATGAACCAGTTACAATGAAATAAGGTTCCACAATTAGCACAATGGTAAGTACTGGGCTTTACAGAATGAACCAGGTGCAATGAACGCAGGATCCACAATGAACAAAATGCTATGAACAGGGCTTTACAGAATGAACTTCTTGCAATGAAAGCAAGATCCACAAATGAACATAATGCTTTGAACAGGGCTTTGAAGATTGAACCAGTTGCAATGAAATAAGGTTCCACAAAGGTCACAATGCTACGTACTGGGCATAGTAGTATGAACCAGTCACAATGAATTAAGCGTACATAATTACCACAATTCTATGTACTGGCCTTTACAGAATGAACAAATGTTCCACAAAGGTCACAATGCTACGTACTGGGCATAGTAGTATGAACCAGTCACAATGAATTAAGCGTACATAATGAACACAATTCTATGTACTGGCCTTTACAGAATGAACAAATGTTCCACAAAGGTCACAATGCTACGTACTGGGCTTTACAGAATCAACCACTAGCAATGAGAGAAGGGTCCATAATGATCACATGCTACGTACTGGGCTTTACAGAATGAACCATTTACAATGAAATAAGGTTCCACAATTAGCACAATTGTAAGTACTGGGCTTTACAGAATTAACCAGGTGCAATGAAAGCAGGATCCACAATGAACAAAATGCTATGAACAGGGCTTTACAGAATGAACTTCTTGCAATGAAAGCAAGATCCACAAATGAACATAATGCTTTGAACTGGGCTTTACAGAATGAAACCCTTGCAATGAAAGGAGGATCCACAATGATCACAATGCTACGTACTGGGCTTTACAGAATGAACTTCTTGCAATGAAAGAGAGATAATTTGTGGATAATGCTTTGAACTGGGCTTTAGAGAAGTAACCACTTACAATGAAATAAGAGTCCACAATGATCACAATGCTAGGTACTGGGCTTTACAGAAGCAACCACTTGCAATGAAAGCAACATCCACAATGAACAAAATGGGCGTTGTAGTATGAACCAGTCGCAATGAATTAAGCGTACATAATGACCACAATTCTATGTACTGGCCTTTACAGAATGAACAAATGTTCCACAAAGGTCACAATGCTACGTACTGGGCTTTACAGAATCAACCACTAGCAATGAGAGAAGGGTCCATAATGATCACATGCTACGTACTGGGCTTTATAGAATGAACCAATTGCAATGAAATAAGGGTCCATAATTAGCACAATGGTAAGTACTGGGCTTTATAGAATGAACCCCTTGCAATGAAAGGAGGATCCACAGGGAACATAATGCCATGCACTGGGTTTACAGAATGAACCAGTTGCAATGCAATAAGGGTCCACAATGATCACAATGCTGTGTACTGGGCTTTACGGAAGTAACCACCTGCAATGAAAGCAACATCCACAATGAACAAAATGGGCGTTGTAGTATGAACCAGTCGCAATGAATTGTGTACATAATGAACCCAATGTTATGTACTGGGCTTTACAGAATTAACCAATTGCAATGAAATAAGGGTCCACAATGATCACAATGGTATTTAATGGGCTTTGAAGATTTAACCAGTTGCAATGAAATAAGGTTCCACAAAGGTCACAATGCTACGTACTGGGCTTTACAGAAGCAACCACTAGCACTGAAAGAAGGGTCCACAATGATCACATGCTACGTACTGGGCTTTACAGAATGAACTTCTTGCAATGAAAGCAAGATCCACAAATGAACATAATGCTTTGAACTGGGCTTTTCAGAAGCAACCACTTGCAATGAAATAAGAGTCCACAATGATCACAATGCTATGTACTGGGCTTTACAGAAGCAACCACTTGCAATGAAAGCAACATCCACAATGAACAAAATGGGCATAGTAGTATGAACCAGTCGAAATGAATTAAGCGTACATAATGAGCACAATTCTATGTACTGGCCTTTACAGAATAAACTAGTTGCAATGAAATAAGGGTCCATAGGGAACATAATCCTATATACTGGGCTTTACCGAATTGACCACTTGCAATGATATAAGGGTCCACAATGATCACAATGTTATGTACTGGGCTTTACAGAATTAACCAATTGCAATGAAATAAGGGTCCACAATGATCACAATGGTATTTAATGGGCTTTGAAGATTGAACCAGTTGCAATGAAATAAGGTTCCACAAAGGTCACAATGCTATGTACTTGGCTTTACAGAATCAACCACTTGCAATGAAAGAAGGGTCCCTAATGATCACAATGCTACGTACTGGGCTTTACAGAATGAACCAATTGCAATGAAAAAAGGGTCCACAAGTAGCACAATGGTAAGTACTGGAGATTACAGAATGAACCCCTTGCAATGAAAGGAGGATCCTCAAGGAACATAATACCATGCACTGGGTTTACAGAATGAACCAGTTGCAATGAAATAAGGGTCCACAATGATCACAATGCTACGTACTGGGCTTTACAGAAGCAACCACTTGCAATGAAAGCAACATCCACAATGAACAAAATGGGCGTTGTAGTATGAACCAGTCGCAATGAAAGAAGGGTCCATAATTAGCACAACGGTAAGTACTGGCCTTTACAGAATAAACTAGTTGCAATGAAATAAGGGTCCATAAGGAACATAATCCTATATACTGGGCTTTACCGAATTGACCACTTGCAATGAAATAAGGGTCCACAATGATCACAATGTTATGTACTGGGCTTTACAGAATTAACCAATTGCAATGAAATAAGGGTCCACAATGATCACAATGGTATTTAATGGGCTTTGAAGATTGAACCAGTTGCAATGAAATAAGGTTCCACAAAGGTCACAATGCTATGTACTTGGCTTTACAGAATCAACCATTTGCAATGAAAGAAGGGTCCCTAATGATCACAATGCTACGTACTGGGCTTTACAGAATGAACCAACTGCAATGAAAAAAGGGTCCACAATGATCACAATGCCATGCACTGGGTTTACAGAATTAACCAGTTGCAATGAAAGCAGGATCCACAATGAACAAAATGCTATGTGCTGGTCTTTACAGAATGAACCTCTTGCAATGAAAGCAAGATCCACAAATGAACATAATGCATTGATTTGGGCTTTACAGAAGCAACCACTTGCAATGAAAGAAGGGTCCCTAATGATCACAATGCTATGTACTAGGCTTTACAGAATGAACCAAATGCAATGAAACAAGGGTCCACAATTAGCACAATGGTAAGTACTGGGCTTTATAGAATGAACGCCTTGCAATGAAAGGAGGATCCACAAGAAACATAATGCTATGAACAGGGCTTTACAGAATTAACTTCTTGCAATGAAAGCAAGATCCACAAATGAACATAATGCTTTGAACAGGGCTTTGAAGATTGAACCAGTTGCAATGAAATAAGGTTCCACAAAGGTCACAATGCTACGTACTGGGCTTTACAGAATCAACCACTAGCAATTAGAGAAGGGTCCATAATGATCACATGCTACGTACTGGGCTTTACAGAATGAACCAGTTACAATGAAACAAGGGTCCACAATTAGCACAATGGTAAGTACTGGGCTTTATAGAATGAACCCCTTGCAATGAAAGGAGGATCCACAAGGAACATAATGCCATGCATTGGGTTTACAGAATGAACCAGTTGCAATGAAATAAGGGTCCACAATGGTCACAATGCTATGTACTGGGCATTACAGGAGTAACCACTTACAATGAAAGCAACATCCACAATGAACAAAATGGGCGTTGTAGTATGAACCAGTCGCAATGAATTAAGCGTACATAATGAACACAATGCTATGTACTGGGCTTTACAGAATGAACTAGTTGCAATGAAATAAGGGTCTATAAGGAACATAATCCTATATACTGGGCTTTACTGAATTGACCACTTGCAACGAAATAAGGATCCACAATGATCACAATGCTACGTACTGGGCTTTACAGAAGCAACCACTTGCAATGAAAGCAACATCTACAATGAACAAAATGGGCATAGTAGTATGAACCAGTCGCAATGAATTAAGCGTACATAATGAACACAATTCTATGTACTGGCCTTTACAGAATGAACAAATGTTCCACAAAGGTCACAATGCTATGTACTGGGCTTTACAGAATCAACCACTAGCAATGAGAGAAGGGTCCATAATGATCACATGCTACGTACTGGGCTTTACAGAATGAACCAGTTACAATGAAATAAGGTTCCACAATTAGCACAATGGTAAGTACTGGGCTTTACAGAATGAACCAGGTGCAATGAACGCAGGATCCACAATGAACAAAATGCTATGAAGAGGGCTTTACAGAATGAACTTCTTGCAATGAAAGCAAGATCCACAAATGAACATAATGCTTTGAACAGGGCTTTACACAATTAACCAGTTGCAAAGAAATAAGGGTCCACAATGATCACAATGGTATTTAATGGGCTTTACAGAATCAACCACTAGCAATGAAAGGGTACGTAATGATCACATGCTACGTACTGGGCTTTATAGAATGAACCAATTGCAATGAAATAAGGGTCCATAATTAGCACAATGGTAAGTACTGGGCTTTATAGAATGAACCCCTTGCAATGAAAGGAGGATCCACAGGGAACATAATGCTATGAACAGGGCTTTACAGAATGAACTTCTTGCAATGAAAGCAAGATCCACAAATGAACATAATGCTTTGAACAGGGTTTTGAAGATTGAACCAGTTGCAATGAAATAAGGTTCCACAAAGGTCACAATGCTACGTACTGGGCTTTACAGAATCAACCACTAGCAATTAGAGAAGGGTCCATAATGATCACATGCTACGTACTGGGCTTTACAGAATGAACCAGTTACAATGAAACAAGGGTCCACAATTAGCACAATGGTAAGTACTGGGCTTTATAGAATGAACCCCTTGCAATGAAAGGAGGATCCACAAGGAACATAATGCCATGCATTGGGTTTACAGAATGAACCAGTTGCAATGAAATAAGGGTCCACAATGGTCACAATGCTATGTACTGGGCATTACAGGAGTAACCACTTTCAATGAAAGCAACATCCACAATGAACAAAATGGGTGTTGTAGTATGAACCAGTCGCAATGAATTAAGCGTACATAATGTACACAATGCTATGTACTGGGCTTTACAGAATGAACTAGTTGCAATGAAATAAGGGTCCATAAGGAACATAATCCTATATACTGGGCTTTACTGAATTGACCACTTGCAACGAAATAAGGATCCACAATGATCACAATGCTACGTACTGGGCTTTATAGAAGCAACCACTTGCAATGAAAGCAACATCTACAATGAACAAAATGGGCATAGTAGTATGAACCAGTCGCAATGAATTAAGCGTACATAATGAACACAATTCTATGTACTGGCCTTTACAGAATGAACAAATGTTCCACAAAGGTCACAATGCTACGTACTGGGCTTTACAGAATCAACCACTAGCAATGAGAGAAGGGTCCATAATGATCACATGCTACGTACTGGGCTTTACAGAATGAACCAGTTACAATGAAATAAGGTTCCACAATTAGCACAATGGTAAGTACTGGGCTTTACAGAATGAACCTGGTGCAATGAACGCAGGATCCACAATGAACAAAATGCTATGAACAGGGCTTTACAGAATGAACTTCTTGCAATGAAAGCAAGATCCACAAATGAACATAATGCTTTGAACAGGGCTTTACACAATTAACCAGTTGCAAAGAAATAAGGGTCCACAATGATCACAATGGTATTTAATGGGCTTTACAGAATCAACCACTAGCAATGAAACAAGGGTCCATAATTAGCACAATGGTAAGTACTGGGTTTTATCGAATGAACCCCTTGCAATGAAAGGAGGATCCACAAGGAACATAATGCCATGCACTGGATTTACAGAATTAACCACTTGCAATGAAAGCAGTATCCACAATGAACAAAATGCTATGTGCTGGGTTTTACAGAATGAACCAGTTGCAATGAAATAAGGGTCCATAACGAACATAATCCTATATACTGGGCTTTACAGAATGAACCAGTAGCAAAGAAATAAGGGTCCACAATGATCACAATGGTATTTAATGGGCTTTACATAATCAACTACTAGCAATGAAAGAAGGGTACATAATGATCACATGCTACGTACTGGGCTTTACAGAATGAACCAATTGCAATGAAATAAGGGTCCATAATTAGCACAATGGTAAGTACTGGGTTTTATCGAATGAACCCCTTGCAATGAAAGGAGGATCCACAAGGAACATAATGCCATGCACTGGATTTACAGAATTAACCACTTGCAATGAAAGGAGGATCCACAATGATCACAATGCTACGTACTGGGCTTTACAGAATGAACCAGTTACAATGAAACAAGGGTCCACAATTAGCACAATGGTAAGTACTGGGCTTTATAGAATAAACCCCTTGCAATGAAAGGATCCACAATGAACAAAATGCTATGAACAGGGCTTTACAGAATCAACTTCTTGCAATGAAAGCAAGATCCACAAATGAACATAATGCCATGAACTGGGTTTACAGAATGAACCACTTGCAATGAAATAAGGTTCCACAAAGGTCACAATGCTACGTACTGGGCTTTACAGAATCAACCACTAGCAATTAGAGAAGGGTCCATAATGATCACATGCTACGTACTGGGCTTTACAGAATGAACCAGTTACAATGAAACAAGGGTCCACAATTAGCACAATGGTAAGTACTGGGCTTTATAGAATGAACCCCTTGCAATGAAAGGAGGATCCACAAGGAACATAATGCCATGCACTGGATTTACAGAATTAACCACTTGCAATGAAAGCAGGATCCAGAATGATCACAATGCTACGTACTGGGCGTTACAGAATGACCGTCTTGCAATGAAAGCAAGATCCACAAATGAACATAATGCTTTGAACTGGGCTTTACAGAATCAACCACTAGCAATGAAACAAGGGTCCATAATTAGCACAATGGTAAGTACTGGGCTTTATAGAATGAACCCCTTGCAATGAAAGGAGGATCCACAAAGAACATAATGCCATGCATTGGGTTTACAGAATGAACCAGTTGCAATGAAATAAGGGTCCACAATGGTCACAATGCTATGTACTGGGCATTACAGGAGTAACCACTTTCAATGAAAGCAACATCCACAATGAACAAAATGGGTGTTGTAGTATGAACCAGTCGCAATGAATTAAGCGTACATCATGAACACAATGCTATGTACTGGGCTTTACAGAATGAACTAGTTGCAATGAAATAACGGTCCATAAGGAACATAATCCTATATACTGGGCTATACTGAATTGACCACTTGCAACGAAATAAGGATCCACAATGATCACAATGCTACGTACTGGGCTTTACAGAAGCAACCACTTGCAATGAAAGCAACATCCACAATGAACAAAATGGGTGTTGTAGTATGAACCAGTCGCAATGAATGAAGCGTACATAATGAACACAATGCTATGTACTGGGCTTTACAGAATGAACTAGTTGCAATGAAATAACGGTCCATAAGGAACATAATCCTATATACTGGGCTATACTGAATTGACCACTTGCAACGAAATAAGGATCCACAATGATCACAATGCTACGTACTGGGCTTTATAGAAGCAACCACTTGCAATGAAAGCAACATCTACAATGAACAAAATGGGCATAGTAGTATGAACCAGTCGCAATGAATTAAGCGTACATAATGAACACAATTCTATGTACTGGCCTTTACAGAATGAACAAATGTTCCACAAAGGTCACAATGCTACGTACTGGGCTTTACAGAATCAACCACTAGCAATGAGAGAAGGGTCCATAATGATCACATGCTACGTACTGGGCTTTACAGAATGAACCAGTTACAATGAAATAAGGTTCCACAATTAGCACAATGGTAAGTACTGGGCTTTACAGAATGAACCAGGTGCAATGAACGCAGGATCCACAATGAACAAAATGCTATGAACAGGGCTTTACAGAATGAACTTCTTGCAATGAAAGCAAGATCCACAAATGAACATAATGCTTTGAACAGGGCTTTACACAATTAACCAGTTGCAAAGAAATAAGGGTCCACAATGATCACAATGGTATTTAATGGGCTTTACAGAATCAACCACTAGCAATGAAACAAGGGTCCATAATTAGCACAATGGTAAGTACTGGGTTTTATCGAATGAACCCCTTGCAATGAAAGGAGGATCCACAAGGAACATAATGCCATGCACTGGATTTACAGAATTAACCACTTGCAATGAAAGCAGTATCCACAATGAACAAAATGCTATGTGCTGGGTTTTACAGAATGAACCAGTTGCAATGAAATAAGGGTCCATAACGAACATAATCCTATATACTGGGCTTTACAGAATGAACCAGTAGCAAAGAAATAAGGGTCCACAATGATCACAATGGTATTTAATGGGCTTTACATAATCAACTACTAGCAATGAAAGAAGGGTACATAATGATCACATGCTACGTACTGGGCTTTACAGAATGAACCAATTGCAATGAAATAAGGGTCCATAATTAGCACAATGGTAAGTACTGGGTTTTATCGAATGAACCCCTTGCAATGAAAGGAGGATCCACAAGGAACATAATGCCATGCACTGGATTTACAGAATTAACCACTTGCAATGAAAGGAGGATCCACAATGATCACAATGCTACGTACTGGGCTTTACAGAATGAACCAGTTACAATGAAACAAGGGTCCACAATTAGCACAATGGTAAGTACTGAGCTTTATAGAATAAACCCCTTGCAATGAAAGGATCCACAATGAACAAAATGCTATGAACAGGGCTTTACAGAATGAACTTCTTGCAATGAAAGCAAGATCCACAAATGAACATAATGCCATGAACTGGGTTTACAGAATGAACCACTTGCAATGAAATAAGGTTCCACAAAGGTCACAATGCTACGTACTGGGCTTTACAGAATCAACCACTAGCAATTAGAGAAGGGTCCATAATGATCACATGCTACGTACTGGGCTTTACAGAATGAACCAGTTACAATGAAACAAGGGTCCACAATTAGCACAATGGTAAGTACTGGGCTTTATAGAATGAACCCCTTGCAATGAAAGGAGGATCCACAAGGAACATAATGCCATGCACTGGATTTACAGAATTAACCACTTGCAATGAAAGCAGGATCCAGAATGATCACAATGCTACGTACTGGGCGTTACAGAATGACCGTCTTGCAATGAAAGCAAGATCCACAAATGAACATAATGCTTTGAACTGGGCTTTACAGAATCAACCACTAGCAATGAAACAAGGGTCCATAATTAGCACAATGGTAAGTACTGGGCTTTATAGAATGAACCCCTTGCAATGAAAGGAGGATCCACAAAGAACATAATGCCATGCATTGGGTTTACAGAATGAACCAGTTGCAATGAAATAAGGGTCCACAATGGTCACAATGCTATGTACTGGGCATTACAGGAGTAACCACTTTCAATGAAAGCAACATCCACAATGAACAAAATGGGTGTTGTAGTATGAACCAGTCGCAATGAATTAAGCGTACATCATGAACACAATGCTATGTACTGGGCTTTACAGAATGAACTAGTTGCAATGAAATAACGGTCCATAAGGAACATAATCCTATATACTGGGCTATACTGAATTGACCACTTGCAACGAAATAAGGATCCACAATGATCACAATGCTACGTACTGGGCTTTACAGAAGCAACCACTTGCAATGAAAGCAACATCCACAATGAACAAAATGGGCATAGTAGTATGAACCAGTCGCAATGAATGAAGCGTACATAATGAACACAATTCTATGTACTGGCCTTTACAGAATGAACAAATGTTCCACAAAGGTCACAATGCTACGTACTGGGCTTTACAGAATCAACCACTAGCAATGAGAGAAGGGTCCATAATGATCACATGCTACGTACTGGGCTTTACAGAATGAACCATTTACAATGAAATAAGGTTCCACAATTAGCACAATTGTAAGTACTGGGCTTTACAGAATTAACCAGGTGCAATGAAAGCAGGATCCACAATGAACAAAATGCTATGAACAGGGCTTTACAGAATGAACTTCTTGCAATGAAAGCAAGATCCACAAATGAACATAATGCTTTGCATTGGGCTTTACAGAATTAACCACTTGCAATAAAAGAAGCGTCCCTAATGATCACATTGCTATGGACTGGGCTTTACGGAATGAACCAGTTGCAAAGAAATAAGGGTCCACAATGATCGCAATGGTATTTAATGGGCTTTGAAGATTGAACTATTTGCAAAGAAATAAGGTTACACAAAGGTCACAATGCTACGTACTGGGCTTTAAAGAATGAACTTCTTGCAATGAAAGCAAGATCCAAAAATGAACATAATCCTTTGAACTGGGCTTTACAGAATGAAACCCTTGCAATGAAAGGAGGATCCACAAGCAACATAATGCCATGCACTGGATTTACAGAATTAACCACTTGCAATGAAAGGAGGATCCACAATGCTCACAATGCTACGTACTGGGCTTTACAGAATGAACTTCTTGCAATGAAAGCAAGATCCACAAATGAACATAATGCTTTGAACTGGGCTTTTCAGAAGCAACCACTTGCAATGAAATAAGAGTCCACAATGATCACAATGCTATGTACTGGGCTTTACAGAAGCAACCACTTGCAATGAAAGCAACATCCACAATGAACAAAATGGGCATAGTAGTATGAACCAGTCGCAATGAATTAAGCGTACATAATGAGCACAATTCTATGTACTGGCCTTTACAGAATAAACTAGTTGCAATGAAATAAGGGTCCACAATGAGCACAATCCTATGTACTGGGCTTTACAGAATGAACCAGTTGCAAAGAAATAAGGGTCCACAATGATCACAATGGTATTTAATGGGCTTTACAGAATCAACCACTAGCAATGAAACAAGGGTCCATAATTAGCACAATGGTAAGTACTGGGTTTTATCGAATGAACCCCTTGCAATGAAAGGAGGATCCACAAGGAACATAATGCCATGCACTGGATTTACAGAATTAACCACTTGCAATGAAAGCAGTATCCACAATGAACAAAATGCTATGTGCTGGGTTTTACAGAATGAACCAGTTGCAATGAAATAGGGGTCCACAATGATCACAGTGGTATTTAATGGGCTTTACAGAATCAACCACTAGCAATGAAAGAAGGGTACATAATGATCACATGCTACGTACTGGGCTTTACAGAATGAACCAATTGCAATGAAATAAGGGTCCATAATTAGCACAATGGTAAGTACTGGGCTTTATAGAATGAACCCCTTGCAATGAAAGGAGGATCCACAAGGAACATAATGCCATGCACTGGATTTACAGAATTATAATGACCACAATTCTATGTACTGGCCTTTACAGAATGAACAAATGTTCCACAAAGGTCACAATGCTACGTACTGGTCTTTACAGAATCAACCACTAGCAATGAGAGAAGGGTCCATAATGATCACATGCTACGTACTGGGCTTTACAGAATGAACCATTTACAATGAAATAAGGTTCCACAATTAGCACAATTGTAAGTACTGGGCTTTACAGAATTAACCAGGTGCAATGAAAGCAGGATCCACAATGAACAAAATGCTATGAACAGGGCTTTACAGAATGAACTTCTTGCAATGAAAGCAAGATCCACAAATGAACATAATGCTTTGAATTGGGCTTTACAGAATTAACCACTTGCAATAAAAGAAGCGTCCCTAATGATCACATTGCTATGTACTGGGCTTTACGGAATGAACCAGTTGCAAAGAAAAAAGGGTCCACAATGATCGCAATGGTATTTAATGGTCTTTGAAGATTGAACCATTTGCAAAGAAATAAGGTTACACAAAGGTCACAATGCTACGTACTGGGCTTTAAAGAATGAACTTCTTGCAATGAACATAATGCTTTGAACTGGGCTTTACAGAATGAAACCCTTGCAATGAAAGGAGGATCCACAAGCAACATAATGCCATGCACTGGATTTACAGAATTAACCACTTGCAATGAAAGGAGGATCCACAATGCTCACAATGCTACGTACTGGGCTTTACAGAATGAACTTCTTGCAATGAAAGCAAGATCCACAAATGAACATAATGCTTTGAACTGGGCTTTACAGAATTGACCACTTCAATGAAATAAGGTTCCACAATGATCGCAATGCTATGTACTGGGCTTTACAGAAGCAACCACTTGCAATGAAAGCAACATCCACAATTAACAAAATGGGCATAGTAGTATGAACCAGTCGCAATGAATTAAGCGTACATAATGAACACAATTCTATGTACTGGCCTTTACAGAATCAACCACTAGCAATGAGAGAAGGGTCCATAATGATCACATGCTACATACTGGGCTTTGCAGAATGAACCAGTTACAATGAAATAATGTTCCACAATTAGCAGAATGGTAAGTACTGGGCTTTACAGAATGAACCAGTTGCAAAGAAATAAGGGTCACAATGCTACGTACTGGGCTTTACAGAATCAACCACTAGCAATGAGAGAAGGGTCCATAATGATCACATGCTACGTACTGGGCATTACAGAATGAACCAGTTACAATGAAATAAGGTTCCACAATTAGCACAATGGTAAGTACTGGGCTTTACAGAATGAACCCGTTGCAATGGAAGCAGGAACCACAATGATCGCAATGGTATTTAATGGGCTTTACAGAAACAACCACTAGCAATTAAACAAGGGTCCATATTTAGCAGAATGGTAAGTACTGGGCTTTATAGAATGAACCCCTTGGAATGAAAGGAGGATCCACAAGGAACATAATGCCATGCACTGGATTTACAGAATTAACCACTTGCAATGAAAGCAGGATCCACAATGATCAGAATGCTACGTACTGGGCTTTACAGAATGAACTTCTTGCAATGAAAGCAAGATCCACAAATGAACATAATGCTTTGAACTGGGCTTTACAGAAGCACCACTTGCAATGAAAGCAACATCCACAATGAACAAAATGGGCATAGTAGTATGAACCAGTCGCAATGAATTAAGCGTACATAATGAACACAATTCTATGTACTGGCCTTTACAGAATGAACTAGTTGTAATGAAATAAGGGTCCATAAGGAACATAATCCTATATACTCGGCTTTACAGAATTGACCACTTGCAATGAAATAAGGGTCCACAATGATCACAATGCTATGTACTGGGCTTTACAAAGTTAACCAATTGCAATGAAATAAAGGTCCACAATGATCACGACGGTATTTAATGGGCTTTGAAGATTGAACCAGTTGCAAAGAAATAAGGTTCCACAAAGGTCACAATGCTATATACTGGGCTTTACAGAATCAACCAGTAGCAATGCGAGAAGGGTCCGTATACTTCACATGCTACGTACTGGGCTGTACAGAATGAACCAGTTACAATGAAATAAGCTTCCACAATGAACAAAATGCTATGTACCTGGCTTTACAGAATGAACTTCTTGCAATGAAAGCAAGATCCACAAATGAACATAATGCTTTGAACTGGGCTTTACAGAAACAACCACTTGCAATGAAAGAAGGGTCCCTAATGATCACAATGCTACGTACTGGGCTTTACAGAATTAACCACTTGCAATGAAATAAGGGTCCATAAGGAACATAATCCTATATACTTGGCTTTACAGAATTGACCACTTGCAATGAAATAAGGGTCCACAATGATCACACTGCTATGTACTGGGTTTAAAGAATGAACCAGTTGCAATGAAAAAAGGGTCCACAAGTAGCACAATGGTAAGTACTGGAGATTACAGAATGAACCCCTTGCAATGAAAGGAGGATCCACAAGGAACATAATGCCATGCACTGGGTTTACAGAATTAACCACTTGCAATGAAAGCAGGATCCAGAATGATCACAATGCTACGTACTGGGCGTTACAGAATGACCGTCTTGCAATGAAAGCAAGATCCACAAATGAACATAATGCTTTGAACTGGGCTTTACAGAATCAACCACTAGCAATGAAACAAGGGTCCATAATTAGCACAATGGTAAGTACTGGGCTTTATAGAATGAACCCCTTGCAATGAAAGGAGGATCCACAAAGAACATAATGCCATGCATTGGGTTTACAGAATGAACCAGTTGCAATGAAATAAGGGTCCACAATGGTCACAATGCTATGTACTGGGCATTACAGGAGTAACCACTTTCAATGAAAGCAACATCCACAATGAACAAAATGGGTGTTGTAGTATGAACCAGTCGCAATGAATTAAGCGTACATAATGAACACAATGCTATGTACTGGGCTTTACAGAATGAACTAGTTGCAATGAAATAACGGTCCATAAGGAACATAATCCTATATACTGGGCTATACTGAATTGACCACTTGCAACGAAATAAGGATCCACAATGATCACAATGCTACGTACTGGGCTTTACAGAAGCAACCACTTGCAATGAAAGCAACATCCACAATGAACAAAATGGGCATAGTAGTATGAACCAGTCGCAATGAATGAAGCGTACATAATGAACACAATTCTATGTACTGGCCTTTACAGAATGAACAAATGTTCCACAAAGGTCACAATGCTACGTACTGGGCTTTACAGAATCAACCACTAGCAATGAGAGAAGGGTCCATAATGATCACATGCTACGTACTGGGCTTTACAGAATGAACCATTTACAATGAAATAAGGTTCCACAATTAGCACAATTGTAAGTACTGGGCTTTACAGAATTAACCAGGTGCAATGAAAGCAGGATCCACAATGAACAAAATGCTATGAACAGGGCTTTACAGAATGAACTTCTTGCAATGAAAGCAAGATCCACAAATGAACATAATGCTTTGCATTGGGCTTTACAGAATTAACCACTTGCAATAAAAGAAGTGTCCCTAATGATCACATTGCTATGTACTGGGCTTTACGGAATGAACCAGTTGCAAAGAAATAAGGGTCCACAATGATCGCAATGGTATTTAATGGGCTTTGAAGATTGAACTATTTGCAAAGAAATAAGGTTACACAAAGGTCACAATGCTACGTACTGGGCTTTAAAGAATGAACTTCTTGCAATGAAAGCAAGATCCAAAAATGAACATAATCCTTTGAACTGGGCTTTACAGAATGAAACCCTTGCAATGAAAGGAGGATCCACAAGCAACATAATGCCATGCACTGGATTTACAGAATTAACCACTTGCAATGAAAGGAGGATCCACAATGCTCACAATGCTACGTACTGGGCTTTACAGAATGAACTTCTTGCAATGAAAGCAAGATCCACAAATGAACATAATGCTTTGAACTGGGCTTTTCAGAAGCAACCACTTGCAATGAAATAAGAGTCCACAATGATCACAATGCTATGTACTGGGCTTTACAGAAGCAACCACTTGCAATGAAAACAACATCCACAATGAACAAAATGGGCATAGTAGTATGAACCAGTCGCAATGAATTAAGCGTACATAATGAGCACAATTCTATGTACTGGCCTTTACAGAATAAACTAGTTGCAATGAAATAAGGGTCCATAAGGAACATAATCCTATATACTGGGCTTTACCGAATTGACCACTTGCAATGAAATAAGGGTCCACAATGATCACAATGGTATTTAATGGGCTTTGAAGATTGAACCAGTTACAATGAAATAAGGTTCCACAAAGGTCACAATGCTATGTACTTGGCTTTACAGAATGAACCACTTGCAATGAAAGAAGGGTCCCTAATGATCACAATGCTACGTACTGGGCTTTACAGAATGAACCAATTGCAATGAAAAAAGGGTCCATAATTAGCACAATGGTAAGTACTGGAGATTACAGAATGAACCCCTTGCAATGAAAGGAGGATCCACAAGGAACATAATACCATGCACTGGGTTTACAGAATGAACCAGTTGCAATGAAATAAGGGTCCACAATGATCACAATGCTACGTACTGGGCTTTACAGAAGCAACCACTTGCAATGAAAGCAACATCCACAATGAACAAAATGGGCGTTGTAGTATGAACCAGTCGCAATGAATTAAGCGTACATAATGAACACAATTCTATGTACTGGGCTTTACAGAATGAACCAGTAGCAAAGAAATAAGGTTCCACAATGATCACAATGGTATTTAATGGGCTTTGAAGATTGAACCAGTTGCAAAGAAATAAGGTTCCACAAAGGTCACAATGCTACGTACTTGGCTTTACAGAATCAACCACTAGCAATGAAACAAGGGTCCATAATTAGTACAATGGTAAGTACTGGGCTTTTTAGAATGAACCCCTTGCAATGAAAGGAGGATCCACAAGGAACATAATGCCATGCACTGGGTTTACATAATGAACCAGTTGCAATGAAATAAGGGTCCACAATGATAACAATGCTATGTACTGAGCTTTACAGAATGAACCAGTTGCAATGAAAGCAGGATCCACAATGAACAAAATGCTATGTACTGGGCTTTACAGAATGAACTTCTTGCAATGAAAGCACGATCCACAAATGAACATAATGCTTTGAACTGGGCTTTACAGAATTAACAGCTTGCAATGAAATAAGGGTCCATAATGATCACATGCTACGTACTGGGCTTTACAGAATGAACCACTTGCAATGAAATATGGGTCCACAATGAGCACAATCCTATGTACTGGGCTTTACAGAATGAACCACTTGCAATGAAAGAAGGGTCCACAATGAGCACAATGCTATGTACTGGGCTTTACAGAATGAACCAGTAGCAAAGAAATAAGGGTCCACAATGATCGCAATGGTATTTAATGGGCTTTGAAGATTGAACCATTTGCAAAGAAATAAGGTTCCACAAAGGTCACAATGCTACATACTGGGCTTTACAGAATCAATCACTAGCAATGAAAGAAGGGTCCATAATTAGCACAATGGTAATTACTGGGTTTTATAGAATGAACCCCTTGCAATGAAAGGAGGATCCACAGGGAACATAATGCCATGCACTGGGTTTACAGAATGCACCAGTTCCAATGAAATAAGGGTCCACAACGATCACAATGCTATGTACTGGGCTTTACAGAATGAACCAGTTGCAATGAAATAAGGGTCCACAATGAGCACAATCCTATGTACTGGGCTTTACAGAATGAACCAGTTGCAAAGAAATAAGGGTCCACAATGATCACAATGGTATTTAATGGGCTTTACAGAATCAACCACTAGCAATGAAACAAGGGTCCATAATTAGCACAATGGTAAGTACTGGGTTTTATCGAATGAACCCCTTGCAATGAAAGGAGGATCCACAAGGAACATAATGCCATGCACTGGATTTACAGAATTAACCACTTGCAATGAAAGCAGTATCCACAATGAACAAAATGCTATGTGCTGGGTTTTACAGAATGAACCAGTTGCAATGAAATAGGGGTCCACAATGATCACAGTGGTATTTAATGGGCTTTACAGAATCAACCACTAGCAATGAAAGAAGGGTACATAATGATCACATGCTACGTACTGGGCTTTACAGAATGAACCAATTGCAATGAAATAAGGGTCCATAATTAGCACAATGGTAAGTACTGGGCTTTATAGAATGAACCCCTTGCAATGAAAGGAGGATCCACAAGGAACATAATGCCATGCACTGGATTTACAGAATTATAATGACCACAATTCTATGTACTGGCCTTTACAGAATGAACAAATGTTCCACAAAGGTCACAATGCTACGTACTGGTCTTTACAGAATCAACCACTAGCAATGAGAGAAGGGTCCATAATGATCACATGCTACGTACTGGGCTTTACAGAATGAACCATTTACAATGAAATAAGGTTCCACAATTAGCACAATTGTAAGTACTGGGCTTTACAGAATTAACCAGGTGCAATGAAAGCAGGATCCACAATGAACAAAATGCTATGAACAGGGCTTTACAGAATGAACTTCTTGCAATGAAAGCAAGATCCACAAATGAACATAATGCTTTGAATTGGGCTTTACAGAATTAACCACTTGCAATAAAAGAAGCGTCCCTAATGATCACATTGCTATGTACTGGGCTTTACGGAATGAACCAGTTGCAAAGAAAAAAGGGTCCACAATGATCGCAATGGTATTTAATGGGCTTTGAAGATTGAACCATTTGCAAAGAAATAAGGTTACACAAAGGTCACAATGCTACGTACTGGGCTTTAAAGAATGAACTTCTTGCAATGAACATAATGCTTTGAACTGGGCTTTACAGAATGAAACCCTTGCAATGAAAGGAGGATCCACAAGCAACATAATGCCATGCACTGGATTTACAGAATTAACCACTTGCAATGAAAGGAGGATCCACAATGCTCACAATGCTACGTACTGGGCTTTACAGAATGAACTTCTTGCAATGAAAGCAAGATCCACAATTAACAAAATGGGCATAGTAGTATGAACCAGTCGCAATGAATTAAGCGTACATAATGAACACAATTCTATGTACTGGCCTTTACAGAATCAACCACTAGCAATGAGAGAAGGGTCCATAATGATCACATGCTACATACTGGGCTTTGCAGAATGAACCAGTTACAATGAAATAATGTTCCACAATTAGCAGAATGGTAAGTACTGGGCTTTACAGAATGAACCAGTTGCAAAGAAATAAGGGTCACAATGCTACGTACTGGGCTTTACAGAATCAACCACTAGCAATGAGAGAAGGGTCCATAATGATCACATGCTACGTACTGGGCATTACAGAATGAACCAGTTACAATGAAATAAGGTTCCACAATTAGCACAATGGTAAGTACTGGGCTTTACAGAATGAACCCGTTGCAATGGAAGCAGGAACCACAATGATCGCAATGGTATTTAATGGGCTTTACAGAAACAACCACTAGCAATTAAACAAGGGTCCATATTTAGCAGAATGGTAAGTACTGGGCTTTATAGAATGAACCCCTTGGAATGAAAGGAGGATCCACAAGGAACATAATGCCATGCACTGGATTTACAGAATTAACCACTTGCAATGAAAGCAGGATCCACAATGATCACAATGCTACGTACTGGGCTTTACAGAATGAACTTCTTGCAATGAAAGCAAGATCCACAAATGAACATAATGCTTTGAACTGGGCTTTACAGAAGCACCACTTGCAATGAAAGCAACATCCACAATGAACAAAATGGGCATAGTAGTATGAACCAGTCGCAATGAATTAAGCGTACATAATGAACACAATTCTATGTACTGGCCTTTACAGAATGAACTAGTTGTAATGAAATAAGGGTCCATAAGGAACATAATCCTATATACTCGGCTTTACAGAATTGACCACTTGCAATGAAATAAGGGTCCACAATGATCACAATGCTATGTACTGGGCTTTACAAAGTTAACCAATTGCAATGAAATAAAGGTCCACAATGATCACGACGGTATTTAATGGGCTTTGAAGATTGAACCAGTTGCAAAGAAATAAGGTTCCACAAAGGTCACAATGCTATATACTGGGCTTTACAGAATCAACCAGTAGCAATGCGAGAAGGGTCCGTATACTTCACATGCTACGTACTGGGCTGTACAGAATGAACCAGTTACAATGAAATAAGCTTCCACAATGAACAAAATGCTATGTACCTGGCTTTACAGAATGAACTTCTTGCAATGAAAGCAAGATCCACAAATGAACATAATGCTTTGAACTGGGCTTTACAGAAACAACCACTTGCAATGAAAGAAGGGTCCCTAATGATCACAATGCTACGTACTGGGCTTTACAGAATTAACCACTTGCAATGAAATAAGGGTCCATAAGGAACATAATCCTATATACTTGGCTTTACAGAATTGACCACTTGCAATGAAATAAGGGTCCACAATGATCACACTGCTATGTACTGGGTTTAAAGAATGAACCAGTTGCAAAGAAATAAGGTTCCACAATGATCACAATGGTATTTAATGGGCTTTGAAGATTGAACCAGTTGCAAAGAAATAAGGTTCCACAAAGGTCACAATGCTACGTACTTGGCTTTACAGAATCAACCACTAGCAATGAAACAAGGGTCCATAATTAGTACAATGGTAAGTATTGGGCTTTATAGGCTTCCTTGGAGTCAGATGGGAACGAATAGTGGATTTGCGTGTCATCTGCGTAGAGATGGCAACGTCCTCCAAAACTCCGGATGACCTGTCCCAGTGGTTTCATGTAGATGTTGAAAAGCATGGGGGTAGTATAGACCCTTGCGGGACCCCACAGGTCAAAGGCCAGGGGTCCGAGCAGGTGTCCCCCAGCTTCACCAACTGGGAACGGCCCTCCAGGAAGGACTGGAGCCACAGCAGAACCGTGCCACCGAGCCCCATCCCAGAGAGCCTCCCCAGAAGGATACCATGGTCGATGGTATCAAAAGCCGCTGAGATGTCCAAGAGAACCAGCAGGGTCACACTCCCCCTGTCCAGCTCCCTGCGGAGGTCATCCACCAAGGCGACCAAAGCCGTCTCGGTGCTGTGCCCAGGCCTGAAGCCAGACTGCGAGCGGTCCAGAAAATCAGTGTCATCGAGGAACTCCTGGAGCTGCGTGGCCACCACCCGCTCCAAAACCTTGCCCAAAAATGGGAGGTTGGAAATTGGTCTGTAGTTGTTACATACAGATGGGTCTAAAGAGGTCTTTTTTAGTAATGGTTTTACTACCGCCTGCTTAAAGCAGGATGGAACGGTCCCCTGACCCAAGGAGGCATTTATAATAGCCACAAACCAATCCAACAACCCATCTTTGGCCAGCTTAACCAGCCAAGAAGGACAAGGATCCAGAGCTCAAGTGGTCGCCCTCACAGACCCAAGAATCCCCTCCACGTCATCAGGAAGAACAAGCCGGAAAGAATCCCACAAGATCGGACAGACAGGTACCTCGGTTACCTCCGCTGGAACTACATTTAAGCTGGAGTCCAACTCACAGCGTATCTGAGCAACTTTGCCTACAAAATGGTGTGCGAAATCGCTGCACCAAGTTGCCAAGTCATCAGGAAGCCCCTGGGTCTCGGGAGGCCGCAGGAGCTCCCCAACAACTCGGAACAACTCCGATGGCCTGTTGGCTGCAGACGCTATGCGGGCAGTCGTGAAAGCTTTCCTGGCTGTTCGCAGAGCCACGGAGTAAGCCTTAATAGCGGCTTTAGCCCGTGCTTGGTCGGACACATCCTGAGATTTCCTCCAGATGCACTCTAGTCCTCTCCTCGCACGCTTCATCACGGCCAGCTCCTCAGTGAACCAAGGAGTCGACGTGACTCTACGCAGCGAGAGGGGACGTTCGGGAGCGATCGTGTCAAGTGCCCTTGTCAGCTCACTATTATAGCGATCAGCCTGGACATCGACAGGATCGCCAGTCTCCAGAACAGGAAGATCCCCAAGAGACCTCAGAAGTCCATCCGGATCCATCAGTCTCCTGGGCGGACCATCTTAATGGGTCCACCACCCCTGCGGAGGTTAGAAGACACGGCGAAACTTAAACAGATCAGATGATGGTCAGACCATGACAATGGAAGGATGTTTTGCTCTTCCATTCTGACTGTCCCACCATCCACAATAAAGACAAGGTCCAGCGTGTGTCCTGCCATTATTATTATTATTATTATTATTATTATTATTATTATTATTATTATTATTATTATTTTTATTATTATGGTTGGGTGCTTGAGTTAATTGAGAGTGCAATGATTAATAATAATAATAATAATAATAATAATAATAATAATAATAATAATAATAATAAGGTTGGCTCCTTTAGTTTAGACGTTGTGAGGAATATATCTCCATGTTCCAGAAGCATTCCCTCCTGACGTTTCACCCACATCTATGGCAGGCATCCTCAGAGGTTGTGAGGAATATATATTCATGTTCCAGAAGCATTCTTTCCTGACGTTTGGCCCACATCTATGGCAGGCATCCTCAGAGGTTGTGAGGTATAGTCCTTGTTTAGTTTTTCCATATCTCAAAACCTCTGAGGATGCCTGCCATAGATGTGGGCGAAACGTCAGGAGAGAATGCTTCTGGAACATGGCCACACAGCCCGAAAGACATAAAACAACATTATTTTTATTATTATTTTGGCTGGGTCCTTGGGTTAACCAAGAGCCTATTGGATGATGATGATGATGATATATTACTAATTTGATTTCTTATTATTATCATTATTATTATGGTTGGGTGCTTGAGTTAATCGAGAATGCAATGATTTTTATTATTATTATTATTATTATTATTATTATTATGGTTGGGTGCTTGAGTTAATTGAGAGTGCAATGATTTATTATTATTATTATTATTATTATTATTATTATTATTATGGTTGGGTGCTTGAGTTAATCGAGAATGCAATGATTTTTATTATTATTATTATTATCATCATTATTATGGTTGGGTGCTTGAGTTAATCGAGAATGCAATGATTTATTATTATTATTATTATTATTATTATTATTATTATTATGGTTGGGTGCTTGTTAATTGAGAGTGCAATGATTTTTATTATTATTATTATTATTATCATTATTATGGTTGGGTGCTTGTTAACTGAGAGTGCAATGATTTCTTATTATTCTTATTATTATTATGGTTGGGTGCTTGAGTTAATTGAGAATGCAATGATTTATTATTATTATTATTATTATTATTATTATGGTTGGGTGCTTGGGTTAATCGAGAATGCAATGATTTTTATTATTATTATTATTATTATCATTATTATGGTTGGGTGCTTGAGTTAATTGAGAGTGCAATGATTTCTTCTTATTATTATTACTATGGTTGGGTGCTTGAGTTAATCGAGAATGCAATGATTTATTATCTTTATTATTGTTGTTGTTTTTGTTGTTGTTGGGTACTTGAGTTAACCAAGAGTGTACTGGTTTATTATTATTATTATTATTATTATTATTATTATTATTATTATTATTATTATTATTATTAGGTCCTTGAGTTAACCAAGAGCACACTGGATGATGATGATGATGATGATGATGGTTAGGTCATTGAGTTAACCAAGAGCACACTGGATGATGATGATGATGATGATGATGATGATGATGGTTAGGTCATTGAGTTAACCAAGAGCATACTGGCTTATTGTTATTATTATTATCATCATTGGGTCCTTGAGTTAACTGAGATTGCACTGGGTTTATTATTATTATTATTATTATTATTATTATTATTATTATTTTGGCTGGGTCTGATGACCGAAACCCCGGCTTTTAAATTAATTTGAACTCGCAGCGGAGAGTTCCGCAGATCACTCACCAAAAGGGAACGGAGCGGGACCGCAGCAGACTATTATTAAAAGATCTTCTTTTCTTCACTTTCCCCTTCCCTGCACTATGTAACAAATCCCCCAATAAAAGTAGCATTTATTTTAACAGTAACACTCTCTATCTGGTTATTTTGTGTCATTCTCTGACTCCTTCCTTTGCATGTAATTTCCCTCTCTCTCTCTCACTAACCCGTCTGATCTTTAAAACCCTGGCGGAGGCTTCTCCGCCATAGGTTAATACAAGTTGGCTCATATCTTTATCAAAATTACCCCTAGCACACTCATCTTTTAGTCCTAACCCTTTTTAAGACCCCTGACTCAAGGACCACCAGCGGAACCGAAATCGGTCCAGTTCTCGGCACCTCAACAGCTGACTGTCAAACGGGACCGACTGCTCCTTTCAAGCCAAACTGCTGCCTTATCCCGGACTTTCCTCTCCCCGCGACCCGCGGAATGGTTTTAAGAGATCCCTAGCCCCTTTCTGTGAACTGGGGATGGGGGGATCGCTCTCTCGCTGGGGAGACATAGTTCTCCAAGGACCCTCACCCTCTCTACAGCTGCCAGGGGGTGCCCGGACGGGCGCCCTCCACATTTCATTCATACCTTAATAATTTTATGAAGGAGAAGAACACTCTTCCCCAGACCTATCCCTGGACTTATGAAATCTTATACTTCCCAAGACTGCAACCCACATGTGCCTCTTCCCCATGCCATCTCTATGAATTCCTTCCATCACAGATGAACTCTTTTTCCTCATGTATCCGTGAATTTTCATATTCTATGTACCTGGACACCCTCATGACTCACTGTTGTATGAATTTCTAATCGTTGGGCTAACTTCATGAATTGTGAAATCATGCTGCTAGAACTCCACTCCTATGACTTTCCATATTGGGTTCCCCAGATGTTGTGAACTTCGTTCTTATCAAATGTTTTCAATTGTTTATATCATTCATGATTCCCCTTTATGCAATGTAACCCACCTTTATGGATTCTCCCTTGCTTCCTTGAAATCTATCTATCTGCCTATATGTATTTGTACTCTTTGGGATCCCCGGAAAATATGTGTTTTTCCCAGCTGGGTTTATGTTCCAACTTTATTTTAATTTTCATTCTATTTCATATAATTGTCAAATCATGAAATCAAATGGGAAATATTTTGACCCCAACATGAACCCCTGCTCCTATGACCCAGGCTTCCTTTCCCAAAAAAAACAAAAGGATAATCTGCCACAGCTTAACCCAATCTAATTCAGATTGCATGGACAATATAAGGCTTGAGTCACCAAATTCGGAGTATAGTCCTAAAGGTGATTCAGCCCCCAGAGCAAACATTGTCATATCCCAGGAAATTCCAGGACACCTCAGGAAGGCGCCCTGTGGAGCCTGTCAATTTTGGCTCATCAACACCCATCACCACTTCCCCTCTGACACCCCAAGGCATATCTAAAATCTGTGAACGTGACAGGAACCCGGACATCCTTGATGGGTGCCATTAATTCCTTTAGAAATCGGTCTGGCAGGAGTAAATCTGATATTTCCTGCCCTGGCACTTCATTGTTTCAATAGCTCCCGCCTCCTTCTCTCTGATTGGCCCGAGTGGGGACAAAAAGCGGCTCCCCATTGGACCAGCAGAGCAAGGCGGGAAACGAAAGCCCGCCTCGTTCAGCCTTCTAGCCTATCCGCGATCAGATGGGCGGGGGAGCGGGGCGGGAAATTCAAAGGGCTGTCAGACCGAAACATTGTATAAATATGGCTTTATTTTGAATGTATGATACGCTAGTAGACTGAATGATCGCTACTAGTGTCCTTTTCAGCTGAATCGCTCAATAAAGACTCCTTGGCGGATTTTCCTTCAACTTTGGCGGACCTTCTTCATTTCGGCTCCAGGTTGTATTGCGGCTCATATTCTCCTATTGGCTCCGCCAAGGTCCGTTCTCTCAGGACCGGATCGGCTCTCTCCTTAAGGGGCCCGATCCCCCAGAAACGCGGTCGACAACATAATTTGGCTTTACCACGAAGGGACTTGCTTGGAAGTTCCAAAAATCAATTTCTAGGCTAAAATTCCAAGCGGCGACCTTGGTCCAGATATTCTGGAACAGGTTGGGGAGAGAAACGGCTGCAAGGAGGGCCCTCCGACCAACAATTTGACCTCATTTCACATCCAAATTTCTCTGGCAGTCCCTTTCTCTCTCTAGATCTGATTCAGGGTACTGAACAAAGGAGCCAGATAGGAGGAAGCAGATTTTTAGCTCCTCGAAGGAAAGGCGCCAACGTGAAACAGGGGACGCCCTGAAAAAAAGGGAACTGGCTCCGTTGTTGAGACCCAGGTGGGCGGAGCTCTGGAGGTATTGCACTTCGGATCAGGGCTCGGTAACAAATTCCTGGTGAAACGCGGGAACATCTGGCACCTGGAGGCGTGTGAGAACAGTCTGGCTTGCAGATTACAGGTTCAAGGATCGTGGGGTAGGGGAACGGTTGTGTTCCCGGGGCACCTGCGGATTCCACGAACGCCAGCCATTCAGCCTTGGTGGAAGGAACTCTTGGAAGGACGAGCTGCATCTGGACGGTTGGGTGAGTCGTTACTCCATTAACTGTCAGTGTAGGCAGGGGCTGAGCCAAGGATGGGTGTTTGTTCAGCACGTCTAGGGTGTCCCACCCCAGCAGACATCCCCAGGGATTCTCCATTGGGCAAGATCCTGGCCAATTGGGGTGGGTTTGCATCGAAAAGCATGGTGCAGGCCAGGTTGGGCTAACTCAGCGCGCATAAGTGGCCCCTTGTGGCCCTTGAAGGGGGAACAGCTTGCCCCCCCCCCCCGCTTGAGTCGCCGAATTCGGAGTGTTGACCTAAGGTGACTCGCCATGGGGAGGGCAGGTGGTTCCAGCTTGCTTATGCAGCAATGTTCATGGCCCTAAGCCAGGGAGAGAATTGGAGGGGGGAGGGGGTCCACGTCTTCCCATGCAGAGATTTGGGCTCCAAAAACAACCCCCCCAAAGATTCCTCTCTAGACCCTTTCCCCTTACCCCCTCCTCCAGAGGATTTTCTGGACACATTTGCTTGCCTTCTCCCCCACCCCATCAGCCCCCCCCCAAGAAATTCCCCTCCAGAGAGTTCCGCCCAGTCTAACGTGGAGGAGGGCTCCCAGCTCCCTCCCCTCGCATCCCAAAAACACACTCGATCCAAAACACTGTTCCTCTTCTCACACACACACACTCAACTATTCTTCGCCTCTCCACCCCCCCCCCCCAACCGAATCCCTCTAAGCCTTTTCCCATTCCAAGACTCCTTCCCCCTTCCGGCCCCCCTCCCTTAAATCTCTCCCTCTCTTCCTCTCGCTCGTCCTTTTGGCCAGAGGAACAGGGGGAAAGGAGGGGCCGTGGGGGGGATGAGGACCATCAGGGGAAGGAGGAATTGACTCTTCAGAGACCATAAAACATCCATTGCCATCCTCTGTTTTATCTGAAGCCTGAATATTGGGTCAATAGTTTTCCAAAAAATTATTTTCCCCTCTCTCCCTCCCTTTCAAAGCAATTTGCTTCTGAATTTTTGAGTCACAGTTCAATCCCCCTTTTCCCTCTTCTTTTCTGTTTGTTTTCAAAACATTACCCATAACTCCAGAAACTCCCCAAAGATCCAAGAGGAACATAAATTTTTAGACTGACAATTTGCATTTTTGTGGGTTACAATTTGCAAGTGGGATCTTTGATCTGGCATTCTTTCAAAATCGTCAGGTCACATCTTGAAGTTAGCTCAAACTAAAGGGTCCTGTGTCCCCAAAGACTCCTTTCCCTTTTTCCTTTTTTTCTTTTCTTCACCCAATCCCTTTGGGCAACCCTGCAAAACCCCTCCCCTTTTTGAATCTCTCTCTCTCGCTCTGCCCCTCTCCCCTCTCTGGGGGTTATTGTGTATCTTTGGAAAACCTTCCATCTTCAGGGACTGGCTGAATCCTGCCTGGGGCTTCCCTGTTCTCTGAGTAGTATTCTTTGTTTGTTGCCTTGATTTTGGAGTTTTGTCTGTCCTTTAAATATGGGGGACCAAGTTTGGTTCCTCTTTCTCATGGTTTTCTTCCTTGAGCTATCCTTTCTGTTTCTCTCTCTCCCTCTTGTTTGCTATTTCTTGAATGACTGTGTATACAATGGGTTAGGGGTTTTACTAACACTCTCTCAGTACAAAAGGGACCGTTGGAAAATGTAGAATGGGAACCCTGGCACCCCACATGGAAGGCACCCCACTCCGACCTGGACTACCAGGACCATCATCCGCTCCTGTGGCTATAAAGGGACTCTGAGAAACCCAGCTCAGATAAGGCAAGAGCAACCAGTGGGGTGCCATCACGGTGATGAGGCCCCCACCCACCAGCTGGCTCTAATCCCTGGCAGGGGTCGTAAGACTGACCCTGAGCAGAAGAACACCCCCCTTCAACTGCAGGGAGGAAAGGGCGCCCCCACGAGACCAGGAGAAGGCTGGCAGGTAAGGGCGACCCCCCCCTCACCTGAGAAGAGGCGGCAGAGGCTAAAGGTGTGTCCCCATGGAGCCACGAACAGGACCCTCGCTGTTGGTCGCTGGGTCAGGCGCGAGTGGGGAGCCCTAACATGGCTGCGAGGGTGCCAGAGGAACCTTCAGTATTGAAGATGTCCCAGAAGGTATGAATGATTTATTTCCATTTTTTTTCCTCTTTTTTTTCTTCCTTATAAAATTAACCCTCCGCACTTAGGGTCTTGGGGGAAGGGGAGTGGGGAGGGGACACGTGATCTCTTTTCTTTGCTGTCTTGAGGCATTCTCTACCCCTTGGACCCCCTTCCTGGGTGGAGGTGCTGGACCTGGCTGTGGTCACTAGGAGGCGCCTAGAGAAGATGGCATCACAACCACCTCGAAGTCCTCCTGACCTCCTACACCGCTTGCAAGGTGCTGGAATCCGTGCCAGGATCCATCAAGAGTGCTCTGGAACCAGAACCAGCCCCCACCAGCGGCGAGGAAGACAAAGACCTGTGGACTGCTGAGCTGGGAGACGACCTGAGGGTGTTGTTCCGGAAAACACCTCCTCAGGGCCTGCCGCCCGCAAACTGTCCTGACCCACACCCTCCCGCGGCCTGGAGAAAGACCAAACGCCAGAGACAAAAGCACAAGACCCCCTCCAAGGACCCCTCCAAATCCCATCCTCCTAGCACCACGGGAACACCCCTTTTTGGACCTACAAACATTTGACAGCTGTCAAATCCGCCTGCCAGCTGATCGGCTCTCACTTCAACCCCCACTCAGAGGGGCCGGCACTACGATTCCGCTGGGAGCTGTCCATGGTACTACCTCAGGAGCTGTGAGTTCTAATTTTCTCTCTATTTTTTCCCTCTCTGTTCCTTCCCTACCTTTCACCACTGGGAGCTGTCCAGCGTGCTAACCCTAAAAATGCTAACCCTAAAAATGCTAACCCTAATTCTCATTGTTTCTCTAACCCTCCCTGTCAATTCTAGATTTCTCCTCTTTCTAGCTGTAATCCTTTCTTCTAATAATAAGCTGCTGCTGGTCGCATTTGCCCGCGCTGTTCCAAATTTGTCGCAAAAAGAACCCTTCGAACCCCTCTCAGCAGATGGCCATGCTGCCGCTGAGAGGTTACAACGCTTATGCGGTAGGGCAGGGGCGAAATAGGCTCCTCCCACTTCGCCCCGCCCTCCCGAGTGGGGTTATGATGACCGAAACCCCGGCTTTTAAATTAATTTGAACTCGCAGCGGAGAGTTCCGCAGATCACTCACCAAAAGGGAACGGAGCGGGACCGCAGCAGACTATTATTAAAAGATCTTCTTTTCTTCACTTTCCCCTTCCCTGCACTATGTAACAAATCCCCCAATAAAAGTAGCATTTATTTTAACAGTAACACTCTCTATCGGTTATTTTGTGTCATTCTCTGACTCCTTCCTTTGCATGTAATTTCCCTCTCTCTCTCTCACTAACCCGTCTGATCTTTAAAACCCTGGCGGAGGCTTCTCCGCCATAGGTTAATACGGCGGACGGTACAAGTTGGCTCATATCTTTATCAAAATTACCCCTGGCACACTCATCTTTTAGTCCTAACCCTTTTTAAGACCCCTGACTCAAGGACCACCAGCGGAACCGAAATCGGTCCAGTTCTCGGCACCTCAACAGCTGACTGTCAAACGGGACCGACTGCTCCTTTCAAGCCAAACTGCTGCCTTATCCCGGACTTTCCTCTCCCCGCGACCCGCGGAATGGTTTTAAGAGATCCCTAGCCCCTTTCTGTGAACTGGGGATGGGGGGATCGCTCTCTTGCTGGGGAGACATAGTTCTCCAAGGACCCTCACCCTCTCTACAGCTGCCAGGGGGTGCCCGGACGGGCGCCCTCCACGTTTCATTCATACCTTAATAATTTTATGAAGGAGAAGAACACTCTTCCCCAGACCTATCCCTGGACTTATGAAATCTTATACTTCCCAAGACTGCAACCCACATGTGCCTCTTCCCCATGCCATCTCTATGAATTCCTTCCATCACAGATGAACTCTTTTTCCTCATGTATCCGTGAATTTTCATATTCTATGTACCTGGACACCCTCATGACTCACTGTTGTATGAATTTCTAATCGTTGGGCTAACTTCATGAATTGTGAAATCATGCTGCTAGAACTCCACTCCTATGACTTTCCATATTGGGTTCCCCAGATGTTGTGAACTTCGTTCTTATCAAATGTTTTCAATTGTTTATATCATTCATGATTCCCCTTTATGCAATGTAACCCACCTTTATGGATTCTCCCTTGCTTCCTTGAAATCTATCTATCTGCCTATATGTATTTGTACTCTTTGGGATCCCCGGAAAATATGTGTTTTTCCCAGCTGGGTTTATGTTCCAACTTTATTTTAATTTTCATTCTATTTCATATAATTGTCAAATCATGAAATCAAATGGGAAATATTTTGACCCCAACATGAACCCCTGCTCCTATGACCCAGGCTTCCTTTCCCAAAAAAAAACAAAAGGATAATCTGCCACAGCTTAACCCAATCTAATTCAGATTGCATGGACAATATAAGGCTTGCGTCACCAAATTCGGAGTATAGTCCTAAAGGTGATTCAGCCCCCAGAGCAAACATTGTCATATCCCAGGAAATTCCAGGACACCTCAGGAAGGCGCCCTGTGGAGCCTGTCAATTTTGGCTCATCAACACCCATCACCACTTCCCCTCTGACACCCCAAGGCATATCTAAAATCTGTGAACGTGACAGGAACCCGGACATCCTTGATGGGTGCCATTAATTCCTTTAGAAATCGGTCTGGCAGGAGTAAATCTGATATTTCCTGCCCTGGCACTTCATTGTTTCAATAGCTCCCGCCTCCTCCTCTCTGATTGGCCCGAGTGGGGACAAAAAGCGGCTCCCCATTGGACCAGCAGAGCAAGGCGGGAAACGAAAGCCCGCCTCGTTCAGCCTTCTAGCCTATCCGCGATCAGATGGGCGGGGGAGCGGGGCGGGAAATTCAAAGGGCTGTCAGACCGAAACATTGTATAAATATGGCTTTATTTTGAATGTATGATACGCTAGTAGACTGAATGATTGCTACTAGTGTCCTTTTCAGCTGAATCGCTCAATAAAGACTCCTTGGCGGATTTTCCTTCAACTTTGGTGGACCTTCTTCATTTCGGCTCCAGGTTGTATTGCGGCTCATATTCTCCTATTGGCTCCGCCAAGGTCCGTTCTCTCAGGACCGGATCGGCTCTCTCCTTAAGGGGCCCGATCCCCCAGAAACGCGGTCGACAACAGGTCCTTGAGTTAACCAAGAGCCTATTGGATGATGATGATATATTACTAATTGGATGGTGCCTCATGAGAGCCTGGCTCCTGACCACCTTCTGCTTCTTTTTTCTCCTCTCGTGTCCCCTTCCTTCCCAGGCACTCTGCACATGCTCTGTGGCTCGGCAACAGCTCCTGACAGAGGCGGACCCCTTTGAGGGACGCATCCAGGACTTTCGGTTGGGATGGCAGCCAATCCTCCTCCTCCTCCTTTTTGTGAGTCTCCTCCCCAGGGCAACCAAAGCCCTCCCAACAGATGGCCCTCCAGCCCTCATAGACATTGGGACCCCCTTTTAAAGATTGTCGGGGACTGCTGTGATTTTATAGCCTTTTAATGGTGTTTAATACTGTTTTGATACTTGGATCATGTTATATTTTAAGTTGTATTGCAATGCTTTTAGCTGCTTTGAGTCTCCGTATGGAGAGAAAAAAGTGGGATGATAATAATAGCAAAAATAAATAATAATAATAATAATAATAATAATAATAATAATAATAATAATAAATGGCCAGATGAAGGCCCTCTTGACAGATGGCCATCCAGCCTCATAGACATTGGCAGCTTTGTGGAGAAATAATAATGATGATGATGATAATAATAATAATAATACATCACACTGCCCTAATGTGTCAATAATAATAATAATAATATTGGCCAATTCAATAATAATAATAATAATAATAATAATAATAATAATAATAATAATAATAATAATAAATCACACAGTCCTAGACACTTGGGAAGTGTTTGACTTGTGATTTTGTGATACGAAATCCAGCATATCTATCTTGTTTGCTGTGTCATACTATGCCTTTGTGTCAATAATAATAATAATATTGGCCAATTCAATAATAATAATAATAATAATAATAATAAATACTTCACTCAGTCCTAGACACTTGGGAAGTGTTTGACTTGTGATTTTGTGATATGAAATCCAGCATATAGATTTTGTTTGCTGTGTCATACTATGCCTTTGTGTCAATAATAATAATAATAATAATAATATTGGCCAATTCAATAATAATAATAATAATAATACTTCACTCAGTCCTAGACACTTTGGAAGTGTTTGACTTGTGATTTTGTGATACGAAATCCAGCATATCTATCTTGTTTGCTGTGTCATACTATGCCTTTGTGTCAATAATAATAACTGAGAACGCACTGGCTTATATAATATATAATATATTATTATTATTATTATACCCTGCTTTATCTCTCCCGAAGGAGACCCGTGACCAGATAAGGTGTGACTGTACAATGGTAGTATAAGGACACTACAATGCGTGATTGTACAATCATCGTATAAGGACCCTACAAGGTGTGACTGAACAATGGTACTATAAGGACCCAACAATGTGTGATTGTACAATTATTGTATAAGGTCCCTATAGCGTGACCCAACAAGGTGTGACTGTACAATGGTACTATAAGGACACTACAATGTGTGACTGTGCAATCATCGTATAAGGACCCTATACCGTGACCCTACAAGGTGTGACTGTACAATGGTGCTATAAGGACCGGACAAGGTGTGACTGTACAATGGTATTAGAAGGTCCCTACAGCGTGACCCTACAAGGTGTGACTGTACAATGGTACTATAAGAACCCAACATGTGACTGTACAATGGTACTATACGGACCCGACAAGGTGTGACTGTACAATGGTACTATAAGGACCCGACAATGTGTGACTGTACAATGGTACTATAAGGACCCGACAATGTGTGACTGTACAATTATCTTATAAAACCCCTACAGCATGACCCTACAAGGTGTGACTGTACAATGGTAGTATAAGGACCCGACAATGTGTGACTGTACAATGGTACTATAAGGACCCAACAATGTGTAACTGTACAATGGTACTATAAGGACCCAACAATGTGTAACTGTACAATGGTACTATAAGGACCCGACAATGTGTGACTGTACAATGGTACTATAAGGACCCGACACTGTGTAACCCAATAAGGTGTGACTACTAGGACCCTATAAGGACCTGACAAGGTGTGACTCTACAATGACCCTATAAGGTGTGACCATACAAACTGTGACCCTACAAGGGCATTTCTACACTGAACGAGGTACTGTCCATGTAAGGGAGGCACAGACCCATTGCTCACCACCCCCAATGTCTTATTGTGGCAAAATAACTCTTCAAAACAGGACACAGACACCGAGAGGAAAATGGTTTTCATTGGAAAATGCAGGGCAAATATGTGACCAAAGAAGATGAACATTGCGCCAACTATACAGTCCACGGAAGGCATATTTCGGAGACCCCGAAGTCCATGGGACGGTGAAGCGACGGCGGGGATACGATGAAGACGGCGAGACACGTTTGATTGTAGAACAACGAGTTATTGCTAATAGCGAGGCCTCCGTTTCCCCAAAGTCTACAGGCGAACGACAGAAAGATTGCGCGCGCATCGCGGGTTTCATTTGGTACACTCCCTGATAAATGTTAAATATGGTATCAGTACATTTTGGGTGTGTGTTTATACATATGTATATACAAACACACACAGAGAGATACTATAAGCTATTTATCTAAGACAACAAGTAAAAATCTGATACATAGTATTACACGAGGAAGTCCATCCCGTTACAAACGCGATCCTCCACTGTTACAAAATATCCCGCTCTTCGCCGGGTACATGGGTATATGTTACGCCTTCGTGTAAATACGTAGGTTTTTTGATTCCGCTATAGAAACAATTTCATAAAAATATCAAAATAAACAAACCCAAGATGCAAGGAGTTGAACGGAATTGCTCAGAGTGATTATGTGCAGAGACGTAAGGGGTGCTTCATGCGCTGTTATGATCTCTGCTCATGCGACAGTGCATGTGGGGCGTTGGATGTGGGAACAGAATCCCCCCCAGAATCCCATGGAGCAAAATAACAACGGAAGCAGTTGCAAAGGTATTGGACTGAGAGAGGTGGGTGCAGACGGCGTTCAACGTGTTCTGTCCAGACAGGGGGTCCTCAAACTTTGGAAGGGAGAAAGAACAGGGTGGAAAGGACTCCTTTCCTTTGGGGGGAAAAACAGAGGATAAAAAAAGAAATGGAAGGGAATTAAGGAGAAAGAAAACTTGTGTGGGCCAAGTAAATGACCTTTGGGGGCTGGGCTGTGGCGCAGCTGGTTAGTAGCGAGCTGCAATAAACTACTACTGACTGAGAGGTCATGAGTTCGAAGCCAGGCCGGGTCGGATTGAGCTCCCGAACATGTGGGACGTTACAGCAAATGGAGGTGAGAAATGTCCTCCACTGATGTCCCAAGACTATGTCATCCATGTTGGTGTATTTTGTTGTTAGTGTGAAATGTTGAATCAAGTGTTTGCTGTTGGTTTTTTGCAACTGTGTATTCCAGCAAACTTTCCAGCAGCACACGGGTTAATCACAAGCCAGCTTGATTGACTGCCTGCAGGGCCAATAGGTCAAGCCTTCTGAGGGCGGAACATTCGTCATTGGAAGTGGAATGTGGGAGTCGCCTGTTTGAGTTGTTTGCAGACGCTCGGCAGACAGGACATGCTTTACCCTTGCTGGTGAAAGCATGAGTCCTAAGAGCGATGGACTTTGTAATTGTATATAGATGTATATAATAAAGCCTTAGAACTGCTGGGATCAGCAGAATTACGACTGTGGTGTCGTTTGTTGGTGCTGCTTTCGCTGGATGCTTAAGCGGTTTGACTGGAGAGGAGTTGCTGAGAGTCCAGACTCGCCAATAAATCAGGGTGTTTCGGAGTTAATTAATTAACTAACCCCTGTCAATCCTGTGGCGCAGCTGGTTAGTAGCAAGCTGCAATAAATCACTACTGACCGAGAGGTCATGAGTTCGAATCCGGATCGGGTCGGAGTGAGTCCCCAACCACTTAATAGCCTAGCTTGCTGTTGACCTAAGCAGCCCAAAAGACAGTTGCATCTGACAAGTAGGAAATTTAGATACTGCTTTACACGGGGAGGCTAATTCAACTAATTTATGACACCATGAAAACCTCCAGCAGCATGGAGAAGAATGAGGGAGTACTCCATCAAGGACTCAGTGTCACAAGTGTCTGTCTATATATGTTGCATGTCTAATGGCATTGAATGTTTGCCACGTACGTGTGTGCATTGTGATCCACCCCGAGTCCCCTTCGGGGTGAGAAAGAAAGGCGGAATATAAATACTGTAAATAAATAAATTTGAGGCAATCACCCAGAATTTTGTCTCAAAGGAAGCTCAGGGACGCATCCCCATGGAATAGGAGGCTCGCACCGCAAATAAATACATAAATATAAATAAATACAAAAATAAATAAATATACGAAAAACAAATACACCCTCTAGGAATGGTCTAGATCTGCCACACGATTCTATAGTTTGCCAGGCAAAATCCTTTGTGAATTTGCTAAACGAACACAGAGATAAGTGAAAAATTAATTTTTTTTGGCCTCGCCGACTTGCCGGGTACACTTCCGCCCCGGCAAAAAAAAAAAAAAAAAAAGGCAAACAAACCCTTCAATCCATCTTGATTGTCATTCAGTCTCATGTGTTTTCCCCTTTTCAAAATGGAAAGCAATCTAGCTACAGCTAAGGCTATCGATGGCGACATCGACCCCAATCCTGGGACCTGCACTCACCATACAAACCACAACAGGTTATGGGCCCAGTTCCAGACCAGACCCAGAAGTCATACAGGACATCTCCCCCTTATCCACTGATCCGATATCGACATCGTCCAGGCCTCAAACCGGTTCCTGGACTTTACATATAACAAGTGATCCGTATAGATGTGCCTAAGGTGAGAACTCTATGGCCGCAAAGTCGATTCTTGGGTGAACAAACTACTGTGCAAATGCGTGAACGAACTATCCCGCCTCCCCTTTAATCCCATCTTATGCATAGGCCAATATATATATAGATATATTATACATAATCATCACTACTGGTCAGGGAAGAGAGCACGTTTACTTGTCTCCCGTGACCCTTTCCAAATCCTCCAAACAAGGAAGATTTTGCAATTGGACCGTTTTGGGTCCTCGGGAACTTTTATTCGGACTCACTGCTTGAATTATAGGAAGGCGAATCCCCGCGAGAGGGAGGTAAATCTACAAAGCTGGTCTCTCGCTGCAAGTTGAAAATGACTACTCAAAGAACGCATAATAATTTTGGAGCTTCGGAAAATTTAGATCACAAATTGCAGCCCTTGTAATGAGAAACAGGTTATGGGCCCAGTTTCAGACCAGACCCAGAAGTAGAACAGTACAGCCCTCTTATCCCCTGATCCGATATCCATGGTTTCAGATACCTGTGTTGCGTATCATCTCCCCCCCAGCCTGTCCCCCAGGCGCCATTGTGGCTGATGGGGTTGCTATGACATGAAGTGGGCGGAGCCTAAAGGGGGCGGAGCCTACCTTTTTGAGTGGCAGCCAGGGGAAGACCAGCTCTTCCTCATCCTCTGTAATATGGACTTTATTTTTCTGTTTTTTTGTTTGAAAGACATAGATTGGATGACTGTGTTTTTTGTGGACAAATTTAGTGTGATTTGGTTTAGTGGTTTTGTTGTTTACTCCATGGGAAAAATGCACATTACATTTTTATATATATAGATAAAGGGCTCACGATTATCCTCAGTTTCAGGTATACATGGCAGTTCTTGGAATGTATCCTCCTTGAAAATACCGGGGTCATATTATAATTCAAAACCCAGCAAACGTTTGGAATTAAGTTTGGTTTGCAATTAATAATAATATTAATAATTGGAAACAGCCAGTCAAAAACGAAGCGGATTTGAACCTCTCGGCCTCTCCTATAATTCAAGCACTGCCGAATCGTAATGTGTCTCGTTTCCCGAGTCGGATAAGAGCCACAATCATGATTCATAAATTAAAAGCTTCCAATTTTAGATCTCCGAATACGCACCGCAGAGGACCACCACTGGTTTTAGACTACTGCAAATTTGTTTTGATTGTCCCGCTTACGAGGGAAGAGGAAAAAAGACCGTCGTATCGAATACCCTGCTCTACATATACATCCTGCAACACTTGGCCTCCTACACACTCACATCCATGGGTCCGTGGCCATTTTAGCCTGGAGATGATGGTGGAAAAAGCAGGGAAACCATTACCGTATATACTCGTATATAAGTCATGGATTTAGCAACTCTATTCAGAAAGGGAAGAGTCCCCTTTTTAGAAAAGTGTTAATGTACAGTATTCACATTGAGCCTTGGAGATGTTGAACAACTTTTTTGGGAGTTATACAGGAGTATATACAGTAAACATAAATCGCACCCAATTGCAAATGGGACATATCGTACACATTCAGAATCCTCACAAACCCAGAGGTAATCTGTTTTGCCACCGAAATCGGGATTTCGAGCCGCGTGTTTTGAAGCCTGCATCAGGATTTGAAATGAGGGGAACCCGAAAAACAATCCCTAAAGTTGTAATCTCAAGGCACAGAAACGGGAGGTTCAACCAAGCGAGGCCCTTTGCTGGAATATTGCACACTGGATACATTCACTTCAGGTTGAATCATGATGTTCGGAGCGACATCACCGTCGCCGACGACCGTGCCCCATGGACCAAGGGGGTTATTTTGATGTTGGAAGGATTCAGACTGAGCGTTTCCCCCTGCGAGGCCTTCGGACTGAGCGTTTCCCCCCCCCAAACGGACTCCGACCGTACCCTCTGGACAAAGGAGGTTATTTTGATGTTGGAAGGATTCGGACTGAGCGTTTCCCCCTGCGAGGCCTTCGGACTGAGCGTTTCCCCCCCAAACGGACTCCGACCGTACCCCGTGGACAAAGGGGGTTATTTTGATGTTGGAAGGATTCGGACTGAGCGTTTCCCCCTGCGAGGCCTTCGGACTGAGCGTTTCCCCCACAAACGGACTCTGGGTGCAGGGTGCTGCTTGGCAAGATCAAGTAACTCAAATAGGACGCACTTTGACATGGCTGTGTGTTTTCCTTCTTCTCTCTTGCTGTCCATGGCCCCGTAACCTTACTCCATGTCTTTGGATGTTGGCGGGCCTGAGGGGGTGCGTTTACGGGGTTCCCCTTTGGAAGACGGCCTCGGTTTGCCCGAAGTCCTGATCCTGCCTGTAGATTCCGACGTGTCTTGGGGAGCTGGGCGTGAGGGTTTGGGCCGCCCCGCTTTGACACCACTCTGGTCGGACAGCTGCGTGGGAGCCTTGTGCTCCGTTTTTGTGTGGTGCCGTTGCGTGTACAAAAAAAGTGCCGGGTCGGGCATGGCGTCAGCCTCTTCGAAGCTGCTCAGCCTGTCCCGGGGCGAAGAGTCCTTGAAGGCCCCTTTGTTGTGAAAGCCGCCGCTGCCGCCCGACCGGCGAGGATGGGATTTGTGAGTCCGCTTTTTGGGCCTGGCCTCACCGCACGGCTGTGGAAGGAAGGCTTTCTCCAGCGGTGGTTTCTCCAGGAGGGTTTTCCCACCTTGCTTGGAGCTGTGGAGCTTCTGCTTGTTGGTGTGGAGCTGGAAGGAGAGGTACGCTGCAGCCTCGGTCTGCTTCTGCAGCTCCGTGTTGAGGATGGTCACCCGGTGGCTCCTCCTCTTCAGCTCCTCCAGGAATTTCCGCTCTTTGTTCCGCAGGTTGGACCGGAGGGCGGCCACCAAACTCTCCTTGTGCCTCAGCTCCTTGCGCAGCTCCATGTTGTCCTTCTCCTTCTCCTCCAGACAGGCCTCCATTATCTTGCACTTCTCCTCGAGCTCTTCATCAATCATGTCTACAAGGGGGGAACAAGCAAGGAAACCAAATATCAACATACATGGGAGAAGCCTTTACCTTTGCCTGTGTATTTGTATCTCACTCTGTGTCATTGTAACAAGGCACTGATGAGCACGGGCTTCAGAGCCGGAAATGAAAGAAGAAGCCTTTGCCTTTGTCTGTGTATTTGTATCTCACTCAGTGTCATTGTAACAAGGCACTGATGAGCACTGCCTCCAGAGCCGGAAATGAAAGAAGAAGCCTTTGCCTTTACCTGTGTATTTGCGTCTCTTTGTTTGTGTACATGTGTCTCATTGTATGTCATTGTAACATACATACAGCGGCAGTAGCCTACTTTAGGAAACGTGGGGTACAGAGTGGCGGCGCAATGGGTTAAACCCTTGTCCTGCTGAACTGAAGGTTGGCAGTTCGAATCCGTGGGACCAGATAAGCCCCTGCTGTTAGCCTTAGCTCCTGCCAACCTAGCGGTATCTGCCCCGAGTCCCCTTGGGGAGACAGGATGGAATACAAAGAAAGTTTATTATATTATATATCAAAAACACGCAAATGTGAGTAGATCAATAGGTACGACTTAAGGCAGGAAAAAGATGCTCGAAGCAGTCATGCCGGCCACACGACCAGCAGGTATCTACAGACAACGCAGGCTCCTCAGCTTGGAAATGGAGAAAGAGCACCTCCCCTAAAGCTGGAGATGAGTATTACCTCTGGAGCCAGAAATGAAAGAAGCCTTTGCCTTTGTGTACTTGTATCTCATTGTATGTCATTGTAACAATGCATTGATGAGCACCGCCTCCAGAGCCGGAAATGAAAGGAGAAGCCTTTGCCTTTGTCCGTGTATTTGTATCGCATTGTATGTCATTGTAACAAGGCATTAATGAGCACCGCCTCCAGAGCCGGAAATTAAAGGAGAAGCCTTTGCCTTTGTACATGTGTCTCAGTGTATGTCATTGTAACAAGGCACTGATGAGCACTGCCTTCAGAGCCGGAAATGAAAGGAGAAGCCTTTGCCTTTGCCTGTGTACATGTGTCTCAGTGTATGTCATTGTAACAAGGCACTGATGAGCACCACCTCCAGAGCCGGAAAGGAAAGGAGAAGCCTTTGCCTTTGTATTTGTATCTCACTGTATGTCATTGTAACAAGGCACTGATGAGCACTGCCTTCAGAACCGGAAATGAAAGGAGAAGCCAGTTCAAGCCCGGGTTGGGGTGAGCACCCGCCATCAGCCCCAGCTGATCGAAAGTAGATAAATAGGTACTGCTTTTAGGGCCATGCTGTGGCACAGCTGGTTAGTAGCCAGCTGCAGTAAATCACTAAGAGGTCATGGGATCGAAGCCTGGGTCGGATTGATCTCCCGATCGTTAATAGCCTAGCTCACTGCCCAGCTAAGCAGCTCGAAAAACAGTTGCATCTGTTGAGTAGGAAATTCTACATACCGCTTTATGTAGGGAGGCTGATTTAACTAATTTACGACACCATGAAAACTGCCAGCACAGTGCGGAAAGGAATGAGGAAGTACTACGATCAAGGACTCGGTGTCACAAGTGGCCGGAATTGAGCATGCCATTTTGTAGCAGAAATATATTTCGCTTAGCATGTAATCTCTAAACGACTGCTCCTAGGACACCTTAAATATGTAAACAAAGAGGTGACCAGGATTGGTTAAATTTCCTCTCACCTTGCTGGTTGGCTTCCAGTTCCTTCATCTCAAGATCGTGGGTCAGCTCTGCAACAAGAAAGAAGAGAAATGTATTACAATATAATACTACTACTAATAATGCAATATAATAATATTAATCAAATATTAAATAGCGTACATACTTGAGTATAAGCCGAGTTTTTCAGCCTTTATTTAGGGCTGAAAAAGCCCACCTCGGCATATACTCGGGTGAGGGTCCTGGTTGGCTTATATTCGGGTCAGCTTATACTCGAGCATATATAGCATATTTATTATTTTTCTCTATTATTACTGGTATTATTACATTTGTTATTTTACTCTATTATTATTACATTTATTATTTTACTCTATTATTATTGTTACTATTACATTTATTTTACTCTATTTTTCATTATTATTATTATTATTATTAACACATTTATTACTTTATTATTATTGTTACTACAGTAGAGTCTCACTTATCCAACACTCGCTTATCCAACGTTCTGGATTATCCAACGCATTTTTGTAGTCAATGTTTTCAATATATTGTGATATTTTGGTGCTAAATTCATAAATACAGTAATTACTACATAGCATTACTGCATATTGAACTACCTTTTCTCCAAATTTGTTTTCTAACATGACGTTTTGGTGCTTCATTTGTAAAATCATACCCTAATTTGATGTTTAATAGGCTTTTCCTTAATGCCTCCTTATTATCCAACATATTCGCTTATCCAACATTCTGCCAGCCCGTTTATGTTGGATAAGTGAGACTCTACTGTATTACATTTATTTTACTCTATTTTTCATTATTATTATTAGCACATTTATTATTTCACTCTAATCTTGTTATTACATTTATTATTTTACTCTATTATTGTCATCACTATTACGTTTATTTTACTCTATTTTATTATAATTAATACATTTATTATTTCACTCTGATCTTGTTAATACACTTATTATTTTACTCTATTATTGTCATTACTAATACATTTATTTTACTCTATTTTATTATAATTAATACATTTATTATTTCACTCTGATCTTGTTATTACATTTATTATTTTACTTTATTATTGTCGTTACTATTACGTTTATTTTACTCTGTTTTTATTACAATTACAGTAATACATGTATTATTTCACTCCGATCTTGTTATTACATTCATTATTTTACTCTATTATTATTAAAAGCACATTGACATTGAATATGATGAGAATAATGATTTGATCAGAGTTGGACAGTCGTATCTTAAATTTGAGCTTTATGTAAATATTCAAAAACATTTAACCTACTGATGCCCCAATTAATGTAATTTTATTGGTATCTATTTTTATTTCTGAAATTGACCACCCTTGGCTTATACTTGAGTCAATGTTTTCCCATTTTTTTGTGGTAAAATTAGGTGCCTCAGCTTATATTCAAGTATATACGGTATTATTATTATTATTATTATTATTATTATTATTATTATTATTATGTAATAATATTACAGCATAGTGGTATAGTACAATATAGCAGTATATAATGCTAATATTGTGCTATGCTAATAATATAATATAGTGTATGTATATATAATTTCTGAGTCCGTTCAAGGTGAGAAGGGCGGGATATACCGTATATACTCGAGTATAAGCCGACCCGAATATAAGCCGAGGCACCTAATTTTACCACAAAAAAACTGGGAAAACATTGACTCCAGTATAAGCGGGATACCAATAAAATTACATTAATTGAGGCCTCAGTAGTTTAAATGATCAGGTTGTGTAAGTGTTATTTATTGCTATATATTTGTATTGTTTTACCTTGCTTAATAATGTGTTATTATGTTGCTATGTAATGTATGTGTTGTTTTTATGATTGGAAAACGCCCTGAGTCCTATCCGGAATATAGGGCGGTATATAAATAAAGTTTTATTATTATTATTTTATTATTATAATGTTTTTGAATCTTTACATCAAACTATAATTTATGACTGTTCAACTCTGATTAAATCATTATTTTCATCTTCTTCAATGTAAATGTGCTTATGTATCCTTTTAATAATTATAGAGTGAAATAATAAATGTAATAATAATAGTAATAAATGCAGTAAAATAATAAATGTAATAATAAATAGAGTAAAATAATAAATGTATTAATATAAAAATAAATGTGCTAATAATAATAATAAGGAAAAATAGAATAAATTAAATGTAATAGTAACAATAAGAGAGTAAAATAATAAAAGTAATAATCGAGTAAAATAATGAATGTAATAACAAGATCAGAGTGAAATAATAAAGGTATTAATTTTAATAAAAATAGAGTAAAATAAACATAGTAGTAATTATAACAATAGAGTAAAATAATAAATGTAATAACAAGATCAGAGTGAAATAATAAATGTATTAATTATAATAAAAATAGAGTAAAATAAACGTAATAGTAATGATAACAATAGAGTAAAATAATAAATGTAATAACAAGATCAGAGTGAAATAATAAATGTGCTAATAGAATCATAGAATCATAGAATAGTAGAGTTGGAAAAGACCTCATGGGCCATCTAGTCCAACCCCCCGCTAAGAAGCAGGAAATCGCATTCAAAGCACCCCCGACAGATGGCCATCCAGCCTCTGCTTAAAAGCCTCCAAGGAAGGAGCCTCCACCACAGTCCGGGGGAGAGTTTTCCACTGCCGAACAGCCCTTCTCACAGTGAGGAAGTTCTTCCTGATGTTCAGGTGGAATCTCCTTTCCTGTAGTTTGAAGCCATTGTTCCGTGTCCTAGTCTGCAGGGCAGCAGAAAACAAGCTCCCTCCCTCCTCCCTATGACTTCCTCTCACGTATTTGTACATGGCTATCATGTCTCCTCTCAGCCTTCTCTTCTGCAGGTTAAACATGCCCAGCTCTTTAAGCCGCTAATAATAATGATAATGAAAAACAGAGTAAAATAAATGTAATAGTAACAATAATAATAGAGTAAAATAATAAATGTAATAATAATTAATTGAGTAAAATAATAAATGTAAGAACAAGATCAGAGTGGAATAATAAATGTGTCAATAATATTTATTTATTTATTTATTTATTTTTCAAACTTATATGCCGCCACTCCCCTAGGGCTCTGGGTGGCTTACAAAAACCAGCTAAAATCAACAACAACAATAATAATAAAAAATAATTATTAAGACTCTGCAAGGAAACCGACGAAACCATTGATCATATCCTCAGCTGCTGTAAGAAAATTGCACAGACAGACTACAAACAGAGGCACAACTATGTGGCCCAAATGATTCATTGGAACTTATGCCTCAAGTACCACCTCCCAGCAGCAAAGAACTGGTGGGATCACAAACCTGCAAAAGTATTGGAAAATGAGCACGCAAAGATACTGTGGGACTTCCGAATCCAGACTGACAAAGTTCTGGAACACAACACACCAGACATCACAGTTGTGGAAAAGAAAAAGGTTTGGATCATTGATGTCGCCATCCCAGGTGACAGCCGCATTGACGAAAAACAACAGGAAAAACTCAGCCGCTATCAGGACCTCAAGATTGAACTTCAAAGACTCTGGCAGAAACCAGTGCAGGTGGTCCCAGTGGTGATTTGCACATTGGGTGTCATGCCAAAAGATCTCAGCCGGCATTTGGAAACAATAGACATTGACAAAATCACGATCTGCCAACTGCAAAAGGCCACCCGACTGGGATCTGCACGCATCATCCGAAAATACATCTCACAGTCCTAGACACTTGGGAAGTGTTCGACTTGTGATTTTGTGATACGAAATCCAGCATATCTATCTTGTTTGCTGTGTCATAATAAAATAATAATAATAATGAAAAATAGAGTAAAATAAATGTAAAAGTAACAATAATAATAGAGTAAAATTATAATATACCATATATGCTTGAGTATAAGCCGACCTGAATATAAGCCCACCAGGACCCTCACCCGAGTATAAGCTGAGAAGGTTTTCTTTCAGTCCTAAAAAAGGGCTGAAAAACTAGGCTTATACTTGAGTATATACAGTAACTGTAGTAAATAAATAAATGCAACAATAAGTGAAAATTGGTGCAGTATAATGTGATGTGAGGAATTCTAATGTGATGTTAGGAATTATAATTTGAAGTGAGAGCAATGCACAGTGGGAGAGCACTTGCTGGAGCTCTTTTTGCTCTTGTATGTAGGTATGTGTGTGCGTATATATTTAGCACAGACTTGTGAAATCAGGTCAGCCCCCAGAGGTGGTTACACAGCAAGGGCACGCACCACTCAGAGCGGCAGGGAAATGGCAACGCTCCTCCGAACCGGAGAAACCACTCCATTACAGATCTCTCAGTTGGATCTCTGTTACTGATGATGGTTTTCAGGTGCAAGAAGCAGAAAGGGAGAGTAGATCCCAGCCTGATAACACGAACAAGCCCTGTGGCCTTGAAAGCGAAAGTGATGAGGCCGCATTTCAGGGGTTGCGCAGAAGTCTCAGAATAGCAAATAAGAGAGAGATCAAGGGGCAAAGAAATGCCTTCATGGTATGTGTTGTGATGTGACAGGGAGGAAACATTATATCTCACCACTGCCACCAAATTGTGGTGATGTGGGGTAGAGGAGGAATCTTTTTATTAATTATATTATTATATATTTAACTATATCCGCTGCCGCCAATATAAATATGTTTTATTTAACTGCGGCCACCAATTGTGGAGAACTCAGGCAGAGAGGAATTTCTTTATCTTTTCTTATTCTTATTCACTTTAGATGGTATCGTAACTTAGTTTTGAAAATATGTGACAGAGACTTGGATATGGAAGAACAAAAAATAAGTTTATTTCAGGCACAGAGCTTGGTGGTTACAATATTACTTCTTAGAGTTAAAATTTCTTAATCAGTTGCAAATATAACTTATGATGAATACTCTTTCAAATACTTTCTCCTTTCCTTTCCCAACCAAAACTACTAACTGATCACTTTGGATCTAACTGGGATTACTTCCCCTTACTACTCAGACTCTACAAATAAACCCAAACAAGTCACCTAACTCGCTTAATTTAACACCACTAGAGATCTGAGTTTCCCTGTTATCCCTAACCTGGAACCAGTGTCTTCTCTGTGACTAAAAATCACAGACTAAACTGTTTTTTAAAATAGTCCCTCCTTTTCTTCCAAACAACAGTTGGCTCCGCCCTCGTTGCTATGGTAACCTGCCTCAGAATGCTGAGCTGGCTACCATCCCCCACGCACTGGTAACTAATACTTACCCTTTTAAACATAGCCAACATGACTTTTAAAACGAAATTAAACATGACATCTATAAATCAAAATAAAAACACACTTCTTTACAGTATGCTATTAAAACAGTCTGCTGAGAGGGAAATCTTCATCAAAGCAATTCCTCGCTTGAATCAATAACTAAGTCTGCTTTCCTGTATTATCTTGTAGCCTGGATGTATCCTCGTTTAGGGGACTTTGGCTTCGTTTTAAGGACCTTGCTTCATGCCTAATGTTTCCATGGATTTGTTCTTACAGCCTTGTTTTTGTAACTATCATTTGGGACTGAACTTTTACCTTTTATGAACTATCTCTTCCTTATTTCCTAATCTATATATATAAAAGGGTAATGAAATTTCGGCCTAGGACAAAACAACAAAACTACACATCCCAGAAACACAAAACTTGGCAGCACAACCCCTCATCCATGCCTCTACGTTCATACAACAAAAAGAAAAGAAAAAGTCCTAATTAGAGGGAGAGGAATAATTGTTTCTATCCAATTGCTGCCAGTTAGAAGGCTAAGCTCCGCCCACTTGGTCTCCTAGCAACCCACTCAGCCCAAGGGACAGGCAGAGTTAGGCCTCATTTAGGCCTCTTCCACACTGCCTATAAAATACAGATTATCAGATTTGAACTGGATTATATGGCAGTGTAGACTCAAGGCCCTTCCACGCAGCTATATAACCCTATATAGCTGTATTATAATCTTATATTATCTGCTTTGAACTGGATTATCTGGACTCCACACTGCCATATAATCCACTTCAGTGTACAGTCGGACACAACTGGACTTAGTCAGGGGAAAACCTTTACCCTTTACCTTAACTACCACCAATTCCTCAATACTTTATTTCCCTTAACACCATACTTCACCACAGAAACGCGTGGCTGGGAACAGCTAGTAAGCTACAAAAGACTACGATCTGTGTGCAGCCTGGTGTCTTTAGCAAGGTGAAGCTAACCTGAGGTGCGACACTAGGGCCCTTCCACACAGTCATAGAACCCAGAATATTGAGGCAGAAAATCCCACAATAGCTGAGTCCACACTGCCAGTTATTCAGCGGTGTGGAAGGAGCCCCAGCAGTTTAAAAACATGCAAATGTGAGTAGGTCAATAGGTACTGCCTTGGTGGGAAGGAAAACAGTGCTCTATGCAGTCATGCCTAGGGCCACATGACCTAGGAGGTGTCTACGGACAACGCAGGCTCTTCAGCTTAGAAATGGAGATGAGTGCCACCCCGAGCCTTTACCTTTGACTGTGTTTCATTGTGTTTGTGTATGCTGGAATGCGCCCCAAGTCCCCTCGTGGAGATAGGGCGGAATACAAATATATTATTATTATTATTATTATTATTATTATTATTATTAATATCCCCTCGTGGAGATAGGGTGGAATACAAATATATTATTATTATTATTATTATTAATATCCCCTCGTGGAGATAGGGCGGAATACAAATATATTATTATTATTATTATTATTATTATTATTATTATTATTATTATTATTATTATTATTATCCCCTCGTGGAGATAGGGTGGAATACAAATATAGTATTATTATTATTATCCTCTGGTAGAGATAGGGCAGAATACAATTAAAGTATTATTATTATTATTATTATTATTATTATTATTATTATTATTATTATCATCCCCTCGTGGAGATAGGGTGGAATACAAATATATTATTATGGCACCAATCCCCTAGGGGCGCTGTTGAGGCGAACCCGTTTCAGCACTGAGAGAGAGAGAGAGAGAGAGAGAGAGTATTACTATTATTATTATTAACATCTATAGACGATGATGATAATCAGGTGCGGCTCAAGCAATAAGCGAGATACGCATTTGCGGATGGCGCCAATCCCCTAGGGGTGCTGTTGAGGCGAGCCCGGTTCAGCACCGAGAGAGAAAGTATATTATTATTATTATTATTATCATCATCATCTATAGATGATGATGATAATCAGGGGCGGCTCAAGCTATAAGCCAGATACGCATTTGCTGATGGCACCAATCCCCTAGGGGCGCTGTTGAGGCGAGCCCGGTTCAGCACCGAGAGAGAAAGTATATTATTATTATTATCATCTATAGACGATGATGATAATCAGGTGCGGCTCAAGCAATAAGCGAGATACGCATTTGCGGATGGCGCCAATCCCCTAGGGGCGCTGTTGAGGCGAGCCCGGTTCAGCACCGAGAGAGAAAGTATATTATTATTATTATTATTATCATCATCATCTATAGATGATGATGATAATCAGGGGCGGCTCAAGCTATAAGCCAGATACGCATTTGCTGATGGCACCAATCCCCTAGGGGCGCTGTTGAGGCGAGCCTGATTCAGCGCCAAGAGAGAAAGTATATTATTATTATTAATATTATTATTATTATTATCATCTATAGACGATGATGATAATCAGGGGCGGCTCAAGCTATAAGCCAGATACGCATTTGCGGATGGCACCAATCCCCTAGGGGCGCGGTTGAGGCGAGCCCGGTTCAGCACCGAGAGAGAGAGAGAGAGAGAGAGAGAGAGAGAAAGTATTATTATTATTATCATCTATAGATGATTATGATAATCAGGGGCGGCTCAAGCTATAAGCAAAATACGCATCTGCGGGTGGCACCAATCCCCTAGGGGCGCTGTTGAGGCGCCGAGAGAGAGAGAGAGGCGGGCAAACAAAAGTTTACCTCTCTGCCTCAGAGATGATGATGATGATAATAATAATAATAATAATAATAATAATAATAATAATAATAATAATAATTCACTTCTGTGAATTTCAGACTTAGGTCAACCCTAAGTCTAAAGTTTAGGACAGGGGCCAGGTCAATGACCTTGGAGGGCTGCATCCGGCCTATGGGCCTTAGTCTGGGGACACCCGATCTAGACGATCTCATAAGACCATAGGTAAGCAAATAGACCTCCAATGACCATAGATGGTCTCATAAGACCATTGGTAAGGAAAGGGACCCTCAAAGGCCATCTAGATGATCATTAGTCCATCATAAGACCATTGGTAGGGAAAGGGACCCTCAAAGACCATCTAGATGATCTCATCAGGCCATCAGAAGACCATGGAGAAGGAAAGGGCCCCTCAAAGGCCATCTAGATTATCATCAGTCCATCAGAAGACCATGGATAAGGAAAGGGACCCTCAAAGGCCATCTAGACAATCTCATTAAACCATAGTTAAGGAAAGGGACTCTCAAAGGCCATCTACATGGTCTCATAGGCCCATAGGTAAGGAAAGTGACCTCCAAAAGATGGTCTCATAAGGCTGTAGCTAAGCAAAGAGACCTTCCAAGACCATCTAGACGATCTCATAAGACCATAAGTAAGAAAAGAGACCTCCAAAGGCCAAGTAAACGTAGGTCAACCCTAAGTCTAAAGTTTAGGACAGGGGCCAGGTCAATGACCTTGGAGGGCCGCATCTGGACCACGGGCCTTAGTTTGGGGACCCCTGCTCTAGTGCTACCCGTCTGCCCACGACTTTCCGCCTGGGACTCACCTGTGCAGTGTTTTTGCAAGTGCAGGATCTCCAGGTGCAAGTCGTGGAGCAGCTCCATCTGTTCCTTCTTGAGGAAAGCAATGTGCCGCTGCACGCTCTGGATCTGGTGCTCCAGGGACAGCGTCTCCATTGCGACGCATTTAACGGCCCGAGCCTGGAGGGAACAACACAAAGGTTATGAGCCTCCCGCACCCGTACGCCGGAGTAATAGTTGCCGCTGGGGAAAATCCTCGTTGTTTCCACCCCTGGGAGCATTTACACGGATGCAGTTTGACGCTCCTTGAACTCTGTGATTCCATGTTATGGAATCCCTGGGATTTGTAGCTTTGCACAAACCTGGAGACTTTATATAACAGCAATGCTGGGATTGCAAGTGAAGCATTTTGCCTTCTGCTGGGTGCGATTGTTGTCGAGTTTTTTTTTTTTGTTTTGTTCCTGTGACCTTCAGAGGTTGGCATGATGGATTTCGTGTCAGCTCGCTGGCCTAATAACGGAACCCTATTGCCACAGGTTTGCATCTATATATATAAAAGAGTGATGGAATCCTAGGCACCGAGCAAAACAACAAAACTAAACACCCCCCAACTTCGAAATTTCACAACACAATCCATCATCCACGCCTCGAGGTTGAAACCACAAAATATCACGTCACGAACCTCCACAGGGCCTAAAAAAAACCCAAAAACCGGAGCTATTCAGTGCAATTCCAATGGGCCACAGCAACGCGTGGCAGGGCACAGCTAGTGTTTATATAAACACACAAACACACGCTTCAGTACAGATAGAATAATGGCAGGAACGCATCATAATCTCAAACATAGCAGGTCCCGTGTATAGAAAAAAGCCAAATATATTGCTTGTAATGCAATCAAGTATCATAAAAGGCGGCACAACATTTCTGAGGTTTTAGATTTAGACTAACGCAATTCGATGATTTTAATATTTGTTTATTTTATTTACTACATTTATATCCCGCCTTTCTCACTCCGAAGGGCACTCAGAGCGGCTTATAAGTTATATGTATATACAATATATTATAATATTAGCATATTAGCACTAAATTACTATACTGTACCATATCACTGTACTGTAATATTATTAGTAATATTACATACAATATATAATTAATATTATTATATTGTATTATTATTAGTATTGTATTACACTGTACCATATCACTATGCTGTAATATTATTAGTAATATTACATATAATGTATAATTAATATTATTATATTGCATTATTATTAGTATCGTATTACACCGTACCATATCACTATACTGTAATATTATTAGTAACATTACATGTAATAATTAATATTATTATATTGTATTATTATTAGTATCGTATTACACTGTACCAAATCACTATAGTTATATTATTAGTAATATTACATATAATATATAATTAATATTATTATATTGTATTGTTATTAGTATCATATTACATCGTACCATATCACTATACTGTAATATTATTAGTAGTATAATAATATATAATTAATATTATTATATTGTATTATTATTAGTATTGTATTACACCGTACCATATCACTACACCGTAATATTAGATATAATACTAGCTGTGCCCGGCCATGCATTGCTGTGGCGAAGTATGGTGGTATGGGAAATAAAGTACAGTAGAGTCTCACTTATCCAAGCCTCACTTATCCAAGCTTCTGGATTATCCAAGCTGTTTTTGGAGTCAATGTTTTCAATATATCATGATATTTTGGTGCTAAATTTATAAATACAGTAATTACAACATAACATTACTGCATACTGAACTGCTTTTTCTGTCAAATTTGTTGTATAACATGTTTTGGTGCTTAATTTGTAAAATTATAACCTAATTTGATGTTTAATAGGCTTTTCCTTAATCCCTCCTTATTATCCAACATATCCGCTTATCCAAGCTTCTGCCGGCCCGTTTAGCTTGGATAAGTGAGACTCTACTGTATTGAGGAATTGGTGGTAGTTAAGGTAAAGGGTAAAGGTTTTCCCCTGACATTAAGTCCAGTCGTGTCTGACTTTGGGGGTTGGGGCTCATCTCCATTTCTAAGCCGAAGAGCCGGCGTTGTCCGTAGACTCCTCCAAGGTCATGTGGCCAGCATGACTGCATGGAGCGCCGTTACCTTCCCACCAGAGCAGTACCTATTCATCTACTCTCATTTGCATGTTTTTGAACTTTAGGGTTGGCAGAAGCTGGGGCTAACCGTGAGGGCTCTGTCCGCTCCCCCAATTCAAACCTGAATGAATGTTGTAATTAGGGAAAATGATTAGCATGTAATGGCCTTGCAGCTTTAAAGCCTGGCTGTTTCCTCATTGAGTGAATTTTTTGTTGGGAGGTGTTAGCTGGCCCTGATTGTTTCCTGTCTGGAATTCCCTTGTTTTCAGAGTGGTGGTGTTTGCGATATTTTATGTGCTTCTACTGTCTGTGCCCCTCAGAAAACAGAGGATTTGCCAGACTTTGGTGATGGGAAGACTTTGTTGGGAGGTGTTAGCTGGCCCTGATTGTTTTCCTGTGTGGAATTCCCCTGTTTTCAGAGTGTTGTTCTTTATTTAGTGTTCTGATTGTTCTGTTTTATTATACCACAGTAATTTTTATATATTCTGATATTAGTGTTTTTGAATACTTAGAGCCAAATTGTATTCATGTTCATGGTTCACAGCAACACAATAATAATAATAGTAATAATAATGACTTTGGTAATACACACTGCTTCACTCCATTGTCAGCTTCCTTTCTGGAAGAATCCTTCCTTGGGAGGTGTTAGCTGGCCCTGATTGTTTCCTTTGTGAAATTTCCAATTTCCCTGCTTTCAGAGTGTTGCTCTTTATTTACTGTCCTGGTTTTAGAGATTATATTGTTCTGTATTATTCTATCACAGTAATTATTTCATATTACAGTATAATCTCACTTTATTTATTTATTTATTTATTTTCTGGATTATCCAACGCAGTCTGCCTTTTAGTAATCAATGTTTTTGTAGTCAGTGTTTTAAATTCATTGTGATATTTTGGTGGTAAATTTGTAAATACAGTAATTACTACATAGCATTACTGCACATGGAACTACTTTTTTCTGTCAAATTTGTTGTATAACATGATGTTTTGATGCTTAATTTAATCGGCTTTTCCTGAATCCCTTCTTATTATCCAACATATTCACTTATCCAACGCTCTGCTGGCCTGTTTATGTTGGATAAGTGAGACTGTACTGTATATTGATAATCTTATATTATCTGTTTAGAACTGGATTATATGAGGCCCCTTCTACACAGCTGGATAAAATGCACACTGAAGTGGATTATATGGCAGTGTGGAGCCAATATAATCCAGTTCAAAGGAGATGATATAAAATTATAAATGGGTTATATAGCTCTGTGGAAGGCCTTTGAGTCTACACTGCCATATAATAAAATCCGATAATCTGTATTTTATAGGCAGCGTGGAAGAGGCCTAACTCTGCCTGTCCCCTGGGCTGAGTAGGTTTCTAGGAGACCAAGTGGGCAGAGCTTAGCCTTCTAAATGGCAGCAATTGGATAAAAAGAATTATTCGTTTCCCTCTAATTAGGACTTTATTTTTCTTTTCTTTTTGTTGTATCAACCTAGAGGCGTGGATGATGGGTTGTGTTGTCAAATTTTGAGGTTGGGGGGCCTGTAGTTTTGTTGTTTTGTCGGTTGCCAGGATTCCATCACTCTTATATATATATAGATAGAAGATAGATAGAAGAAGAAGATAGATATAATTAATATTATTACATTGTATTATTCCAGAGGCATCTGGCTGAGAATATGTATGGGATTTGTGGACTGGTTGGACTAGATGACCTTTGGGGCTCCCTTTGGGGGAATATACGGTGCCTCTGAGCATGTGCAGAGTGCAGAATCCCTCTAGAGACCAATATAATAATTAATATCATTATATTATATTATTCCAAAGGCATCTGGCTGGGAATATGGATGGGATTTGAGGATAGGTTGGACTAGATGACCTTTGGGGCTCCCTTTGAGGGGAATAGACGGTGTCTCTGAGCATGTGCAGAGTGCAGAATCCCTCCAACACCCCTCCCCCCCCCCCCCCTCCATCCTCTTACCTTTGGCAATGGAAGAGGCGGCAGGAAGGCTCTTGGGGGTCCTGGGCTTCTTAGAAAAGCGGGCTCTCAGCCTCGGTGGCCCCTAGGCCCCATCCTCTCTTAGCTCCGAGGCGTAAACAGAGCGCAACGTGACCGGAACTGAGAAGCTCCGCCGCAGAAAGGAGGAGGGAGGGAGGGGGGAGGAGGAGGGAGGTGACGTCACCCTGTAAGGGCGGGGCTGCTGAAAAGGAGCGAGTTTGGGAAACAGACCGGAAACGGAACTCTCCCCCTCCCCTCTCTCAATACTTTCCCATCCAAACTATGCAATGGAGACTTCACCACGTTTCCCATCTTCTATATATATAAAAGAGTGATGGAATCAGGGCACCAGACAAAACAACAAAACTACAGGCCCCCCAACCTCGAAATTTGACAACACAACCTATCATCCACGGCTCTCGGTTGATACAACAAAAAGAAAAGAAAAATAAAGTCCTAATGAGAGAGAGAGGAATAATTGCTTTTATCCAATTGCTGCCAGTTAGAAAGCTAAGCTCCTCCAACTTGGTCTCCTAGCAACCCAATCAAAAATAATAAAAAACACTAAAAAATAATTTAAAACACTAAAAATTTAATACAATAAAATACTATAATAACAGAAAATAACTAAAAATAATACAAAAAATAATATATAATAAATAAAAAGATAACTTGGAGACGTGGATTTAAAAAGAATTTTCAAAGATACTTGTAATGACTATAAGTCCCATATGTTTTGATTGACCTAAGTTGCAAAAGGCCTATATTTGAGGAAGGCCTGCACTTGAGAGAAAATGCTGATGTTTGGGAAAAGAGTTGTTCCAGAGAAAAGAAGTTACTTTCAAATAATAACAATACATCAAGTCAGAACCGGTTCCCATACGATTTCGAGCATATACTTGCAACAAGTCAGGGTCAGTAACATGAAAGCACCATTGTCTAAAGAATTACATGTTGTTACAGCATAGAAACCCAATGGGATTGCATGATGGTTAAGATGCTTGTGAGGTAGACAACATTAGACAAATGGGGTAAATGATCTTTGTAAGCCAATAAGGATATGCTTGATAACTTCTGTGAGGTGATAAAAACCTTGCAACCATTTTGGAAATTGGGACAAATCCTTTGATTGCATGTATGCATGTTTTTGTCTCATTGCTATGGCCACGCAATAAATAGTACTTTTGCAGTTTGAAGATCCAACTTTTGTGGTGTTTTTCCTCGCCCTCTTCAAAAGGGGCCTCCTGCTTTTGACTTGGGATTAAGAGGAGTATTTTTTTACATCTTTTATATCCTTGCCCCTTCAAACTTACAATAAAATTAATTAAAAATACAAATAACGTAAAATAAAAATTACACAACAATTTTTAACCAATACCACCACCACAACTCCCACTGAGGTGAGTCAGTCCTCTTAAATGCATCATGGGTGGGGTTGAGTGTGCTCCCTGGCTGTAGGGTGAACTACAGCTCCCACTGAGGTGAGTCAGTCCTCTTAAATGCATCATGGGTGGGGTTGAGTGTGCTCCCTGGCTGTAGGGTGAACTACAGCTCCCACTGAGGTGAGTCAGTCCTCTTAAATGCATCATGGGTGGGGTTGAGTGTGCTCCCTGGCTTTAGGGTGAACTACAGCTCCCACTATGGTGAGTCAGTCCTCTTAAATGCATCATGGGTGGGGTTGAGTGTGCTCCCTGGCTGTAGGGTGAACTACAGCTCCCACTATGGTGAGTCAGTCCTCTTAAATGCATCATGGGTGGGGTTGAGTGTGCTCCCTGGCTTTAGGGTGAACTACAGCTCCCACTATGGTGAGTCAGTCCTCTTAATTGCATCATGGGTGGGGTTGAGTGTGCTCCCTGGCTGTAGGGTGAACTACAGCTCCCACTATGGTGAGTCAGTCCTCTTAAATGCATCATGGGTGGGGTTGAGTGTGCTCCCTGGCTGTAGGGTGAACTACAACTCCCACTGAGGTAAGTCAGTCCTCTTAAATGCATCATGGGTGGGGTTGAGTGTGCTCCCTGGCTGTAGGGTGAACTACAACTCCCACTGAGGTAAGTCAGTCCTCTTAAATGCATCATGGGTGGGGTTGAGTGTGCTCCCTGGCTGTAGGGTGAACTACAACTCCCACTGAGGTGAGTCAGTCCTCTTAAATGCATCATGGGTGGGGTTGAGTGTGCTCCCTGGCTGTAGGGTGAACTACAACTCCCACTGAGGTAAGTCAGTCCTCTTAAATGCATCATGGGTGGGGTTGAGTGTGCTCCCTGGCTGTAGGGTGAACTACAACTCCCACTGAGGTGAGTCAGTCCTCTTAAATGCATCATGGGTGGGGTTGAGTGTGCTCCCTGGCTTTAGGGTGAACTACAACTCCCACTGAGGTGAGTCAGTCCTCTTAAATGCATCATGGGTGGGGTTGAGTGTGCTCCCTGGCTGTAGGGTGAACTACAACTCCCACTGAGGTGAGTCAGTCCTCTTAAGTGCATCATGGGTGGGGTTGAGTGTGCTCCCTGGCTGTAGGGTGAACTACAGCTCCCACTATGGTGAGTCAGTCCTCTTAAATGCATCATGGGTGGGGTTGAGTGTGCTCCCTGGCTGTAGGGTGAACTACAACTCCCACTGAGGTGAGTCAGTCCTCTTAAGTGCATCATGGGTGGGGTTGAGTGTGCTCCCTGGCTGTAGGGTGAACTACAACTCCCACTGAGGTGAGTCAGTCCTCTTAAATGCATCATGGGTGGGGTTGAGTGTGCTCCCTGGCTGTAGGGTGAACTACAACTCCCACTGAGGTGAGTCAGTCCTCTTAAATGCATCATGGGTGGGGTTGAGTGTGCTCCCTGGCTGTAGGGTGAACTACAGCTCCCACTATGGTGAGTCAGTCCTCTTAAATCCATCATGGGTGGGGTTGAGTGTGCTCCCTGGCTGTAGGGTGAACTACAACTCCCACTGAGGTGAGTCAGTCCTCTTAAGTGCATCATGGGTGGGGTTGAGTGTGCTCCCTGGCTGTAGGGTGAACTACAACTCCCACTGAGGTGAGTCAGTCCTCTTAAATGCATCATGGGTGGGGTTGAGTGTGCTCTTGTTGTCGACCGCGCTTTAGGGGATCGGGCCCTTAAGGAGAGTCCCGATCCGGTCCTGAGAGAACGGACCTTGGCGGAGCCAATAGGAAAATATGAGCCGCAATACAACCTGAAGCCGAAATGAAGAAGGTCCGCCAAAGTTGAAGGAAAATTCCGCCAAGGAGTCTTTATTGAGCGATTCAGCTGAAAAGGACTGTAGTAGTGATCATTCAGTCTACTAGGGTACCATATAATCAAAATACAGCCATATTTATACAAAATTTCAGTCTGACAGCCCTTTGAATTTCCCGCCCCGCTCCCCCGCCCATCTGATCGCGGATAAGCTAGAAGGTTGAACGAGGCGGGCTTTCGTTTCCCGCCTTGCTCTGTTGGCCCAATAGGGAGCTGCTTTTTGTCCCCACTCGAGCCAATCAGGAAGGAGAAGGCGGGAGTTATTGAAACAATGAAGTGACAGGGCAGGAAATATCATATTAATTCCTGCTAGACCGATTTCTAAAGGGATTAATGACAGCAATCAAGGGTTCCTGTCACGTATACAGATTTTAGATATGCCTTGGGGTGTCAGAGGTGGAAGTAAGGATGGGTGGTAATGAGCCATATTTACAGGCTCCACAGGGCGCCTTCCTGAGGTGTCCTGGAATTTCCTTAGGATGAGATATGACAATGTTTGCCTTGGGGGCGAATCACCTTTAATTCGGCGACTCAAGCCTTATATTGGCCATGCAATCTGAATCTGATTAGGTTAAGCGGCAGCGGATTAACCTTTTGTTTTTGGGAAGGTAAACCTGGGAAATGGGGCAGGTCCTGGGGTTCAAGTTGGGTTCGAAATATTTCCTATTTGATTTCATGATTTGACAATTATATGAAATAAAATGAAAAATAAAATAAAGTTGGAATATAAACCCTGCTGGGAAAAATACATATTTTCCGGGGATCCCAAAGAGTACAAATACATATAGGCAGATAGATAGATTTCAAGGAAATAAGGGAGAATCCATAAAAGTGGAGTTTTAGCAGCATGATTTTACAATTCATGAAGTTGTTATCTCTTGCCTCAGAGTGCAGGGATAATCCACAGTAAACTCCAGTAAAAAGTCTCAATCACCTTCTACTATAAATATATGAAATATAGAACTTAAAGTCTTGATTTTTGAACTATCTTTTACAAAGTCCTGGGGGGGGGTCACCTCGATCACACTCTCTGGCTGTAGGGTGAACTACAACTCCCACTGAGGTGAGTCAGTCCTCTTAAATGCATCATGGGTGGGGTTGAGTGTGCTCCCTGGCTTTAGGGTGAACTACAGCTCCCACTGAGGTGAGTCAGTCCTCTTAAATGCATCAAAGGTGGGGTTGAGTGTGCTCCCTGGCTGTAGGGTGAACTACAACTCCCACTGAGGTGAGTCAGTCCTCTTAAATGCATCATGGGTGGGGTTGAGTGTGCTCCCTGGCTGTAGGGTGAACTACAGCTCCCACTATGGTGAGTCAGTCCTCTTAAATGCATCATGGGTGGGGTTGAGTGTGCTCCCTGGCTTTAGGGTGAACTACAGCTCCCACTATGGTGAGTCAGTCCTCTTAAATGCATCATGGGTGGGGTTGAGTGTGCTCCCTGGCTGTAGGGTGAACTACAACTCCCACTGAGGTGAGTCAGTCCTCTTAAATGCATCGTGGGTGGGGTTGAGTGTGCTCCCTGGCTGTAGGGTGAACTACAGCTCCCACTGAGGTGAGTCAGTCCTCTTAAATGCATCATGGGTGGGGTTGAGTGTGCTCCCTGGCTGTAGGGTGAACTACAACTCCCACTGAGGTGAGTCAGTCCTCTTAAATGCATCATGGGTGGGGTTGAGTGTGCTCCCTGGCTTTAGGGTGAACTACAGCTCCCACTATGGTGAGTCAGTCCTCTTAAATGCATCATGGGTGGGGTTGAGTGTGCTCCCTGGCTGTAGGGTGAACTACAACTCCCACTGAGGTGAGTCAGTCCTCTTAAATGCATCGTGGGTGGGGTTGAGTGTGCTCCCTGGCTGTAGGGTGAACTACAGCTCCCACTGAGGTGAGTCAGTCCTCTTAAATGCATCATGGGTGGGGTTGAGTGTGCTCCCTGGCTTTAGGGTGAACTACAGCTCCCACTATGGTGAGTCAGTCCTCTTAAATGCATCATGGGTGGGGTTGAGTGTGCTCCCTGGCTGTAGGGTGAACTACAACTCCCACTGAGGTGAGTCAGTCCTCTGAAATGCATCGTGGGTGGGGTTGAGTGTGCTCCCTGGCTGTAGGGTGAACTACAGCTCCCACTGAGGTGAGTCAGTCCTCTTAAATGCATCATGGGTGGGGTTGAGTGTGCTCCCTGGCTGTAGGGTGAACTACAGCTCCCACTATGGTGAGTCAGTCCTCTTAAATGTATCATGGGTGGGGTTGAGTGTGCTTTCTGGCTGTAGGGTGAACTACAACTCCCACTATGGTGAGTCAGTCCTCTTAAATGCATCATGGGTGGGGTTGAGTGTGCTCCCTGGCTTTAGGGTGAACTATAGCTCCCACTATGGTGAGTTAGTCCTCTTAAATGCATCATGGGTGGGGTTGAGTGTGCTCCTTGGCTGTAGAGTGAACTACAGCTCCCACTATGGTTAGTCAGTCCTCTTAAATGCATCATGGGTGGGGTTGAGTGTGCTCCCTGGCTGTAGGGTGAACTACAACTCCCACTATGGTGAGTCAGTCCTCTTAAATGCATCATGGGTGGTGTTGAGTGTGCTCTCTGGCTGTAGGGTGAACTACAACTCCCACTGAGGTGAGTCAGTCCTCTTAAATGCATCATGGGTGGGGTTGAGTGTGCTCCCTGGCTGTAGGGTGAACTACAGCTCCCACTGAGGTGAGTCAGTCCTCTTAAATGCATCATGGGTGGGGTTGAGTGTGCTCCCTGGCTGTAGGGTGAACTACAGCTCCCACTGAGGTGAGTCAGTCCTCTTAAATGCATCATGGGTGGGGTTGAGTGTGCTCCCTGGCTTTAGGGTGAACTACAACTCCCACTGAGGTGAGTCAGTCCTCTTAAATGCATCATGGGTGGGGTTGAGTGTGCTCCCTGGCTTTAGGGTGAACTACAGCTCCCACTATGGTGAGTCAGTCCTCTTAAATGCATCATGGGTGGTGTTGAGTGTGCTCTCTGGCTGTAGGGTGAACTACAACTCCCACTGAGGTGAGTCAGTCCTCTTAAATGCATCATGGGTGGGGTTGAGTGTGCTCCCTGGCTGTAGGGTGAACTACAGCTCCCACTGAGGTGAGTCAGTCCTCTTAAATGCATCATGGGTGGGGTTGAGTGTGCTCCCTGGCTGTAGGGTGAACTACAACTCCCACTATGGCTAGTCAGTCCTCTTAAATGCATCATGGGTGGGGTTGAGTGTGCTCCCTGGCTTTAGGGTGAACTACAGCTCCCACTATGGTGAGTCAGTCCTCTTAAATGCATCATGGGTGGTGTTGAGTGTGCTCTCTGGCTGTAGGGTGAACTACAACTCCCACTGAGGTGAGTCAGTCCTCTTAAATGCATCATTGGTGGGGTTGAGTGTGCTCCTTGGCTGTAGAGTGAACTACAGCTCCCACTATGGTTAGTCAGTCCTCTTAAATGCATCATGGGTGGGGTTGAGTGTGCTCCCTGGCTGTAGGGTGAACTACAACTCCCACTATGGTGAGTCAGTCCTCTTAAATGCATCATGGGTGGGGTTGAGTGTGCTCCCTGGCTTTAGGGTGAACTACAACTCTCACTATGGTGAGTCCGCTTAAATGCATCATGGGTGGGGTTGAGTGTGGTCCCTGGCTGTAGGGTCAACTACAACTCCCACTGAGGTGAGTCAGTCCTCTTAAATGCATCATGGGTGGGGTTGAGTGTGCTCCCTGGCTTTAGGGTGAACTACAACTCCCACTGAGGTAAGTCAGTCCTCTTAAATGCATCATGGGTAGGGTTGAGTGTGCTCCCTGGCTGTAGGGTGGAATACAGCTCCCACTGAGGTGAGTCAGTCCTCTTAAATGCATCATGGGTGGGGTTGAGTGAGCTTTCTGGCTGTAGGGTGAACTACAACTTCCACTATGGTGAGTCAGTCCTCTTAAATGCATCATGGGTGGGGTTGAGTGTGCTCCCTGGCTGTAGGGTGAACTACAACTCCCACTATGGTGAGTCAGTCCTCTTAAATGCATGATGGGTGGGGTTGAGTGTGCTCCCTGGCTGTAGGGTGAACTACAGCTCCCACTATGGTGAGTTAGTCCTCTTAAATGCATCATTGGTGGGGTTGAGTGTGCTCCCTGGCTGTAGGGTGAACTACAACTCCCACTATGGTGAGTCAGTCCTCTTAAATGCATCATGGGTGGGGTTGAGTGTGCTCCCTGGCTTTAGGGTGAACTACAGCTCCCACTATGGTGAGTCAGTCCTCTTAAATGCATCATGGGTGGGGTTGAGTGTGCTCCCTGGCTTTAGGGTGAACTACAACTCTCACTATGGTGAGTCCTCTTAAATGCATCATGGGTGGGGTTGAGTGTGCTCTCTGGCTTTAGGGTGAACTACAACTCTCACTATGGTGAGTCCTCTTAAATGCATCATGGGTGGGGTTGAGTGTGCTCTCTGGCTTTAGGGTGAACTACAACTCTCACTATGGTGAGTCCTCTTAAATGCATCATGGGTGGGGTTGAGTGTGCTCTCTGGCTGTAGGGTGAACTACAACTCCCACTGAGTCAGTCGCCTGAATCCCCTCCAATCGGTTGAGTGTGCCATGGGGGTTCTGTGTGCCAAGCTTGGACCGGGTCCATCATCGCTGGTGGTCACAGTTCCCCGGTTGTGGGTGAACTACAACTCCCAGAAAGGAAGGTCCATTCCCTTACCCTAACCCAACCCCCCCAGTCACCGAATTCCATCCTATCAAGTCCATGTGCCAATTTTGGTCCAGATCCATCATTGTTTGGGTTCACAGTACTCTCTGGATGTAGGTGAACTACAACTCCCCCAAATCAAGGTGAATTTCCCACAAAGACCTCCAGTACTTTTTGCTGGTCATGGGGGCTCTGTGTGCCAATTTTGGTCCAATTCCAACTTTGGTGCAATTCAGAGTGCTCATTGATTGCAGGTGAACTATAAATCCCAGTACCTACAACTCCAAAAAGGTCCAGGCGAATTCCTCATAAAACCCAACAGTATTCAAATGTGGGCATATCGGGTTTGCATGCCAGGTTTGGTCCAGATCCATCATTGTTTGGGTTCATAGTGTGCTCTGGATGTAGGTGAACAACAGCAACAACAACAACAATAATAATAGTAATAATAGTAATAATAACAACAACAACAACAACAACAACAACAACAACAACAACAACAACAACAACATTTGGAAACAATAGACATTGACAAAATTACGATCTGCCAGCTGCAAAAGGCCACCCTGCTGGGATCTGCGCGCATCATCCGAAAATACATCACACAGTCCTAGACACTTGGGAAGTGTTCGACTTGTGATTTTGTGATATGAAATCCAGCATATCTATCTTGTTTGCTGTGTCATAATAAAATAATAATAATAATAACAATTACAACTACAACTACAACTCCTATAAATCTCTCCAAAGACCTCCAGTAATTTTTCATGGTGATGGGGGTGCTGTGTGCCAAGTCAGTTCCAGGTCTATCGTTGGTGGACAGTGGGTGGAGTCATGCAAATTTGACACAAATGGAGAGAATCAGATACTCTGGGATGTCTGTGGTGGAGGGAAAACAGATGGAATTGACACCGCATGAAAGCCTGCACTTGGGTGGTGGGCAGTATGTTTATGGACAGTGGGCAGGGTCATGCAAATTCCACACCAATTGAGAGAATCAGAAACACTGGGATGTCTGTGGTGGAGGGAGAACAGATGGAATTGACATCGCATGAAAGCCTGCACTTGGGTGGTGGGCAGTATAGTGTTTATGGACAGTGGGTGGAGTCATGCAAATTCGACACCAATGGAGAGAATCAGAAACACTGGGATGTCTGTGGTGGAGGGAAAACAGATGGAATTGACACCGCATGAAAGCCTTCACTTGGGTGGTGGGCAGTATAGTGTTTATGGACAGTGGGTGGAGTCATGCAAATTCGACACCAATGGAGAGAATCAGAAATACTGGGATGTCTGTGGTGTAGGGAAAACAGAAATATATGATGGAATTGACACTGCATGAAAGCCTTCACTTGGGTGGTGGGGAGGATGGTGCTTGTGGAGGACATTGGCAGGCTCTTGGACATGTTTACGGCACTCGCCATAACCTGCATTGTCATTGGAGGGAGGGCCCTTGGTGTCTCCTGGGTAGTGGGAGCTATAGTTGCTGAAGCCGCGAATGACCTGTCAAACCTCTGCTCTGCAGACGCATCCCATTTGCAGCAATCAATATCCGTCCCATGCCGGCTTCGATGGTGCCTATTCTTAGCCCATGACGTGCCCTGCCAATTCTGTCTATTTCGCCCTCTCTCCCATGCGCTGCCTTTCCGGCGGTGACTTTCTTTTCACACCCGAAAACAGCACATTTGGAGTGAATGAGAGGAGGGGTGTACAACTTGTGCCATGCCTTGTGCAACTCTCCATTGATTTCTTACTGGCTTTATTTAGATATATGTACGCACACACCAAGTATATTAAATCCCCAAACTTCCCAGCGAGACATTGCAGAGAGATCAAGGTCAGATGTTCGGGGACAGACAGCTGCTGCTTTAAATGAGGTCACCGCTCTGAAGGAAAAGGGAGCCGGCAGAAAGAGAGCATGCATTACAATCCCTCCGCCTCTCCAATTAAAGCTGAATGAAGCCTAGGCTATGGGAAGAGCGCTCTCTCTTGGTATCCCAAACTGGCGTTCCTTAGAAACATAAGAGGCATAAGAGATCCAAAAGCCATCCAGACCAACCGTGATTCCTTAGAAACATAAGAGGCAGAAGAGATCTAAAAAGGGATCCAGACCAACCCATGATTCCTTAGAAACATAAGAGGCAGAAGAGATCCAATAGCCACCCAGACCAACCCATGGTGCCTGGGCTATGGAAAGAGCGCGTGTTCTTGTTAGCCATAACTGGCATTTTTTCAAATGGTAGAACCAGGGCCGGTCCAAAGCTATAGGAAATGACATTTATAACCCACTAGCTTGGGATTTCCCCCCGTTTATTCTATTGGCAACTAGGTGGGTATCCGACGTTATTTGAAAAAGTCAGTTTTGTAATTTGACTTTTGTAAGGTGAACTACAGCTCCCACTATGGTGAGTCAGTCCCCTCAATTGCAACATGGGTGGGGTTCAGTGTGCTCCCTGGCTTTAGGGTGAACTACAACTCCCACAATGGTGAGTCATTCCTCCCAAATGCATCATGGGTGTGGTTCAGTGTGCTCTCTGGCTGTAAGGTGAACTACAACTCCCACTATGGTGAGTCATTCCCCTCAAATGCATCATGGGTGTGGTTCAGTGTGCTCTCTGGCTGTAAGGTGAACTACAACTCCCACAATGGTGAGTCATTCCTCCCAAATGCATCATGGGTGTGGTTCAGTGTGCTCCCTGGCTTTAGGGTGAACTACAACTCCCACAATGGTGAGTCATTCCTCCCAAATGCATCATGGGTGTGGTTCAGTGTGCTCTCTGGCTGTAAGGTGAACTACAACTCCCACTATGGTGAGTCATTCCCCTCAAATGCATCATGGGTGTGGTTCAGTGTGCTCTCTGGCTGTAAGGTGAACTACAACTCCCACAATGGTGAGTCATTCCTCCCAAATGCATCATGGGTGTGGTTCAGTGTGCTCCCTGGCTTTAGGGTGAACTACAACTCCCACAATGGTGAGTCATTCCTCCCAAATGCATCATGGGTGTGGTTCAGTGTGCTCTCTGGCTGTAAGGTGAACTACAACTCCCACAATGGTGAGTCATTCCTCCCAAATGCATCATGGGTGTGGTTCAGTGTGCTCTCTGGCTGTAAGGTGAACTACAACTCCCACTATGGTGAGTCATTCCTCCCAAATGCATCATGGGTGTGGTTCAGTGTGCTCTCTGGCTGTAAGGTGAACTACAACTCCCACTATGGTGAGTCATTCCTCCCAAATGCATCATGGGTGTGGTTCAGTGTGCTCTCTGGCTGTAAGGTGAACTACAACTCCCACTATGGTGAGTCATTCCCCTCAAATGCATCATGGGTGGGGTTCAGTGTGCTCTCTGGCTTTAGGGTGAACTACAACTCCCACTATGGTGAATCAGACCCCTCAAACCCCTCCCGTATGTTGAGTTAGTCATGGGTGTTCCATGTGCCTGGTTTGGTGCAGGTCCATCACTGGTGGAGGTCAGTTTCCCTGGTTGTGGGTGAACTACAACTCCTAGAAAGGAAGGTCGGTTCCCCCTAAATCCCTCCAGTCATCAAATTTTGACATATCTGGTAAGTGTGCCAAATTTGGTCCAGATCCCTCGGCACTGTTTGGGTTCACAGTGTTCTCTTTATGTAGGTGAACTACAACTCGCCCAAATCGTGCTGAATTTTCACCAAGGACCTCCAGTATTTTTTCTTGATCATGGGGTACTTATGACTCCTAAATGTCCAGGCCAATTCCCCTCAAAACCCACCAGTATTCAAATTTGGGCGTATTGGGTACGTATGCCAAGAGGGTCTCTTCCGACTCTGGACTGTGTAATTTCCCATTGAGAAGGAACGGTTCCCAGATGGATGATGCACAAAATGGATGCGAGATGCAAGAGAGGAGACTGCCATGTCTCCATCTCAGCTCTGTTTTGTATTGGAGGCCTTAAACGCTCAGGCTTTTAAGGTCCCGGCTCCTTCTCAATGCACCATGTGCAGCTGCTTTGCCTGCGGAAGAGCTGAGCAGCACTCACTGCAAGCAGCTGCATCACTCCCTGGATGAAAGGCAGAGTATCCTTGGACTGGCAGGCCGAGCAGAATGGCCTCCAAGAAGACCCCCGGTAAAAGGAAATGGGAATTGGTGCGATGGTGAGTGGGGAAGAAAAGAGGCAAAGTGGGAAGGAAGGGCTGAGTCTGGAAGGAGAGGAGCCACCTTGCTGCATTGGGTATGTGCAGCTTCAAAGAAATGCTTTCCTCTTTTGCTGTGTGTTTTCCGGGCTGTATGGCCATGTTCCAGAAGTATCTTCTCCTGACGTTTCGGCCATATCTATGGCAAGCATCCTCGGAGGTTGTGAATATACCTCACAAACTCTGAGGATGCCTGCCATAGATGTGGGTGAAACATCAGGAGAGAATGCTTCCGGAACATGGCCATACGGTCCGGGAAACTCACAGCAACCCACTGGAATCTTTGTCTATCTTTAGCCTTAGCATTGAACGGTTGTGTTGTTAAAGTGCAAAGTATGGAACCCTGCACAGACGGGGAAGCCTTAGCATTGAGCGATTGTGTTGTTAAAGTGCGAAGTATGGAACCCTGCGCAGACGGGGAAGCCTTAGCATTGAGCGATTGTGTTGTTAAAGTGAGAAGTATGGAACCCTGCGCAGACTGGGAAGCCTTAGCATTGAGCGATTGTGTTGTTAAAGTGAGAAGTATGGAACCCTGCGCAGACTGGGAAGCCTTAGCATTGAGCGATTGTGTTGTTAAAGTGAGAAGTATGGAACCCTGCGCAGACGGGGAAGCCTTAGCATTGAGCGATTGTGTTGTTAAAGTGAGAAGTATGGAACCCTGCGCAGACGGGGAAGCCTTAGCATTGAGCGATTGTGTTGTTAAAGTGAGAAGTATGGAACCCTGCGCAGACGGGGAAGCCTTAGCATTGAGCGATTGTGTTGTTAAAGTGAGAAGTATGGAACCCTGCGCAGACTGGGAAGCCTTAGCATTGAGCGATTGTGTTGTTAAAGTGAGAAGTATGGAACCCTGCGCAGACGGGGAAGCCTTAGCATTGAGCGATTGTGTTGTTAAAGTGAGAAGTATGGAACCCTGCGCAGACTGGGAAGCCTTAGCATTGAGCGATTGTGTTGTTAAAGTGCGAAGTATAGAACCCTGTGCAGATGGGGAAGCCTTAGCATTGAGCGATTGTGTTGTTAAAGTGAGAAGTATGGAACCCTGTGCAGACTGGGAAGCCTTAGCATTGAGCGATTGTGTTGTTAAAGTGCGAAGTATCGAACCCTGCGCAGACTGGGAAGCCTTAGCATTGAGCGATTGTGTTGTTAAAGTGTGAAGTATAGAACCCTGCGCAGACTGGGAAGCCTTAGCATTGAGCGATTGTGTTGTTAAAGTGAGAAGTATGGAACCCTGTGCAGACTGGGAAGCCTTAGCATTGAGCGATTGTGTTGTTAAAGTGAGAAGTATGGAACCCTGCGCAGACTGGGAAGCCGTAGCATTGAGCGATTGTGTTGTTAAAGTGCGAAGTATGGAACCCTACGCAGACGGGGAAGCCTTAGCATTGAACGGTTGTGTTGTTAAAGTGTGAAGTATGGAACCCTGTGCAGACTGGGAAGCCTTAGCATTGAGCGATTGTGTTGTTAAAGTGAGAAGTATGGAACCCTGCGCAGACTGGGAAGCCGTAGCATTGAACGGTTGTGTTGTTAAAGTGAGAAGTATGGAACCCTGCGCAGACGGGGAAGCCTTAGCATTGAACGGTTGTGTTGTTAAAGTGTGAAGTATGGAACCCTTAGCAGACGGGGAAGCCTTAGCATTGAACGGTTGTGTTGTTAAAGTGTGAAGTATGGAACCCTGCGCAGACGGGGAAGCCTTAGCATTGAACGGTTGTGTTGTTAAAGTGTGAAGTATGGAACCCTGTGCAGACGGGGAAGCCTTAGCATTGAACGGTTGTGTTGTTAAAGTGTGAAGTATGGAACCCTGTGCAGACGGAGAAGCCTTAGCATTGAACGGTTGTGTTGTTAAAGTGTGAAGTATGGAACCCTGCGCAGACGGGGCAGCCTTAGCATTGAACGGTTGTGTTGTTAAAGTGTGAAGTATGGAACCCTGCGCAGACGGGGCAGCCTTAGCATTGAACGGTTGTGTTGTTAAAGTGTGAAGTATGGAACCCTGTGCAGATGCTCGGTCAATGCGACTTAAACAACGTGCAGTCACTGAATTCTTGACAGCAGAAGGTGTCACTCCAAAGGAGATTTATCAGAGAATGGAAGCTGTTTATGGTGATTGTGTTGATGTGAGTCCTGTGCGTTGTTGGGCGAGTAAGTTTAAAGATGTTGAGGTGGGAACAACTGACTTGCATGACAAACGTCCTGTGGTTGGACGTCCTGTGACAGCAACCACCGAGTTTCACAAGCAAAAGTTTGACAGATTGATTCAGGATGATCGTTGTATTCCTCAGAGAGAAATTTCAAGCATAATCAGCATTTCATAAGAACGTGTGGGTGACCTGATTGCTTTGCTTGGCGATCGGAAGATCTGTGCACGATGGGGACTGTGAGACACTGGTTGCGGAAACAGAGTGTTGACCTTTTCCGTGACATCTTCAGAAAACTTGTTCATCATAGGCAGAAATGTATCGAATTGTCTGGCGATTATGTGGAAGAGTGAATAGTGGTAGTTAAAGGATTATTTCTGCGTTTGATTTATTAAAATATTTCCATCCAAACCCAAGTAACGAAGGTGGAGGCATTACTTTTCATTCAACCCTCGTAGATCTGTTTCAGGGAGTCTCCCGAAAACCGGCTAATAGAAAAATCTGAACGATCCGGGAAGATCCAGCCAATTGGCGGCAACGGGGAACTATAATTTATTTCTTTACAAGAAATAAAATATTATTATTATTATTATTATTATTATTATTATTATTATTATTATTATTAATTATTATTATTATCTTACAAGGCTCCCTTTCTGTTCCTGGGATCTTGTCCTTTATGCGTTTCAAGGGAGTCTGGGCTTGAGCAACGGGGTTAAGGAAGCATGTGCCACGTATTCCAAATAGAAGACGCCCTGCCTGGCAACTATGTGGGCCATTTCGGTTAAAAAAACCAAACCAAAGCGGCAGTGTCTTTACTGTTATGGCCAGCCGAACAAGCCAAAAAAGCCGAAGGGAACTAACCAAACTGAATGCATGCACAAGCCTATTGATCTAGAGTTGAATTAACCGAAGGGAACCGATCAAACCGAATCTATACATAAGCCTATCGACCAGGGCCAGTCCAACAATGAGGCGAATTAAGCGGTTGCTTGGGGCGCAAAACATATGGGGGCGCAGTTGAGACTGCTTTTTCTGTTGATTTCTTGTAAAACATGATGTTTTGGTGCTTAATTTGTAAAATCTTAAGTAATTTGATGTTTAATAGGCTTTTCCTTAATCCCTCCTTATTATCCAACATTTTCGCTTATCCAACGCTTTTATTTTTCAGTGATTGGTTTGGGGGGGAGGGGGCAAAATTCTGTTCGCTTACACTTGAAAATTACCTAGAGCCGGCTCTGCTATCGACTATTAAACCCTAGACTTGGAAGAGACCTCAAGGGCCCCTTTTGCCATGCAGGAAGATACAAACTGATCCTTCTCGACAGATGGCCTTCAAGCTTCTGTTGTAAAATCCCCGGAGAATCTCCCGCACACTCCAACATAGCATATTCCTCTATCTTCACCTCTCTTGGCATTTGTTTCCATTGCTGATTTGCTCTACACCAGTGATGTCCAACCTTTGCTCCTCCAAGTGTTTGGGACTTCAACTCCCAGAAGCCTTGGCCAGCTTGTCCAATGGTCAGAAATTCTGGGAACTGAAGTCCAAAGGACCTGGAGGACCAAAGGTTTGACACTACTTGTCTAGATTATTGAAATAGATCCAGATTTCTAAGCAATGGAATGGTTTATGAGCCAGGCTGTGGCGCAGCTGGCTAGTAACCAGCTGCAATAAATCACTACTGACCGAGAGGTCATGAGTTCGAAGCCCGGGTCAGGTTAAGCCCCTGACCATTAAATAGCCCGGCTTTCTGTTGACCTATGCAGCCCCGAAAGACAGTTGCATCTGTCAAGTAGGGAAATTTAGGTAGGCTTTATGCGGGAGGCTAATTTAACTAATTTACAACACCATAAATCTGCCAGCAAAACACAAGGAAAGGAATGAGGAAGTACAGCCACTAGTGGACGGTGAAGCAACAGCTCCCCCTGTGGCCAGAATCGTGAAGCTGGAAAAATGTTAAATGCCTCTGTGTCTGTCTAAACTGTATGTTGTTTGTCTGTTGGCATTGAATGTTTGCCATATATGTGTTCATTGTAATCCGCCCTGAGTCCCCTTCGGGGTGAGAAGGGCGGAATATAAATACTGTAAATAAAATAAATAAAAATACTCTCATGCTCTAAGTGTGAGAGGGATCCCCAGTAACATAGAGTGAAACAAGGGCTGCATCTAGACTGTAGAATTAATGCAGTTTGACTACACTCCAGTTTCCATGGATCAATGCTATGGAATCATGGGAGTTGTAGTTTTACAGGACCTTTCCCCTTCTCTGCCACAGAAACTGCAAGTCGCTTCTGGTGTGAGAGAATTGGCCATCTACAAGGACGTTGCCCAGGGAACGCCTGGATATTTACCATCCTGTAGGAGGCCTCTCTCATGTCCCCACATGGAAAGCTGGAGCTGACAGACGGGAGCTCATCCGCTCTCCTCAGATTCGAACCGCCGACAGAGTGTTGATGTGACACCAACCTGTATGGATTCTAGATGTAGCCAGAGACATCCCGGATCCGAAGAACGTCTTTGGAAAAACTCCTGATGGGATTGTACTCGAATTCCCATCATCTCCAACTGCAGTCAGGGTTATGGGAAATGTAGTCCAGCTCCAAGGTTGAATAACATAAATATGAACAGCATGCTCTCGGGTGCTCATTTGGTGCCCTCTGCTGGCACAATGTATTCTGAATTAGAGTTGAATTGAAGGAGGCTAAAGTAGGAAGGAATAAATAAATAAATAAATAAATATGGTAGTATTTGATATCAAACCGCATTAATTCTGCAGTGTAGATGAGGCTCATGTTCGAGATCTGGAAGGGGGATGTTGAGGTCGCAAGGTGGGGAGCTCTCTCCTACGGATGTATTTTGTCATGAATGTCGTTCCCACATTCATGCCGACAAATAATCGATTCAACTACTTCACCACTGCGAAAACAGTGCAGTTGTCAAAAATACATTCTCTGAGCTGACGGAACCATGTTGGCTTCTGTGCACCACGTCTCATTGATTTACTGTTTAGATTTATTAGGCAAGCAACCAAACGGAGTCCCTGAGCGTTGGCCAATTTGCAGAATCAAAGAAGACATAATGCAGTGAAAACACAGCGTATAGATTTTACAAACACAGCATGAAGACATTCCTATAGCTTCCATTGCTATAGATCAGTGATTCCCAAAGTGGGCGCTACTGCCCCCTAGTGGGCGCTGCAGCAATCCAGGGGGGCGGTGATGGCACCTATTAGGAGACGGGGGCGGGGCCAGCGGAGGGGCGGGGTTGAGCCCCTGAGGCGCCTGTTGGGACACAGGGGGCGGAGCTAGAGGAGCGGGCGTGGCTTCTTCCCAAGAGCCTGAGACAGGGCTGAGAATCTATACCTCTCCTGAGGCGCTTGTTGGGACACAGAGGGCGGAGCTAAGGAATGGGGCGGGGTCTCCTTCCAAGAGCCCAAGACAGGGCTGAGCCTCTATACCTCGCCTGAGAGGCCTTTTAGGACTAAAGGGTGGGGCTAGGTGTGGAGCCTATGTATACCTCCCCTGAGGCGCTTGTTAGAACATGGGGGCAAGGTATAGAGGCCCCGCCCCCTCCTCTAGCCCCACCCCCTGTGTCCTTGCAAGCGCCGCAGGATAAGGATAGAAGCTCAGCCCTATCTCAGAGCTCATAACTCTGCCCATCCCAGTCCTGACCGCCCATTTGTGGCCCCGCCCACCTTCCCCTCCCAGCCCTGCATCTTGGACTAGGGGAGAGCCTCAGCCCCGCCCTCTTGAGCAGGAGCCACGCCCACTCCTCTAAGCCATGTCCCCCTTTCCAGGGGGCGCTGAGTCATATTTTTTCTGGAAAGGGGGCGGAAGGCCAGATAAGTTTGGGAACCACTGCTATAGATCCTTGTAAAGCTTCCTGGTTTATATGTTTTCCAGGTACGTGAGGGAAGGACGGTTCCGGATTGAGGAGAGGACCCTGATGGCTTTCCACTGGCTCTACTCCCCACACCAACACCATATTGTAAGCCGAGCTGACCTGGAAGTCCCAAACAGGTGAACCAAACCAACGTTGTGTGTTTGTGAAACGGAGGGGTGGGACCCTGAAATGGAGAGGGCGTGAAGTTCTGGGAAGGAATAATCTGAGGTCGAAAAGGATCTCCATCCAAGGTTAGTAGTCCAGGAATGGGCTGTGTCCGGTTCTGGATGTTTCTCTTGAAGAAGGTTTCCCTCCAAGGTTGGTAGTCATGGTTTCCATCAAATGTTGCCATCAGCTCAGGGATGGACAGTTCTGGATACCACACTTTCCATCCAAGGTTCTCAGTTGTCCAGGAATGAGCTGCAGTCAGTTATGGATGCCAGATTTGAAGGTTTCCCTCCAAGGTTGGTAGTTCCATCCAAGGTTGTTGGTCATCCTGGAGTGAGCTGCATTCCAAATTTGAAGGTTTCCCCCCAAGGTTGGTAGTCATTCATGGTTTCCATCCAATATTGCCGTCAGCTCAGGGATGGACAATTCTGGATGCCACACTTTCCATCCAAGGTTGTTGGTCATCCTGGAATGAGCTGCATTCCAAATTTGAAGGTTTCCCTCCAAGGTTGGTAATCGCTCATGGTTTCCATCCAATGTTGCCATCAGCTCACAGATGGCCTGTGTCTGGTTCTGGATACCACATTTTCCATTCAAGGTTGCCTGTAGTCCATGGTTTACATCCAAGGTTGTTGGTTATCCAGGAATGAGCTGCATTCAGTTCTGGATGCCAACCTTGAAGAAACTTTCCAAGTTAGTTAATAGTCCATGGTTCCCATCCAATGTTGCTATTTGCTCAGGCATAGCCAGTTCTGGAAGTCACATTTTCCATTCAAGGTTGCTTGTAGTCCATGGTTTCCATTAAAGGTTGTCGGTTGGCATTCACTTCTGGATGCCAAACTTGAAGAAACATTCCCTTCAAGGTGGATAGTCCTCCATGGTTTCCATCCAGTGTTGCCATCAGCTCACGGATGGTCTGTGTCTGGTTTTGGATACCACACTTTTCAACCTTTCCATTTGAAGTGGCCTATAGTCCATGTTTTCCATCCAAGGTTGGTAGTTGTCCATGGTTTCCATCCAAGGTTTCTAGTAGTCCATGGTCTCCATCCAATGTCACCGTCAGCTCAGTGATGGCTAGTTCTGGATGCCACACATTCCATCCAAGATTGTTGATAGTCTAGGAATGAGCTGCATTCAGTTCTGGATGCCAAACTTGAAGCAACTTTCCATCCAAGGTTGCTAGTAGTCCATGGTTTCTCTACAAAGTTGCCACTGCTCTTTGGTTTTCATCCAAGGTTGCTGACAATCCACGGACTAGCTGTGTTCAGTTCCTAATGCCACACTTGAAGAAGATTTCTATCCAAGGTTGCCAGTAGGCTCTGGTTTCAGTTGCTAATCGTTCATGGTTTTCATCCAAGGTTGCTACCAGTCCAGGAATAGCTAAATTCAGTTCTGGGTGCTACACTTGAAGAAGGCTTCCATCCAAAGTTGCCAGAAGTTCATGGTTTCCATCTGAAGTTGGCAGTAGACCATGCTTTTCATCCAAGGTTGCTGGCAGTCTAGGAATGGCTATGTCCAAGCTTTGGTTGCCCCATCCAAGGTTGCCACCAGTCTTTCCTGCTTTTCGGCAGGGGGTTGGACTGAATGGCCCATGAGGTCTCTTCAAACTCTATGATTCTAGGAATGAGCTGCATATAGTTCTAGATGCCACACTAGAAGAACGTTTCCATCCAATGTTGCGTGGACTCCATGGCTTCCATCCAATGTTGCCTTCAGCTCAGGGATGATCTGTGTCTAATTCTGGAGGCAGGGAAACATTATGGAATTTATTCATCCACCCTTCTCCGTAATAACTGGCCATACTGACTGGGGATGATGGGAGCTGAAGTCCCATCACATGTCACGATCCACAAGTCGCTCCAACCTTGGAGCTTTCTGGACAAGAGATCATCATTGCTGGTGGGGTAGAAGGAGAAGAAGTGACCCGATCTGGCTGCCGTTGGTGACAACTTTTTCTCGGAGAAGAAGCTGATGGCAAAGAAATCGATCCTCCCGCTAATGGAAACGGCTCGCTGACTTGGCTGAACTGCAAAGCTTTTTTAAGCAACGAAGTCCTCACGCTCTGTTTCCAAATTCCCTGAGTAAAAGTCGGCCTTTGGAGTGTAATGATAGCTTGTTTTTCCTTCGGCAGACAGGTGTAGCATTATTATCACTCTGAGTGGCTGTATCACAACTCTCAAAACTCCATAGCACTGAACAGCATTAATTCTGTAGTGTAGAGACTGAATTGCGTGTGCTCTCTCTCGTGTACACATTTTGCACCCGCTGCAAAATGGCACAAATGGGAGCACGATGAGCACTGTGAGATGCTGGTTGCAGAAACAGAGTGTCCACATCTTCAGTGACGGCTTCAGAAAACTTGTTCATTGTTGGCAGAAATGTTGATGCGAGTCCTGTGTGTCATTGGGTGAGTAGGTTTAAAGATGTTGAGGTGGGAACATCTGACATGCATGACAAACAAAGAGTTGGATGTCCTGTGACAGCAACCACCGAGTTTCACAAGCAAAAGGTGGACAGATTGATTCAGGACGATCGTCGTATCACTCCGAGAGAAATTTCAAGCATAAACGGCATTTCACAAGAATGGGTGGGTCACATGATTGCTTTGCTTGGCTATCGGAAGATCTGTGCATGATGGGGACTGTGAGACGCCGGTTGCGGAAACAGAGTGTCGACTTCTCCTGTGACGGCTTCAGAAAACCTGTTCATTGTTGGCAGAAATGCATCCAGTTGTTTGGTAATTACGTGGAAAAGTGAATAGTGGTAGTTAACGAGCACATTCCAAGGATTATTCTACGTTTGATTTATTAAAATACTCTCATTCAAACACAAGTAACGAAGGTGGAGGCATTACTTTTCATTCAACCCTCGTATCTAAAGAAACTGGATTCCACCCTACATATTGATTCAGGAAGTGCAAAATCTGATGAGTTTTCATCCCAAGGCTCCACTTGCTGTTCCATTTGAGGACAACATTGCAGACAAGACGTCGGTGGAGATAATTTGACTGGTGCAAAAGATATAGAGCTCTTTTGTCACGTTGCCAACTTATTACTTTTTCTACGTGGCCTCCTTTTGCGAAAAAAAGAATAGCACGTGGGAAATGTTCCAGAAACAACCGCAACTAAGTGGCTGACGAATCCTTTTGGGATTGCCATCATTTGGAGAGGTGAAAAGAGGAGAAGAGGAAGGAGAAAAGAAGGGAGTGCCCAAGGGGGAGAAAGGGAAAGGCTCAATGAAAGGAACGACAGCTTAAACCAGGGGTACCCAAACTACGGCCCGTGGGCCACATGTGGCCCATCAAAGCCATTTATCCGGCCCCCACAGCACAAAGGCAGAAGGGGGTTGGACTAAATGGCCCAAGGGGTTTCTTCCAACCCTCTTTATTATTATTATTATTATTATTATTATTATTGACACAAAGACACAGTATAACACAGCAAACGAGATAAATATGCTGGATTTCGTATGACAAAATCACAAGTCAAACACTTCCCAAGTGTTTAAGACTGTGTGATTTTTTAAAAATTATTATTATTATTATTTTATTATGACACAGCAAACAAGATAGATATGCTGGATTTCATATCACAAAATCACAAGTCGAACACTTCCCAAGTGTCTAGGACTGTGTGATGTATTTTCCGATGGTGGCCATTATTATTATTATTATTATTATTATTATTATTATTATTATTATTATTATTATTATTATTATTATTATTGCTTGGTGGCCAACTATAGTCCGGCCCTCCAGCAGTCTGAGGGATTGTGAACTGACCCCCTGTTTAAAAAGTTTGGGGACCCCTGACTTAAACCACTTGTCCTCCTATCTCTCTTTTAAACCTTGGAAGAGATGAAGTTATATTGTAGCTAGGACCCAGTTCTTTACTTGTCGAAATGTAGAAATTATTTCTGTGAATTATTTTTGTGATTTTTTAAAGCCAGGCCTCTGCATGTTTGCCTCCTAAGCTTAAATGTTTAAATGTTTAAATTTTTATAATTGTGCATGTTTTTTGTCTATTGTTGTGTTTTATATTGCTATTGTTTTTATTCGGGGTTGGCCCCATGTAAGCCGCCCTGAGTCCCCTTTGGGGAGATAGAGGCAGGGTATAAAAATAAAGTTATTATTATTATAATAAGCTCTACATTCTTTATTGCCACATCGCACTTCACGCTCTGCTTGCTGTGAGCTGAATGCTCAGCTATAAGTACAGTGTTCCCTCACTTATCGTGGGGGTTACATTCCAGGACCACTGGCGATAAGTGAAAATCCGTGAAGTAGGGACGCTAGGCTTCTTTATAGTCAACTAGCTTGGGGATCCGGCGGTGTCCGGGTCATTTGAGAATGGTATTATTTGTGTTTTAATGTTATGTATTCTGTTTGGAGTGGGTGAACTACAATTCCCAGAATCGTGGCTGAATCCTTCCCAAACCCTGCCAGTATTATAAGTTGGCCATTTTGGGTGTGTGTACCAGGTGTGCTGCAGTACTGTCTGGATGGGGATGAACTACTTCAACTTCCAGATTCCCAGGGCAATTGCCCCGAAATATCTATCAGTATCCCCAGCAGGCAATATTCAGTCTGTGTGTCAAGTTTGGTCTAGATTCGTCATTGGCTGGGTTCAGTGGTCTTTGGATGGAGGTGAACTACAACTCCCAAAATCAAGGCCCCTTCCCACAAATACCTGCAGTATGTTCAGTAGATCATGAGGCTTCTCTGTGTGAAGTGTGGTCCTAGTGCATTGTCGGTTGGGGGGTCAGTGTTTATCTGGCTGCAGGTGAACTATAACTCCCTTTTCCCCAACCTTGTTCAATATGTTGTATTGGTTATGGGGGGCTCTGTGTGCCAAGTGTGATGCTCATTCATTTCAGGTGAACTATAAATCCCAGTACCTACTACTCCTCAACTTCCAGTCCAGTTCCCCTCCAAACCCACCAGTAGTCAAATCTGGGCATATCGGGGATGCATGGCAAGTTTGGTCCAGACCCATCATTGTTTGGGTTCATAGTGCGTTCTGGGTGTAGGTGAACTACAACTCCTCTATATTCCCCAGTAGGAGTGACAGTGCTCTGACTTGATGCAGAGTGAAGTACAACTTCCACCATGTGGAGTCAATCCCTAAACTCCTCCAGTAAGTTTAGTTGCAGCTCAGTTCTGCTCTGTTTGTTATGCAAAGAGATTGGAAAGGAAAGAGCAGCGGGCGGGGCCATGCAAATTCCACAGCAATGGAAAACCCTGGGATGCCTGCCTGTGGTGGAAGAAAAAGCAAAATCTAAGATGAAATGGTCCCCAAACGAAAGCATGCCTTGGGTGATGGGCCGTAGTGCTTGGAAAGGACATTGGCAGGGGATGGGCTGCATGTTCATGGCGCTCGCTGTAACCTTAATTTCAGTGCAAAGAGGTGACTTGCTAGATTCTCAGGCCTGGGAAGTATAACCTGTTTGTGGAGGCCGGAGGCTGTCTGTGTGAGCAGACATCCGTGCCACATACACACATACGGGTTTTCACTTTTATTATGGATTTAGATTAGATTTAGATTAGATTTAGATTTAGATTTAGATTTAGATTTAGATTAGATTAGATTAGATTTAGATTTAGATGTCCTCCTCCCTCACGTTCTGGGCACGAGCATTAACTAATTTACAACGTTGGAATGAGGAAGTGAGGAAGTGCCGTCAGTGTGGATGATGAAGCAGCTGTTCCCCCCTGTGGCCAGAATCGAACATCCCCTCAGGAGAAGGTTAAATTGCCTCTGCATCTGTCTGTCTGTCTGTCTCTGTCTCGGTTCGATGTGTTTATGGGCATTGAATGTTTGCCTTGTATGTGTATAATGTGATCCGCCCTGAGTCCCCTTCGGGGTGAGAAGGGCGGAATATAAATATTGTAAATCTATATATATATAAAAGAGTGATGGAATCCCGGCAACCAACAAAACAACAAAACTAAAGGCCCCCCAAACTCTAAAATTGAAATCACAATCCATCATCCATGCCTCTAGGTTGATACAAGAAAAAGAAAAGAAAAATAAAGTCCTAATTAGAGGGAGAGGAATAATTGTTTTTTATCCAATTGCTGCCAGTTAGAAGGCTAAGCTCTGCCCACTTGGTCTCCTAGCAACCTACTCAGCCCAGGAGACAGGCAGAGTTAGGCCTCACTTAGGCCTCTTCCACACTGCCTATAAAATACAGATTATCAGATTTCACCTGGATAATCTTGACTCCACACTGCCATATAATCCACTTCAGTGTACATTTTATACAGCTGTGTAGAAGAGGCCTCATATAATCCAGTTCTAAGCCGAAAATATAAGATTATAAATATACAGTAGAGCCTCACTTATCCAACATAAACAGGACAGCAGAATGTTGGATAACTGAATATGTTGGATAATAAGAAGGGATTCAGGAAAACCCGATTAAACATCAAATTAGGTAATCATTATACAAATTAAGCACCAAAACATCATGTTATACAACAAATTTGACAGAAAAAGTAGTTCCATGTGCAGTAATGCTACTGTATTTACAAATTTAGCACCAAAATGTCACGATATATTGAAAACATTGACTACAAATATGGCTTGGATAAGCCATTATCCAGAAGCTTGGATAAGCGAGGCTTGGATAACTGAGACTCCATTGTACTTTATTTCCCATACCACCATACTTCGCCACAGCAACGCGTGGCCGGGCACAGCTAGTAAATAAATCTATATCTATATCTATATATCTATATATATATAATAAAAGTGAATGTTTGTATGCGAGTGTGTATCAGCGTTTTGATTGGCCTGGCGGAATATGTATCAGCGTTTTGATTGGCCTGGCGGAATATGTGCTCGCGTTTTGATTGGCCTGGCGGAATATGGGTCAGCTTTCTGATTGGCCTCCACTTTCACAGGCCACTGGGACTGCTGAGGCAAAAACTACTACCAACTGGCTTCGTTCGGCCTACTTATCTCCTCAGAACGAAGCTAGCTTTGGGACAGTTAACAGCCTTTGGCCTACACTTTGGTAATCCAAAACACCACTGGGACCACCAGGAAGGCCGGAGCTGGACCGAACCTGACACACATAACCCCTACGACCCATGAACCCACTGACAACGGATCTGGACCACATAGACCCAACATGCCCAACTGTCATACTGATAATAAAAAAAAAAAACTTTGGTTCTAAGAATTACAGTTCACTCACACATTCTCAGCATTCTGCATCCAACTAATGATGGAAAATAATTATGTTTTAATGCTTCCTTTTAAATGCTTCCTTTATGGAAACTTTTATTCCCCCCCACACCTTACCCACCCACCACTGGGCCCCTTTCGCCCCTCTGCTGACATGTTTAAGGCCTTCCAGGCTGGCTTTCTCCTCCTAGGCCCCAAAGAGGATGCCATCTTGCCTCCTCAAGACTTACAGGCTGTCTTTCTCCTCCTAGGCCCCAAAGAGGACGCCATCTTGCCTCCTCAAGACTTGCAGGCTGTCTTTCTCCTCCTAGGCCCCAAAGAGGACGCCATCTTGCCTCCTCAAGACTTACAGGCTGTCTTTCTCCTCCTAGGCCCCAAAGAGGACGCCATCTTGCCTCCTCAAGACTTGCAGGCTGTCTTTCTCCTCCTAGGCCCCAAAGAGGATGCCATCTTGCCTCCTCAAGACTTACAGGCTGTCTTTCTCCTCCTAGGCCCCAAAGAGGACGCCATCTTGCCTCCTCAAGACTTGCAGGCTGTCTTTCTCCTCCTAGGCCCCAAAGAGGACGCCATCTTGCCTCCTCAAGACTTGCAGGCTGTCTTTCTCCTCCTAGGCCCCAAAGAGGACGCCATCTTGCCTCCTCAAGACTTACAGGCTGTCTTTCTCCTCCTAGGCCCCAAAGAGGACGCCATCTTACCTCCTCAAGACTTGCAGGGCTGTCTTTCTCCTCCTAGGCCCCAAAGAGGACGCCATCTTGCCTGCTCAAGACTTACAGGCGGTCTTTCTCCTCCTAGGCCCCAAAGAGGACGCCATCTTGCCTCCTCAAGACTTGCAGGCTGTCTTTCTCCTCCTAGGCCCCAAAGAGGACGCCATCTTGCCTCCTCAAGACTTGCAGGGCTGTCTTTCTCCTCCTAGGCCCCAAAGAGGATGCCATCTTGCCTCCTCAAGACTTACAGGCTGTCTTTCTCCTCCTAGGCCCCAAAGAGGACGCCATCTTACCTCCTCAAGACTTGCAGGGCTGTCTTTCTCCTCCTAGGCCCCAAAGAGGACGCCATCTTGCCTCCTCAAGACTTACAGGCGGTCTTTCTCCTCCTAGGCCCCAAAGAGGACGCCATCTTGCCTCCTCAAGACTTGCAGGCTGTCTTTCTCCTCCTAGGCCCCAAAGAGGACGCCATCTTGCCTCCTCAAGACTTACAGGCTGTCTTTCTCCTCCTAGGCCCCAAGAGGACGCCATCTTGCCTCCTCAAGACTTGCAGGGCTGTCTTTCTCCTCCTAGGCCCCAAAGAGGATGCCATCTTGCCTCCTCAAGACTTACAGGCTGTCTTTCTCCTCCTAGGCCCCAAAGAGGACGCCATCTTACCTCCTCAAGACTTGCAGGGCTGTCTTTCTCCTCCTAGGCCCCAAAGAGGATGCCATCTTGCCTCCTCAAGACTTACAGGCTGTCTTTCTCCTCCTAGGCCCCAAAGAGGACGCCATCTTACCTCCTCAAGACTTGCAGGGCTGTCTTTCTCCTCCTAGGCCCCAAAGAGGACGCCATCTTGCCTCCTCAAGACTTACAGGCTGTCTTTCTCCCCCTAGGCCCCAAAGAGGACTCCATCTTGCCTCCTTAAGATTGCTCCAAAGAAGGCAGCTTCTTCTACTTTTATGTCTTATACTATTGCTTGACATTACTTTTATGTTTTATTTATATGGTGGGTGTTAGCACGTGACTTAATGACCTTGCAAGCCACTTTGGGTCCATTGCAGAAAGGCGGGGGAGAAATATCAGACATAAATAAATAAATAAATGTCTCAATCGTATGTATGGTTGGAATGACCTTCTGTTGGGAGGGCTTGGATGGTGTCTTCCTTTGTGACAGACGGGGCTGGACTGGATGACCTTCAGAGACCCCTTTCAAATCTCCCAATCATATTTATGACTTTATGGCCATCTGTTGGGAGGGCTTGGATGGTGTCTTCCTTTGTGGCAGAAGGGGCTGGACTGGATGACCTTCAGAGACCCCTTTCAAATCTCCCAATCATATTTATGACTGAATGGCCATCTGTTGGGAGGGCTTGGATGGTGTCTTCCTTTGTGGCAGAAGGGGCTGGACTGGATGACCTTCAAAGACCCCTTTCAAATCTCCCAATTGTATTTATGACTGGATGGTCATCTGTCAGGAGAGCTTGGATGGTGTCTTCCTTTGTGGCAGAAGGGGCTGGACTGGATGACCTTCAGAGACCCCTTTCAAATCTAGGACTCTATCTCCCAATCGTATTTATGACTTGATGGCCATCTGTCAGGAGGGCTTGGATGGTGTCTTCCTCTATGGCAGAAGGGGGTTCGACTAGATGGCCTTTGGGCACCCCTACTAACTCTAGGATTGTATGGAAGCCTTTAAACCAGGCACGGGTCAACTTGGGCCCTCCAGGGGTTTTGGACTCCAACTCCCACAATTCCAGACAGCCTACCCCATGATGTGCTTTATGACCTGGTGCCGTTTGCGGGATGATCGACCATGGGTGATGGGATATGTAGTACTTTCAATCACTACGGTTCCCACAGGCCACTGCGATGTCCACCAGTGATGGAACTGGAGCAAACTTCGCACACAGAACCCCCATGAACCCCTTTAAGTCCTGGGGTAGTTTGGGGGAGGATAGACCAAGGATGATGGGACATGCACTAACTTCGCTCACTTCTTGAGACCACAGCAACTGCTACAAATGACAGAACTGAACCAAATCTGGTATATATATCCCAAATGAGGAACTTTATATGCTGCAGCAGTTTGGGGGAGGATGGACCAAGGACGATGGGATTTGCAGTACTTTCATCAAGGGCCATAGCCAGAAAAAAATTTCGGGAAGGGTTTTGAAAATTTCGGGGGGGGGGGGGGTTGAACCCCTAGCACATACCCCTCCTTGCTACAAACCTGTCAATATCTGCTTGAGATAGTGCCTGGAGGGACTCTTAATGTTTTGCATCTCATAGACTTAGCATGGGGATTTGGTTAACCAGTTAAAATTCATGAGTAAACGAGATTTTTTTTATAACTTGAAAAATTTCGTGGGGGGGGGGGCGGTTTGAACCCCTAACCCCCCCCCCCCCCCCCCCCCTCACTACAGGCCTGCTTTCATCCAATTCACCTCCCACAGGCCACTGTGATTCCCATGAATGACGAAACTGTACCAAACTTGATACACAGGTGCAATGTGGCCCCCTTTACGTCCTGATCTGGTTTGGGGCAGGATGGACCATGGATGATTGGATTTGCAGTACCCTCACCCGATTCACCTCCAACGGACCACTGTGATACCCATGAAAGCCAAAACTGTACCATACTTGACACACAGGTGCAATGTGACACAATTTATGTCCTGGTGTGGTTTCCAGGAGAATGCACCAAGGATGATGGGTTTTCCAGTACCTTCATCCAATTCACCTCCCACAGACCACTGTGATGCCCATGAATGATGAAACTGTACCAAACTTGACATATAGGTGCAATATGGCCCACTTTACATCCTACTATCATTTGAGGGAACAACGGACCATGGGTGATGGGATTTACAGTACCTTCACTCACTTCCCCAGACCACTGCGACCCCCACCAGTGTCTGATCAAGACCGAACTTGACACATCAACTCCCCATGACCTACTTTACATCCTGGAGCTGTTTGCAGGGGGATGGACCATGGACTTGCATATGAGAGTTGTAGTTCACCCACACCAACTAAAGCCAACTGACACTGGATCGAGACTAAACTTGGAACAAAGGCAAGCAATTCCGTTCTCAAATAACCCGGGCACTGCCGGGTCCCCAAGCTAGTATATAATAAAAGTGAATGTTTGTATGTGAGTATGTATCAGCGTTTTGATTGGCCTGGCGGAATATGTGCTCGCGTTTTGATTGGCCTGGTGGAATATGGGTCAGCTTTCTGATTGGCCAGCCGGAATATGGCCCAGCTTTCTGATTGGCCTCCACTTTCACAGGCCACTGGGACTGCTGAGGCAAAAACTACTACCAACTGGCTTCGTTCGGCCTACTTATCTCCTCAGAACGAAGCTAGCTTTGGGACAGTTAACAGCCTTTGGCCTACACTTTGGTAATCCAAAACACCACTGGGACCACCAGGAAGACCGGACCTGGACCAAACTTGACACACATCACCCCCCCCCCCTCCCACCTTGCCCAACCACCACTGGGCTCCTCTGCTGACATGTTTAAGGCCTTCCAGGCTGGCCCCATGCTGCTAGGCCTAAAAGAAGAATGCCATCTTGCCTCAAAAGAAGGCAGCAATCATCTTCTTTGTAAGGCCCTACTTTCTTCAAAAGACAGCAGGCAACATTATCTTTTTAACGATGCCTTTTCATGCTTAATAGGTTGATCTTGGGTTGATGGAAGTACAGTAGAGTCTCGCTTATCCAACATTCGCTTATCCAACGTTCTGGATTATCCAACGCATTTTTGTAGTCAATGTTTTCAATACATCGTGATATTTTGGTGCCAAATTTGTAAATACAGTAATTACTACATAGCATTACTGCGTATTGACCTACTTTTTCTGTCAAATTTATTGTATAACATGATGTTTGGGTGCTTAATTTCTAAAATCATAACCTAATTTGATGTTTAATAGGCTTTTCCTTCATCCTTCCTTATTATCCAACATATTCGCTTATCCAACATTCTACCGGCCCGTTTATGTTGGATAAGTGAGACTCTACTGTAGCACCACATCAAGTAGGAAATAAGGTACCACTTATAAAGTGGGGAGGCAAATTTAACTAATTTACGACGTTGGAATGAGGAAGTGCTGTCACAGTGGATGATGAAGCAGCTGTTCCCCCCTGTGGCCAGAATCGAACATCCCCTCAGGAGAAGGTTAAATTGCCTCTGCGTCTGTCTCGGTTCTGTGTGTATATGGGCATTGAAGGTTTGCCCTATATTTATATAATGTGATCTGTGTGTGTGTGTGTGTGTGTGTGTGTGTGTGTGTGTGTGTGTGTATATATATATATATATATATATATATATATATATATATATATATAAATGGTTCTGTTTATATGGTTATGCATTTTCTAATAGCTTTATTCTTAAAATCCAAAATCCAAAAATGCCTATAATATATATCCTTACCAGATGAACCCTGGCAACATCAGGTACTTAGGCAACATTATTTATTTATTTATTTATTTACGGTATTTATATTCCGCCCTTCTCACCCCGAAAGAGACTCAAGGTGGATCACATTATATACATATAGGGCTAACATTCAATGCCCATATACACATAGAACCGAGACATCATCCACTGTGATGGCACTTCCTCATTCCAACGTCATAAATTAGTTAAATTTGCCTCCCCACTTTATAAGTGGTACCTTATTTCCTACTTGATAGATGCAACTACCTTTCGGGTTGCTAGGTCAGCAACGAGTAGGGGCTATTTTTTTTAATTGAGGGGTGCTCACCCCACCACGGGATGGCCTCGAACTCATGACCTCATGGTCAGAGTGATTTATTGCAGCAGGCTGCTCACGAGCCTGCACCACAGGATGTTGTGGATGTTGTCCATCTACAACCTTATGCATTTTATTAATGGGATAATTCATTTTAAAAAAATTAAAATCCTTTTTCAAATAACCCGGGCATCGCCAGGTACCCAACCAGGTATATAGTAATAAAAGTCAGTGTTTGTGGGTATGTATGTTTGTTTGTATGTATGTATGTATGTATGCTTCCGCCCTGGGATCTGACTCCCACAGACCACTGCAACCCCCTATAAAAGATGCATCTGAAGCAGTTTGGACAAGGATGGACCACGGATGAGGGAATTTGCCGTACCATCACCTGCTTTACAGACCACACAACCCCCATGAATGACAGACTAGGACCAAGCTTGGAACACAAACTCCCTATGACTGTCAACCCTGGAGAATTTGGTGAAGAATGGAACATGGATGATGGGATCTGAAGTACCTTCACCCACATCCAGAGACTATTCCTAACCCCCTCAGTCATGTATCTGTACCAAAGATGGCACAGACCCCCATGACTCTTCTTATATACCTCTGAGGTTTTTGGGAGGATTGACCACAGACGATGGGATTTCCAGTACCTTCCAGTACCTTCCAGAAACTACTGCAAACCCCATCGGCCATAGATCTGCATCAATGGGCCCATTCATAATATACAAAACAACTCAATGCCCGCTACTAATAACCCGGGCACTGCCGGGCCCCCAAGCTAGTAAATAAATAAATGTCGGTTGGTGAGAGGAAGTCAAACCATAATCCGCCAGCCCTGGCCAGTACAGAAACGTTTAGAAAAGTTTGGTTGGGCTTCATGCACTGCTGCGTGAGCCTGTGAGTGATGTAGTTATTCCAAGGGAGGGGGGCTGCTCTACGCATGCGCAGAGAGCATTATTTTGTTTTTGGTTTTTTTTTAGTGATTTCCAAATTGTATTGTTTGTTTTTTATGTAAAAACACAGATTGGATGACCATGTCTTTTGTGGCCAAATTTGGTGTGTTTTGGGTGTGTAGTTTTTTTGTTTAAGTTAAGGGAAAAACTATCAGAACATCTATATATATAAAAGGATAATGAAATTTCGGCCTAGGACAAAACAACAAAACTACACATCCCAGAAACACTAAACTTGGCAGCACAACCCCCCATCCATGCCTCTACGTTCATACAACAAAAAAGAAAAGAAAAATAAAGTCCTAATTAGAGGGAGAAGAATAATTGTTTTTATCCAATTGCTGCCAGTTAGAAGGTTAAGCTCCACCCTCTTGGTCTCCTAGCAACCCACTCAGCCCAGGGGACAGGCAGAGTTAGGCCTCACAAATGAGAGTAGATGAATAGGTATTGCTCCAGCAGGAAGGTAACGGCGCTCCATGCAGTCATGCCACATGACCTTGGAGGAGTCTACGGACAACGCCAGCTCTTCAGCTTAGAAATGCAGATAAGCACCAACCCCCAGAGTAAGACATGACTGGACTTAATGTCAGGGGAAAACCTTTACTCTTTACCTTAACTACCACCTATTCTTCAATACTTTATTTCCCATACCACCATACTTCACCACAGAAATGCGTGGCCGGGCACAGCTAGTTTTTATTTATATAGATTTTAGTGTTTATTTAAAAAACCCACAAAACAGCGAGTTTGCGAAAAGTGAACCGCAAAGTAGTGAGGGAACATTGTATCCTGTGTTTGCATATTTTGGATGTTCTGCTGTTTTGGGGTCGTTTTCTCCCCTTAACCCACAAGAAAATCCTTAACAAACAGGGTTATGGGCCCAGTCTAGATGCCCAATCTGAATGTCTGTTGTCTTAGCCACATAATTGGGGAACCACCTTTGTGCTTCTTTCTGACCTTTTGATCACTGGGAGGTACTGTTTCCACATGTTCACTTGATGGCTGGACTGGAGTGAGCTGAGTCACAGATATACAAGTCTTTTCATCACAGAATGACCCATAAAATGCCACTGGAATCGTGTCTTTGGAGGGTGGATTTCATTACTTCCCAAACATTAGTTCTTCCTATGAGTGTGTCCTCATAGGGCAGTGGCTCCCAACCGTCCGAATGCTGTGACCCCTTAATACAGTTCCTCATGTTGTGGTGATCCCCGACCGTAAAATTACTTTAGTTGCTACTTCACAATTGTAATTTTGCTACTGATATGAATCATCATGTAAATATCTGATATTCAAGATGTGTTTTCATTCACTGGACAAAAGTTGGCACAAATACCCGAAACGCCCAAATTTGAATACTGGTGGGGTTGGGTGGATTGATTTTGTCATTTGTAAGTTATAGTTGCTGGGATTTATAGTTCACCTACAATCAAAGAGCATTTGGAACTCCACCAATGATGAAATTGAACCAAACTTGGCATGCAGAATTCCCATGACGAACAGAAAATATTGGAAGGGTTTGGTGGGCATTGACCTTGAGTTTGGGAGTTGTAGTTCACCTAGATCCAGAGAGCACTGGGGACTCAAACAATGATGGATCTGGACCAGTCTACCCCCTATGACAGTGGTTCTCAATCTGGAGGTTGGAACCCCTGGGCGGGGTCGCGAGGGGGTGTCAGAGGGGTCAAAAAAGACCATCAGAAAACACATCTGTCTTTGAGAACCGCATCTCTTTCTATGAACCGGCACGGGCTTTGAGATCTGCCAGGGAGGCCCTTCTCTCAGTCCCACTACCACTTGGCACAGGCAGAGAGTTCTTCTGCCTTCTCTGCCAAAATACTGGAAGGGTTTGGCCCTCTCTCTTGTTCCCACCAATCGTACTTGAGACGGTGGTGGGACTGAGAGAAGGACCTCCCTGGCAGATCTCAAAGCCCACGCTGGTTCAAAGAAAGAGATACGGTTTCGAAGACAGATGTGTTTTCCGATGGGCTTTTCTGACCCCTCTGATATCCCCCTCGTGACCCCCCAGAGGTCCCAACCCCCAGACAGGGGCAGCTGAACCTATATGTCAGTGATTCCCAAAGTGGGCACTACCACCCCCTCGTGGGCGCTACAGCGATCCGGGGGGCGGTGATGGCACCTATTCGGATACGGGGGCGGGGCCAGGGGAGTGGCATGGCTTCTTCACAAGAGCTCGAGACAGGGCTGAGAATCTATACCTCTCCTGAGGCGCTTGTTGGGACACAGAGGGCAGAGCTAGGTAAGGGGGTGGGGCCTCCTTCCAAGAGCCTGAGACAGGGCTGAGCCTCTAGACCTCCCCTGAGAGGCCTTTTAGGATTAAAGGGTGGGGCTGGAGCGGAGCCTTTTCCCAAGAGCCTGAGACAGGGCTGAGAATCTATACCTCTCCTGAGGTGCTTGTTGGGACACAGAGGGTGGAGCTAGGTAAGGGGGTGGGGCCTCCTTCCAAGAGTGCGAGACAGGGCTGAGCCTCTATACCTCTACTGAGAGGCCTTTTAGGACTAAAGGGCGGGGCTATACTTCCCCTGAGGCGCTTGTGAGAACATGGGGCCAAGGTATAGAGGTTCAGCCCGCTTAGGCACTTGGAAAGAGGCCATGCCCCCTCTTCTAGCCCCGCCCCCTGTGTCCTGGCAGGCACCGCAGGACAAGGATAGGAGCTCAGCCCTGCCTCAGAGCTCGTAACGCCGCACACCCCAGTCCTGGCCCCGCCCACCTTCCCCTCCCAGCCCTGCATCTTGGACTAGGGGAGAGGCTCAGCCCCGCCCTCTTGAGCAGGGCCCACCCCTCTAAGCCACGCCCCCCCCTTTTTCAGGGGGCGCTGAGTAATATGTTTTCTGGAAAGGGGGCGGCAGGCCAAATAAGTTTGGGAACCACTGCTATACGTGAAGTACGCAAATGCGGAAGGCGCCAATCACCTGGGGGCGCTATTGAGGCGCCTGGTTCAGTACCCAGAGAGAGAGAGAGAGAGAGAGAGAGAGAGAGAGAGAGGTGAGCAAACAAAAGTTCTAGGAAACAGCAACGCGCCCCGGGTTTCCCTTTACTGGAGGGAAACTCTTCCCACTGGTAAAGGCTTGGCACTTTGGGGAAACAGAGCTAAGCGTGTTGCTAAACAGCAAATCTCTACGGCTGTCTTCTTTCACTCTCACTGCATTCAGCGGGGGGGGGGGGGGGAGCTAAAATATTGTTTGAAAATTTCCTGCGCCCAGGTTGAGAACCACTGTCACAGGGGGTTGAACTGGATGGCCCTTGGGGGTCCCTTCCTACACTTGGATTCTACGATTTTGCATGGTGCAAAGAGGACAGTTGTCAGGTATGTATTAGAAAAGTACGTAAACAAAGCCATGATTTATTCAGAGGGGGGCTTCTCTCCCCGCCGCCTGCGTTGCCTTTGTCTCTCTTCTGCGGCCAGAGTGGCACCGAAACCCTTCTCCTTTGTGTTCCCGGAGAAGGTTGGGCTATGATGCGCGGTGGATGAGTCAAGCATCGCTGAGCCCTCTTGCGGTCATGAGCATCCTTGGTCTCTCGCCAAGAGAGTGCCGAGCATTTGAGCCAGCAGGTTAAGCCGAAGCAGGCGCACGGTTGGCCACTCTACATCACCGATGCGATAGAGAGCAGCTCTTGCATACTAAGCGGAGACGACGCGGCTGCCGGTGCCTTCCCTTTTGCGGATGCGGACAGCGAGCATCACTATTGCATCGAGTCGAGCGGGAGGCAACGCTGAAGGTAAGAACACGTCCTGCGCGCAACGGTAGAGGAGACAATGGTCAGATGCCATGTGGATGCAGACGAGAAGATTGGTGCCCTAGTTTTGGAAAGAGACAAATGTTTTCATGTGTAAACAAGGGTACCCAAGGGTAAACAAGGGACCTTGTTTGATGCGGCTCGCACAAAGGAAATATGTTCCATTTCCAGGTAGTGAGGTCGTAATATCCGTCGATCTATGAAAAGCGTGTATTTCCTTTTGTTATGGTTGTATCATCCGTCAATATATGAAAAGCGTGTTTTTCCTTTTGTTATGGTTGTATCATCCGTCGATATATGAAAAGCGTGTATTTCCTTTTGTTATGGTTGTATCATCCGTCAATATATGAAAAGCGTGTGTTTTCCTTTTGTTATTTGCATGCGGCTCATCAGCATCTGGAGCGGTCGAACGGAAGCATTCTTGTTTTGATACATCTGCACTGTAGAATTAACACAGTTTCACTGCCATGGCTCTCAGCATGATACGTAGTGTTGTCGAAGGCTTTCATGGCCGGGCACCGTCTAAGTCCAAGAACATTGGGAAGCTCAAGACGTTGAATTCATAGAGTATCTCCTCATTGTGTTGTCGAAGGCTTTCATGGCCGGAATCACAGGGTTATTGTATGTTTTCTGGGCTGTATGGCCATATTCCAGAAGCATTCTTTCCTGACATTTTGCCCACATCTATGGCAGGCATCCTCGGAGGTTGTGGTATATGAAGATGCCTGCCATAGATGTGGGCGAAACATCAGGAGAGAATACTTCTGGAATATGGCCATACAGTCTGGAAAACACACAACAACCCAGCATGATACATAGTTTGAAAAGGGCTTTCACCTTCTCCGTCCAAGAGCGTTGAGCTAAGACTCCCAGGATTCCATCGCATTTAGCCACAGTCGTTAAAGTGGTTTCGAACTGCAGTAATTCCAACAGTGTGGATGCACTCAAGGATGCAAAATTTTCAAATTTTTGACTGCTTGTCTGAAAAAGGAAACGTGGGACCAATTCGACCCCGGCATCTCACTTTCCAAGAGAGGGTTTTTATTACAGTACGGTATGGAATAAATCCCTGTCTATTGCACTCTTTGGCTTAGAGATCCAAACACAACAGGGATTTTTCTTTCCAAAATGAGCCCAAAAAAGCACCATGAGTTGACCGTTCTTTATCCGAAATGCTTGGGACCAGAAGTGTTTTGGATTTGGCTATTTCTCTGATTTTGGAACACTCGTATCAGCAGATTAGTACACAACCGAGTCTAAAAACCATATCAATTTCATCTTAATTCTGGGCTTGGCCCTGTTGTTGTTGTTGTTGTTGTTGTTGTTGTTATTATAGGAGCCCCCGGTGGCGCAGTGGGTTAAAGCCTTGTGATTTGAAGGTTGGGTTGCTGACCTGAAGGCAGCCAGGTTCGAATCCAAACCGGGGAGAGCGCAGATGAGCTCCCTCTATCAGCTCCAGCTCTATGCGGGGACATGAGACAAGCCTCCCACAAGGATGGTAAAAACATCAAAACATCGAGGCAACATCCCCAGGGCAACGTCCTTGCAGATGGCCAATTCTCTCACACCAGAAGCGACTTGCAGTTTCTCAAGTCACTTACAAAATGAAAAAATGATGATGATGATGATGATGATGATGATGATTATTATATTATGACACAGCAAACAAGATAGATATGCTGGATTTCATATCACAAAATCACAAGTCGAACACTTCCCAAGTGTCTAGGACTGTGTGATGTATTTTTGGATGATGCGCGCAGATCCCAGCAGGGTGGCCTTTTGCAGTTGGCAGATCGTAATTTTGTCAATGTCTATTGTTTCCAAATGCCGGCTGAGATCGTTTTTGCCCATCACCACCGGGACCACCTGCACTGGTTTCTGCCAGAGTCTTTGAAGTTCATCATCATTATTATTATTATTATTATTATAACTTCAGATGGTATTTGTAATGATTTTTGTGCATGAAATAAAGATGGTGTCCACTGACCCATTGGAAAGCAAAGAGGGCACTATAGCGACCCACAAATAAAATTTCGGAGTATTTTGGATTCTGGATATGGGATATTCGATCTGTATGCTTCTTAAATTCCTGTGTTGGGTGCATCTCCACTGCAGAATGAATGCAACTTAACACCACTTTAATTGCCCTGGCTCAATGCTATGTGGTCTTAGGAGCTGTAGTTTGGTAGAGCTCTAGAACTCTTTGACAGAGAAGGCTAAAGGTCTTGTAAAACTACAACTCCCAGCTTTCTATATCATTGGCAGTGGTTAAACTGATACACTGCAGAACTTGCCCACACTGTCCTTCTCATCCCAGTTTGCGATGTCTGGACGCTTTACATACAATGCTTTGCAGCTTCAAAGCCTGGCTGCTTTCTGCCTTTGTGTATGAAGTGGTTTATATTAGCAGCACATCCACAAGCAAACAATGCTCCAAAGCGGCCACCAAAACAGACGCCCTGTGTTGGGAAAAACACGAGCCCGCACTGTCCTCTTCATCCCAGTTTGGACGCTTTACATCGTGTACAACGCAAACACAATTCCGGGAAATTGTGCCGCCACCGAGGGACCGCTGCAAAGCGCTTGGAGTGATGTCTCCATGGTGACAGAGTTTGGAAAAGGACTCGTTCTGAACATCCACTGCATTTGTGTCTCTTGGTGTCGAGCAGGTGTCGAGCGACTCGGATTTCTTGGGCGAATTTCTTTTCGCAGCGTGGAACAACATCGCACTTTGCTGTGTTTTGTCCCCAGCGCTTGCTGAAGAGTCTCGCGCTCTCAGGCTTTGTTTTGGGTTCGGTCCAAATGTTTGGGATGTGAGGAACAGGACGAAGCATGAAGGACTGAAGAGAGAGGTCCCAAAGTGGGCGGCCATGCCTTCGTGCAAGAACTGAGCAACCTGGCACACATACCCAAGATGGCCAGCTTTGAATACTGGAGGGGTTTGCGGGGAACTGGCCTTCCTTTCTGGGAGTTGTAGTTCACCCACAACCAAGGAAACTGTAAGCTCCACCGATGATAGACCTGGACCAAGCTTGGCATGCAGAACCCCTACGACTGACTCAACCTACTGACTTGTTGGAGGTTGTAGAAATAAATAAATCGAAGCTTTTCCAGTCAACCCATTCCATCATGGAGTCCTTACATCACCGATGTCTATTACCATAGTGGACTTTAAGAGAGCTGACTTCCAAAAAATGAAGGAAATACTGAGCAGCATTCCATGGACGCCAATATTAAAAGACAAGGGAGTTAATGATGGATGGGAGTTTTTAAAAAGTGAAATACTCAAGGCGCAAATGCAAACAGTGCCAACAAAGAAAAAAAAATATGACACATGTGAAGAAGCCAGAATGGATGTCCAAAGAACTTCTAACTGGGCTAAGATTCAAAAGAGACATGCACAAGAAGTGGAAAAGGGGAGAAACAACCAAAGAGGAATTCAAACGTATAACCAACTCCTGTAGGGAAAAGGTTCGCAAGGCTAAAGCACAGAATGAGCTCAGGCTTGCCAGGGACATAAAAAACAACAAAAAAGGCTTTTTTGCTTACGTTGGTAGAAAAAGGAAGAAAAAGGAGGCGATAGGGCCTCTGCAAGGAGAAGATGGGGTGATGGCGACAGGGGACAGGGAAAAGGCAGAACTGCTCAATGCCTTCTTTGCCTCGGTCTTCTCACAAAAAGAAAGCCATCTTCAACCTCAGCAACACGGAATGGACGAAGGATTGGGGGAAATCCAACCCCAAATAGGGAAACAAGTTGTCCAGGAACACCTGGCCGCTCTAAACGAATTCATGTCCCCAGGGCCAGATCAGCTACATCCAAGAGTATTGAAGGAACTAGTGGAAGTTATTTCAGAACCACTGGCAATCATATTTGAGAGTTCTTGGAGAACGGGAGAAGTCCCAGAAGATTGGAGGAGGGCGAATGTGGTCCCTATCTTCAAGAAGGGAAAAAAGAACGACCCAAACAATTACCGTCCGGTCAACCTCACATCGATACCAGGCAAGATTCTGGAAAAGATCATTAAGGAAGTGGTCTGCAAACCCTTAGAAACAAATGCGGTCATTGCTAATAGTCAACACGGATTTACTAAAAACAAGTCATGCCAGACTAATCTGATCTCTTTTTTCGACAGAGTTACGAGTTGGGTCGATACAGGGGATGCCGTGGATGTAGCATACCTGGATTTCAGTAAGGCCTTCGACAAAGTCCCCCACGACCTTCTGGCAAACAAACTAGTAAAATGTGGGTTAGACAAAACTACGGTTAGGTGGATCTGTAATTGGCTAAGCAAACGAACCCAAAGGGTGCTCACCAATGCGTCGTCTTCATCTTGGAAAGAAGTCACGAGTGGAGTGCCGCTGGGTTCTGTCCTGGGCCCGGTTCTGTTCAACATCTTTATTAATGACTTAGACGAAGGGTTAGAAGGCACGATCATCAAGTTTGCAGACGACACCAAACTGGGAGGGATAGCTAACACTCCAGAAGACAGGAGCAGAATTCAAAACGATCTTGACAGACTAGAGAGATGGGCCGAAACTAACAAAATGAAGTTCAACAGGGACAAATGCAAGATACTTCACTTCGGCAGAAAAAATGGAAATCAAAGATACAGAATGGGGACGCCTGGCTTGACAGCAGTGAAAAAGATCTTGGAGTCCTCGTGGACAACAAGTTAAACATGAGCTAGCAATGTGATGTGGCTGCTAAGAAAGCCAACGGGATTTTGGCCTGCATCAATAGGGGAATAGCGTCTAGATCCAGGGAAGTTATGCTCCCCCTCTATTCTGCCTTGGTCAGACCACATCTGGAATACTGCGTCCAATTTTGGGCACCACAGTTGAAGGGAGATGTTGACAAGCTGGAAAGCGTCCAGAGGAGGGCAACTAAAATGATCAAAGGTCTGGAGAACAAGCCCTATGAGGAGAGGCTTAAAGAACTGGGCATGTTTAGCCTGCAGAAGAGAAGGCTGAGAGGAGACATGATAGCCATGTACAAATATGTGAGGGGAAGTCATAGGGAGGAGGGAGCAAGCTTGTTTTCTGCTGCCCTGCAGACTAGGACACAATGGAACAATGGCTTCAAACTACAGGAAAGGAGATTCCACCTGAACATCAGGAAGAACTTCCTCACTGTGAGAAGGGCTGTTCGGCAGTGGAACTCTCTCTCCCAGACTGTGGTGGAGGTTCCTTCTTTGGAGGCTTTTAAACAGAGGCTGGATGGCCATCTGTCAGGGGTGCTTTGAATGCAATTTCCTGCTTCTTGGTAGGGACTTCGACTGGATGGCCCATGAGGTCTCTTCCAACTCTACTATCTATGATTCTATGATTCTATGAGTGGGAGTTGTAGTTCACCCTACAGCAAGAGAGTACACTGAACCCCATCCATGATGCATTTGAGGGGACTTGGTGTCACAAGTGGACGGTGAGGCGGTGCATACTCTCAGGAAGCCGGAAGCTGGAAGATGTTAAATTGCCTCTGTGTCTGTCTATATATTGTATGTGTGCATTGTGATCTGCCCTGAGTCCCCTTTGGGGTGAGAAAGAAGGGCTGAATATAAATACTGTAAATAAATAAATAAGTAAATAAACAAACAATGCAGCCTAAACCGTGCCACATGCACAGAGACACCAGAGGCACCCCAAGTGGCCAGCTTCTGATCAAAGGAAATGTAATATAATGCCAAGTTTTTAACTTTGTATTTTTAAATACATTATAATGGTGTCCTCAATTCGTTTCTGACGTGGTAAATCAGGGATTCCCAAAGTGGGCGCTACCGCCCCCTGGTGGGTGCTGCAGTGATCCAGGGGGGCAGTGATGGCCACAGGTGCATTGGGGGGCGGGGCCAGGGGAGGGGCGGGGCCTCTTCCCAAGTGCCTGGGACAAGGCTGAGCCCCTGAGGCGCCTGTTAGGACACAGGGGGCGGAGCTAGAGGAGTGGGCATGCCTGAGTGGGCTGAGAATCTATACTTCTCCTGAGGCACTTGTTGGGACACAGAGGGTGGAGCTAGGGAAGGGGACAGGGCCTCTTCCCAAGAGCCTGAGACAGGGCTGAGCCTCTATAACTCTCCTGAGAGGCCTTTTAGGACAAAAGGGCGGGGCTGGGGCGGGGACGGGACCTCTTCCCAAGAGCCTGAGACAGGGCTGAGCCTCTGTAACTCTTCTGAGATGACTTTTAGGACTAAAGGGCGGGGCTAGGGCGGGGACGGGGCCTCTTCCCAAGAGCCCGAGACAGGGCTGAGCCTCTCTATACTTCCCCTGAGGCGCTTGTTAGAACACAGCAGCGGGGTATAGAGGTTCAGCCCCATCAGGCACTTGGGAAGAGGCCCCGCCCCCTCTTCTAGCCCCGTTCCCTGCATCCAGGACAGGGATAGAAGCTCAGCCCTGCCTCAGAGCTCGTAACTCCAGCCATCCCAGTCCTGGCCGCCCATTTGTGGCCCCGCCTACCTCCCCCTCCCAGCCCTGGACTAGGGGAGAGACTCAGCCCCACCCTCTTGAGCAGGAGCCATGCCCACCCCTCTAAGCCACGCCCCCCCTTTCCACCAGGCGCTGAGTTATATTTTTTTCTGGAAACGGGGCGGTAGGCCAAATAAGTTTGGGAACCACTACGGTAAATAAACAAATACATGCCCGTCATGACCTATTGCCTCCATTCACATTATCTTCCCAGCTTTGGCACTCCTGAACGTCAAACCTACCCAGAAGCAATGGTTAAGCACCTTGGATAGTACCTTTCAAACCTAGGATAGATAGATTTCATTACCCACGTTAACAGCCGTCGGCATCCGTTGCTTGAAGGATTGTCCCACTTATGACAACACAGATCTGTGGTCTCCCGCTCCAGATGGCAGGATTAGATCTAATGGGCTTGAGTTGCAGACAAAGTGAAGAGTAGGAGTGACACTCAAAGCTGTTCAACAATGGAAACAATGACTGAAACGGCAGTGTGTGGGTTGCTCCTTCGCTGGAGGTCATTAGACAAAGACTACTGCTGTCTACTGCCAGTCTTGCTCGGGATTTATAGCATCATGTAGGAGTCTACTTCACACCCAAGACCTCTTCAGTTCTTTAGCTCCCTATTCCTTTACTTACATAGTGAGTACTTTGTATTGCTTTATAAGATTACTAGCTTTGCCCGGCCACGCGTTGCTGTGGCTTATGCTTTCAGAGTGTTGTTCTTTATTTACTGTCCTGATTTTAGAGATTATATTGTTCTGTATTATTATATCACAGTAATTATTACATATTATAATCTTATATTATCTGCTTAGAACTCCTACACAGCTGTATAAAATGCACACTGAAGTGGATTATATGGCAGTGTGGACTCAAGATAATCCAGTTCAAAGCAGTTAATATAAGATTATAAATGGGTTATATAGCTGTGTGGAAGGGCCTTGAGTCTACACTGCCATATAATCCAGTTAAAATCTGATAATCTGTATTTTATAGGCAGTGTGGAAGAGGCCTAAGTGAGGCCTAACTTTGCCTGTCCCCTGGGCTGAGTGGGTTGCTAGGAGACCAAGTGGGCGGAGCCTAGCCTTCTAACTGGCAGCAGTTGGATAGAAACAATTATTCCTCTCCCTTTAATTAGGACTTTATTTTCCTTTTCTTTTTGTTGTATGAACGTAGAAGCATGGATGAGGGGTTGTGCTGCCAAGTTTAGTGTTTCTGGGATGTGTAGTTTTGTTGTTTTGTCCTAGGCCGAAATTTCATTACCCTTTTATATATATAGATTAACTATTGGGATTGATAGATGAACTGAACCCTGGCTGTCTCCCGGCACCATTGTGGCCGAGGGCGTTGCTAGGAGATGAAGTGGGCGGGGCCTAAAGGGGGCAGGGACTACCCTTTTGACCGGCAGCCAGGTTTGAAAATGGCTCTTCCTCGTCCTCTAATTTGGATTTTATTTTTCTATGTTTTTTTGTTTGAAAGACGTAGATTGGCTGACTTTGTTGTTTACTCAGTCCTACAAGCGTACGTTACATTTATATATATAAATTTATTTGCAGTATTTCTATTCCGCCCTTCTTTCTCACCCCGAAGGGGACTCAGGGTGGATCACAACGCACATAGGCGTGGCAAACATTCAATGCCATTAGACATATGATATATATAGTAGTCAGACACAGAGGCAATTTTACATTCCAGCTTCATGAAGGTATGCTCGATTCCGGCCACAGGGGGAGCTGCCGCTTCACCACCCACTTGTGACACCGAGTCCTTGATGGAGTACTTCCTCATTCTTCCGCATACTGCTGGGAGGTTTCGTAACTTCGTTAAATTAGCCTCCCCGCATAAAGCAGTACCTACATTTCCTACTCGACAGATGCAACTGCCTTTCGGGCTGCATAGGCCAAATCTTTGGGATTTTCAGGGGAGTTTGTTTTCCTGCCTCCAGCAAATAAGGGTTCAATCAGTGCATTTTTCATGGGGATTTTATCTGGGAGGGAAATGAAAGCTTCAGACGTCTCCCGGGAGTGCGTTTATGGGCACGTATGTTGCTGTTTCTATTCCCAGTCCTTCGGGACAAATCCATTTCTGGACACGGCGCACACATAGCCGATCACTAACTGCATTTTAACGATTCTGGGATCGATCCAGGACCAACGTCACGCTTGTCCAAACGCTCCCATATCAGGAACACCAGGTCTCAAGGTCGTCTGACTGCTCCCAGAGATGGTTTCTCTTGTTTCCTTATTTACTGTTTTTTTAATACCGGTAGACAGATTTTGTTCATTTTCATGGTTTCTGTTGAAGTTGTCCACATGCTTGTGGATTTCAATGGCTTCTCTGTGTAGTCTGACATGATAGGAGCAGCACTCTGATAACATAAGAATTTCAGACAGGAATCAATCAGTGGGCAGCTAACGACTCTGAACAAAGGATTCCCCCAGGTAAGGATAATAATAATAATAATAATAATAATAATAATAATAATAATAATAAAACTTTATTTATACCCCGCCACCATCTCCCCTATGGGGACTCGGGGCGGCTTACATGGGGCCATGCCCAGACACCATACAATATAACAAAATAAACAGCAAATCATAACACAATATAACAGTGCAAAATCATCGTATATATATTACAACCCAAATCGGAGAAAACAATGAAAACCAGGGCAGGATGTGAAGCTTGGAAGGCAATTTCATTCTAATTACAACATTCACACTGGCCTCCCACAGACAAGAGTTCTTTCCCCCACCCTGGACCTTCCACAGATATATAAACCCCACTTGTCTAGTTTCTCCATACCTCACAACCTCTGAGGATGCCTGCCATAGATGTGGGCAAAATGTCAGGAGAGAATGCTTCTGGGAACATGGTCATACAGCCCGGGAAACCTACAACAACCCTGTGATCCTGGCCATGAAAGCCTTCAGTTCAAAAGATCGAACAGAGCGACAATATATACAGCAGTCTCTCTGAATATGCACAGTCCTTTCCATCTCTTTGCATAGCTTCCGCAGAAACAAGTCTGGATGTAGGTGGGAAATATTAATGGTGTGATCTGTCTTCCATGGCATGAGCGATCTTTCCTGGGTGCCGTTTCAGTACCAGTTTGTTGTATGGCGATACATATGCATCGATATTTAAAAATAAAAGAGTTGCCTGGCTTGCACAGTGCTTCGCTTGCAGCTCTTGTTTATGCACCAAAACGCTCTCCGGCGTTTGCGAACATCAGCCTTGACGTTGCCCGCCTTCTCTGCCAAAGATATTTTGCCAGCTGGTCTCTGCCATCGCTTATATAAGGATGGTTAGATCTTTTCTCTTTCCACCAGAAATCATGGAGCAGATTTCTCTTCTTAGCACCTTGCAGAATGGAATGAGACAGGCCAAAGCCCTCGGCAATGTCATTTCCAAGGCGTTAAAATCAAAATAGTAAATTTTGTATTTGCATATACGAGTCCCTTCAGGGAGATGGTGGCGGGGTAGAAATAAATTTTTTATTATTATTATTATTATTATTATTATTATTATTATTATTATTATTATTATTATTATTATATGACAAAGCAAACAAGATAGATATGCTGGATTTCGTATCACAAAATCACAAGTCGAACACTTCCCAAGTGTCTAGAACTGTGTGATGATGATGCGTGCAGATCCCAGTCGGGTGGCCTTTTGCAGTTGGCAGATCGTAATTTTGTCAATGTCTATTGTTTCCAAATGCCGGCTGAGATCTTTTGGCACGGCACCCAATGTGCCGATCACCACCAGGACCACCTGCACTGGTTTCTGCCAGAGTCTTTGAAGTTCAATCTTGAGGTCCTGATAGCGGCTGAGTTTCTCCCGTTGTTTTTCGTCAATGCGACTGTCACCTGGGATGGCAACATCAATGATCCAAACCTTTTTCTTTTCCACAACTGTGATGTCTGGTGTGTTGTGTTCCAGAACTTTGTCAGTCTGGATTCGGAAGTCCCACAGTATCTTTGCGTGCTCATTTTCCAATACTTTTGCAGGTTTGTGATCCCACCAGTTCTTTACTGCTGGGAGGTGGTACTTGAGGCAGAAGTTCCAATGAATCATTTGGGCCACGTAGTTGTGCCTCTGTTTGTAGTCTGTCTGTGCGATTTTCTTACAGCAGCTGAGGAGATGATCAATGGTTTTGTCGGTTTCTTTGCACAGTCTGCATTTTGGGTCATCAGCTGATTTTTCGATCTTGGCCTTAATTGCATTTGTCCTGATGGCTTGCTCCTGGGCTGCAAGGATCAGGCCTTCTGTCTCCTTCTTCAGGGTCCCATTCGTGAACCAGAGCCAGGTCTTCTCCTTATCAGCTTTTCCTTCAATTTTGTCAAGGAACTTTCCATGCAATGTTTTGTTGTGCCAGCTGTCAGCTCTAGTTTGTAGTGCGGTTTTATTGTACTGGTTTTTTGTCTGCTGTGCTTTGAGGAGTTTCTGATTTTTGACTTCAATCAAAGCAGGTTCTTCACTTTGCTTTACATCTTCTGCCAGGGCATGTTCTTCTTCTTTGACTGCTTGTTTGACTTGTAAGAGTCCTCTGCCCCCTGATCTTCTAGGCAGATATAGCCGGTCAACATCACTGTGAGGGTGCAGTAAATGATGAATGGTCATGAGTTTTCTTGTTTTTCTGTCCAAATTGTCTAGTTCCGCCTGTGTCCAGTTTATAATGCCAGCAGTATATCTTATGACAGGTATGGCCCAGGTGTTTATATGGCCTTGATGGTGTTGAGAATTTTTCTGACCCTTTGTGTGTATTCTTTGTTGACCACAGTTTTCACATCTTCATGCTTGATGTTGTCCAGCTGTAATATGCCCAGATATTTGTAGGCCTCTGGCTGCTGACACTTTATTGTTTGGCCATTAGGTATATTTATGCCTTCACTTTCAATAATTTTTCCCTTCTTCAATGCCACTGTTGAACATTTGTCCAAGCCAAACTCCATGCTGATATCAGTGCTAAAAATTTGGACAGTGTTAGTTAGAGACTGGATTTCAGTTTCTGTTTTCCCATACAGCTTCAGGTCATCCATGTACCTCAGATGCAAATTTTTGTGAGATTTCGTAGATGTTTGATAGCCAAGATTTGTTTTTATTATTATTATTATTATTATTATTATTATTATTATTATTATTATTATTATTTTATTACAATGCAAATATGCACATGTCGCCAAGTTGCTTTACTCCCTTTCCTTCCCAGTGACATCACAGAAGGCCACTTCACCTGTGGCTACATAAAGGATTGGCAATTGCTTAGCTTTCCTTTCTACATCTCCCCTTTTCTTTTTATAATATACTAGCTTGAGGACCCGGCGGTGCCCGGGTTATTTGAGAAAGGCATTGTTTGCCTGTTTTCCAAGCGTAGTCTAGATTAAATGTCAGCTGGGTGCAGTGGGTGCAGGTGAACTACAACTCGCATATGCAAGTCCCATCGTTAATGGTCCATCCTCCTCCAAAAAATGCCACGATGTAGAGTGGGTCATGGGTTGACCATGTTGGGGCTGTGTTGCAAGTTTGGTTCAGATCCGAAGTCAGCTGGGTTCAGTGCTGTCACAGTGGTCTGTGGGAGCTAAAGTGATTGAAAGTATTGGAAATCCCATCTCCCCTGGTCCGTCGTCCTCAAAACCGCACCAGGACATAAAATGGATCATGGGGGTGAAGTGTACCAATTTTGGTCCTGATCCATCATTAGTTAGAGTAACAGTGGACTGTTGGAGACAAAGTGTTTTAAAGTACTGCAAATCCCATAATCCTTGGTCCTCCCCCAAAGTGCTGCAGCATGTAAAGTATTTGATTTGAGATATGTGTGCCAAGTTTGGTCCTTATTTGTCATTGGTGGGAGTCACAGTGGTCTCAGGAAGTTAGTGAAGGTACTGCATGTCCCATCATTCATGGTCCATCCTTCCCCACACCACACCAGGACCTAAAGTGCGCCACATCGCATCTGTGTTCCAAGTTTGGTCCGGCTGTGTCATTCGCAGGGGTCGCAATGGTCTGCGGAAGCTGAATCAGTTGAAGGTACTACAAATCCCATCATCCTTGGTCCATCCTCCCCCAAACTGCTGCAGCATGTAAAGTGTGCCATTTGGGATATGTTTGCCAAGTTTGGTTCAGTTCTGTCATTTGTGGCAATTGCTGTGGTCTCAAGAAGTGAGTGAAGGTACGATATGTCCCATCATCCTTGGTCCATCCTCCCCCAATCTGCCCCAGGACGTAAAGGGGTTCATGGGGATTCTGTGTGCCAAGTTTGGTCCAGTTCCCTCACTGGTGGGCATCGCAGTTGTCTGTGGGAGCCAAAGTGATTGAAAGTACTGCAAATCCCATCATCTGTGGCCCATCGTCCCTCAAATGGCACCAGGATGAAAAGTGCATCATGGGGGTTATGTGTGCTAAGTTTGGTCCAGGTCCATCATTCCTGGTGTTCACAGTGGCCCGTGGAAGTGACGCCAATCAGAAAGCTGCCACATACACTCATGCCAACATTCACTTTACATAGATACTTTATTTATACATACATATATTTACATATACATAGATACTTTATTTATCCGCTCTATCTCCCCAAGGGGACTCAGAGCAGATTACATGGATTGCACATATATATGGCAAACATTCAGTGCCATTATACAATTGACAGAGACAGACAATACATAAACAGAGGCCAGGCTTCCCTCTTAGTTATTATTAACTTTGGGGACCCGGTGGTGCCCGGGTCATTTGAGAATAATATTATTTGTGTTTAAATGTTATGTATTCTGTTTGGAGTGGGTGAACTACAATTCTGAGAATCGTGGCTGAATCCTCCCCAAACCCTGCCAGTATTATAAGTTGGCCATTTTGGGCGTGTGTCCCAGGTGTGCTGCAGTACTGTCTGGATGGGGGTGAACTACTGCAACTTCCAGATTCCCGGGGCAATTGCCCCGAAATATCTATCAGTATCCACAGCAGGCAATATTCAGTCTGTGTGCCAAGTTTGGTCTAGATTCGTCATTGGCTGGGTTCAGTGGTCTTTGGATGGAGGTGAACTACAACTCCCAAAATCAAGGCCCCTTCCCACAAATACCTGCAGTATGTTCAGTAGGTCATGAGGCTTCTCTGTGTGAAGTGTGGTCCCAGTGCATTGTCGGTTGGGGGGTCAGTGTTTATCTGGCTGCAGGTGAACTATAACTCCCTTTTCCCCAACCTTGTTCAATATGTTGTATTGGTTACGGGGGGCTCTGTGTGCCATTCAAATGATCATTCATTTCAGGTGAACTATAAATCCCAGTACCTACTACTCCTCAACTTCCAGTCCAGTTTCCCTCCAAACCCACCAGTAGTCAAATCTGAGCATATCGGGGATGCATGGCAAGTTTGGCTGAGAGCCATCATTGTTTGGGTTCACAGCGTTCTGGATGTAGGTGAACTACAACTCCTCTATATTCCCCAGTAGGAGTGACAGTGCTCTGACTTGATGCAGAGTGAAGTACAACTTCCACCATGTGGACTCAATCCCTAAACTCCTCCAGTAAGCTTAGTTCCTGCTCAGTTCTGCTGTGTTTGTTACGCAGAGAGATTGAAAAGGAAAGGGCAGTGGGCGGGGCCATGCAAATTCCACAGCAATGGAAAACCCTGGGATGCCTGCCTGTGGTGGAAGAGAGATTGGAAAGGAAAGGGCAGTGGGCGGGACCATGCAAATTCCACAGCAATGGAGAGCCCTGGGATGCTTGCCTGTGGTGCAAGGGCAGTAGGCGGGGTCATGCAAATTTTACAGCAATGGAGAACCCTGGAATGTCTGCCCGTGGTGGAAGAAAAAGTAAATTCTAGGATGAAATGGTCCCCAAAGGAAAGCATTCCTTGGGTGGTGGGCTGTAGTGTTTGGGAAGGACATTGGCAGGGGCCGGGCTGCATGTTCATGGCACTCGCTGTCACCGCAATGTCAGTGCAATGGAGTGACTTGCTGGCTTCACCGCACTAGGAAGTATAGTCTGTTTGTGGAGGCCGGAGGCTCTCTGTGTGAGCAGACATCTGTGCCACATACACACATATGGGTTTTTGCTTTTATTATGGATTTAGATTTAGATTAGATTTAGATTAGATTTAGATTTAGATTTAGATTAGATTTAGATTTAGATAGATTAGATAGATGTAAATAAACCTTTTGTAATCTTAAAGACTGAACTCTGGATCATTGCCTCCTAAGCTCTAAATTCTTTTCAGCTCCCACAAGGATGGTAAAACATCAAAACATCCGGGCGTCCCCTGGGCAACGTCCTTGCAGACGGCCAATTCTCTCACTCCAGAAGCAACTCCGGTTGCTCCTGACACGAAAAAAAAAAAAAGCCACATGACACTTCACGCTCTGCTTGTTGTGAGCTGAATGCTCAACGTGCTGCTTGCTGTGAGCTGAATGCTCAGCCCTAAGTATCCTGTTTTTCTATTTTGGATTCTCTGCTGTTTTGGGGAGTTTTCACAACTCAGAAAATCCTCAGAAAACGTACATTGGCTAGTAGACCACCATATAGAGAAGTTCGCTTGATGATCAGCTCATGCTCAAAAGATTCAAGCAAAACCTTTTGCCATGCAGATCATGATAAATTCCGACTTGCTTCAAAAGAAATGGGAGCCCCACAAAACTGGATGCCCTGATGTGTAACAAGTGTCTACTGCAGGGGTCCTCAAACTTTTTAAGTGGAGGGCCGATTCACAGTCCCTCAGACTGCTGGGAGGCCGGACTATGATGAAATAGCCCAAAATTAGGATTGTTGTTGTTGTGTGTGCCTTCAAGTCATTTCAGACTTAGGTCAACCCTAAGTCTAAAGTTTAGGACAAAGGCCAGGTCAATGACCTTGGAGGGTTGCATCCTGCCCATGGGCCTTAGTTTGGGGACCCCTGATCTAGACGATCTCATAAGACCATAGGTAAGCAAATAGACCTCCAAATACAATCTAGACGATCTCATAAGACCATAGGTAAGCAAAGAGACCTCCAAAGACCATCTAGACGATCTCATAAGACCATAGGTGAGCAAAGAGATCTCCAAAGACCATCTAGACGATCTCATAAGACCGTAGGTGAGCAAAGAGACCTCCAAAGACCATCTAGATGATCTCAGAAGACCATAGGTAAGCAAAGAGACCTCCAAATACAATCTAGACGATCTCATAAGACCATAGGTAAGCAAAGAGACCTCCAAAGACCATCTAGACGATCTCATAAGACCATAGGTAAGCAAAGAGACCTCCAAAGACCATCTAGATGATCTCATAAGACCATAGGTAAGCAAAGAGACCTCCAAAGACCATCTAGACGATCTCATAAGACCATAGGTGAGCAAAGAGACCTCCCAAGACCATCTAGACAATCTCATAAGACCATAGGTGAGCAAAGAGACCCCCAAAGACCATCTAGACGATCTCATAAGACCATAGGTAAGCAAAGAGACCTCCAAAGACCATCTAGACGATCTCATAAGACCATAGGTAAGCAAAGAGACCTCCAAAGACCATCTAGACGATCTCATAAGACCGTAGGTAAGCAGAGACCTCCAAAGACCATCTAGACGATCTCATAAGACCATAGGTAAGCAAAGAGACCTCCAAAGACCATCTAGACGATCTCAGAAGACCATAGGTAAGCAAAGAGACCTCCAAATACAATCTAGACGATCTCATAAGACCATAGGTAAGCAAAGAGACCTCCAAAGACCATCTAGATGATCTCATAAGACCATAGGTAAGCAAAGAGACCTCCAAAGACCATCTAGATGATCTCATAAGACCATAGATGAGCAAAGAGACCTCCAAAGACCATCTAGATGATCTCATAAGACCATAGGTAAGCAAAGAGACCTCCAAAGACCATCTAGACGATCTCATAAGACCGTAGGTAAGCAGAGACCTCCAAAGACCATCTAGACGATCTCATAAGACCATAGGTAAGCAAAGAGACCTCCAAAGACCATCTAGATGATCTCATAAGACCATAGGTGAGCAAAGAGACCTCCAAATACAATCTAGACGATCTCATAAGACCATAGGTAAGCAAAGAGACCTCCAAAGACCATCTAGACGATCTCATAAGACCATACGTAAGCAAAGAGACCTCCAAAGACCATCTAGACGATCTCATAAGACCATAGGTGAGCAAAGAGACCTCCAAAGACCATCTAGATGATCTCATAAGACCATAGGTAAGCAAAGAGACCTCCAAAGACCATCTAGACGATCTCATAAGACCATAGGTGAGCAAAGAGACCTCCAAAGACCATCTAGATGATCTCAGAAGACCATAGGTAAGCAAAGAGACCTCCAAATACAATCTAGACGATCTCATAAGACCATAGGTAAGCAAAGAGACCTCCAAAGACCATCTAGACGATCTCATAAGACCATAGGTAAGCAAAGAGACCTCCAAAGACCATCTAGACGATCTCATAAGACCATAGGTAAGCAAAGAGACCTCCAAAGACCATCTAGACGATCTCATAAGACCATAGGTGAGCAAAGAGACCTCCCAAGACCATCTAGACAATCTCATAAGACCATAGGTGAGCAAAGAGACCCCCAAAGACCATCTAGACGATCTCATAAGACCATAGGTAAGCAAAGAGACCTCCAAAGACCATCTAAACGATCTCATAAGACCATAGGTAAGCAAAGAGACCTCCAAAGACCATCTAGACGATCTCATAAGACCGTAGGTAAGCAGAGACCTCCAAAGACCATCTAGACGATCTCATAAGACCATAGGTAAGCAAAGAGACCTCCAAAGACCATCTAGACGATCTCAGAAGACCATAGGTAAGCAAAGAGACCTCCAAATACAATCTAGACAATCTCATAAGACCATAGGTAAGCAAAGAGACCTCCAAAGACCAGGTAGACTTAGGTCAACCCTAAGATTAAAGTTTAGGACAGGGGCCAGGGAAATGACCTTGGAGGGCCACATCCGGCCCCGGTCTACTGTCACAATAGCTTATGGAGAAACAATCTATTTGTGTTCCAATAGCAAAGATGTACATTTTATCACCCTGTTTAATTTAGATGCAGAAGATCTCACACATTAAGCAGGACTAGATTTGGAAGAAGGAGGTGTCAAAAGTGGAGGACGGAGCCTCCTTCGCCAAAGTAGATTCGGTTGACACCATATCATTTGGCAGAAAATAGTAAAGCCCTGGAATGACTGTGGAGAAAGTTGAGAAAGCGCGAGAGCCGAAGTTACAACAGGTTATTAAGGAAACAAAATAATTGCCTTGTAAGATCTGTGTGACTTTCAAGTGGGTGAGAAAGACGTGGAAATCGCTTGGCTCAGTCATTAATTAAAACTCAGAAGAGGACAAAAGGTTTGGGAAACGTCTACAGAGGAATTCAATAGGATTTTCAAGGGTAAATACTTGAATGCCAGAGGATAATATTCACATCTCTACGGATGTTTGAATCCATTGCGGCATGTCCTTGGGAAACTATATCTCCCAGGATTGCATAGTATGAAGCTATGGTAGTTAAAGTAAGGTCCAGCTGTATTCATTCCACAGTGTAGATGCGCCAAGAGATGGGCATGGACCTTGGGAAACTGCAATTCCCAAGACCATACCATGGGGACATGGCATTTAAAGTTAAGTTCCAACTGCATTCATTCCACAGTGTAGATGCACCCAGATAAGGCTATGGACCTTGGGAAACTATAACTCCCAGGAGGACTCCATTGCATGGAGCCATGGCATAATATAATAATAATAATAATAATAATAATAATAATAATAATAATAATAATAATAATAATAATAAAACAAGAAAACTCATGACCATTCATCATTCACTGCACCCTCGCAGTGATGTTGACCGGCTATATCTGCCTGGAAGATCAGGGGGCAGAGGACTCTTACAAGTCAAACAAGCAGTCAAAGAAGAAGAACATGCCCTGGCAGAAGATGTAAAGCAAAGTGAAGAACTTGCTTTGATTGAAGTCAAAAATCAGAAACTCCTCAAAGCACAGCAGACAAAAAACCAGTACAAGAAAGCCACACTACAAACTAGAGCTGACAGCTGGCACAACAAAACACTGCATGGAAAGTTCCTTGACAAAATTGAAGGAAAAGCTGATAAGGAGAAGACCTGGCTGTGGCTCACAAATGGGACCCTGAAGAAGGAGACAGAAGGCCTGATCCTTGCAGCCCAGGAGCAAGACATCAGGACAAAGGCAATTCAGGCCAAGATCGAAAAATCAGCTGATGACCCAAAATGCAGACTGTGCAAGGAAACCGACGAAACCATTGATCATCTCCTCAGCTGCTGTAAGAAAATTGCACAGACAGACTACAAACAGAGGCACAACTATGTGGCCCAAATTATCCATTGGAACATATGCCTCAAGTACCACCTGCCAGCAGCAAAGAACTGGTGGGATCACAAACCTGCAAAAGTATTGGAAAATGAGCACGCAAAGATACTGTGGGACTTCTGAATCCAGACTGACAAAGAAAAAGGTTTGGATCATTGATGTCGCCATCCCAGATGACAGTCGCATTGACGAAAAACAACAGGAAAAACTCAGTCGCTATCAGGACCTCAAGATTGAACTTCAAAGACTCTGGCAGAAACCAGTACAGGTGGTCCCGGTGGTGATGGGCAGATTGGGTGCTGTGCCAAAAGATCTCAGCTGGCATTTGGAAACAATAGACATTGACAAAATTACGATCTGCCAACTGCAAAAGACCACCCGACTGGGATCTGCGCACATCATCCGAAAATACATCACATAGTCCTAGACACTTGGGAAGGGTTCGACTTGTGATTTTGTGATAAGAAATCCAGCATATCTATCTTGTTTGCTGTGTCATAATAAAATAATAATAGCATTTAATATGGGTCCCTACTGCATTTATTCTCGAGTGCAAATGCACCCAGAGAAGGGTATGGACCTTGGGGAACTATAGCTCAAAAGCAGACTTGATTGCTCTAGAGAGCAGGGCTAGAGATATTTGGTGGAAATCGCAAGGAACTAGGTTTTGGCTGAACATTGGGAAACATGTGCTAATGTTTGGCAGCGAAACAGCCGTTCTTGGCAGGTATCTACCAAAAAACAGATGGACACGTCTCAGAGAAGCTATAGTTAGAAGAATTCTGAATACAGCTTCAGGTTGGACCAGATGACTTCCGAAGGTCTCTCCAACATGGCATTTCAATGGGCTGGGCTGTGGAGCTGCTGGTGAGTAGCCAGCGGCAATAAATCACTACTGTCCAAGTGGTCATGAGTTCGAAGCCAGCCCGGGTCGGAATAAGGTCCTGACCATTAATAGTCTAGCTTGCTGTTGACCTAAGCAACCCAATTTAGGTACCGCTTTATGCGGGGGGGGGGGGGGGGCGTAATTTAACTAATTTACAACACCATAAAACCTTCCAACAGCGTGCGGAAGAATGAGGAAGTACTCCGTCAAGGACTCAGTGTCACAAGTGGACGGCGAAGCAGCTGGAATCGAGCATACCGTCATGAAGCCGAAAATGTTAAATTGCCTCTGTGTCTGTCTATATATGTTGCATGTCTAATGGCATTGAATGTTTGCCCTGTATATGTGCATTGTGATCCGCCCTGAGTCCCCTTCGTGGTGAGAAGGGTGGAATATAAATACAATAATAAATAAATAAATAAATAAATGGACTCCCGGGAGGCTAATTTAATTAATTTATGACACCATAAAACCTTCCAGCAGCGTACAGAAAGACAGTTGCATCTGTCAAGTAGGAGATTTAGGTACCGCTTAATGCGGGGGAGGCTAATTTAACTCATTTACGACACCATAAACCTTTCCAGCAGCCTGCGGAAAGACAGTTGCATCTGTCAAGTAGGAGATTTAGGTAACGCTTTATGCAGGGGAGGCTAATTTAACTAATTTACAGCACCATAGACCCTTCCAGCAGCGCGTGCAAAAATGAGGAAGTACTTCATCAAGGGCTCGGTGTCACAAGTGAACAGTGAAGCAGCAGCTCCCCCTTGTGTCCAGAATCGAGCGTACCCTCATGAAGCCAGAAGCTGGAAAATGTTAAATTGCCTCTGTGTCTGTCTATATATGTTGGTATGTCTAATGGCATGAATATTTGCCATGTGTATGTGCATTGTGATCCGCCCTGAGTCCCCTTTGGGGTGAGAAAGAAGGATGGAATATAAATACTATAAACAAACAAATAAATGAATGAATAAATAAGTGATGTGGCCATCTCAGTCAACCCTACAGAATATTGCTCCGTGCACAAAAGGGCACCTGTGATATAACTGATCTTCAGACACATGTGAGTAAGAGTTTGTCTGTTTGACTCTAGTTTTCTCCCTTTCTCGGAACCAACCAAAGCGCTGTCTTATGTAACCCTTTACGTAATGTGTAACTGGTGTTGCATCTCCATTTCCACTCCTTCGTTTTGATCTAAGCCAGGGTCAGCACTCACTGGGAGAGTCCCTGCTGTGCTCAACTCCCGGATTAAATCCTGGGCAATGGGTGGAATCACGCTCTCCTTGAGCCGAAAAAGATGGTTTCATGGTCTAAATAGCACAGAAGCACCCATCACTCTGTCTCTCTATACAGCTCACCCTTAGCTTCCTTGTTTAAAGTTTCACATTACCGTTAGGAGAGAGTCACAGAAAGAAAGAAATTACAAAGATTTATAATAAGATATTAGAGTGGTCCATGGAGACGGAAGAAATCAAAAATTGCATGATTAAATGGGCAAGAAATTTTGGACATGCAATTAAAACAGTGGTTCATTCCCAAACTTATTTGGCCTGCCACCCAGTTTCCAGAAAAAATATGACTCAGCGCCCCCTGGAAAGGGGGGCGTGGCTTAAAGGGGTGGGCGTGGCTCCTGCTCAAGACGGCGGGGCTGAGCCTCTCCCCTAGTCCAAGATAAAGGGCTGGGAGGCGGAGGTGGGCATGGCCAGGACTGGGATAGGCGGAGTTACGAGCTCTGAGGCAGGGCTGAGCTTCTATCCCTGTCCTGCAGTGCCTGCCAGGACACAGGGGGTGGGGCTAGAGGAGAGGGCGGGGCCTCTTCCCAAGTGCCTGACGGGGCTGAGCCTCTATACCCTGCCCCCGTTGGGAAGTATACAGAGGCTCTTGGGAAGAGGCCTTGCCCCCACCCCTAGCCCCGCCCTTTAGTCCTAAAAGGCCTCTTAGAAGAGGTATAGAGGCTCAGCATTGTCTTGTGCTCTTGGGACGAGGCTCCGCCCCTAGTCCCGCCCTTTAGTCCTAAAAGGCCTCTTAGAAGAGGTATAGAGGCTCAGCATTGTCTTGTGCTCTTGGGACGAGGCTCCGCCCCTAGTCCCGCCCTTTAGTCCTAAAAGGCCTCTTAGAAGAGGTATAGAGGCTCAGCCCTGTCTCGTGCTCTTGAGAAGAGGCCCCGCCCCTAGCCCCGCCCTTTAGTCCTAAAAGGCCTCTTAGAAGAGGTATAGAGGCTCAGCATTGTCTCGTGCTCTTGGGAAGAGGCCCCGCCCCTAGCCCCGCCCTTTAGTCCTAAAAGGCCTCTTAGAAGAGGTATAGAGGCTCAGCCCTGTCTCATGCTCTTGAGAAGAGGCCCCGCCCCTAGCCCCGCCCTTTAGTCCTAAAAGGCCTCTCAGGAGAGGTATAGAGGCTCAGCCCTGTCTCGTGCTCTTGAGAAGAGGCCCTGCCCCTAGCCTCACCCTTTAGTCCTAAAAGGCCTCTCAGGAGAGTTATAGAGGCTCAGCCCTGTCTCGGGCTCTTGGGAAGAAGCCATGCCCACTCCTCTAGCTCTGCCCCCTGTGTCCTAACAGGCGCCTCAGGTGCTCAGCCCTGTCTTCGGCATTTGGGAAGAGGCCTAAACCTGGACACAGAGCCCCCATGACCAGCAAAAAATGCTGGAGGTCTTTGGGGAAAATTCACCTTGATTTGGGGGAGTTGTATTTCACCTACATCCAGAGAGCCCTGTGAACAAAAACACCGATGGATCTGGACCAAACAAATAACACGGGCAATGTATATTCCTGCCCAAGTTCTCCAGCAGTTTGAGACCTGGCCTTGGGGAGACTGAAGATAGCACAAAGAAACGTAACTGACACATTGATTTTTCCCTCCTAGGGCACACAATCTTTGAAGAGGGTGATTGTGTTTGTATCTTTTCAAGAGTCGAGTTCAATAACACGAACCATAGCACTTGAAAACAATCCCACTTTTGTGATAAGGGATTCCTTCATGCTCCTTTCCAATCTGTTCCCCATCCAGATGTCTCGGACTACCCACCATCATCAACATAGACATTGATTGTTGATGGCTGTGGATGATGCGATGTATTGGATCATCTACAAAGTGGGCGCTACTGCCCCCTGGTGGGCGCTACAGCAATCCAGGGGGGCGGAGATGGCACCTATTAGGACACGGGGCAGGGCCAGGGGAGGTGCGGGGCTTCTTCCCAAGTGCCGGAGACAGGGCTGAGCATCTGAGGCGCCTGTTAGGACAAAAGGGGCGGAGCTAGAGAAGTGGGCGTGGCTTCTTCCCAAGAGCCCGAGACAGGGCTGAGCCTCTATACCTCTCCTGAGGCGCTTGTTGGGACACAGAGGGCGGAGCTAGGGAAGGGCGGGGCATCCTTCCAAGAGCCCGAGACAGGGCTGAACCCTGTGCAGACAGGAAAGCCTTAGCATTGAACGGTTGTTTTGTTAAAGTGTGAAATATGGAACCCTGCGCAGACGGGGAAGCCTTAGCATCGAACGGTTGTATTGTTAAAAGTGTGAAATATGGAACCCTGTGCAGACTGGGAAGCCTTAGCATTGAACGGTTGTTTTGTTAAAGTGCGAAGTATGGAGCCCTGTGCAGACGGGAAAGCCTTAGCATTGAACGGTTGTGTTGCTAAAGTGCGAAGTATGGAACCCTGCGCAGACGGGGAAGCCTTAGCATTGAACGGTTGTGTTGTTAAAGTGCGAAGTATGGAACCCTGCGCAGATGGGGAAGCCTTAGCATTGAACGGTTGTGTTGTTAACGTGCGAAGTATGGAATCCTGCGCAGATGGAGAAGCCTTAGCATTGAACGGTTGTGTTGTTAAAGTGCAAAGTATGGAACCCTGCGCAGACGGGGAAGCCTTAGCATTGAACGGTTGTGTTATTAAAGTGCGAAGTATGGAACCCTGTGCAGAAGGGGAAGCCTTAGCATTGAACGGTTGTGTTGTTAAAGTGCAAAGTATGGAACCCTGCGCAGACTGGGAAGCCTAACATTGAACGGTTGTGTTGTTAAAGTGCAAAGTATGGAACTCTGCGCAGACTGGGAAGCCTTACCATTGAACGGTTGTGTTGTTAAAGTGCGAAGTATAGAACCCTGCACAGACAGTCGGTCAGTCCGACTTAAGCAACTAGGAGTCATTGAATTCTTAACCGCCAGGCATGTAGCGGGGGGGGGGGGGGTTGAGGGGTTTTAGCCCCCCCCCCCCCCGACATTCTCAGGGTGGTCCGCGATAAAGCCTTACATTTATTATTTAAACTGTTACGTTTATTCATGCCATGATCTGATCACCATGCTCAATATATCCCATATGCATGGGGGTATTGGGATAACCATACAAAAGGTTTTCTAGGTTAGACCCTCTTCCGCTCAGACTCACCCCCCCCCAACCAAAATCCCAGCCCCTCCCAAAACAAAATCCTGGCTACGGGCCTGTTGACAGCAGAAGGTGTCACTCCCAAGGAGATTCATCAGAGAACGCAACCTGTGCGTCGTTGGGCGAGTAAGTTTAAGGACGTTGAGGTGGGAAAGTCTTACTTGCATGACTAAAAAAGAGTTGGACGTCCTGTGACAACAACCACCGAGTTTCACAAGCAAAAGGTTGACAGATTGATTCAGGACGATCGTCATATCACAAGAGAGAAATTTCAAGCTTAATTGGCATTTCACAAGAACGTGTGGGTCATATCATTGCTTTGCTTGGCTATCGGAAGATCTGTGCACGATGGGTCCTGTGAGACGCCGGTCGCGGAAACAGAGTGTCGACTTCTTCCGTGACGGCTTTAGAAAACTTGTTCATCACTGGCAGAAATGTATCCAATTGTCTGGTGATGGTGTGGGAAAGTGAATAGTGGTAGTTAAAGAGCACATTCTAAGGATGATTTCTGCGTTTGATTTATTAAAATATTCTCATCCAAACCCAAGTAACGAAGGTGGAGGCATTACTTTTCCTTCAACCCTCGTACACTAGGATAGTCTTATTACATATAGTTTTGAAAGCAAAGACATTTTTTGGGCTCCTGTCTCTATTCAAACCTTCAGTACTTTTCTAAAACTGGCCCTTAGGAGAACTATAATTGTTTTCTCCCAATGGTCCAATTTTTTTTGTTTTTTTTCGGATATGAGACTAAAATCTCATTCGGATAGGTGCCCTATATTCGGAAGCGGAGACGGAAAACGAAAACAAGCTGAAACGAATGAAACAAAACGAAATGGATCGCGATTCCATACAAATGCTCATCACTAAGATTGCTTTCCTTTCTGCTTTAGAGGAGCTTCTGAACTTGGTGGAGTGGTATATAAATGCGCAGGTTTGAAATATCCTCTTTGCTACCATCTTCTGGCCACAAATGAGAACGGCAGCCGCCGCAAAAGACAACTTCAGCTTATACAACGAAAGAGAAATAGGAATAGCACCAGGAAACAACAGCAGAATTGCACAATTCTCTTCAATCAATCGTAATAACAAAAAAGGAAGCTAATGGGGTGAAAAGGGGAAGTAATAACGAATGCAGCCGGAGGTCCTCTCCATCTGCTTGCTGACGCTGAATGGCAACAGCTTGGGAACTGAGAAGTGGGGTGGAGGAAAGTGATGCCCACAACATACCCACAAAACCACGTGGATTCTTCCACTTCCGCGGCAGCAGTGCGGGTGACTTATCTGAACACTGTCGACACTCGCACAAAACACTTATAGGAGCCTATTCATGGGTTTCTCTAGTGCAGTGGTTCTCAAACTTATTTGGCCTACCACCCTCTTTCCAGAAAAAATATTACTCAGTGCACCCTGGAAAGGGGGCGTGGCTTAGAAGGGTGGGCGTGGCGCCTGCTCAAGAGCCTCTCCCCTAGTCCAAGGTGCAGGGCTGCGAGGGGGCGGGGGAGGTGGGCGGGGCCACAAATGGGCGGCCAGGACTGGGATGGGCAGAGTTACAAGCTCTGGGGCAGGGCTGAGCTTCTATCCTTGTCCTGGACACAGGGGGCGGAGCTAGAAGAGGGGGCAGGGCCTCTTCCCAACTGCCTGACAGGGCTGAACCTCTATACCCTGCCCTCGTGTTCTAAGCGCCTCAGGGGGTATACAGAGGCTCAGCCCTGTCTCGCGCTCTTGGGAAGAGGCCCTGCCTCTAGCCTCACCCTTTAGTCCTAAAAGGCCTCTCAGGAGAGATATAGAGGCTCAGCCCTGTCTTGCGCTCTTGGGAAGAGGCCCTGCCTCTAGCCTCACCCTTTAGTCCTAAAAGGCCTCTCAGGAGAGATATAGAGGCTCAGCCCTGTCTCGCGCTCTTGGGAAGAGGCCCTGTCCCTAGCCTCACCCTTTAGTCCTAAAAGGCCTCTCAGGAGAGATATAGAGGCTCAGCCCTGTTTTGGGCTCTTGGGAGGAGGCCCTGTCCCTAGCCTCACCCTTTAGTCCTAAAAGGCCTCTCAGGAGAGATATAGAGGCTCAGCCCTGTCTCGTGCTCTTGGGAAGAGGCCCTGTCCCTAGCCTCACCCTTAAGTCCTAAAAGGCCTCTCAGGAGAGATATAGAGGCTCAGCCCTGTCTCGTGCTCTTGGGAAGAGGCCCTGTCCCTAGCCTCACCCTTTAGTCCTAAAAGGCCTCTCAGGAGAGATATAGAGGCTCAGCCCTGTTTTGGGCTCTTGGGAGGAGGCCCTGTCCCTAGCCTCACCCTTTAGTCCTAAAAGGCCTCTCAGGAGAGATATAGAGGCTCAGCCCTGTTTTGGGCTCTTGGGAGGAGGCCCTGTCCCTAGCCTCACCCTTTAGTCCTAAAAGGCCTCTCAGGAGAGATATAGAGGCTCAGCCCTGTTTTGGGCTCTTGGGAGGAGGCCCTGTCCCTAGCCTCACCCATTAGTCCTAAAAGGCCTCTCAGGAGAGATATAGAGGCTCAGCCCTGTTTTGGGCTCTTGGGAGGAGGCCCTGTCCCTAGCCTCACCCTTTAGTCCTAAAAGGCCTCTCAGGAGAGATATAGAGGCTCAGCCCTGTTTTGGGCTCTTGGGAGGAGGCCCTGTCCCTAGCCTCACCCTTTAGTCCTAAAAGGCCTCTCAGGAGAGATATAGAGGCTCAGCCCTGTTTTGGGCTCTTGGGAGGAGGCCCTGTCCCTAGCCTCACCCTTTAGTCCTAAAAGGCCTCTCAGGAGAGATATAGAGGCTCAGCCCTGTTTTGGGCTCTTGGGAAGAGGCCCTGTCCCTAGCCTCACCCTTTAGTCCTAAAAGGCCTCTCAGGAGAGATATAGAGGCTCAGCCCTGTCTCGTGCTCTTGGGAAGAGGCCCTGTCCCTAGCCTCACCCTTTAGTCCTAAAAGGCCTCTCAGGAGAGATATAGAGGCTCAGCCCTGTTTTGGGCTCTTGGGAGGAGGCCCTGTCCCTAGCCTCACCCTTTAGTCCTAAAAGGCCTCTCAGGAGAGATATAGAGGCTCAGCCCTGTCTCGTGCTCTTGGGAAGAGGCCCTGTCCCTAGCCTCACCCATTAGTCCTAAAAGGCCTCTCAGGAGAGATATAGAGGCTCAGCCCTGTTTTGGGCTCTTGGGAAGAGGCCCTGTCCCTAGCCTCACCCTTTAGTCCTAAAAGGCCTCTCAGGAGAGATATAGAGGCTCAGCCCTGTTTTGGGCTCTTGGAAAGAGGCCCTGTCCCTAGCCTCACCCTTTAGTCCTAAAAGGCCTCTCAGGAGAGATATAGAGGCTCAGCCCTGTTTTGGGCTCTTGGGAAGAGGCCCTGTCCCTAGCCTCACCCTTTAGTCCTAAAAGGCCTCTCAGGAGAGATATAGAGGCTCAGCCCTGTCTCGTGCTCTTGGGAAGAGGCCCTGTCCCTAGCCTCATCCTTTAGTCCTAAAAGTCCTCTCAGGAGATATATAGAGGCTCAGCCCTGTTTTGGGCTCTTGGGAAGAGGCCCTGTCCCTAGCCTCACCCTTTAGTCCTAAAAGGCCTCTCAGGAGAGATATAGAGGCTCAGCCCTGTTTTGGGCTCTTGGGAAGAGGCCCTGTCCCTAGCCTCACCCTTTAGTCCTAAAAGGCCTCTCAGGAGAGATATAGAGGCTCAGCCCTGTCTCGTGCTCTTGGGAAGAGGCCCTGTCCCTAGCCTCATCCTTTAGTCCTAAAAGTCCTCTCAGGAGAGATATAGAGGCTCAGCCCTGTTTTGGGCTCTTGGGAAGAGGCCCTGTCCCTAGCCCTGCCCTTTAGTCCTAAAAGGCCTCTCAGGAGAGATATAGAGGCTCAGCCCTGTTTTGGGCTCTTGGGAAGAGGCCCTGTCCCTAGCCTCACCCTTTAGTCCTAAAAGGCCTCTCAGGAGAGATATAGAGGCTCAGCCCTGTCTCGTGCTCTTGGGAAGAGGCCCTGTCCCTTAGCCTCACCCTTTAGTCCTAAAAGGCCTCTCAGGAGAGATATAGAGGCTCAGCCCTGTTTTGGGCTCTTGGGAGGAGGCCCTGTCCCTAGCCTCACCCTTTAGTCCTAAAAGGCCTCTCAGGAGAGATATAGAGGCTCAGCCCTGTCTCGTGCTCTTGGGAAGAGGCCCTGTCCCTAGCCTCACCCATTAGTCCTAAAAGGCCTCTCAGGAGAGATATAGAGGCTCAGCCCTGTTTTGGGCTCTTGGGAAGAGGCCCTGTCCCTAGCCTCACCCTTTAGTCCTAAAAGGCCTCTCAGGAGAGATATAGAGGCTCAGCCCTGTTTTGGGCTCTTGGAAAGAGGCCCTGTCCCTAGCCTCACCCTTTAGTCCTAAAAGGCCTCTCAGGAGAGATATAGAGGCTCAGCCCTGTTTTGGGCTCTTGGGAAGAGGCCCTGTCCCTAGCCTCACCCTTTAGTCCTAAAAGGCCTCTCAGGAGAGATATAGAGGCTCAGCCCTGTCTCGTGCTCTTGGGAAGAGGCCCTGTCCCTAGCCTCATCCTTTAGTCCTAAAAGTCCTCTCAGGAGAGATATAGAGGCTCAGCCCTGTTTTGGGCTCTTGGGAAGAGGCCCTGTCCCTAGCCTCACCCTTTAGTCCTAAAAGGCCTCTCAGGAGAGATATAGAGGCTCAGCCCTGTTTTGGGCTCTTGGGAAGAGGCCCTGTCCCTAGCCCTGCCCTTTAGTCCTAAAAGGCCTCTCAGGAGAGATATAGAGGCTCAGCCCTGTTTTGGGCTCTTGGGAAGAGGCCCTGTCCCTAGCCTCACCCTTTAGTCCTAAAAGGCCTCTCAGGAGAGATATAGAGGCTCAGCCCTGTCTCGTGCTCTTGGGAAGAGGCCCTGTCCCTAGCCTCATCCTTTAGTCCTAAAAGTCCTCTCAGGAGAGATATAGAGGCTCAGCCCTGTTTTGGGCTCTTGGGAAGAGGCCCTGCCCCTCCACTGGCCCCGCCCCCGTGTCCTAATAGATGCCTCAGGAGAGAGGTTGAGGTTGAATACATATATAAATTTTTCTAAATCTTCTCTTCTTTCTTTTATGCTTTCACCACCCCTTTACAGTTATTCATCACCCCCAAATGTACCTGTGGCCATCACCGCCCCCCTGGATCACTGCAGCCCACCAGTTTGGGAATCACTGCTCTAGTGGATTAAAACGTATGACCAAATAACGCGAAGGAATGCCATGTTACTGTTAACCATGAGGAGAAAGGCGAAATAGAAATAACAATAACAATAATAATATTAATAATTTTTTTACAGTATTTATATTCTGCCCTTCTTTCTCACCCCGAAGGGGACTCAGGGTGGATCACAATGCACATATATATGGCAAACATTCAATGTCATTAGACCTACGACATATATAGTCAGACACTGAGGCAATTTAACATTTTCCAGCTTCCGGCTTCATGAGGGTATGCTCGATTCTGGCCACAGGGGGAGCTGCCACTTCACCATCCACTTGTGACACCAAGTCCTTGATGGAGTACTTTCTCATTCTTCCGCTTCTGGAAGGCTGTATGGTGTGATGGATTGGTTAAATTAACTTCTCCTGCATAAAGTTAAATTAACTTCTCCTACTCGACAGATGCGACTGTCTTTCGGGCTGCATAGGTCAACAGTGAGCTAGGCTATTAAAGGTCGAGGGCTTAATCTGACCCGGGATGGCTTCGAACTCATGACCTCTCAGTCAGTGGTTATTTATTGCCTCTGGGTACTAACCAGCTGCACCACATCCCGGCCCTAATAATAATAACAATAATACAAACATTGAAACAACACTCACAGTTAAGGAGCAGTTTAGTGCACTGCATTCCTCCTTATCACACTGAGTGTTTCTCACTCAGATTTTCTTAATGTCTCTGTGGTACAAATTGAACTGGATATATTGCCAGATATATCCTACCACCTTTCACAGACAAAAATAAGCTCAAATGCTCTGCTGTGGCTCCAAGGTGTTGAGGTTAAGGATTGATACATCTGTCCATTTCAGTCTTCTCTGACTTTTACATCTCAAGTTTTTCTGATCCCAAATACATACATACATACATACATACATATATATATATATATATATATATGTGTGTGTGTGTGTGTGTGTGTGTGTGTGTGTGTGTGTGTGTGTATGTATGTTGTAAGCCGCCCTGAGTCCCCCCGGGTGAGAAGGGCGGGGTATAAATTCTGGAAATAAAATAAATAAATAAATAAATAAATATAGACGTGACAATGCTAGAATTGTCATGCATACCCAGTTGGAGCGTCTGTTTGGTCTCCAATGTTCATTCAGGTTCTCAGCAGGCCTTGCTCACCCAAATCATTGGATCTTTCAGGACAGGAAGGAGTATGGAAGATGTTCTGCTAGAAATAGAACTTCCCGGGTTCTTGTGTGTTTTGTTGCATTCCTATATAGGTTTTGAAACTCACCTTCTACTGTCGACCAAACAACATCTACAATGGCTTGTCCTTACATTTTCATCTCTGATAGACCTTCAGGGTTGGAGACATGTTCTTTCCAGGAGTCCCTAGGTTCTCCAGTGTGTCTCTATAACTAACGTCCACCCAAGGTTGACCATAGACTCATGCTGGATGGCCAAGAGATTCCTAAAGAGAACGCCTCTCTTGGAATTTCTCGGTCCTCTATGTTCAACTTCTGTTGGAGTTGTGTTCCTACAGAGCTAATCTCTTAGATTAAAATAAATAGGATTTTCAAAATTTGCATTTTCTCACTTTCCTTTGTACAGTGTTGCCTCACTTATTGTGAGGTTCACATTCCAGGACCACCTGCGATAAGTGAAAATCCGCAAAGTAGGGACGCTAGGCTTCTCCTTAGGAAGGAAGTAGAAAGAGGGAGGGAGGGAGGGAGGAAGGAAGGGTAGAAGGGAAGAAAGAGGCAGGGTAACATGGCGCCGCTTTCTTCTCCTCCGACTGCCATTTGGGCTCCACCCCACTGTTCCAGGACCACCCGCGATAAATGAAAATTGGCGTAGGGACACTAGGCTTCTCCTTAGGAAGGAAGTAGAAAGAGGGAGGGAGGGAGGGAGGGAGGGAAGAAAGAGTCAGGGTAACATGGCGCCGACTTCTTCTCCTCCCACTGCCATTTGGGCTCCGCCCCACTGTTCCAGGACCACCCGCGATAAGTGAAAATCCGCAAAGTAGGGACACTAGGCGTCTCCTTAGGAAGGAAGTAGAAAGAGGGAGGGAGGGAGGGAGGGAGGGAGGGAAGAAAGAGGCAGGGGAACATGGTGCACCTCCTTCTCCTCCCACTGCCGTTTGGGCTCCACCCCACTGTTCCAGGACCACCTGCGATAAATGAAAATCCGCGAAGTAGGGACACTAGGCTTCTCCTTAGGAAGGAAGTAGAAAGAGAGAGGGAGGGAGGGAGGGAGGGAAGAAAGAGTCAGGGTAACATGGCGCCGCCTTCTTCTCCTCCCACTGCCATTTGGGCTCCGCCCCACTGTTCCAGGACCACCCGCGATAAGTGAAAATCCGCAAAGTAGGGACACTAGGCGTCTCCTTAGGAAGGAAGTAGAAAGTGGGAGGGAGGGAGGGAGGGAGGGAGGGAGGGAGGGAAGAAAGAGGCAGGGGAACATGGTGCACCTCCTTCTCCTCCCACTGCCGTTTGGGCTCCACCCCACCGCCTACACCCAACTGAGACCACCGCCACTGTAAATCGTAATTTTTTATGATTTATAATATTATTTTAGTGTTTATTTAAAAAACGCAAAACAGCGAGTCCATAAAAGTGAACTGCAAAGCAGTGAGGGAACACGGCACTCTTCAACTACACTACACCGGCGGGCTGAGTGTAGTTGATCGTACCCACACAATAAACGATAGGCCGGCGGGAGGCACCTCGGCTTCTTAATCTCTGACTGCAGAGTCCTTTCTGGGGCAGGAAGTGGCCAACGTGGTTTCCCCCACATTGCAAAGGGATGCAAAAAAGCCTCAGTATACAAAGCCACCCTATGAATATGCATAACGCCAGGCACTTCCCTCTCCCTGCCCTTGCGTGAGTGAGCAAGCCAACATTTGTCTCAAGGAGTCAAAGCGTGGGCCACAGCACCAAGAAAACGGGAGGACTGAGCTGAGACGGGAGCCATGTTTCAGAGGAAGCGGAGTGTCTCCTTTGGAGGATATGGATGGTGGGTTCCACTTGTTTTCTTTCATTTGTAAAGGTTAGCAAGGAAGATCTGGACGATGTCTTTCCAAGTCCTTTGCTCTTGTTCCAAAGACTTTCCTGGGAAGTATATCTTGAACATAAGCTCAGGTTGTATTGTTCTGAATTATGGCATCACATGCTACATCTCTTTCCTTACTATTAAACATCTCAGATGACTTAATATAATAATGTGTTAGGATTTGCTAGATGTTAGGGAAAACTATCCAAAAACAGCAGAGGAAATGTGCAAAAGAAGTTATCATTGAGCATTCAGCTCACAGCAAGCAGCGCATGAAGTGTCATGTGACTGCAAAGAATTTAGAGCTTAGGAGACAAAGGTCCAGAGTACTAATGTGTTAGGATTTTCTAGATGTTAGTGAAAACTACCCAAAATCAGCAGAGGAAATGTGCATAAGCAGGATAGTTATCATTGAGCATTCAGCTCACAGCAAGCAGCGCATGAAGTGTCATGTGGCTGCAAAGAATTTAGAGCTTAGGAGACAAAGATCCAGAGTACTAATGTGTTAGGATTTTCTAGATGTTAGGGAAAACTACCCAAAAACAGCAGAGGAAATGTGCAAAAGCAGTTATCATTGAGCATTCAGCTCACAGCAAGCAGTGCATGAAGTGTCATGTGGCTGCAAAGAATTTAGAGCTTAGGAGACAAAGATCCAGAATACTAATGTGTTAGGATTTTCTAGATGTTAGGGAAAACTACCCAAAATCAGCAGAGGAAATGTGCAAAAGCAGGATAGTTATCATTGAGCATTTAGCTCACAGCAAGCAGCACATGTGGCTGTAAAGAATTTAGAGCTTAGGAGGCAAAGATCCAGAGTACAATCTTTAAATTTTACAAATATATCTACATTTCTTAATAGTAAAGAACTGGGCCCTAGCTACTCTTAACTCCATCTCTTCTAGGGTTTCAAAGAGAGGGAAAAATCTCCAAGCATTACATCTCTCCTGACACTCCATAATGGGCACCATGGTTGCCTCTTTTGCATTTTCTTAAAGAGTTTTGGACTTTGAACAGTAGGAATGGCCCGTCTAGGTTTCTAACATCCCTTCTTGGGAAGGAACTGAGAGGCCGCCTCATGCTATGGTCTGCATCAGGTTTAGTATTATCAACATCAGTGTTGCTCCACATTGAAACCTCCAGATGTTATGAAGTTGAGGTGCCAGATTGACATTGAGAGATGGCGCATTTCACGTCCGCATGGATCGGTAACAACAATTTCTTGTGTAGGAATTTCATTTCTTTTGTTATCTCCTCTTGTTTTGTTTCCATCCATGAATGGAAAAAACAGGTCAACTGGTTATCTATATATATAAAAGAGTGATGAAATCCTGGCGACCTCCAAAACAACAAAACTAAACACCCCACAACCTCGAAAATTGACAACACAACCCATCATCCACGCCTCTAGGTTGATACAACAAAAAGAAAAGAAAAACAAAGTCCTAATTAGAGGGAGAGGAATAATTGTTTTTATCCAATTGCTGCCAGTTAGAAGGCTAAGCTCCGTCCACTAGGAGACCAAGTGGGCGGAGCTTAGCCTTCTAACTGGCAGCAATTGGATAAAAACAATTATTCCTCTCCCTCTAATTAGGAATTTATTTTTCTTTTCTTTTTGTTGTATCAACCTAGAGGCATGGATGAGGGGTTGTGATGTCAATTTTCGAGGTTGTGGGGTGTTTACTTTTGTTGTTTTGTCCGCTGCCGTGATGCCATCACTCTTTTATATATATAGATATTCTCTGCTTTAACTGGATTATCTGGACTCCACACCTTTACCCTTTACCTTAACTATCACCAATTCCTCAATACTTTATTTCCCATACCACCATACTTTGCCACAGCAACGCGTGGCCGGGCACAGCTAGTAGATATCTAAGCCAGGATGCATTGGATTTCTGTTTGAAAGAGAGTGGTTGCTTCCATATTGTCATGTATGGCTATCAACCACCACATGCAGCTTTTCTTTGTCTTCATGATGCATTTTCTCTCTAGTTTTCCTGGCTGCTTGACATAAATCAAAATTACGATTTAGACACACACACACACACAAAGCGTGGGAATGGTACTCACACCTGTAAACCAGCCAGTTAGCTACAAATACTTTCTGGTAGAGGAACACACCAAAATACCGGAAGCTCTGCCTTCACATGTGTTTACTCGAAAGGAAGTGGTAGGCCCAAATGCTCTTTTATCATCTTTGGTCATCTTGCCACCTTGGTTTCACCTGGGTGGAGCCACTTGCCCGCATTGGACGCACACCCTTTCTGTGTGAAATTTGCTGAATGAAGTTATTGATCTCTTTGCAATGTCAGAATTCATCTGGGAGCAAAAATAGTTGTGTGCTGATCAGAGTTTCGAATGTGGTGGGTTTCAAATATTTGCTAATGTTTGTTAGTTCAATGCCAATGCTGGGCCAAGGTCCTCCACCCAATGAAGGTCCCTTGTTCCCTCCATGACCAACTTCCGCCCAAGGAACGTGGTGGGTTTCAAATTTTTGCTAATGTTCATTAGTTCAATGACAACGCTGAACCAAGGTCCTCCACCTAATGAAGGTCCCTTGTTGCCTCTATGACCAACTTCCGTCCAAGGAACGTGGTGGGTAATGGCAACCTTGGAGGTGTTTGTGGTCTGCATCTTCCACAGTTCCTCCCCATTGCTTACATCTCCCGCCCCATCTCCAAAATTCAACCAATGCAGAAATAGGTCTAGTTTTTGTACATACGTAGGGTTGTTGTGTGTTTTTTGGGCTGTATGGCCATGTTCCAGAAGCAACTGTTCAGGCCTTCTATGGGACTCAACAAACCCACCCAGAAAACATATCCAGCACATAGCAGAAATGAAAGGTTGCTATTGCATTCATGGGTGAAAAACAACCATGTTCCTCCTGACGTGCTATATCAAAGTGAAGTTCTCACATCCTGTGGAAAAGGTGGGTTTTTTCTTCTGTGTTGGAAGGAATAGATCTCAGGAGTTGACTTTACCTCCTCCTCTCTCCAGCTATTCCCCACAGTTTCACTTTTATTAAAATATTTTAGTAAGCATCTCCAGGAAGGAAGGAAGCTTTCTCCAAGCAAAATTCACTGATTTCAGTTAATTTGGAAAACAAGGGTGGATTGACGTGGGACATGTCTCCCTATTTCTATCCATAGTTCTCAATGGGAGGAGACCCCTAGGACCATGCAACCCAACTGTATTCCGCCATGTATAGACTTCAAACTCTCCTGACAGGTGGCCATCAGAGAAGACCTCCAGAGAAAGAGACTCAACCAACCCATAGAGCAATGTCTTCCATTGTCTAGCACAGTGGTTCCCAATTTTTGGTCCTTCAGGTGTTTTGGATTTCAACTCCCAGAAATCCCATCCATCTTACCAGCTGTTAGGAATCATGGAAGCTGAAGCCCAAAACATCTGGAGGACCAAAGGTTGGGAACTGCTGGTCGAGCAGCTCTGACTTGCAGGACATTCTTCCTATGGTTTAGGTGGAGTCTTTTATAGATGGAGATGCTAGTGCTCCATGTTCTAGGTCAGTGGTTCTCAACCTGTGGGTCCCCAGATGTTTTGGCCTTCAACTCCCAGAAGGTAAACTGGCTGGGATTTCTGGGAATTGTAGGTCAAAACACCTGGGGACCCACAGCTTCAGAACCACTGACCTAGGTCTCATCAAAATAGGGAAAAGATATCCATGTGCTGTAGGAACGCATGGCGTTAGACCATTTTAACACTGAATTGTCCCATCCCAGATGTAGTTGAACAAAAGACTTGACTTCCATTGGATGCCCTGATCATCATGAGGTTGGGTGGCATTAAATGGGTATTATCCCAATACAGTTGTCCATGACTACTAGTCACGATGGCTGCACGTTCCTTCCGTGATCAGCGGCAATTGCAAGAAGGATGATTTGTTTCTGTATTCTCCAGCATTTCAAATTAGCTATGAAGTCCCATCATAAGCCTTTCAGTCTACAGAGATGTCTACAGAGATACAATTGGCTTATTGTTCTTTCCTCTCACCTCTTTTTCTAGGATTGACAAAACCATGCTCGCTGGCCTGAAGATCAAGTGAGTAACCACTTTTCATATTAGCATGGGGCCACCAGTGTTGGATGTCCTTGTGTTGGATGGAGGCTTCTCTCTTTTGTCCATTACTCAACCATGATAACCAGTCAGTCCCAGTCCGATGTTGTCCCCAGGTATTCCTTTCCATTACCAAGTTGGTATCTCCCTTGTTGGAAGGTGGACGATTCTGTGGCTCATGGATGACACTAGGATTTGTTGCTGAGGTGCTACTTTGGGTTGGTCTCCAATGAAATGAGGACTTTGTATTGTCGAAGGCTTCATGGACGGGATCACAGGGTTGTTGTGTGTTTTCCAGGCAGAAGTATTCTCTCCTGATGTTTCACCTACATCTATGGCAGGCATCCTCACAACCTCTGAGATGTGGTGAAACATCAGGAGAGAATACTTCTGGAACATGACCATACTGCCCGGAAAACACACAACAACCCAATATGGACTCTGCTCATATTCAGTGACATCCTGCGTTGCTCTAGTCCACACGTGTTGAACGCAAGGCCCATGACCATCAAGTCATTTTACATAGCCCGTGAAGCTTTCAGTGGCAGGACAACATAGTTTTACTATTACAACCGGCCCTTTGAAGGCAACCATGAGGCTGATGTGGCCCTCAATGAAAATGAGTTTCTGCAACGAGTTCCCCGTTTGGTCGATTTTTCAGTTGCCCCATTGTGATGGGAATCAAAATTAGCCCTCGGCGGGTAGTTGGAGAGTGTGTATGTTGGAGCAGTTTCTTCCACCTCCGCCTCCACACAGTCTGCAAACAAATAATAAGATGAGCAATTAAAATGAAATATGCTGTGACTCCAGGTGCCTCCTCAACCCCTCAAGGGGAGGGAAGAAATCATATCTTTGTGTCAGGCGTGCCAAGCCCGTCTATTGACGAAATGCCATCAGAGGATTACGAAGGGATGACTTCTCCGGTGAGATCATTCCCTATATTAACCTCTTGCGTTGTCGTTCCATCCTCGCGTATTGCTTGGCATTTGACCAAATCAGCTTGTGTTGAAATGAAGAGCACTTCGCGGAGAAAAAGAGCAAAACAGTTGTGTTCCTTTGACACACACGTCTTGTTATTGCACGCCTGCTGCGGACACAAGGCCATTGATTTTTTCAGGGTTCACATCCCATAACATCTATGGTAATCTGTCCTGCTGTCAGATGGTGATAAGAGTTGTAGTTCCACAAAAACGGTTTGGTATAATGTGTTAATGTGGGATTGGTGTATTGGTAGTGTTTAAATGAAATTTGTGTCTTTCCTGTATTGCATACTGATTGCATCATCCAGAGTGTACTATAGTCTGGAAAGAGTTTATTGCTAAGAAGCTGTGATGGCCTTGATGTGTGGCTGGAACTGGGGAGTGTCCAGACACAAGTGTGTGTGCATTACTGATTGCATCAGTTCAGTTCTGTTCTGAGTTGAGTCGAGTGCTGTCTGCCTACAGTCCTGTGTTCATCTGCAAGCCTGTTTGTCTTGATTATTACTGCTTACAGTAAAACTTGTATATAGTTTTACCATCGTCTCTGATGTCTCTTCGTTCTGCGTTCCACTGACTCCATCCAACTACTGCTGCACTGCAAATTACTCTGACATAATGGTGCATAGAAAGGATTCCCCCAGGCCAGGACGTGAAGCTTGGAAGGCCATTTAATGCTAATCAAGGTAATTAATTACAACATTCACACTGGCCTCCAACAGATACCTCACAACCTCCGAGGATGCCTGCCATAGATGTGGGAGAAACGTCAGGAGATAATACTTCTGGAACATGGCCATACAGCCCGGAAAACACACAGCAACCCAGTGCCTAGAAAGTATGTGCGCGATGCATGAGTGAATCCCTCTTTGTTGGCTCATTGTACAAACTTTAATCTGATTTACATACAGGTTTCCCTGGATTCAAATACTGTCAGGATCACCGTATCAGCCTAGAACTAGCTGCTTTTGTTCTCTGCCATAAGGAAGGGAGGGGTAGGAAAGCAGGGTAGTGTAGATTAGATTTGTTTTGGGAGGGAAATAGAAATTGCAGTTGACTGTGGGAACAGTGTTCGGTCACTAGGGGGCGGATGGGAGTTGAGCTGTTATATTACAAGGTGTGTGAGCGGGAACTCTTTAAAACTGTTGTTCAATGATTGTGGAAAGATGGAATAAATCATTTGCTTCCCACGTGGAGGCTGGGTACAGGGTAGTGTAAATAAGATCTATTTTGTGAGGGAAATAGACATTGCACTTAACAGACTGTGGGCACAGTATTTGGCCACTAGGGGGTGGATGGGAATTGGGCTGTTATATTGCAAGGTGTGTGAGCGGGAACTCTTTAGAACTGTTATTCAGTGATTGTGGAAAGATGGAATAAATCATTTGCTTCTAGTGTATTATTGTTGTGAGCTTGGTTTCAACTCCAATAAGTTTCAAAATCTTACAAATACACTGCAGAGATTCAAATACACAGCTCCCATCAGCTCCAGAGAAATATGGGGCTGCGCTTAGAACAGCAGGCTAAACCGCTAGCTGCAGAAAAATCCTGCCGATCGAAAAGCAGGCAGTTTGAGCCCAAGTCGGGGTGAGTATTTGCTGTTAGCCCCAGCTCCCCACCTAGCAGATTGAAAGTAGAAATGCAATTAGATAAATAGGCACTGCTTTTAGCGGGGAGGTAACAAAGGAGCCCTTAAGGACATTAATCGGGAGGATGTCTAAAGATGGACATGGAGCGACAGCACTCTCCATGGCCGGAGATGTGCACAGCCTCAAGATGCCGGAAATAAGATGGGAAAGCCTTTACCTCTGTTTGTGTATTGTCAGTTCTTGTTAATTGTATAATGGCACTGAGTGCTTACCATATTTGTGCTCTGTAATCCGCCTTGAGTCCCCTCAGGGAGCTAGAGTGGAATATAAATAAAGTATATTATTATTATGGTATGGAATGGTGGAAGTTATAATCCAATTGCAACCGGATGGCCTGTATCTGCGTTAATAGTAACTGTATTGCGTCCTGTATCATAAAAACAAATGGCTTTGTCTCCTGTAGCAATCTGCATCCCGGGAACTCGTAATTGCTGCAGATATATTGTTTAATTTTCTTTGTTTTGGAAAAGCAGCAATAACAGCCCAACGCCCTTCTGCCAACTCACTAATTGCTTATTTCTCATTTTGACAGAAAGCGTTTATTTGGGGGGAAGTGAATGTGCCTGGGTGTAGGCGTTTCTGTCTCAGTTTTTCCTTTCACATTCGGAGAGGGGAACTGAAGTGGCAGGAGCATAATCTGGGATTTGGTGACATTGGTTACGTCCACACTGTAGAATGAAGATAATATAATGTTTGGAAATTACCCGGAGTCCCTTCGGGGAGATAGGTATATCTGCCTAGAAGATCAGGAGGCCCTGCCCCCGTGTCCTAATAGGTGCCATCACCGCCCCCCTGGATCGCTGCAGCGCCCACCAGGGGGCGGTAGTGCCCACTTTGGGAATCATTGGTTTAACCCATTGCTCCATCACAGCTTCAGAACATCAGTTATTGAGCAATGAAAACATTGCTTTAGCTCAGCTGTCCCAAGGCAATGAACTTCCAGATGCGTTGGGCCGCAACCCCGCCATTTAGGATGATGGGAGTTGCAGTTCTACCTCTCTGAATGATTTACCTCCTCTTTTCTTGGTTCCACAGATCCTTGTGTTGATTTTTGAAATTGTGTCTTTCTCTTTCTTTCTCACACTTCTTTTTGGCACTCTGCTTTTCATTTGTTCCTATGGTAACCACACATTATCTCCAGAGCGCTTTACAAAATTAAAAGGAAATGGGTGCATGTTACAGAATGGGAACCTAGGAGAAGAGAATATAGTTGATGCCCGCAGAATCCACACGGGGGCGCTTTTGCTTTGGCAGTTTTGGAAGCCATCGGCAAAACAAAACCGGAGCTGACGATTCAGGTGGATTGGGATGTCAATGACAAATATAATATCTGTAGAGTGCGCTACACCTGTGAGAAAACAAGGACCTCGGTGTGGCGTTTCAATATATGCATACAGTTCTTTGGATGAGCATCTTCATTATTGTTTACTTACTTGGGCGATCCCTCATTGTCCGAGGATGATGGCCTTCCAGGTGTTTAGTGTCTTGGTGGTGGACACGTAGGTGGCTGTGGAGCCCTATTCTTGACCCACATAATAATATTAATAATAATAATAATAATAATAATAATAATAATAATAATAATAATAATACTTTATTTATATACCGCCCTATCTGGAAGGTATGAGAAGTTCAGAGAGAGAGAGAGGGAGAGGGAGGGAGGGAGGGATTTGAGAGTTGGACTACGATTGTGGCTTGATTCCCCACTCAGCCATGGAAACCCACTTGGGCAAGTCACACAATCTCAGCCCCAGAAAACCCAATGAAACAGGAAACAGGAAACCGGCTCAGGGCGGTTTCCAATAGAGCAAACATACAACAAGTTAAAACCATACAAGAATTAGGGCATAATACCACATGAACATAAATGTATAAGACTAGGATGGATGACTTGAAAACAGTCCAAGTGAAAGGGATTTAGGAGTCTTAATAGATAACACACTGAACACAAGCCAACTCTATCTAGGATGGGTGATCTCCGGCTTGAACATAGTCCAAGTGAAAAGGATCTACAAGTCTTAATAGTTCGCAAACTGAACATGAGCTAACAGCATGATGCAGCAGCTGAAGAAGCCAATGCGATTCTAAGCTGCAACAAGAGGAGTTTAATGTACAGATTGAGGGAAGTCCTAGTTGCACTCTCTTCCGCTTTGGTCAGACCTCACCTGGAAATAAGTCTTGTCAAATAAGAAGAATAATTTTACCTGGACAATCTTAAAATAATAATAATAATAAAAATAATAATAAAAATAATAATAATAATAAAAATAAAATACAAAATAAGATAATACATAAATAATAACCTTCTCATTTGACATGACTGGATGGGTTTTAAAAGACTTGGGAATGGCATCAGGAGGTGTGAAAAGTTTAGCCCTCAAGGTTTATTTCTACGGTAAATATACACTGGGTTTAAGGATAATTTTTTGGAGCTTATAGCTTGTGATAAATTGGGTGAACTCTGTTGTCTGGATTTGCCGTCCAAGTTGTTTCGGATAGATGCTGAGCCTACTATTGCTTTATGAGGCCAAGATTATGCGATGCACCCATGGTCAGTACATGAGCACATGCCCTTCCACAGTGAAGACATCGGTTTCCAGATGGAAGGTGGTCCTGGTCAGGGTTGGCTTGACGTGCCTTCCTCTTGACATGTCTCTCCCTTAAGCTCTCCATTTCAAATTCCACAGCACTGCTGGTCACAGCTGACCTCCAGTTAGAGCGCTCAAGGGCCAAGGCTTCCCAGTTCTCTGTGTCTGCGCCACAGTTGACAGTGGCTTGTAGGTCTTCTTCTAAATGTGCACAGACTACGTTATCATTGGCATATTGGAGTTCTATAACAGATCGTCAAACACTGCTTCATTCGGAAAAATGCTGCACTCGCAGAGCTCAGGCGGTTTTGTATTTCAGTGTCAATGTTGACTTTTGTGGAGAGGTGGCTGCCAAGGGAGTGAAATGGTCAACAATTCCTAACATTACTCCATTAATCTGTATTTCTGGCATTACAGATGGTTTTGCTGGTGAGTACTGGAAGAGCACTTTGGTTTTCTCGATGTTTAATGAGAGGCCGAGCTTCTCGTTTGCTTCTGCAAAGGTGCTGAGAGTGACTTGTAGGTCTTCTTCTGAATGTGCCCAGACTACATTATCATCGGCATGTTGGAGTTCTATAACAGATCCTCAAACACTCTCTGCTTCATTCGGAAAAATGCTGCGCTCGCAGTGTTGTATTTCAGTGTCAATGTTGACTTTTGTGGAGAAATGGCTGCCAAGGGACAGAAATGGTGCACATTTTCTAGAGTCGCTTGTAGATCTGTTTCTGAATGTGCCCAGACTACGTTATCATTGGCATACTGAAGTTCTATAACAGATGTTGTGACCTTGGTTTTGGTTTTCAGTCTGCTAAGGTTAAATGGCTTGCCATTCGATAGACAATTTCCAATCTGGTGCACAAAGAAGGTGATAGGAAAGTGCAGAATTGCCAGCTATGGATGCGTTTTGCCTCTGAATAGGAAAGTGAAGGGATCATTGAAGGCGGAAGGCAGACTGGGAGCAGGATGCACCCAATGTTGTCAATACACGAAGGCAATAAAGTCCTTAGTTTACACAGTCCAGCCTATCTGCATCTGTCCAATTATCCATTCCTCTCGCCAGTCTCCCGCAATTAGAGCAATCCAATTATGTAAGCAGTCTTATGATATCCAAGAGGAACTTATATTAAGATAGAAAGAACAGGAGGGAGAATAATGAACAAATATTTAAAGAGCGTGGGATGAAGTGATTAAAGCGACTGTCCTCCAAAACCCTTAGAAGTCCTTACTCCTGGGAGTAAGTACTTGTAGGGGAACCAAAGTATATGGTCCATCATCGGTGGAGGTTACATTTTCCCTAGTTGTGGGTGAGCTACAATTCCCAGAAAGGAAGGTCAGGTCCCCCCAAACCCTTCCAATAATCCAATGTTGGCATATCAAATATGTATGCCAAGTTTGGTTCAGATCCGTCATTATTTGGGTTCACAGTGTTCTCTGGATGTAGGTGAACTACAACTCCCCCAAATCAAGGTGAATTTCCCCCAAAGATCTCCAGTATTTTTTGCTGGTCACGGGGGCTCCGTGTGCCAATTTTGGTCCAATTCCATCTTTGGTGGAGTTCAGAGTGCTCATTGATTGCAGGTGAACTATACATCCCAGTACTTACAACTCCTATAAATCATGGTGAATTCTCCCCAAAACTTTCTAATATGTTCAGTTAATGATCAATTCCTCTGTTTGCTGTGTGCCATAGAAAAGAATAGGAAAGGGTATGGAAGAGACAGTGGGCGGGTTTAGGCAAATTCCACACCAATGGAGAGAGAAAGGAACACTGGGATGTCTGTGGTGGAGGAAAAACATAAAGTCTAGGATGAAATGTTCCTCGTATGAAAGCCTTTACTTGGGTGGTGGGCAGGATGGTGTTTGTGGAGGACATGGGATGGGCTCTTGGACATGTTCATAGCGCTCTCTATAACTGGGGTGTCTGTGGTGGAGGAAATACATGAAATCTAGGATGAAATGTTCCTCGTATGAAAGCCTTTACTTGGGTGGTGGGCAGGATGGTGTTTGTGGAGGACATGGGATGGGCTCTTAGAAATGTTCACAGCGCTCTCTATAACTGGGGTGTCTGTGGTGGAGGAAATACATGAAATCTAGGATGAAATGTTCCTCATATGAAAGCCTTTACTTGGGTGGTGGGCAGGATGGTGTTTGTGGAGGACATGGGCAGGGCTCTTGGACATGTTCATGGCGCTCTCTATAACTGGGGTGTCTGTGGTGGAGGAAATACATGACATCTAGGATGAAATGTTCCTCATATGAAAGCCTTTACTTGGGTGGTGGGCAGGATGGTGTTTGTGGAGGACATAGGCAGGGCTCTTGGACATGTTCACAGCGCTCTCTATAACTGGGGTGTCTGTGGTGGAGGAAATACATGACATCTAGGATGAAATGTTCCTCGTATGAAAGCCTTTACTTGGGTGGTGGGCAGGATGGTGTTTGTGGAGGACATGGGCAGGGCTCTTGGACATGTTCACGGCGCTCTCTATAACTGGGGTGTCTGTGGTGGAGGAAATACATGAAATCTAGGATGAAATGTTCCTTGTATGAAAGCCTTTACTTGGGTGGTGGGCAGGATGGTGTTTATGGAGGACATGGGCAGGGCTCTTGGACATGTTCACCACGCTTGCTATAACCTGCAATGTCATTGGAGGGAGGGCCATTGGTGTCTCTGGAGTAGTGGGAACTATAGTTGTTTGTGGAGGCAGGAGCTTGTCTGTGTTAGTGGACACCATGCCACATACACATATACATATTTTCACTTTTATTATGTGTATATGAGATTTTGGAGGTGGCTGCTGTTTACATTGCCAGTTGTAAACAGGCACTTGGCTGAAGTAATCTCAACATGGAAGACATACATATTTTCACTTTAATTATATGTAAGGAAGATGTGCAAAATATCTATTCATACCCCAGGATTCCATAGCATTGAGCCTTGGCAGTTCAAGTGGTGTAACACTGCGTTAATTCTATGGTGTATATGGCACCGTACGCATCACGTTTGCTGCACCTTAAAGCAGATAATGAAATGAACATAGAAAAGTAAATATCAGCAGGCTCCCTTGCCCAATTTCCTGCCATTTGAGATAAAGACACCAGATGGGTTATGGATATTTGCTCCCAGGTCTGGAAAGGAAAGAGATTATTAATAAAGAGATTATTGGTTTTGAAACAAACAACCCAGAGAGAACAACCGGGGACATTTCCTTTGCCGTGTCGAGCAAGAAACGGTTGGACGACCCATTGTCGGCTCAGAAATCAGAAAATAGCTCTTCTGTTTTAGGTCTGGTGTGGCCGCATCTCCTCCTGAAGATCTTTCCGCCTGTCCTTTGGCCCAATTCTATCCTTGGTGGGTTTCAAGGGGCTCTTTGATTGTATATGAACTATAAATCCCAGCAACTACAACTCCTAAATGCCAAGGTCTGTTTCCCCCAAACTCCACCAGTGTTCCCATTTGGGCATATTGAGTCTTCGCGCCAAGTTTGGTCCAGATCCATCGTTGTTTGGAATCTACAGGAGGTGAACTACAACTCCCAAACTCAAGGTCAAGGCCCACCAAACCCTTCCAGTGTTTTCTGCTGTTCGTGGGAGTTCTGTGTGCCAAGTTTGGTTCAATTCCACTGTTGGTGGAATTCAGAATGCTCTTTGATTGAAAGGGTACTATAAATCCCAGCAACTACAACTCCCTAATGTCAAGGTCTATTTTCCCCAAACTCCACTAGTGTACTTGGTGGGCGTTCTTTCAAAATTGTAATCTTGTTTCCTTTATATCGGATGGAGTTTTTACTGCTACTCTTTAAAACCTCTTCTCGACATCCTCTTTTGGTGAACTGTCCTATTGTATCTCTTGCAACTTGATTTTTTTTTTTTGGGAGAAGTTTGTTGTGATCCTAAAGACTCTCATCAGTTCTTTGGATCAAATCAGCTAGGAGTTGGGTCACAACCTATATATATATACATGTAATGTTCGTTTTACTATGGACTAAACAACAAAACCACTGAACCAAATCACACCAAATTTGGCCACAAATGACATAGTCATCCAAAATATGTCTTTCAATCAAAAAAACCTAGAAAAATATTCCAAATTACAGAGGATGTGGAAGAGCCTTTCTCCCCCTAACTGCCAGTTAGAAAGGTAGGCTCCTATAAAATACAGATTATCTGATTTGAACTAGATTATCTGGCAGTGTAGACTCAAGGTCCTTCCACACAGCTATATTACCCATTTATAATCTTATATTATCTGCTTTGAACTGGATTATCTTGAGTCCACACTGCCATATAATCCACTTCAGTGTGGATTTTATACAGCTGTGTAGAAGGGGCCTCATATCATCCACTTCTAAGCAGATAATATAGGATTATAAATATAATATGAAATAATTACTGTGGTATAATAATACGGAACAATATAAGCTCTAAAACCAGGACAGTCAATAAAGAGCAACACTCTGAAAGCAGGGGGATTGGGAATTCCAGAAAGGAAACAACCAGGGCCAGCTAACACTTCCCAACAAAGGATTTTCCCCAGGCAGGAAGCAGCCAGGCTTTGAAGCTGCAAGGCCACAAAATGCTAATCAAGGTGGCTAATTGCAGCATTCATACAGGAGGCTATTCAAACTGGCCAACCAAGGATCCCGCAAGGTAGAAAGTGGCCAGGCTTGCAAGCAGCAAGGCTATTCAGTGCTGTTCATCCTGGCCAACCAAGATTTCCCCTCGGTGTTCCTTATTCTAATTTGGCACTCTAGTTCTTTTTGTTCAGTTCTTTCTTGTCTGGCTTCTAATTTAGGCATATTCCTAGGATCAAAGGCACAGCATCAGAATGCTTGTTGGAACACAAATCCTATCATCCCCTACCTTTAGCTCCACTGGCTAGGACCAATGGGACTCCGAATCTGGGGAAGGCAATCCATCCCTCACTTGTGCGTCTAATAAAACGCAATGGCTCTAATTTGTAAATTAAACATTATCTCTTATCATCCAACTGCCATTGAGCTCCGCCACCCCATTCTCCCCTGTCCCATATGTTCTGGTCTGCCAAAACAAGAGCAGAAGCCAACAGCTTGGGGTTAATACCACAGTCTGGGAATGCGCTGCTCCAATCTGCCTCTTCTCGCCTGCAAATATCTCACTGAGTCAGAAAACCGAGGCACTTTTGCCTCGTGCTGCTTACATCTCCCTTTTAACACCTTGCCATCAAAACAAGGTATTTAAGGGGGATGAGCTGTCCCGGCACTTCGGATCACGGGGAGCAGCAGATGTCGAGAGCGTTGCTCAAGAGCCGAGCACGGTATCGGGAGCAGCGGGGGAGGCTTCCAATTGCCTCTTTCGGGCGTTCCCCCCCCCCCCCCCCCATGTCGAGATTTGAGATATTGTTGCATAAACAGATTACAAAATCCCATGGAAGGCTGGCTAAGCAGCACCACTCACGAGAGGCCTAGCTCATGTTATTAGAAAAGAAATGAAACATTCGGATGTGGCCTGAAGGCATTTGTCTTGCAATCCTGCATCCTATGGAATGGAATCATGAGTCCTGTGGGCTCCAAGGGACCGCAGGAACATTCAGACACTAGTGATGTGCATGGTATTTGTTTCATCTGTTTCATTCGTCTATTCCAGTGATTCTCAAAGTGGGCGCTACCACCCCCTGGTGGGCACTGCAGTGATTCAGGGGGGCGGTGATGGCACCTATTAGGACAAGGGGCGGGGCCAGGGGAGGAGCGTGGCTTCTTCCCAAGAGCCCAAGACAGGGCGGAGAATCTATACCTCTCCTGAGGCACTTGTTGGGACACAGAGGGTGGAGCTAGGGTAGGGGGCGGGGCCTCATTCCAAGAGCCCGAGACAGGGCTGAGCCTCTATACCTCTCCTGAGAGGTCTTTTAGGACTAAAGGGCGGGGCTGGGGTGAGGGCGGAGCCTCTTCCCAAGAGCGCAAGACAGGGCGGAGAATCTATACCTCTCCTGAGGCACTTGTTGGGACACAGAGGGTGGAGCTAGGGTAGGGGGCGGGGCCTCATTCCAAGAGCCCGAGACAGGGCTGAGCCTCTATACCTCTCCTGAGAGGTCTTTTAGGACTAAAGGGCGGGGCTGGGGTGAGGGCGGAGCCTCTTCCCAAGAGCGCAAGACAGGGCTGAGAATCTATACCTCTCCTGAGAGGCCTTTTAGGACTAAAGGGCGGGGCTGGGGTGAGGGCGGGGCCTCTTCCCAAGAGCCCACGACAGGGCTGAGAATCTATACCTCTCCTGAGGCGCTTGTTGGGACACAGAGGGTGGAGCTAGGGTAGGGGGCAGGGCCTCTTCCCAAGAATGCGAGACAGGGCTGAGCCTCTATATACCTCCCCTGAGGTGCTTGTTAGAACATGGGGGTGGGGTATAGAGGTTCAGCCCCATCAGGCACTTGGGAAGAGGCCCCGCCCCCTCTTCTAGCTCCGCCTCCTGTGTCATGGCAGGCGCTGCAGGACAGGGATAGAAGCTCAGCCCTGCCTCAGAGCTCGTAACTCCGCCCATTCCAGTCCTGGCTGCCCATTTGTGGCTCTGCCCACCTCTCCCTCCCAGCCCTGCATCTTGGACTGGTGAGAGGCTCAGCCCCGGCCTCTTGAGCAGGAGCCACACCCAACCCTCTAAGCCACGCCCACCCTTCCAGGAGGCGCTGAGTAATATTTTTCTGGAAAGGGGGCGGTAGGCCAAAAGTTTGGGAACCACTGGTCTATTTGTTTAGTGTCGTCCGTTTGGATGCACGAAACGAAAGATGCCATTTGCGGACGAAACCAAAGGCAACACGAAAGACAAAGCTGCACAGTCACTGTGTTTGCTTTCATTTTCCTTTTGTTTCGGGCTGCGTGTCAGTGAGCAGGTACTGACAAAGAGCTGCTTCCCCATGAGAGCTGATGTGTGCCAATGGGTGTTAATAATAATGTTAATATTAATAACAATAGTTACTCTGAGACCCTAAGCTGAGTCTGAGGGAGGTCTGCTTCCCCATGACAGCTGATGTGTGCCAATGGGTGTTAATATTAATATTAATAACAATAGTTACTCTGGGACCCTAAGCTGAGTCTGAGGGAGGTCTGCTTCCCCGTGACAGCTGATGTGTGCCAATGGGTGTTAATATTAATATTAATAACAATAGTTACTCTGGGACCCTAAGCTGAGTCTGAGGGAGGTCTGCTTCCCCATGACAGCTGATGTGTGCCAATGGGTGTTAATATTAATATTAATAACAATAATTACTCTGGGACCCTAAGCTGAGTCTGAGGGAGGTCTGCTTCCCCGTGACAGCTGATGTGTGCCAATGGGTGTTAATATTAATATTAATAACAATAATTACTCTGGGACCCTAAGCTGAGTCTGAGGGAGGTCTGCTTCCCCGTGACAGCTGATGTGTGCCAATGGGTGTTAATATTAATATTAATAACAATAATTACTCTGGGACCCTAAGCTGAGTCTGAGGGAGGTCTGCTTCCCCGTGACAGCTGATGTGTGCCAATGGGTGTTAATATTAATATTAATAACAATAATTACTCTGGGACCCTAAGCTGAGTCTGAGGGAGGTCTGCTTCCCCGTGACAGCTGATGTGTGCCAATGGGTGTTAATATTAATATTAATAACAATAATTACTCTGGGACCCTAAGCTGAGTCTGAGGGAGGTCTGCTTCCCCATGACAGCCCAGAAAACACACAACAACCCAGTTCCAGATCTGTTTTTCTGTTGAGGCTTACTTCAATGACTATATTTGAATCCAGGCTCCAGCACGTTTCGACTTACATTCAGTTGAAATGACCTTTAGAGAATGTAGCTTCGTTTGCTATGCAAGGAAAAGAATCTCTTTTCAAAAAAATACCATGACATTTATGCCTCAACAAAGGGAGATCTTCAGCTAGGATGCAAATTTAATTTGAAAAGGGCTTTTGGTGCTTTCGCCTGTATGGGCAATTAGGTTCCATTATGAATATGTCATAGAGATGTTCCAACGGTGGCATATTTTTCCCGGCTTTCCGGGGTTACCACTTACTCAAGGAAACGAAACACCTGGAAATGCCAACGGATGACAAGGGAATCGCCAGCTTTGACCTTGGACAGTGCATTTCGGTTCCATCAAGAGCCAAAGTAAATGAAAATTCAAAATATTGAGTGGGATTGTGAGCTAAACCGCACACAGTTACTAGAGTTGTGTGTGGTATTTGTTTCATCTGTTTCATTTGTCTATTCATTTAGTATCATCCTTCTGGATGCACGAAACAAAAGATGCCATTTTTGGACGAAACGAAAGGCGACACGAAAGAGAAAGCTGCACGGTAACCGATCGTGCTTGCTTTAGTTGTCTTTTGTTTTGGGCTGTGTAACAATACTGACAGAGGTCTGCTTTCCCCATGACATCTGATGTGTACCAATGGGTATTATTATTATTAATAATAATAATAATAATAATAATAGTAATAACAACAAGAACAATAGTTACTCTGGGACCCTAAACTGAGGCTGAGAGAGGTCTGCTTCCCTGAGAGTTGATGTGTACCAATGGGTGTTAATATTAATATTAATAACAATAGTTACTCTGGGACCCTAAGCTGAGTCTGAGAGAGGTCTGCTTCCCCATGACATCTGATGTGTGCTAATGGCTGTTAATATTAATATTAATAACAATAGTTACTCTGGGACCTTAGGCTGAGTCTGAGAGAGGTCTGCTTCCCCATGACATCTGATGTGTACCAATGGGTGTTAATAATAATATTAATACTAATAACAATAGTAACTCTGGGACTCTAAGCTGGGTCTGAGAGAGGGTTGCTTCCCTGTGAGAGCTGATGTGTACCAATGGGTGTTAATATTAATATTAATAACAATACTTACTCTGGGACCCTAAGCTGAGTCTGAGAGAGGTCTGCTTTCCCATGACAGCTGATGTGTGCCAATGGGTGTTAATATTAATATAATATTATTAATAACAATAGTACTCTGGGGCAGACCCAATGTTTAAAAAGTTTGTGGGCTAAAAGGTGTCAAAATGTCCTCTGTTTGTGGCGATTTTCACCCCTGAGCCTTGGAAGCCCCCCCTCTTTGCCAGCAATTGTCCAAAAATTTTCATTTTTTTCGGACGCAAAATGAAAATTCTATTAATATATGCGCCCCATTTTCGGAAACGGGGATGAAAACGAAACTGAGATAAAATGAATGAAACTAAACAAAACGAACAGCGATTCCATACAAATGCACACAACTAATAGTTACACACTCCCGTCCACCTGCTGAAATTTCACTCTTTTCACGCTGCGACTTTCTAAACCCCTCTGGGACCTTTATGTGAAATGTTTTTAAAAATCACTATAATTAGCAATGAAGCCAATAAATGCATAAATTGGGAGCTGTGTTATTGATTTGGAAGACTTCTATTTCAAATATTTATGTATCGGGGCAGAAGCTGGAGCCCGCAAGCAAGAATCAATAATCTCTGTGTTTACCCTTCGGCTAGCTAATCATTAACAGCGGTGTATGTCGAATCGTTCTTGCATTTCAACCATTAACAAAATAATGTGTGTGTCTCTGTAATGCTGTGTCGGGGAAAGAAATCTCGCCTGACAAAAGCAACAAAGGCCTGCTAAACAAAACCATAAGGAATCCCTCGACAAGGGAAGGACTAGCATTGTAGTCTTTGGAAATCATACAATCATAACCAAACTGATTTGTAATAATAATAATAATAATGATAATAATAATAATAATAATAATAATAATAATAATAATAATAATTTATTTATATTCCGCCCTATCTCCCCAAGGGGACTCAGGGCGGATCAGAGTACACATACTGTGTACACACACTGTACATGCTTATGCCGGGAGCAAGGCGGGACATAGAGTGATTGCCCCGATCCTCCTTCCCTGATCCTCTTGGCATTATGGCAGGAGGGAGGAGGCCGAGGCAGGTGGCCGCTGAGAATGCTCCAGAGGGCTCTCAGCCACCGCGTGTCGTCCTTGAGCTGTCCTCCCGGCATAAGGATGGGGCCACTTGCACCGTCTTTATGCCGGGAAGAAGGTGGGACATGCAGTGACTGCCCTGATCCTCCTTCCCTGATCCTTCTCTTGGCATTATGCTAGGAGGGAGGAGGACGAGACAGGCGGCAGCTGAGAATGCTCCAGAGGGCTCTCAGCCACCACGTGCCGTCCTCGAGCTGTCCTCCCGGCATAAGGATGGGGCCACTTGCCCTGTCTTAATGCCGGGAAGAAGGTGGGACATGCAGTGACTGCCCTGATTCTCCTTCCCTGATCCTCTTGGCATTATTTCAGGAGGGAGGAGGACGAGACAGGCAGCAGCTGAGAATGCTCGAGAGGGCTCTCAGCTACCGCGTGTCGTCCTCGAGCTGTCCTCCCGGTGTAAGGATGGGGCCACTTGCACCATCTTTATGCCGGGAAGAAGGTGGGACATGCAGTGACTGCCCTGATCCTCTTTCCCTGATCCTCTTGGCATTATGTCAGGAGGGAGGAGGATGAGACAGGCGGCAGCTGAGAATGCTCCAGAGGGCTCTTAGCCACCACGTGCCGTCCTCAAGCTGTCCTCCCGGCATAAGGATGGGGCCACTTGCACCGTCTTTATGCTGGGAGGAAGGCGGGACACATGGTGACTGCCCTGCTCCTCCTCCCTGATCCTTTTGGCATTATGCCAGGAGGGAGGAGGACGAGACAGGCGGCGACTAAGAATGCTCCAGGGACTCTCTGCCATCGCGTGCCGTCCTCAAGTTGTCCTCCCGGCAAAAGGATGGGGCCACTTGCACTGTGTTTATGTTGGGAGGAAGGCAGAACATGTGGTGCCTGCCGCGATCCTCCTCCCTGATCCTCTTGGCATTATGCAAGGCGGGAGGACAAGACAGGTGGTGGCTGAGAATGCTCCAGAGGGCTCTCAGTCACCGCGTGCTGTCCTCCCGGCAAAAGGATGGGGCCACTTGCACAATCTTTATGCCGGGAAGAAGGTGGGACATGCAGTGACTGCCCTGATCCTCCTTCCCTGATCCTCTTGGCATTATGTCAGGAGGGAGGAGGATGAGGCAGGTGGTCGCTGAGAATGCTCCAGAGGGCTCTCAGCCACCGTGTGCCGTCCTCGAGCTGTCCTCCCGGCAAGTGGTCCGTGGTCAAAAAAGGTTGGGAACCACTGGAGAGGTCTAGATTGCTGTCCGGTTCTCTTTCTTTGGACACCTTCAGAATGAGGTTGGATAGCTGTCTTCTTGGGATGTTGTTACTGCATTGCCTGCATTGAACAGAGGCTTCCAACGTTATGATTCTGTTCTGAGAGTCTATGGATGCATCTAGACTGCAGAATCAAGCCAATTTGACACCACTTGAGCAGCCATGGCTCAATGCTTTTCCAACCTGGGGATGCTGCTGTCCAGCTCTATCTCACAGGGCCACATGGTCTCCATCCTTGATGCAACGTCTCCGCCCTACAAATACGTAAACATGCCTATCATGTTCCCCTTTGGCCTTGTCTTCTATAAACTAAACATCTCCAGATCCTCATGCTTCTGTACCTTACATCACTTATCTCCCTTTCAGATTGTCCATTCTAGACAATCTTATAAGACCATAGATAAGCAAAGAGACCCCCAAAGACCATCTAGATCAGGGGTCCCCAAACTAAGGCCCGGGGGCCAGAAGCGGCCCTCCAAGGTAATTTACCTGGCCCCCGCCCTCATTTAGTCCAATCCCCTTCTGCCTTTGTGCACCAAAAGCATAAACAAAGCACCCCTGACAGATGGCCACCCAGCCTCAATGTTAATAATAATAATAATAATAATAATAATAATAATAATAATAATAATAATAATAATAATAAAGAGGGCTGTAAGAGACCCCTTGGGCCGTTTAGTCCAATCCTGCCTTTGTGCACCAAAAGCACAAGCAAAGCACCCCTGACAGATGGCCACCCAGCCTCAATGTTAATAATAATGATGATGATGATGATGATGATGATGATGATGGTTGGAAGAGAAGAAGAGACCCCTTTGGTCATTTAGCCCAACCCCCTTCTGCCCTTGTGCCATGGGGGCCGGATAAATGGCTTTGATGGGCCGCATCCGTCCCCCGGGCCTTAGTTTGGGGACCCCTGATCTAGACGATCTCATAAGGCCATAAGTAAGCAAAGAGACCTTCAAAGACCATCTAGATGATCTCATAAGGCCATAAGTAAGCAAAGAGACCTCCAAAGACCATCTAGATGATCTCATAAGGCCATAAGTAAGCAAAGAGACCGTCAAAGACCATCTAGACGATCTCATAAGGCCATAAGTAAGCAGAGACCTTCAAAGACCATCTAGACGATCTCATAAGGCCATAAGTAAGCAAAGAGACCTTCAAAGACCATCTAGACGATCTCATAAGGCCATAAGTAAGCAAAGAGACCTTCAATGACCATCTAGACGATCTCATAAGGCCATAAGTAAGCAAAGAGACCTTCAATGACCATTTAGACGATCTCATAAAGCCATAAGTAAGCAAAGAGACCTCCAAAGACCAGGTAGACTTAGGTCAACCCTAAGTCTAAAGTTTAGGACAGGGGCCTTAGTTTGGGGACTCCTGGTCCATATTCTTAAGGCGGTGTAGCTTGGTGTTAGGTACTGAGTGTGGAATAGTCCGTTGCCCTTTCCCGTACATCTGACAGTCATGGAAGACAAGGAGTGGTAAGAAGAGAGGATGGACCTCCTCCTTAACTTTTGAAAACTCATAACATTTTGGAGAGACTGGGAGGGAACTGGCGGGAAGTGTGAAGGCCACGTCAAGAAAAGAAGAACAATGACCTTTTGTTCTGACTATCTGTGAGGAACGGGAGCCATAAACTACAGACGCCCAGAGCTATCCAGGTGCATCACGTTGACAAATCAGTTCGGGCTTCGGTGATTTCGAGGGTCACGTTTCCCCACGGACAGATTGTCCTTGAGAGCAAGTTCAGGTGGACCTCCCGTCATGAGCAATTGAAGATCCCATCAGGTCTGCTCTCCTGTGTATACAATTCCTTTCGAAAACAAAACTCGGACTTGAGCAAACACATTGACTGTGGACTCTGCGAGACAAACCTTCTGTTTTTCGTTAATGATTGACGGGACCTGGCCCTGAGCATTCTGAACTCCACCAACGATGGACCTGGAACTCACTTCACACACAGAAACCCCATGACTAACAAAAAATACTGGAGGTCTTTGGAGGGATTGATAGGAGTTGTAGTTCACCTACATCCAGAGAGCACTATGAACCCAAACAATGATGGATCTGGACCAAACTTGGCATGCATACCCAGTATGCCCAAATTTGAATACTGGTGGCTTTTGAGGGGAATTGTCCTGGACATTTTGGAGTTGTAGTTTCTGGGATGTATAGTTCACCTTCAATTGGTGAGCACTCTGAACTCCACCAAAGATTGAATTGGCCTAAACTTGGCACACAGAGTCGCCATAACCAACAAAAAATAGTGGAGGTCTTTGGGGAAAATTCTCCTTGATTTTGGGGAGTTGTAGTTCACCTACATCCAGAGAGCACCATGAACCCAAATACCGATGGATCTGGACCAAACTTGGCACATATCTCTGATATGACGAAATTTGATTACTGGAGGGGTTTGGGTTAGGGTTAGGGAACAGACCTTTCTTTCTGGGAGTTGTAGTTCACCCACAACCAAGGAAACTGTGACCTTCACTGATGATGGATCTGGATCAAACTTGGCACACAGAGCCCCCAGGACTCACTCAGCCTTCTGGAGGGGTTTGAGGGGACTGACTCACCAGAGTGGGAGTTGTAGTTCACCCTACAGCCAGAGAGTACACTGAACCCCACCCACGATGTATCCGGAGCAAACTTGTCCAACATAACAAATATTAAGTACTGATGGAGTTTCTGGGGGTTATCCTGACATGATGTCAGTTGTCGTCGATCCACAATCTTATGCATTTTATATATGTTGTAGCTTTTACGTTGCATTGTTTTTAATCTTGTGAGCCACTTCGGGTCTCAATACAACAACACAAGCAAGAATAATAATAACGTTCATGGAGTACTATATGCATTCAAAGCCAGATAATATAATATGCTTGATAATAATAATAATAATAATAACAACAACAACAACAACAACAACAACAACAACAACAACATTTATGGAGGACTATATGCATTCAAAGCCAGATAATATAATATGCTTGATAATAATAATAATAATAATAATAATAACAACAACAACAACAACAACAACAACAACAACAACATTTATGGAGAACTATATGCAGTCAAAGACATATAATATAATATAATCTATATATATAAAAGAGTGATGGCATCACGGCGATTCACAAAACAACAAAAGTACAGGCCCCCCAACCTCAAAATTTGACAACACAACCCATCATCCACGCCTCAAGGTTGATACAACAAAAAGAAAAGAAAAATAAAGTCCTAATTAGAGGGAGAGCAATAATTTTTTTATCCAATTGCTGCCAGTTTAGAGGGCTAATCTCTGCCCACTTGGTTGCCTAGCAACTGTCCCTTTCAGTTAGGGGACAGGCCGATTTAGGCCTCACTTAGACTTCTTCCACAGATTATCTAATTTGCACTGGATTATATGGCAGTGTAGACTCAAGGCCCTTCCACACAGCTATATAACCCATTTATAATCTTATATTATCTGCTTTGCACTGGATTATCTTGACTCCACACTGCCATATAATCCACTTCAGTGTGCATTTTATACAGCTGTGAAGAAGGGGCCTCATATAATCCAGTTCTAAGCAGATAATATAAGATTATAAATATACAGTAGAGTCTCACTTATCCAACATAAACAGGCCGGCAGAACGTTGGATAAGTGAATATGTTGGATAATAAGAAGGGATTCAGAAAAAGCCTATTAAACATCAAATTAGGTAATGATTATACAAATTAAGCACCAAAACATCATGTTATACAACAAATTGTATAACCCAATTCTGCCATGCAGGACACAAGCCAAGCACTCCCAACAGACGGTCACCCAGCCTCTCAATACTAATACAGTAGAGTCTAACTTATCCAAGCTAAACGGGCCAGCAGAAGCTTGGATAAGCGAATATCTTGGATAATAAGGAGGGATTAAGGAAAAGCCTATTGAACATCAAATTAGGTTATGATTTTACAAATTAAGCACCAAAACATGTTTGACAGAAAAAGTAGTTCAATACGCAGTAATGTTATGTTGTAATTACTGTATTTACGAATTTAGCACCAAAATATCACGATATATTGAAAATATTGACTACAAAAATGGCTTGGATAATCCAGAGGCTTGGATAAGCGAGGCTTGGATAAGTGAGACTCTACTGTACTAATAATAATAATAATAATAATAATAATAATAATAATAATAATAATAATATCATCATCATACAATCCTAAGGTTTGGAGTGACCCCTAAGGATCATCCACATCAACTTCCTTCTACCATGCAGGAGGACACAATCCAAGCACTTCTGACAGATGGCCATCCACCACTACCGCAACAATTTCTCACCAACACCACCAGACAACGCCACAGCAACGTGTGGCCGGGCACAGCTAGTATAATATAATATAATATAATATAATATAATTGATAATAATAATAATAATAACAACAACAACATTTATAAGGACTATATTCAGTCAAAGCCAGATAATATAATGTAATATAATTGATGATGATGATGATGATGATGATGATGATTATTATTTATGGAGGACTATATGCATTCAAAGACAGATAATATAATATAATATAATTAATAATAATAATAATAATAATAATAATAATAATAATAACAACATTTGTGGAGGACTATATGCATTCAAAGCCAGATAATATAATATAATATAATATAATATAATATAATATAATATAATATAATATAATATAATATAATATAATATAATATAATATAATTGATAGTTGGAGCCCCCGGTGGCACAGCGTGTTAAAGTGCTGAGCTGCTGAACTTGGGGACTGAAAGGTTGCAGGTTCCAATCCGGGGAGCGAAGTGAGCTCCTTTTGTCAGCTCCAGATTCTGCCAACCTAGCAGTTTGAAAATATGTAAATGTGAGTAGATCAATAGGTACTGCTCCGGCGGGAAGGTAACGGCGCTCCATGCAGTGGGCACATGACCTTGGAGGTGTCTATGGACAACGCCGGCCCTTCGGCTTCGAAATGGAGTTGAGCACCAACCCCCAGAATCGGACACAACTAGACTTAAACGTCAGGGGAAACTTTATAATATAATATAATATTATTATAATTGATAGTTCTAGTGATGCAACATCTTTACCCATTAAACAAAATTTCGCATCCTTGTCTGAAGCTACAAAGCAAGATCTGAGGACTGCTGTTTATTTTCACATCTGTAATTCTGGCTTCCGATAACTCTGCTTTATAAGCCATCCCTGTCCAGATGGCCCTCCGCGGCTTAATCTTGGGGGCTTTTCCCTATTTAAAATACAACCGTTGTGGGGAGCAGCTAACCCTTGCTTTTTCCAGAGACTTTGTTTGAATCTATTTATCGACACTGCATCTTATGCCATGCCCAGCATGACTAGGTAGGCAGATGGGCCGGGCGGCGAGAGGGAGGAGAGGAAAGATGGCACGAAGAAACCAATATGTTTGATTTCCATGACAACTCGGGCTCGGAAGTGGAAACGCACCGATGCCAAGGACTTTCAAGGAACCCTTTGAAACCGAACATAGAACCAGCCAAGATACACGGGAAATAACACCGGATGCTCTCGAGGAGGTTTTACGTTCTGTAGAAGGAGGAGAATTGGAAACTTCGTATTCTACCAAAGATCACTGGGTCTTTCCGGTTAGCGCACCCACTTTGTGTATTCTCAAATGTATTGTTTAAACGGATTACTTTGCAGTAAACCCAAGGAGGGGTGTGAGGATTTGTAAAAGGCAGCATGGTGTAATGGGTTGACTGGAAAGACATGTGTCAGCATGTTTATTTTTGACTCTATATACTCGTGAATGTGCATAATTATGACCAAGTTAACAACAAAACCACTAGGCCAAATCACACCAGATTTGGCCACAATACTCATCACTTTCCGAGGAGTGACCTTGCAGCTTCAAAGCCTGGCTGCTCCATACCTAGGGGAATCCTCTCTAGGATGAAGAAAACCCTACTTAGGACTACACCACAGCAACGCGTGGCCAGGCACAGCTAATCTATCTATCTATCTACAGTAGAGTCTCACTTATCCAACATTCTGGATTATCCAATGCATTTTTGTAGTCAATGTTTTCAATACATCATGATATTTTGGTGCTAAATTCGTAAATACAGTAATTACTACATAGCATTACTGCATATTGAACTACTTTTTCTGTCAAATTTGTTTTATAACATTTGCTTAATTTGTAAAATAATAACCTAATTTGATGTTTAATAGGCTTTTCCTTAATCCCTCCTTATTATCCAACATATTCGCTTATCCAACATTCTGCCAGCCCGTTTATGTTGGATAAGGGAGACTTTACTGTAGCTATGTAATGTACATAACTGGGACTGAGTTAACAACAAAACCACTGGGCCAAATCACACCAAATTTGGCCACAAAACTAATCACTTTCTAAGCTGAAGAGCCGGCATTCTTCGTAGACACCTCCAAGGTCATGTGGCCGACATACTATTTAGATATTATTTGCTCTTAAAAATGGTAAGAATTATTATTATCCATATTTTTCATCGTGTCAGAGGTGACTTGAGAACATACTGCAAGTTGCTTCTGGTGTAAGACAATTGGCTGTCGATAGAGACACTGCCCAGGGGACGCCCGGATGTGTTACCACTCTGCTGGGAGGCTTCTCTCATGTCCCCTCAAGCTAGAGCTGACAGATGGGAGCTCACTCCATCCTGTAGGAGCCCCTGGTGGCGCACTGGATTAAACCCTTATGCTGGCAGGACTGCTGACCCGAAGGTTGCCAGTTCGAATTCAACCCGGGGGGAGCATGGATGAGCTCCCTCTATCAGCTCTGGCTCCGTGTGGGGACGTGAGAGAAGCCTCCCACAACGATGGTCAAAACATCAAAACATCTCCAGATCGGCCAATTCTCTCACAGTTTCTCAAGTCACTCTTGCGGATTCGAACCGGCAACCTTAGGTCAGCAACCCAACCTTCAGATCAGCAGTCCAGCCGGTACAATGATGGGCAACCTTTTGCGCTTGGTGTGTCAAAATTCACCAAAAACCCTAGCATGACTTGGGTGGTGTGTCACTTCGAGAAAAAAAACATAATTTCGCAATATGTATATTTTAAATAACAAAAATGTATAATTGTAATATATATAACTGTATTTAATAAATCAAAAACTATTTACTACCATTATTTCCATGTACAACAATCTATGGTACTTCTTGCAGTTTCCATGCTGATTTCTCTCTGTTGTAGTTTCAATGTAGTCATGAATAATGAATAATATAATAATAATATAATAGGAATAATATAATAATCTACTACAATAATACAGTAGAGTCTCACTTATCCAACACTCGCTTATCCAACATTCTGGATTATCCAACACATTTTTGTAGTCAATGTTTTCAATAAACCATGATATTTTGGTGCTAAATTTGTAAATACAGTAATTACTACATAGCATTATTTCGTATTGAACTACTTTTTCTGTCAAATTTGTTGTATAACATGATGTTTGGGTGCTTAATTTGTAAAATCATAACCTAATTTGGTGTTTAATAGGCTTCTCCTTAATCTCTCCTTATTATCCAGCATATTTGCTTATCCAACATTCTGCCGGCCTGTTTATGTTGGATAAGTGAGACTCTACTGTATATCTATATATATAAAAGGGTAAGGAAATTTCGGCCTAGGACAAAACAACAAAACTACACATCCCAGAAACACTAAACTTGGCAGCACAACTCGTCATCCATGCCTCTACGTTCATACAACAAAAACAAAAGAAAAATAAAGTCCTAATTAGAGGGAGAGGAATAATTGTTTTTATCCAATTGCTGCCAGTTAGAAGGCTAAGCTCCGCCCACTTGGTCTCCTAGCAACCCACTCAGCCCAGGGGACAGGGAGAGTTAGGCCTCACTTAGGCCTCTTCCACAGATTATCTAATTTGCACTGGATTATATGGCAGTGTAGACTCAAGCCCCTTCCACACAGCTATATAAGCCATTTATAATGGACTTAATGTAAGGTAAAACCTTTACCCTTTACCTTAACTACCACCAATTCCTCAATACTTTTATTTCTCATACCACCATACTTCGCCACAGCAACGTGTGGCCGGGCACAGCTAGTATATATATAAATGTAATGTGCGTTTTTCCCATGGAGTAAACAACAAAACCACTGGACCAAATCACTCCAAATTTGGCCACAAAAGACATAGTCATCCAGTCAAACTGCATGTCAGCAAAAATGGCTAGGCGTGTCAGTGCTGACATGCGTGTCATAGGTTGGCATCACTGATTTAACCCATTGCGCCACCTTCTTGGACAGTTATAATGATGCCAAGTGGCATTCATTCGAAAGTGTAGATACTCCCAAAAGGCTTTCACTCGACTCTGGAACAACGTCAAGGGGAAGATCAACATGTGCCGAAGGGTTCAAAGGGTGTTGACGTTCCCCAATGTTTTATTTATTCTTTTGGCAAAACGCGTCCCTCTTCCTACTCGATCTGATCCGGAACTATCCGATCCCGAACAATGTGTATGCAGTCCCGCCAGGCAGACAGTCGCAACGCAAACCGAGCCCCTTTCTGTTTTAATACGCTCAAAGCGCTTCTAATCCCAAAGAGCAATCAGCAAATGACATCCCGCAAGGAGCGAGGCAACGTGTGTGCTTTATAAAAAGCTCTTCAGTGCAGCTGCCGAGGAAAGAGAAAACGCCGAACGGAGATGGATGCACACAGAGGCCGTGACCTGTGATCGATCCGTCGTGCCCACCGGACGGGGAGAATTGTGTTCTTTTGGCTCCCAAAAAACCTGTTTTGAATGTTGAAGGGGATCTTCCGTCGACGAGGAAAGCCGTACGACTTCGGAGAGAAACCGAACTGCAGGACTCCGGGGACTGAGAACTTCGGAGACTCTGGAAACGTATCCAGGAGAACCTGCTTTCAAGGCAACGTCTCCATTCATTTGTCGGTGAACAAAAAGGCACACCGACAAATGGTCTCCGGCTCTTCTTCCACAGTGAGCGAAAATGCACCGCCGGCGGTGACAGATTGCCCGTCCGAAAGGGATTTAATCGACTCCGGGGGATGCCAGTCCTTATCGGCAGCTGAGCAAACCCTGGTCGGAAGAGGAAAAGGGCAGGGAAGCTCCAGGTGACTTGAAGGTCACCCAAGTGGGAACGGTCACCTGATTCGGGGACTGGCTTACCTATGAGACCGGCCGGAGAGAGAAGGGAAGAGGAAGGGGAAGAATGAGCCCGTGATAAGCGAAGCAGTGCCGTCCTTCGGCAGAAAAGAGGTCTCTTGCCAAGCGCTGGCACGTTCGCCCGAGTGTCGCCATTGGGATGTCCCAACCTCCGCCCGGTAGGATGCACTCCAAGCGAGCTGGGATCCGAGCGGCGGTGGTGCTCATTGGATTGTTGCACAAGTCCCGAAAGCAAAACAAAGAGAGAAGGTAATGCTCTGGCTTTCATATTTCATCCGTCTCTCTTAGTCTCTCTCTCCCATATTTGTACTTTCGTGGATGGGGTGAGGGGTCGCTACTCGGCACCAGAGTTTCTGGCGTCGGTGCATTTGCATTTTTGCGTATATTACAAACTAGCTTGGGAACCCGGCGATGCCTGGGTTATTTGGTAAAGGCATGATTTGTCTTTGTTTGTTAGGTACTCTCGGTTTGAAGTGGGTGAACTACAATTCCCAGAATCGTGGGTCAATCCTCCCCAAGGTAAAAAGGTAAAGGTTTTCCCCTGACGTTAAGTCCAGCCATGTTTGACTCTGGGGGTTGGTGCTCATCTCCATTTCTAAGCCGAAGAGCCGGCGTTGTCCGTAGACATCTCCAAGGTCATGACTGCATGGAGCGCTGTTACCTTCCCGCCGAGCGGTACCTATTGATCTACTCACATTGGCATGATTTTGAACTGCTAGGTTTGCAGGAGCTGGAGCTAACAGCGAGCACTCGGTCCTAGGGGTTTGAACCTGGGACCTTTCGGTCTCCAGCCCAGTGCTTTAATGCACTTCACTGCCAGGGCTTCTCCCCAATCCTCCCCAAACCCTGCTAGTATTCAAAGTTGGCCATTTTGGGTCTGTGTATCAAGTGTGGTCCAGATCTGTCGTTGGCTGCAGTGCTCTCTGGATGGGGTTGAACGACTACAACTCTCAGATTCCCAGGGCAATTGTCCCAAAACATCCACAGCAGGCTATGTTGAGTCTGTGTGCCAAGTGTGGTCCAGATCCATCGTTTTCTGGGTTCAACAGTCTTTGGATGCAGGTGAACAACAACTCCCAAAATCAAGGCCCACTCCCACAAACCCCTGCAGTATGTTCAGTTGGTCATGAGGCTTCTCTGTGCAAAGTTTGGTCCTGGTCCGTTGTCGGTGGGGATCACTGTTTCTCTGTATGTAGGTGAACTATAACTCCCTTTCCCCCAAACTTGTCCAATATGTTCTTTTGGTTATGGAGACTCTGTGTGCCAAGTTTGGTCCTGGCCCATCATCGGAGGGGTTCGGAGTGCTCATTCATTGAAGGTGAACTATAAATCCCAGTACCTACTACTCCCAAATGGCCAGTCCAGTTCCCCTCAAAACCCACCAGTATTCAAATATGGGCATATCGGGGATGCATGGCAAGTTTGGCCCAGAGCCATCATTGTTTGTGTTCATAGCGTTCTGGGTGTAGGTGAACTACAACTCCTCTACATTCCCCAGCAGGAGTCACAGGGCTCTGACTTGATGCAGGGTGAAGTACAACTTCCACCATGTGGAGTCAATCCCCCAAACTCCTCCAGTAAGTTTAGTTTTGCTGTGTTTGTTCTAGACAGATTTGAAAGGGAAGGGCAGTGGGCGGGGTCATGCAAATTCCACAGCAATGGAGAACCCTGGGATGCCTGCCTGTGGTGGAGGACAAGGCACAATCTAGGGTGAAATGGTCCCCAAATGAAAGCATTCCTTGGGTGGTGGGCTGTAGTGTTTGGGAAGGACATTGGAAGGTTTGGGCTGCATGATCATGGCACTCGCTGTAACCGCAATGTCAGTGGAAAAGAGTGATTTGGTGGCTCCTCAGCCCTGGGAACTGGAGTCTGTTTGTGGAGGCTGTCTGTGTGAATGGACACCCGTGCCACATACACACATATGGGTTTTTGCTTTTATTATGGATCTAGACTAGATTGACTAGATCTAGATCTAGATCTAGACTAGACTAGATCTAGACTAGATGTATTTGGTTGTGTGATACGATTGTTAGCCACCTTGGGTCCCTATAAGGAGAAGGGCAGAATAGAACTAGAGATGGTGGTGATGATGATAATTAGATAAATATATAATATGTTGTATATATTGTATATACTTATAATATTGATAATGATATTATAATATAATACAATATTATACTTATTATAATATAATATAATAATATTAAATATATATTACAGTACAGTCCCACTTATCCAACACTCAGTTACCCAACGTTCTGGACTATCCAACACATTTTTGTAGTCAATGTTTTCAATGCATTGTGATATTTTGGTGCTAAATTCGTAAATACAGTAATTACTACATAGCATTAATGTGGAATGAACTACTTTTTCTGTCAAATTTGTTGTATAACATGATGTTTTGGTGCTTAATTTGTAAAATCATAATCTATTTTGCTGTTTAATAGGCTTTCTCTTAATCTCTCCTTATTATCCAACATATTCGCTTATCCAACGTTCTGCTGGCCTGTTGGATAAGTGAGACTCTACTGTATATATTAAATGTAATATAACCAATAATATTGCCATATCATGATATAGTACAATATAGGAATTTAATGCTTATATTGTGCTATGCTAATAATATATTGTATGTGCATTTGATTTCTAAGCTGCTCTGAGAAGAGCAAGATATAAATGTAGTAAATAAATAAATAAATAAATAATAACAACAACAAAAATTGGGAAGTGTTTGACTTGTGATTTTGTGATATGAAATCCAGCATATACATCTCGTTTGATGTGTCATACTATGTCTTTGTGTCAATAATAATAATAATAATAATAATAATAATAATAATAATAATGGAGCCCCTGGTGGCGCAGCGTGTTAAAGCGCCGAGCTGCTGAATTTGCAGACTGAAAGGTCGCAGGTTTGAATCCGGGGAGCGGAGTGAGCGCCTGCTGTTAGCCCCAGCTTCTGCCAACCTAGCAGTTTGAAAACATGCAAATGTGAGTAGATCATAGGTATTGCTTCAGTGGGAAGGTTAACATTGGCGCTCCATGCAGTCATGCCTATGGCCACATGACCTTGGAGGTGTCTACGGACAACACCAGCTCTTCGGCTTAGTAATGGAGATGAGCACCAACCCCCAGAGTCGGGCACGACTGGACTTTACATTTACGTAATAATAATAATAATAATAATAATAATAATAATAATAATAATGTGTTGTCAAAAGCTTTCATGGACAGAATCACTGGATTGCTGTGAGTTTTCCAGGCTGTCTGGACATTTTCCAGAAGCATGACATTTCGCCCACATCTATGGCCAAGGTCTGTTGGAAACTAGGCAAGTGGGGTTTATATACCTGTGGAATAATGTCCGGGGTGGGAGAAAGAACTCTTGTCTGTTGGAGGCCGGTGTGAATGAATGTTGCAACTGGCCTCCTTGATTAGCATTGAATAGCCTTTCAGGTTCAAAGCCTGGCTGCTTCCTGCCTGGGGGAATCCTTTGTTGGGAGGTGTTAGCTGGCCCTGATTGTTACCTCTCTGGAATTGTACTGTTTGTCTATTTACTGAACTGATCTTAGAGTTTTTTTTAATATTGGAGAAAACATCAGGAAGGAATGCTTCTCTGTGTTGTCTGACATGATAGTTGTTGGAGTGGTCGAGCATTTCTGTGTTCGCAAATAATATACTGTTACATAAATAATAATAATAATAATAATAATAATAATAATAATAATAAATACGCTTGGGACTTGTAATTTTGTGATACAAAATCCAGCATATCTATCTTGTCTGCTGTGTCATAAAATAATAATAATAATAATAATAATAATAATAATAATAATAATAATAATAGACCACTCCAACAACTACAGAGAAGCCACTGAAATCCACAAGCATGTGGACCATTTCAACAGAAAGGAGGAAACCATGAAAATGAACAAAATATTGGCTACCAGTATTTCAGAAAACCCTCTAAAATCAGGACAGTAAATAAAGAACAACACTCTGAAAACAGAAGAATTCCAGACAGGAATCAATCAGGGGGCAGCTAACGACTCTGAACAAAGGATTTCCCCAGGCCAGGATGTGAAGCTTGGAAGGCCATTTAATGCTAATCAAGGTGATTAATTACAACACAGATATATAAACCTTCCTTGCTTAGTTTCTTCATATACCTCACAACCTCTGAGGATGCCTGCCATAGATGTGGGCAAAACGTCAGGAGAGAATGTTTCTGGAACACGGCCATACTGCCCAGAAAACACAACAACCCACAACTCATTCATTCTGTGAATTTATGCCTTTGCGCCCTCATATATGGTCACCACTTGAATACAGGACAATTTCAAATTCTCGTTCAACTGTTTCCAATCCAGATCTTTTCGTATCCATCTTCAATTGGGTATCAATGTGTTTTTTTTTAAAGAAAAGATACTGCTTGAGATAAGCCAGCCCAGTCGGCTGATCCTCTCTACGATTGTGTAATCCCTTCCAGAGGTCATGTAAGCATGTAACGCGCAGCACACTTTGCGACAATTAATGCCATCAGTTAATTAGTTTGGGACCCACCTACCTTCGTGACCGTATCTCCTATTATAAACCTGTTCGATCCCTCCGCTCATCCGGGGAGGCCCTTCTTTCGCCACTGCCTCTGTCCCAGGCCCGTCTAGTGGGAACGAGAGAGAGGGCCTTTTCTGCTGTGGCCCCCCGACTGTGGAATTCATTGCCCTCTGAGATCAGGCAAGCCCCCACCTTATTGGCTTTTAAGAAAGATCTAAAAACATGGCTTTTTCGATGTGCCTTCGGGGAGTAAATGTTATATACCTTTTTGATTACTCCCCTTGGATTTTATCCTTTGGACTGTTTGGACTGTTCCATCTTATACCCCTGTTCTCTTTATTTATATGCCTCTCTCTCCCGAGTTTTTAATTAAATGTTCATGTGGCCCGCCCTGTCTGCTCTGATTTGTGTTGTAATGTATATGATTATTTTTGTACTATTATATTGTGTTATGATATATTGTTTTATTTTGTTATATTGTATGGTGTCTGGGCATGGCCCCATGTAAGCCGCCCCGAGTCCCCATCGGGGAGATGGTGGCGGGTTATAAATAAAGTTTTATTATTATTATTATTATTATTAAGTGTGGCATGGAGAAGGGCTTATTCTTCTCCATGGTGTGTTGTGTTCCAGAACTTTGTCAGTCTGGATTCGGAAGTCTCACAGTATCTTTGCGTGCTCATTTTCCAAGACTTTTGCAGGTTTGTGATCCCACCAGTTCTTTGCTGCTGGGAGGTGGTACTTGAGGCATAAGTTCCAATGGATCATTTGGGCCACATAGTTGTGCCTCTGTTTGTAGTCTGTCTGTGCGATTTTCTTACAGCAGCTGAGGATATGATCACTGGTTTCATCAGTTTCCTTGCACAGTCTGCATTTTGGGTCATCAGCTGATTTTTCGATCTTGGCCTTCATTGCCTTTGTTCTGATGGCTTGCTCCTGGGCTGCAAGGATCAGGCCTTCTGTCTCCTTCTTCAGGGTCCCATTCATGAGCCAGAGCCAGGTCTTCTCCTTGTCAGCTTTTCCTTCAGTTTTGTCAAGGAACTTTCCATGCAATGTTTTGTTGTGCCAGCTGTCAGCTCTAGTTTGTAGTGTGGCTTTCTTGTACTGGTTTTTTGTCTGCTGTGCTTTGAGGAGTTTCTGATTTCAAAGCAGGTTCTTCACTTTGCTTTACATATTCTGCCAGGGGTTGTTCTTCTTATTTGACTGCTTGTTTTACTTGCAAGAGTCCTCTGCCCAACTGATCTTCTAGGCAGATAGGGTGCAGTGAATGATGAATGGTCATGAGTTTTCTTGTTTTTCTGTCCAAATTGTCCAGTTCCACCTGTGTCCAGTTTATGATGCCAGCAGTATATCTTATGACAGGTATGGCCCAGGTGTTTATGGCCTTGATTGTGTTGCCTCCATTGAGCTTGCTTTTGAGAATTTTTCTGACCCTTTGTGTGTATTCTTTGCTGATCACAGTTTTCACATGTTCGTTCTTGATGTTGTCCAGCTGTAATATGCCCAGATATTTATAGGCCTCTGGCTGGCGACACTTTAGTTTTTGGCCATTAGGCATATTTATGCCCTCACTTTCAATGATTTTTCCCTTCTTCAATGCTACTGATATCAGTGCTAAAAATTCGAACAATGTTAGTCAGAGACTGGATTTCCGTTTCCGTTTTCCCATACAGCTTCAGGTCATCCATGTACATCAGATGCAAAATTTTGTGAGATTCCTTAGACGTTTGATAGCCGATGTTTGTGTTATTATTGTTGTTGTTGTTGTTATTATTATTATTATTATTATTATTAAGACCCATTAGTACATATCAGATGTAATGGGGAGGCACTCCTCTCTCAGACTCAGCTTAGGGACTCAGAACAAATATTATTATTATTATTATTATTATTATTATTATTATTATTATTAAGTCCCATTGATACACATCTATATATATAAATGAGTGATGGCATCACGGCGACCAACAAAACAACAAAACTACAGGCACCCCAACCTCGAAATTTGACAACACAACCTATCATCCATGCCTCTAGGTTGATACAACAAAAAGAAAAGAAAAATAAAGTCCTAATTAGAGGGAAAGGAATAATTGTTTTTATCCAATTGCTGCCAGTTAGAGGACTAATCTCTGCCCACTCCTAGCAACCAAATCAGCCCAGGGGACAGGCAGACTTAGGCCTCACTTAGGCCTCTTCCACAGATTATCTAATTTCCACTGGATTATATGGCAGTGTAGACTCAAGGCCCTTCCACACAGCTATATAACCCATTTATAATCTTATATTATCTGCTTTGAACTGGATTATCTGGACTCCACACTGCCATATAATCCACTTCAGTGTGCATTTTATACAGCTGTGAAGAAGGGGCCTCATATAATCCAGTTCTAAACAGATAATATAAGATTATAAATATAATATGTAAAAATAACTGTGATATAGAATCATAGAATAGTAGAGTTGGAAGAGACCTCATGGGCCATCCAGTCCAACCCCATTCTGCCAAGAAGCAGGAAATTGCATTCAAATAATACAGAACAATATAATCTCTAAAATCAGGACAGTAAATAAAGAGCAACACTCTGAAAGCATAAGCCACAGCAACGCGTGGCCGGGCAAAGCTAGTATTATATATGTACATAATATTATATATTACATGTAATATTACTAATAATATTACAATATATTGATATAGTACAATATAATAATTTATTGCCAGTATTGTGCTATGCCGATAATATAATATTGTATGTAAATTTAATTTGTAAGCTGCTCTGAGTCCCCCTCGGGGTGAGAAGGGCAGGATATAAATGTATAAAATAAATAAATAAATAAATAAATTAAGACCCATTAGTACACATCAGATGTAATGGGGAGGCACTCCTCTCTCAGACTCAGGGTCCCAGAATAACTATTGTTATTAATATTAATATTAATATTATTAAGACCCATTAGTACACATCAGATGTAATGGGGAGGCACTTCTCTCTAAGACACAGCTTAGGGGCCCAGAACAACTATTGTTATTATTATTATTATTAAGACCCATTAGTACAGATCAGATGTAATGGGGAGGCACTCCTCTCTCAGACTCAGGGTACCAGAACAACTATTGTTGTTGTTGTTGTTGTTATTATTATTATTATTATTATTATTATTATTATTATTATTAAGACCCTTTAGTACATATCAGATGTAATGGGGAGGCACTTCTCTCTAAGACACAGCTTAGGGGCCCAGAACAACTATTGTTATTATTATTATTATTAAGACACATTAGTACAGATCAGATGTAATGGGGAGGCACTCCTCTCTCAGACTCAGGGTCCCAGAACAACTATTGTTGTTGTTGTTGTTATTATTATTATTATTATTATTATTATTATTATTATTATTATTATTAAGACCCTTTAGTACATATCAGATGTAATGGGGAGGCACTCCTCTCTCAGACTCAGCTTAGGGACTCAGAACAAATATTATTATTATTATTATTATTATTATTATTATTATTATTATTATTATTAAGTCCCATTGATACACATCTATATATATAAATGAGTGATGGCATCACGGCGACCAACAAAACAACAAAACTACAGGCACCCCAACCTCGAAATTTGACAACACAACCTATCATCCATGCCTCTAGGTTGATACAACAAAAAGAAAAGAAAAATAAAGTCCTAATTAGAGGGAAAGGAATAATTGTTTTTATCCAATTGCTGCCAGTTAGAGGACTAATCTCTGCCCACTCCTAGCAACCAAATCAGCCCAGGGGACAGGCAGACTTAGGCCTCACTTAGGCCTCTTCCACAGATTATCTAATTTCCACTGGATTATATGGCAGTGTAGACTCAAGGCCCTTCCACACAGCTATATAACCCATTTATAATCTTATATTATCTGCTTTGAACTGGATTATCTGGACTCCACACTGCCATATAATCCACTTCAGTGTGCATTTTATACAGCTGTGAAGAAGGGGCCTCATATAATCCAGTTCTAAACAGATAATATAAGATTATAAATATAATATGTAAAAATAACTGTGATATAGAATCATAGAATAGTAGAGTTGGAAGAGACCTCATGGGCCATCCAGTCCAACCCCATTCTGCCAAGAAGCAGGAAATTGCATTCAAATAATACAGAACAATATAATCTCTAAAATCAGGACAGTAAATAAAGAGCAACACTCTGAAAGCATAAGCCACAGCAACGCGTGGCCGGGCAAAGCTAGTATTATATATGTTCATAATATTATATATTACATGTAATATTACTAATAATATTACAATATATTGATATAGTACAATATAATAATTTATTGCCAGTATTGTGCTATGCCGATAATAATATTGTATGTAAATTTAATTTGTAAGCTGCTCTGAGTCCCCCTCGGGGTGAGAAGGGCAGGATATAGACCCTTTAGTACATATCAGATGTAATGGGGAGGCACTCCTCTATAAGACACAGCTTAGAGGCCCAGAGCAACTATTGTTGTTATTATTATTATTATTATTATTATTATTATTATTATTATTATTATTATGACCCATTAGTACACATCAGATGTAATGGGGAGGCACTCCTCTCTCAGACTCAGCTTAGGGTCCCAGAACAACTATTGTTATTAATAATATTATTATTAACACCCATTGGTACATGTCAGATGTCATCGGGAAGCAGACCTCTCTCAGACTCAGCTTAGGGTACCAGAGTAACTATCATTATTTGTATTAATATTATTATTAACACCCATTTGTAGACATCAGCTGTAATGGGAAAGCAGCCCTCTGTCAGTACCTGCTTATTGTTACGGGGCCGAAAGGAAAACAAAAGCAAGCACGGTGACTGTGTGGCTTTCATTTTTGTGTCGCCTCTCATTTCCTACGAAAATTTCGTCACTTTTTTTGTGTAGACGAAAGGTCGAAATGATAGCACGAAGGAATCGAAGGAAATATTTTCGTGCACATCTCTACTGTCCCGTGTCCACCAGGCTAAGATTGCTTGTGATCAGGACCATGGACAGCTCAGTGCAAGGCAAGAATGGCGAGCTGCAAAAGCAAACTCTAGAAACAGTGTAGAGTTGCTATAGATCTCTCTCTATCCACAATCCCTTGCCAGTAAGGAAAATAAAAATAAAAAAATGCTTTACAAGAGAATGGGATAATTTTAGTAATGGGAACATGTTTTTTAAAATCACTAAACAGAGAGATTGCCAATGCAAGCTACGGAAACAGCAATGGACTTTGCCTGGGTGTTAAACACAAGATACAGCTAATAAAAGCAATATTGATTTCCGCCTGCGTCGGCAATGCTTGTTGGCTTTCACACTAAAAGGGAATTATAGCCCTGAGTTCACTTACCACTAAAAGGGACTTCTAGCACTATGTTTCCGGCAGGAAGGTAATGGCGCTCCATGCAGTCATGCTGGCCAGATGACCTTGGAGGTGTCTACCAAGAGTTGTAGTTTTGTTAGGATCAGGACTCTTTGACAGAGAAAACTTTGCAAAACTACAACTCTCAGGATTCCATAGCAGTGAGCCATGGCAGTGTAATAATAATAATAATAATAATAATAATAATAATAATAATAATAATAATATGTAAAGCAAAGTGAAGAACCTGCTTTGATTGACGTCAAAAATCAGAAACTCCTCAAAGCACAGCAGACAAAAAACCAGTACAATAAAACCGCACTACAAACTAGAGCTGACAGCTGGCACAACAAAACATTGCATGGAAAGTTCCTTGACAAAATTGAAGGAAAAGCTGATAAGGAGAAGACCTGGCTCTGGCTCACGAATGGGACCCTGAAGAAGGAGGCAGAAGGCCTGATCCTTGCAGCCCAGGAGCAAGACATCAGGACAAAGGCAATTAAGGCCAAGATCGAAAAATCAGCTGATGACCCAAAATGCAGACTGTGCAAGGAAACCGACGAAACTATGGATCATATCCTCAGCTGCTGTAAGAAAATCGCACAGACAGACTACAAACAGAGGCACAACTATGTGGCCCAAATGATTCATTGGAACTTATGCCTCAAGGACCACCTCCCAGCAGTAAAGAAGTGGTGGGATCACAAACCTGCAAAAGTCTTGGAAAATGAGCATGCAAAGATACTGTGGGACTTCCGAATCCAGACTGACAAAGTTCTGGAACACAACACACCAGACATCACAGTTTTGGAAAAGAAAAAGGTTTGGATCATTGATGTCGCCATCCCAGATGACAGTCGCATTGACGAAAAACAACAGGAAAAAATCAGCTGCTATCAGGACTTCAAGATTGAACTGCAAAGACTCTGGCAGAAACCAGTGCAGGTGGTCCCGGTGGTGATGGGCACGTTGGGTACTGTGCCAAAAGATCTCAGCCGGCATTTGGAAACAATAGACATTGACAAAATTACGATCTGCCAACTGCAAAAGGCCACCCGACTGGGATCTGCACGCATCATCCGAAAATACATCACACAGTCCTAGACACTTGGGAAGTGTTCGACTTGTGATTTTGTGATACGAAATCCAGTATATCTCTCTTGTTTGCTGTGTCATACAATAATAATAATAATAATAATAATAATAATAATAATAATAATAATAATAATCTTTTATTTATACACCACCACCATCTCCCATAGAGACATGGTGCCACACTACATGGTGACCAGGAGGGCCTCTGTCTTGTTCGGATTAAGCCAACTTACTAGCCCTCATCCAGTCCATTACAGCTGTCAGACACTGGTCCAAGATCCAGCGAGCTTCTTTGGAGTAGTAGAGTTGTGGTCATCTGCGTAGAGATGGCACCCAACTCCGAAGCTCCAGATGACCTCACCCAGCGGTTTCATGTAGACATGGAATAGCATGGGGGATAGAACCTTGCAGGACCTCACAGGTCAATGGCCAGGGGTCCGAGCTAGTGTCCCCCAGCATCACCATCTGGGTACAATCCTCCAGGAAAGAGTGGATCCATTGCAAAGCAATGCCCCTAACACCCATTCCAGAGAACCAACCCAGAAGGATACCATGATTGATGGTATTGAAAGCCGCTGAGATGTCCAAGAGAACCAGCAAGGATACACTCCCCCTGTCTAGTTCTCTGCGGTCATCCACCAAGGCAACCAAAGTCATCTCCATACCGTCGTTGGTATCAAAAGCCACTGAGATATCCAAGAGAACCAACAAGGACATGTTCCCCCCGTCTAGGTCATCCACCAAGGCGACCAAAGCTGTCTCTGTTCCGTGACTGCTGTGCTGTGGAGCCTTGGTGGGCCACGGATGATGGAGGTTGTAGATATAAATAAATAGAAGCTTTACCACAGTTTCTAAATCAAGATAAACCCTGCAGTATAATAAAGTGTCACTCAGGCTTGTGTAACAAGTAACAGTAACTTTACTTCAGTTCAAAAGGTCAAACAGGGCAACAATATATGCAGCAGTCTCTGTGAATTCACATAGATCAGTGATTCCTAAAGTGGGCACTACCGCCCCATGGTGGGCACTGCAGTGATCCAGGGGGGGCGGTGATGGCACGTATTAGGACACAGGGGCGGGGCCAGGGGCGGGGCTTTTTCCCAAGAGCCCGAGACAGGGCTGAGAATCTATACCTCTCCTGAGACGCTTGTTGGGACACAGAAGGCGGAGCCAGGGAAGGGGGTGGGGCCTCCTTTCAAGAGCCCGAGACAGGGCTGAGCCTCTATACTTCTCCTGAGAGGCTTTTTAGGGCTAAAGGGCGGGGCTGGGGTGGGGGCGGGGCCTCTTCTCAATAATCTCTGTATACCTCCCCTGAGACACTTGTTAGAACATGGGGGCGGGGTATAGAGCCCTGACAGGCACTTGGGAAGAGGCCCCACCCACTCCTCTAGCCCCGCCCCCTGTGTCCTGGCAGGCACTACAGGACAAGGATAGAAGCTCAGCCCTGCCTCAGAGCTTGTAACGCCGCCCATCCCAGTCCTGGCTGCCCATTTGTGACCCCGCCCACCTCCCCCTCCCACTCGCAGCCCTGCATCTTGGACTAGGGGAGAGGCTCAGCCCCGCCCTCTTGAGCAGGAGCCACGCCCACCCCTCTAAGCCACGCCCCCGTTTCCAGGGGGTGCTGGGTAGTATTTTTTCTGGAAAGGGGGCGGTACGCCAAATTAGTTTGGGAACCACTGAGTCCCCTCGGGGAGAAGGGCGGGGTAGAAATATTGGAAATAAATAAATTGATTCCCCCACAGCCTGCTTTTAGGCATGGTCTTTTTTTTGTAAGGGAGTAAACGCTCCCTTTAAACAGTCTTTAAATATGCCTCATTTGCCTTATAAGCAGGCTTCGGAGAATTGGCAGCCATTTCCTTCCTGACTGTTTCCAGTCAGCGCTCTCTACACTCTCTGAGGTGAAAGTGGCAGTTAAAACCGTTTGTCTCAGCAGCAAGCTAGAGGCAATAGCCAATCGGAATTCTGGCTCCTGGCTGGCTCAGCCAATCAGCTGTCAACACATGCCTTTCCAGTCAACCCATTACATCATGGTGTCCTTTTACAAATCCTCACAGCGGAGATCTGGGCCAGTCTTCCTGGGGGCCGGCCCTGGTGTGGAGAGCCATCCATCTTGGGAGCAGAGCACGGCCGGTAGGGACTGAATATTTGGGCTGGGCTTTAGCACAGCTGCTTTAGCACACCAGCAACAATAAATCATTGCCGACTGAAAGGTTTGCAGTTCGATGCCAGAGTCAGAGTGAGCACCTGACTGTCAGTCCAGCTCATTGTCCACCTAAGCAGTTAGAAAACAGGTGAACGGTGAGTAGAGAAATTAGGTACTGCTTAAGCGTGGAGGTATTTTACGGCACCATAATAAATGGCGGAGATCAAAGAAAAAGGAGGAAAAATTGTATGATCAAAAGGCTTGTCGTCATAGCGAATGGAGCGACATCACCCCCCTGTGGCCGGAATCGAGCATAACCTCCAGGCACCTAAGTTGGAAAAAAATACTGATATACAGTAGAGTTCCAGTTATCTGACTTAAATGAGCAGGCCGAATGTTGGATAACTGGATGTGTTGGATAATAGGGAGGCCCAGTTTAGGGAAGGAGGAGGGGGAGGCAGACGCGGCGCGTTGGATAATACGGAGTGTCGGATAAGCGGAAGTCGGATATGCGGAACTCTACTGTACCTCTCTCTGTTTGTCTGTCATGTATCTCCAACGGCACTGAATGTTTGTCATGTATGTGTGTGTTGTGATCCACCCTGAGTCTCCTTCGGGGTGAGAAAGAAGGACGGAATATAAATGCTGTAAATAAAAAAACAGACCATGCCTAAAACCAGGTCAAGATAATTGGTGTAAGTGGTGTCTGTTAATGTGGGATTTGTGTATTGGTAGTGTTTTAAATGAAATTTGTGTCTTGTCTGTATTACATACTGATTGCATCATCCAGAGTGTAACATAGTCTGGAAAGAGTTAATTACTAAGAAGCTGTGATGTCCTTGATGTGTGGCTGGAACTGGGGAGTGTCCAGACACAAGTGTGTATGCATTACTGATTGCATCTGTTCTGTTCTATGTTGTGTTGAGTGCTGTCTGCTGAGAGTCAAATCCTGTGTTCGTCTGCAAGTCTGTTTGTCTTTATTACTGCTTTCAGTAAAACTTGTATATAGTTTTACCATCGTCTCTGATGTCTCTTCATGCTGCGTTCCTCTGACTCCATCCAACTACTGCTGCGCTGCAAATTACTCTGACAGTGTCAAACTGCATTCATTCTATCGAGCAGATGCATCCCTCGATGGTCTCTAAAAACCGTGTTGTGTTGTGAAGAGAAAGAGGGATGGCCTGTAATGTAAGGCACCCTGGATATTTTTTTAAACATCCTCTAAGTGGGAAGAAGATGTTTCTGTTTGTGCCAGGAATTGTCTCTGGGATGTTCTGTGACAAGGCGTCTGTTTCCCCTTGAAGAGGATTTGTCGTGGTGACTCATTGGAACCCTATTGATTAGGATTAACCGTGGGTTTTGCACGAAATCTCAACAGCAGAGTTGACTCCCGGCTTCCGAGAGACCATCCGAGATCTGAGAAGCCATACAATACTTAACTATTAAGAGCAGACATCTTTCCCTCCTGTGCCAGGTTTTCTCCTTGACTGAAGGGTACGTTGCCTTCTCGATACATTAATCAGCTTCAAATCACAGTCCTTGGTGGACCTTCTGTCGCTTTGTGGCTGACCAGCTCTCCTCTCACACATTTAACATTTAGTCTCCAGCTCTCCCCGTTCTCTTGATTACAATTAATTTTCAATCAACACCATTGCTCTCCGAGTGAGATATTTAAGGTTCCGACAGGGTATGACTGGGCCATCACTCATGTGTCCGGTACCTTCGCACCGCAAGCAGCATCAAATGCTCACTTTTACTGTGTTGGAAATGAATGTTTCGGCATATCACCCCAACTTAGTTTCTCCTTGTGGCTTTGACAATAGGTTTACTACTTAGTTGTGTGCATTAGTATGAAATCACTGTTTGTTTCGTTTAGTTTCATTTGTTTTGTCTCAGTTTTGTTTTGTCCCCATTTCTGAAAAATGGGGCGCCTACCGTGTTTCCTCGAAAATAAGACAGTGTCATATTATTTTTTGCTCCCAAAGATGTGCTAGGTCTTATTTTCAGGGCATGTCTTATTTTTCCTTGAAGAAGAATTCACATTTATTACTGAACAAAAAAATTGAACATTTATTATATACTGCCCAGTAGTTGTCATCACAAACCAGCATAACCAGAAAAACTGTGAATCCTATCAAGAATTTCTTGTTACTACCATTATTTCTATTTACAACAATCTATGGTACATATATTTACCAATTATGCATGCTCTGGTGTTCTGTTTGGCAGGTATGCTTCCAAACAAAAACTTTGCTTGGTCTTATTTTCCGGGGATGTCTTATTTTCGGGGAAACAGGGTATACAAATAAAATTTTCGTTTCTCGTCTGAAAAAACGAAAATTTTTGGACCATTGGCGGCAGTGGGAGGGCTTCCAAGTCTCAGCCCCACCCCCCACCCCGCTCGAAACGAAAGGACAACAAAAGCAAGCATGGTGACCCTGCAACTTTCTCTTTCGTGTTGCCTTTTGTTTCGTCCGAAAATGGCATCTTTCATTTTGTGCGTCCGGATGGACGATACTAAACGAATAGACAAAAGAAACATGAAACAAATACAACGCACATCTCTATTTACTACTATTACCCATCGGTGCATTCAGAAACCTTCTTGATATTCATCTCAGAGCAGATCTGCCAGTGTCCTCCACAAACACAAGACTGCCCATCACCCAAGTGTTGGGCTTTCATTCGGGGACAATTTCAGACTAGTTTTTATGTGTTTCCTCCACCACAGGCATCCCAGTGTTTCTAAGTCTCTCTGCATGACCCCATCCAGTGCCTCTCCCTTAACTCTGTTAATGTGGGATTTGTGTATTGGTAGTGTTTAAATGAAATTTGTGTCTTGCCTGTATTGCATATTGATTGCATCATCCAGAGTGTACTATAGTCTGGAAAGAGTTAATTGCTAAGAAGCTGTGATGTCCTTGATGTGTGGCTGGAACTGGGGAGTGTCCAGACACAAGTGTGTATGCTTTACTGATTGCATCAGTTCTGTTCAGTTCTGACTTGAGTTGAGTGCTGTTTGCCTAGGTGTTAAGTCCTGTGTCCATTGTCTGCAAGTCTGTTTGTCTTGATTATTACTGCTTACAATAAAACTTGTATATAGTTTTACCAAAGTCTCTGGGTGTCTCTTCGTTCTGCGTTCCACTGATTCCATCCAACTACTGCTGTGCTGCAAATTACTCTGACAAACTCTTCCCTACTCTTTTCTGTGGTGCACATATAATTGATCAGCAACTGAACATATTGGAAGGGTTTGTGGGACTGACTCAACATGATGGAAGTTGCAGCTCAGCCTACATCAAGTCAGAGCACTGTGACCCCCACCATCAATTGACTTGGACCACATTTGACATGCAGAACCACCATGGCCAACTGAATATACTGGAGGAGTTTGGAGAGAACTGACCTTCATTTCTAGGAGTTGTAGTTCACTGACATCCAGAGACACTATGACCATCACCGATGATGGATCTGGACCAAACGTAACGCACAGAACCTCCATGACCAACTTAACCTACTGGAGAGACCCCATTATTATCCCAAGAGGACATTAGAAGTTTGCGGGAAAAACCTGATGTTACCCCAAGAGGTGACCAGAAGGTCACAAGAAAGCCCAAGTTGTTACTCAAGAGGTCTATGTATGTATTGTCCAAGATGGCTCCAAGAAGGTCACTAGAAGTTCATGGGAAACAGCCAGTTGTTGCCCAAAGAGGTCGTTAGAAGCTTGCAGGAAAAGCCAGATGTCACCCCAAGAGATCACTAGAAGGCCACAGAAGAGGTCCCATTAATAGCCCAAGAGGTGACTTGGATAGACCAAGTTGTTACTCAAGAGGTCTATGTATGTATTGCCCAAGATGGCTCCCACTTCCGGAGAGCCCTGTGACTCCTGCAAACAACGGATCTGGACCAGACTTCACACACATGACCAACAAAAGTTCATGGGAAATGTTCAGTTGTTACTCAAGAGGTCCTTAGAAGTTCAAGGGAAAAGCCAGATGTTACTCCAAGAGGTGACTAGAAGGTCACAAGAAAGACCAAGTTGTTACTCAAGAGGTCTATGTATGTATTGTCCAAGATGGCTCCAAGAAGGCCACTAGAAGTTCATGGGAAACAGCCAGTTGTTGCCCCAAGAGGTCGTTAGAAGCTTGCAGGAAAAGCCAGATGTCACCCCAACAGCTCACTAGAAGGCCACAGAAGAGGTCCCATTAATAGCCCAAGAGGAGACTTGGAAAGACCAAGTTGTTACTCAAGAGATCTCAGGTATGTATTGCCCAAGATGGCTCCCACTTCCGGAGAGCCCTGTGACTCCTGCAAACAACGGATCTGGACCAGACTTTGCACACATGACCAACAGTTCACGGAAAATGGCCAGTTGTTACTCAAGAGGTCCTTAGAAGTTCACGGGAAAAGCCAGATGTTACTCCAAGAGGTGACTAGAAGGTCACAAGAAAGACCAAGTTGTTACTCAAGAGATCTCAGTTATGTATTGTCCAAGATGGCTTCCACTTCCGGAGAGCCCTGTGACTCCTGCAAAGAACGGACCTGGACCAGACTTTGCATACATGACCAACAGAAGTTCACAGGAAATGGCCTGTTGTTACTTAAGAGGTCCTTAGATGTTACTCCAAGAGGTGACTAGAAGGTCACAAGAAAGACCAAGTTGTTACTCAAGAGGTCCATGTATGTATTGTCCAAGATGGCTCCCACTTCCAGAGAGCCCTGTGACACCTGCAAACAACGGATCTGGACCAGACATGACCAACAGGAAATACTGAAGAGGTATAGTTTTTTGGGGGGCGGGGAGGATGATGGGAGTTATCCAACATTCCCCCAGGCAGGGCCTAGCACAGCAGGCTAAACCGCTGTGCTGCAGAAAATCCTGCCGATTGAAAGGCCGGTAGTTTGGGCCCAGGTTGGGGTGAGCACTCGATGTCTGCCCCAGCTCACCTAGCAAATCGAAAGCAGAAATGTCAGTAGATAAATAGGTACCGCTTTTAGCGGGGAGGTAATAAAGGTACCTTTGAGGACATCGATCGGAAGGATGTCTAAGGATGAATAAAAGCTCCTCGGCATGGAAGATGGAGTGATAACACTCCCCTCTCTCCCATGACTGGAGTCGAGCACAGCCTCCAAGATGCTGGAAATAAGATGGGAAAAACTGCCTTTACCTCTGTTTGTGTTGTCTGTCCTTGTTAATTGTATATCAGCATTGAATGTTTGCCTTACATGTGTTCTGTAAGCCACTCTGAGTCTCTTTTGGGGTGAGAATTATTTACATATTGTAAATAAATAAATAAGAAATATTAATGGATTTGGATGAAACGTGACACACTTGCCTATTGTGACCAACTTTACATTCTGGTGGGATTTTGTCCTCAATTGTCCTCAAAATACCTGGTATTTCAGTGCGTGGTGTTATCCCCTCCGTTTCTCATTTCTCATAGCCTTAAGTTGGTTGACTTCCAGCAAATTTCTTCAGCAGCTTGATAAGCTATAATCTATTGTATGCATGCATTCCCTCCTATTCCCATTATACATGTTCTTTTTTCGCTGCACAGTTTTGCATGATTTAGACATTTTAGGGCAACCAGAAAGTAAGCATTGGGACATTTGGGGAAAATATTAATGCTTTTGATGTTGCAGAGCTGGGGGAATTGCCTGATCTTGATTCCAATCACAGAGAGTTTCGCTCATCCTGTGGGTGACGCTCAGCCCATGTAATCTACCAATTACTCCCTTGTTAGCAACTCCCGAGGTTAACTTCTTTGACATTTTAACTAACAAACATCTCATTAGCTGCTCCTTTGCACAAGAGCCAATTTGTGCAGGATGCGGGGCACCGACAAGCGGGAGGCAGCCATAGGAACAGGAGGGCAGATATCTGTTTTCGCTCTGGGGTGCTGAAAGATCTGTTGTCTATTGGCCCATTATGGGGGTGGGGGCTTCCCAGGCTCCCCTTCCCATGATTTTAGGCATAGAAGATGTTTTACTTTAGAGGAGAGGCACTCAGGCCGAAGTGCATTTTAAGGAGGCTTCTTACCTGCTTCTCTCTATTCTAGAGGAGAGGTGTTTGGCGCGAGCGCTGAGTCTACGCATCACACATGCACTCTTCAAGGCAAGCAGGCACATTCTCTTTCATATTCTAGAGGAGGCGCACAGCTGCAGGCAGGTGCAAGCACTTTCTTGGCCTGCACACCACACACACACTCTCCAAGACAAGGAGGCAAGTTCTGTTTCTTACTCTAGAGGAGGCGCTTGGCCGCAGGCAGTTATGGGCACTTTCTGGGCCTGCACACCACACAGTCTCTTTCCAAGTCAAGGAGACAAGTCCTGTTTCATACTCTAGAGGAGGCGCTCGGCTGCAGGCAGGTATGGGCACTTTCTGGGCCTGCACACCACACAGTCTCTTTCCAAGTCAAGGAGACAAGTTCTGTTTCGTACTCTAGAGGAGGCGCTCGGCTGCAGGCAGGTATGGGCACTTTCTGGGCCTGCACGCCACACAGTCTCTTTCCAAGTCAAGGAGACAAGTTCTGTTTCGTACTCTAGAGGAGGCGCTCGGCTGCAGGCAGGTATGGGCACTTTCTGGGCCTGCACGCCACACAGTCTCTTTCCAAGTCAAGGAGACAAGTTCTGTTTCATACTCTAGAGGAGGCGCTCGGCTGCAGGCAGGTATGGGCACTTTCTGGGCCTGCACGCCACACAGTCTCTTTCCAAGTCAAGGAGACAAGTCCTGTTTCGTACCCTAGAGGAGGCGCTCGGCTGCAGGCAGGTATGGGCACTTTCTGGGCCTGCACACCACACAGTCTCTTTCCAAGTCAAGGAGACAAGTTCTGTTTCATACTCTAGAGGAGGCGCTCGGCTGCAGGCAGGTATGGGCACTTTCTGGGCCTGCACGCCACACAGTCTCTTTCCAAGTCAAGGAGACAAGTCCTGTTTCGTACTCTAGAGGAGGCGCTCGGCTGCAGGCAGGTATGGGCACTTTCTGGGCCTGCACGCCACACAGTCTCTTTCCAAGTCAAGGAGACAAGTCCTGTTTCGTACTCTAGAGGAGGCGCTCGGCTGCAGGCAGGTATGGGCACTTTCTGGGCCTGCACGCCACACAGTCTCTTTCCAAGTCAAGGAGACAAGTTCTGTTTCATACTCTAGAGGAGGCGCTCGGCTGCAGGCAGGTATGGGCACTTTCTGGGCCTGCACGCCACACAGTCTCTTTCCAAGTCAAGGAGACAAGTCCTGTTTCCTACTCTAGAGGAGGCGCTCGGCTGCAGGCAGGTATGGGCACTTTCTGGGCCTGCACGCCACACAGTCTCTTTCCAAGTCAAGGAGACAAGTCCTGTTTCGTACTCTAGAGGAGGCGCTCGGCTGCAGGCAGGTATGGGCACTTTCTGGGCCTGCACGCCACACAGTCTCTTTCCAAGTCAAGGAGACAAGTCCTGTTTCGTACTCTAGAGGAGGCGCTCGGCTGCAGGCAGGTATGGGCACTTTCTGGGCCTGCACGCCACACAGTCTCTTTCCAAGTCAAGGAGACAAGTTCTGTTTCGTACTCTAGAGGAGGCGCTCGGCTGCAGGCAGGTATGGGCACTTTCTGGGCCTGCACGCCACACAGTCTCTTTCCAAGTCAAGGAGACAAGTCCTGTTTTGTACTCTAGAGGCGCTCGGCTGCAGGCAGGTATGGGCACTTTCTGGGCCTGCACGCCACACAGTCTCTTTCCAAGTCAAGGAGACAAGTCCTGTTTCGTACTCTAGAGGAGGCGCTCGGCTGCAGGCAGGTATGGGCACTTTCTGGGCCTGCACGCCACACAGTCTCTTTCCAAGTCAAGGAGACAAGTCCTGTTTCGTACCCTAGAGGAGGCGCTCGGCTGCAGGCAGGTATGGGCACTTTCTGGGCCTGCACGCCACACAGTCTCTTTCCAAGTCAAGGAGACAAGTTCTGTTTCGTACTCTAGAGGAGGCGCTCGGCTGCAGGCAGGTATGGGCACTTTCTGGGCCTGCACGCCACACAGTCTCTTTCCAAGTCAAGGAGACAAGTCCTGTTTCGTACTCTAGAGGAGGCGCTCGGCTGCAGGCAGGTATGGGCACTTTCTGGGCCTGCACGCCACACAGTCTCTTTCCAAGTCAAGGAGACAAGTCCTGTTTTGTACTCTAGAGGAGGCGCTCGGCTGCAGGCAGGTATGGGCACTTTCTGGGCCTGCACGCCACACAGTCTCTTTCCAAGTCAAGGAGACAAGTTCTGTTTCGTACTCTAGAGGAGGCGCTCGGCTGCAGGCAGGTATGGGCACTTTCTGGGCCTGCACGCCACACAGTCTCTTTCCAAGTCAAGGAGACAAGTCCTGTTTCGTACTCTAGAGGAGGCGCTCGGCTGCAGGCAGGTATGGGCACTTTCTGGGCCTGCACGCCACACAGTCTCTTTCCAAGTCAAGGAGACAAGTTCTGTTTTGTACTCTAGAGGAGGCGCTCGGCTGCAGGCAGGTATGGGCACTTTCTGGGCCTGCACGCCACACAGTCTCTTTCCAAGTCAAGGAGACAAGTTCTGTTTCGTACTCTAGAGGAGGCGCTCGGCTGCAGGCAGGTATGGGCACTTTCTGGGCCTGCACGCCACACAGTCTCTTTCCAAGTCAAGGAGACAAGTTCTGTTTCGTACTCTAGAGGAGGCGCTCGGCTGCAGGCAGGTATGGGCACTTTCTGGGCCTGCACGCCACACAGTCTCTTTCCAAGTCAAGGAGACAAGCCCTGTTTCGTACTCTAGAGGAGGCGCTCGGCTACAGGCAGGTGTGAACAATTTCTGGGCCTACACACACACACACACACCCTTTCCAAGGCAATGAAGCATGGAGCAGCACGTGCTTACAAAAAGCAGACGAGGATCCAGGATCGGCTCCTGCTTGCTTTCGTGTTGAGCTGATTTTCATACGGGGAGGGGCCTTCCCGTTACATGCTCCTGAAGGAAACAAAAATAACGAAAGAATGGATGAAACGAAGCAAAACAGTTCTGTGCACAAATCTAGTACTTTAGAATTCGGTTAACATGTTTCAGCTCGGTATTATGATAGCCTTAGTTGACATTAATCCAGATCAGCTCGATGCGTCATGCAGTCACCACAGTGCAGATTTGTCCACCTTTTAGTATAAGTGTAGACGTGTCCCTATTTTAACATTAAAATTATGGAAAGGGAGCTGCATATAGCATCCACTGCTCACTCTCAGCCCATGAAGCAATTCTCCATTTCTGCAACATGAAATCTTGGCAGTACAGTATTTTCCTTTTGTCTTCCAGGATAGTGCTTTGCTTTGTGTCTCTAAAACAGGGGTCCTCAAACTTTTTAAGTAGAGAGCCGATTCAGTCCCTCAGACTGTTGAGGGCTGGACTAGGATGAAATAGTAAAAAATTAGGATTGTTGTTGTTGTGTGCCTTCAAGTCGTTTCAGACTTAGGTCAACCCTAAGTGTAAAGTTTAGGACAGAGGCCAGGTCAATGACCTTGGGGGGCCTTAGTTTGGGGACCCCTGATCTAGACGATCTCATAAGACCATAGGTAAGCAAAGAGACCTCCAAAGACCATCTAGATGGTCTCATAAGACCACAGATAAGGAAAGGGATCCTCAAAGACCATCTAGATGGTCTCATAGGACCATAGGTAAGGAAAGAGAGCTCCAAAGACCATCTAGATCAGGGGTCCTCAAACTTTTTAAGTGGAGGGCCAATTCATGGTCCCTCAGATGGTTGAGGGGCCAAATTATCATTTGGAAAAAAGAAAAACAAATTCCTATGCACATGTCTTATTTGTAGTGCAAAAAAACCCCAACAACAATCATTTACTTATTTATTTATTTACTACAGTTATACGCCACCCGCTCTCACCCCGAAGGGGACTCAGAGTGGCTTACAAGTTGTATGTACATACAATATGTCCAATTTTGGGCACCACAGTTGAAGGGAGATGTTGACAAGCTGGAAAGCGTCCAGAGGAGGGCGACTAAAATGATTAAGGGTCTGGAGAACAAGCCCTATGAGGAGCGGCTTAAAGAGCTGGGCATGTTTAGCCTGCAGAAGAGAAGGCTGAGAGGAGACATGATAGCCATGTACAAATACGTGAAGGGAAGTCAAAGGGAGGAGGGAGCAAGCTTGTTTTCTGCTGCCCTGCAGACTAGGACACAAGGGAACAATGGCTTCAAACTACAGGAAAGGAGATTCCACTTGAACATCAGGAAGAACTTCCTCACTGTGAGAAGGGCTGTTCGGCAGTGGAACTCTCTCCCTGGGGCCGTGGTAGAGGCTCCTTCTTTGGAGGCTTTTAAGCAGAGGCTGGATGGCCATCTGTCGGGGGTGCTTTGAATGCGATTTCCTGCTTCTTAGCAGGGGGTTGGACTGGATGGCCCATGTGGTCTCTTCCAACTCTACTATTCTATGATTCTATGATTCTATGAATATATTATATTATTAGCATAGCATAATATTAGCATTATATATTACTATATTGTACTATACCATTATACCGTAATATTATTAGTAATTTTACATTTAATATATAATATATAATTAATATTATTATATTATGCAATATTATTATATTGTATTATTATTATTATTATTATTATTATTATTATTATTATTATTATTATTATTAGCCACCCTGAGTCCCCTATTGGGTGAGAAGGACGGGGTTAGAAATACTGTAATAAATAAACAAATAAATATTATATTGTACTACATTATAATATTTATTATAAATATTATATGCATACACAATATATTATATTATTACCATATCATTCATTTACAATATTTCATTTACAATATTGGTAAATGAAAAAACAATACAATATTTAAAAATAATTTTAACCAACATACTGTAAACTTATCAGGATTTCAGTGGGAAGTATGGGCCTGCTTCTGGCCAATGAGATCATCAAGTAGGATTGTTGTTGTTGTGCCTTCAAGTCAATTTAGACTTTGGGCGAGCCTAAGTCTAAAACTGAGGGCGGGGGCCAGGTAAATGGCCTTGGAGGGCCGCATCCGGCCCCTGGGCCTTAGTTTGAGGACCCCTGATCTAGATGGTCTCATAAGACCACAGATAAGGAAAGGGATCCTCAAAGACCATCTAGATGGTCTCATAAGACCACAGATAAGGAAAGTGACCTCCAAAAGCCATCTAGATCTCATAAGACCACAGATAAGGAAAGTGACCTCCAAAGACCATCTAGATGGTCTCATAGGACCATAGGTAAGGAAAGTGACCTCCAAAAGCCATCTAGATCTCATAAGACCACAGATAAGGAAAGTGACCTCCAAAGACCATCTAGATAGTCTCATAAAACCATAGGCAAGGAAAGGGATCCTCAAAGACCATCTAGATGGTCTCATGGGACCATAGGTAGTGAAAGTGACCTCCAAAAGCCATCTAGATGGTCTCATAAGACCATAGGTAACCGCCAAAGGCCATCTAGATGGCCTCATAAGGCCGTAGCTAAGCAAAGAGACCTCCAAAGACCATCTAGACAATCTCATAAGGCTATAAGTAAGCAAAGAGACCTCCAAAGACCAGGTAGACTTAGGTCAACCCTAAGTCTAAAGTTTAGGACAAGGGCCAGGTAAATGACCTTGGAGGGCCACATCTGGCCCCTGGGCCTTAGTTTGGGGACCCCTGCTCTAAAACAACCACTTTAGAGAAGGGGTGTGTGTGTGTGTTTGTCTCATTTTGGTCCAAATGGGTGTCTCATGTCACAATGTCTTGCAAAACCCATTCACCAACAGGCAGCATTGTTGAGCAGCCTTGGTGCTGATTTGCCCACCCTTCAGGATAAATGGTCCAAGTAGAAGGTGATGTTGTGAGAAGGCATCCTTAGGCGACGCTATAAACCATGACGCATTAAGCATTGAGCACAGTGTGCCCTTGAAATGAATAAAAACACAGAACACGGAAGAGTCTAAGCTCTCCCTTCCACGTTCAACGGTGAGCATGTCCTTTACAACCCGCAGCGGTACATTCTGGCGCAGCCGTGGCCGGCATGTGCTCCGCCGTTGCTTCATGTCCTTTTTGCCGAGAGAGAACGACATGAGCAAACACTGCCGAGTCAATAGATAAGACCAGATGGAAAAACTGGGGACGTGGAAGCAGGGGGAACCAATCTTTTTTGTGCAACCCTGTTACTATAGAAACTCGGCTCTATATAGCGAACTGTCGGCTACTTCAGTGTGGCCCGAAATGGATTTTACCTGCACCTTAAATAGCCGGTATGATCTCGATTAAATCTCCTTTTAATTGGACGCCGCAATAAAATACAGATTCGATTTGAAACCTCTAGAGTTAGGCTTCATTTTATTTTGTTTCTCCTCTGTCCACTTCTTATGATTCTTTATCCTTAGCTCTAAATTCTACAACATTCTGCTTCTTTGGGGAGTTTGGTGCCTGAAATGGGGGCAAAACTTGCATAGTCCTAAGATGGATCCCTCCTTGTCTTGCAGGAAACAAGAGTTGTTAACCAACACAGATGCGACCGCTCCGGAGAGACCGTTGTCACCACCATTTACAGCTCCGCCAAGCATGAAGGTAAGACATTTATGCCCAAGTCTGCAGTCCTCAACTGGGAGTAGTTACCCTGTTTCCCTGAAAATAAGACAGTGTCTTATATTAATTTTTGCTCCCAAAGATGCGCTAGGTCTTATTTTCAGGGAATGTCTTATTTTTACAGAAAGACGAATTCATATTTGTGGTTTAATTTTTAAAAATGAAAATTTATTATCTACTGTACAGTAGTTGTCATCACAAAACAGCATAACCAAACTGGGAATCCTTTCAAGGATTTCTATATTATATTTTATTGCTATACTGTTTTTAAATTACTGTTTTAAATTTCTGTTCGTATGTAAATTTATGTTGTTGTTGGGCTTGTCCCTGTGTAAGCTGCCCTGAGTCCCTTCTGGGAGATGGAGGTGGGATACAAGAATAAAGTTATTATTATTATTATTATTTCTTGTTACTACCTTTATTTCCATGTGCAACAATCTATGGCATGTACATTTACTGATCCTGCATGCTTCCAAACAAAAACCTTACTAGGTCTTGCTTTCGGGGGAGGCCTATATTTAGCAATTCAGCAAAACCTCTACTAGGTCTTATTTTCAGGGAAACAGGGTACTCAGCTTAGAATAGACTGAGAGTGTTATTATTATTTTAATTATAAAGACTGAACTCTGGATCTTTGCCTCCTAAGTTCTAAATTCTTTACAGCCACGTGGCACTTCATGCTCTCCTTGCTGTGAGCTGAATGCTCAACCATAAGTTTCCTGTTTTTGTATTTTGTCTGCTCTGCTGTATATTTTTTGGTGGTTTTCCTGGGGGACCAACACTCCTTACCAAAACTGCAATTCCCACAATTCCAAAGCACTGAGCCCTGGCGGGTGAAATGGTGTCAAACTGCATCCATTCTGCAGTGTAGATCCTTCCTATATTGAAACCAAAGAGACAACTATCTCTGTGATTACAGAGGAATACGAGCATCTCTTTGTGATCCTTATTTATCTTTCCGGAATAGAGACTAATGTGATTTTGCATTTAAGTCTCCAGAGTTTGCTTTAGTCAGAATATTGGAGTCAGTGATGACTCACAGCAGACGTTATGCATGAACCATCTTCCGACTGAAAAGCAAAACAAGAACAAAATCTTCAGCCTAGCACTGCTTGAGTCTCCCTTGGGACCTGAAGTGCTTTGGATTTCATATTTGGGGGGGGGATTTTAGAATATCTGTATTTGCCCATAAGTATATAGTGCGATATTTTGGAGATGGGACTAGAGTTGTGGTTTCAGGGTCCCGGCTATCGGTGGGGGCTCCGATCCATTTTTTGGGATCCTACCAAAATTGAGAGGAAAGATATCTGTTTTCGTGCCGAAAGATCTATCGGCCCATTATGGGAGACTTCCCAGGCTCCCCTTCCTGTCATTTTAGGCATTGAAGTTGTTTACTCAAGAGGAGAGGTGCTCAGCTGCAGTCAGGTGTGCCCTTTAAGGAGGCTCCTTATCTGTTTCTCTACTCTAGAGGACAGGCGCTCAGCTGCAGGCAGCTGTGTCCTTTAAGGAGGCTCCTTATCTGTTTCTCTACTCTAGAGAAGAGGAGCACAGCTGCAGGCAGGTGTGTCCTTTAAGGAGGCTCCTTATCTGTTTCTCTACTCTAGAGAAGAGGTGCTCAGCTGCAGGCAGGTGTGTCCTTTAAGGAGGCTCCTTATCTGTTTCTCTACTCTAGAGGAGAGGAGCTCAGCTACAGGCAGGTGTGCCTTTTAAGGAGGCTCCTTATCTGTTTCTTTACTCTAGAGGAGAGGCGCTCAGCTGCAGGCAGGTGTGTCCTTTAAGGAGGCTCCTTATCTGTTTCTCTAGAGGAGAGGTGCTCAGCTGCAAACAGGTGTGCCCTTTAAGGAAGCTCCTTATCTGTTTCTCTAGAGGAGAGGAGCTCAGCTGCAGGCAGGCGTGAGTGCTTTCTGGGCCTGCATGCCACACACACACTCTCTTTCCAAGGCAAGGAGGCAAGTTCTCATTCTTACTCTAGAGGAGGCACTCAGCTGCAGGCAGGTGTGCCAATTAAGGAGGCTCCTTATCTGTTTCTCTACTCTAGAGGAGAGGAGCACAGCTGCAGGCAGGTGTGTCCTTTAAGGAGGCTCCTTATCTGTTTCTCTACTCTAGAGAAGAGGCGCTCAGCTGCAGGCAGGTGTGTCCTTTAAGGAGGCCCCTTATCTGTTTCTCTAGAGGAGAGGTGCTCAGCTGCAAACAGGTGTGCCCTTTAAGGAAGCTCCTTATCTGTTTCTCTAGAGGAGCTCAGCTGCAGGCAGGCGTGAGTGCTTTCTGGGCCTGCATGCCACACACACACTCTCTTTCCAAGGCAAGGAGGCAAGTTCTCATTCTTACTCTAGAGGAGGCACTCAGCTGCAGGCAGGTGTGCCCTTTAAGGAGGCTCCTTATCTGTTTCTCTACTCTAAAGGAGAGGAGCTCAGCTGCAGGCAGGCATGAGCACTTTCTGGGCTTGCACATCATACAAACCAACTCTCCAAGGCAAGGAGTCAAGTTCTGTTTCTTACTTTGGAGGAGGCGCCCGGCTGCAGGCAAGTGTAAGTGCTTTCTGGGCCTACGCGCCACACACACGCACTCTCTTTCCAAGGCAAGGAGGCAAGTTCTCATTTTTACTCAAGAGAAGGCTCTTGGCTGCAGGCTTTCCAAGGCAAGGAGGAATGGAGTGCCAAGTGCTCATGAAAAGCAGGCGAGGAGCCGGGATCAGCTTCCGCTTGCTTTCGTGTCGAGCTGATTTTTGTACGGGGAGGGACACACTCCCAAAGGTAACCAAAGTAACGAAAGAACGGATTAATGGTTCCGCGCACAACTCTGCAATGAAACCCAAGTCTAAACTCAAAAATCACTGGGATTTCATAAACACCTTATACACATAGGCCAGGATTTTAAAATATTTTGAACATGGGGCAAAGTTTATTTATCAGGGAGAAAAGGCATCACTATTTCAGCCTCCCATATAGACAATATAGGAATTTGGATTATTCCAGAATTCTGAAAAGATGCTCAACATGTGAATAGATTTCAAACATAGGTGACCGCTGGTAGCAATGGTTGATGTGTTTGTTTTGTAACCCTGTCCTTCCCGTGACATCCTTTCCCCGGCTAAATGTTCCATTTGTTTATTTGGACTCAAATTGATGCTTGGAGCAAGGCAGAGAATTCAGCTCAATCAGCCTCATATCTGAGGGTGGCATTAGGACTGCGATCATATATTTTTGGGAGATGTAATCTATATATATAAAAGGAGAATGGCATCGCTCCACCGGGCAAAACAACAAAACTAAAGGCCCCCCAACCTAGGAAATTGACAACACAACCCCTCATCCACGTCTACGTTCTTACAAACAAACTACACATCCCTAACCTCCATGGGGCCAAAAACCCCCTAAAATTCGGAATGCATCCCTTTGTGACCCACCTTGATTGACACTAAACAGGCTTGCAGCTTCAAAGCCAGGCTGCCTCCTAGGCCACAGCAAAAATAAGTAAATAAATAAACACCACTTCAGTGTAAATTTTAAACCATTGTGTAGAAGGGGCCTCATATAATCCTGTTCCAGGCAAATCATATAACATTATCAATATAATGTATAATAATTACTGTGCTCTAATAACAATACACAACAATATAATCTCTAAAATCAGGACACTAAATAAACAACAACGCTCGGAACACAGGGGAATTCCACACAGGAAACAACCAGGCCCAGCTAACACCTCCCAACAAAGGATTCCCTCACGCAGGAAGCAGTCAGGCTTCGAAGCTACAAGACCATTCAATGCTAAACAACTTAAATAATCACACCCAGCTAACACGTTCCAGTAAAGGATTCTTCCAAGTACTAACCAGGCAGACCTTGAAGCTGCAGGCCTATTCAATGCTAATCAAGGAGATCCATGGCAACACCTGCTTCAACCAGACAACAGTTCTTTCTACCACACTGCATGTTATTCCATACATATATCAACCCCTTTGTGGCCCACCTTGATTAACACTGAACAGCCTTGCAGCTTCAAAGCCAGACTTTGGAAACCATGAGGCTACTCCATCTCATTCAACCTGGCCCAGCAAGGATACCCTATGTAGAAAACGGCCAGGGTTTCAAGCAGCGAAGCTATTCACTGCAATTCCAATTGGCCACAGCAACGCGTGGCAGGGCACAGCTAGTATCATAAAAAGCAGCCTTGGTTCCAATTATATTGTGTGCAACATGCATGTGAAGAAGTACTAGCAAGCAACCCTCTTGGTCTCTGATGAGTTTTCCTTTCTCTTTTTTTTTGCAATGCAATTCCTTCCTTTTTGAGATGCTCCTTTGCAAGTTTACGAGCCAACGGTGGACGAATTGCGAGTGCCTGTGCATATTCTTTTATGATCACGTTGAAAGCAGACAACAAACAAATAAAAATAATCACCCCACAGCACCATTGCTGCTTTGTTTGGGTTTTGCACTATGCTTTAATGATGTTTTTGACGGAAAGCCAAAACAGACCCAACCTTCCGCCAGGAGAACTGAATAGAGCCATTGTATTTATGTGCTTTCTGTTTTTCCTAACATATGCAGCAGTGGAATATTACCCTTTTAAATTGAAGTTGAGTCCATTTACATTGACACCCTGTCCCATTGTCAAGCATCAAGTCGGAGAATGTCATTTCAAAGAAATTCGAAATGCCAGGAGATAGGACTCCCTGAAATGCTATTTAGTGACATACTGGCATGCTCCCAAAGTGGCCACCTATGCCATGCTAATATTTGTCTTATTTTATTGATTTAATTATTTGATACCGCCCTTCAGTCCAACTGTGCTGAGATGTTACGGGAAGATAATACAAAATGGTATGTGATACTCAACGTCCGTATTTCTCAGTCCCTCCCAACCTTCCAGATGGATAGGTGACAACAGTGGAAAAAGAGCAGGCATAAAAAGACTTGGATAAAAAGTAGCTTCCTTTGTGGAAACAAGCCTGTACTTTAAGAAACTAAATGTCCTGACGTGTGAGGATAAAGGTAGCAGGTGTGAAATTAAAGGATTTGTGCCATGCACAGGTAAGGGCTCCGAGAAACAAGTAGGCGAAGCAGAAAGACACTGATCATGGGATCTTCATCTTGGACTATTTCATTCTTGCATGTGAAGATAAATAGCTTCTCTATTTTTATCCCTACTGTGTGTGAATGTGGGGGAAGAATGCTTCTTCATCATCTTTGCTTAGAATTTGCACATCCTGACTTATTCCAGGGAATAATTCTGTGAGGAAATGTAGGACTTAAGAGGGGGGGGAAAGATTTTTTGTTGCACGGGGGCCTGGAAACCTGGGGTTCCAGAATATAAACAGTTTATGTAAAAATATATTAAAAGTATTGGGAAAAATCAGGAATAGAGAAAGGAGAAGTACCGTATATACTCGAGTATAAGCCGACCCTAATATAAGTCGAGGCACCTAATTTTACCACAAAAAAGTGGGGAAACTTATTAATTCAAGCCGAGGGTGGAAAATGCAGCAGCTACGGGTCAATTTCAAAATGAAAATAGATCCCAATGAAATTATATTGAGGCATCAGTAGGTTAAAGGTTTTTCAATATTTACCGTATTTCAAAGAAAAACTGTAAACTAGCTCTGTAAGTGGAAAAGTAGGGTCACCAAAACAGTATGGTATTAACAGTAACATAATAATAATAATAATAATAATAATAATAATAATAATAATAATAATAAAATAATAATTTTATTTTTGTACCCCGCCACCATCTCCCCAGAGGGACTCGGGGCGGCTTACAGATATAAAACCAGCATACAGTAATATCAAATACAAAAACACACATATAAATTTAAAAGGAATTAAAAATCACAATCATTATAAAAGACATGAAAAACACAGCAATAAAAACATAAAATGAGCTGGGCTATTAATAATAATAATAATAATAATAATAATAATAATAATAATAATAATAATAATAATAAGTATTGGAAAATGAGCACGCAAAGATACTGTGGGACTTCCGAATCCAGACTGACAAAGTTTTGGAACACAACACACCAGACATCACAGTTGCGGAAAATAAAAAAGTTTGGATCATTGATGTCGCCATCCCAGGTGACAGTCGCATTGACGAAAAACAACAGGAAAAACTCAGCCGCTATCAGGACTTCAAGATTGAACTTCAAAGACTCTGGCAGAAACCAGTGCAGGTGGTCCCGGTGGTGATCGGCACATTGGGTGCCGTGCCAAAAGATCTCAGCTGGCATTTGGAAACAATAGACATTGACAAAATCACGATCTGCCAACTGCAAAAGGCCACCCTGCTGGGATCTGCGCACATCATCCGAAAATACATCACACAGTCCTAGACACTTGGGAAGTGTCCGACTTGTGATTCTGTGATATGAAGTCCAGCATGTCTATCTTGTTTGCTGTGTCATAATAAAATAATAACTTCATTTGTACCCTGCCCTATCTTCCCATGGGGACTCAGACCAGCATGGACACAGTATTCCAGGTGTGGTCTGACCAAGGCAGAATAGTGGGGGATCATGACTTCCCTGGGTCTAGACGCTATTCACCTATTGATGCAGGCCAAAATCCCATTGGCTTTTTTAGCAGCCGCATCACATTGCTGGCTCATGTTTAACTTCTTGTCCACGAGGACTCCAAGATCTTTTTCACATGTACTGCTGTCAAGCCAGGCGTCCCCCATTCTGTATCTTTGCATTCCATTTTTTCTGCCGAAGTGAAGTATCTTGCATTTGTCCCTGTTGAACTTCATTTTGTTAGTTTCGGCCCATCTCTCTAGTCTGTCAAGATCATTTTGAATTCTGCTCCTGTCTTCTGGAGTGTTATAAACTTATAGAGCTAGTTTATTGTTTTTCTTTGAAATACAGTAAATCTTCAAAAACGTTTAACCTACGGATGCCTCGATTAATAAAATTTTATTGGTATCTATTTTTATTTTGAAATTGACCCGTAGCTGTTGCATTTCCCACCCTTGGCTTATACTCGAGTCAATAAGTTATCCCAGTTTTTTGTGGTAAAATTAGGTGCCTCGGCTTATTTATTTATTTATTTATTTATTTACATCATTTATATTCCGCCCTTCTCACCCCGAAGGGGACTCAGGGCGGATCACATTACACATGTTAGGCAAACATTCAATGCCTTTTTAACACAGGACAAAGACAAACAAACATAGCTCCGAGCGGGCCTCGAACTTATGACCTCCTGGTCAGTGACTCATTGCTCTCCGTAACCATCAGCATTCCTAATAATGGGATTTCTAATCTCTCACATTTGGAGAGTGCTGAATTGCTCAAGGCTGTTTTGGCTTTTTTTCTTCTGACTTCAGCATCTCAAAGCAAAACCTCAACCATCTTCTTTTGGGATTTGTAGGATTTCTCCTTGTATGAAGCCACAGCTGGATCCCATTGTCCTTCATAACAAATATCTGAGTATGTTTACTAGACATGTCCAAAAAATCGTTTTGAATCGTATATCAGAATTATTTCAGATTGTTCTCGCTTTTTGATAAACATTCCGAGACATTGTCTCACAGCGCAACCAGCAATGTAATTCGAACCATTGTTGGCCCATTCTCTAATTGTCTCTTAATGTTTCGTTAATTTTCTTCCCCCTCAAATGTTTTTTTAATATATTTTAAAAAACATTTTTAAATTTTTTTTGAATGGGAGCTTAGCGCAGCCAAACATGGCTGCCACTCCCTGGCCAATCATAAGCTTCGCCTCGAGCCATTCTGGGCTGGGTTTTGCGTGGAGAGGGTGGTGGTCTGGTCTCCGTAGCTGCAAGCCTTGTGTCTGGAGGGAGAGGGTGAAGGGGCCCAGTCTGTTCCCACAGAGGGGTTTGGAGAAAGGGTTAGGGTTTTGTTGCTGGTTCTTTCTCTTAGCAAGGGAATTTCTAGTATTGCTTGGGTATTGCTTGGCGTGGTGGTCACTGGTCCATTTCTAATTGAAGGCATTGGGTTGAGGCTTGTGGGATCACATAGCCAGAGACACCATTGATTTCCAGTGTCCTTCTTGCTTACAAATACAGCAAGGAAATTTCTAGTTTTCAAAGTATCTTTGCACAACTTGCAAATTTGATGAGGATAGCTCAAGAAATGAGGGTGAGAGAGTCTTGTAAAAGTCCCCCCCCCCTCGGTTCCTTTTTGTGTGTGGCGATTGCGCATGCGCGTCCGCCATTTTAGAAACATTTAGAATCATTACGAATTTTCGGAAATATCCGAAATTTTTGGGTGAAAAAATCAGAAATACTTTCTATATCGAAGTGCCAGCGCCCCCTACTTTAGAAACGAGAATTGAAACATTTTTTTCATCGATCGGACATGCCTAATGTTTACCTTCTGCGAGAGAGTGACTGCGACTTCCCAGGACAGCTTTGATCCACTCCAAGCCTTGTGTTGGAAGGAGGCGGGCGGGGGTACACCTCTCTTTGCTTTCCTTTGAAATATTCAAGCGTGTTTCCTGCAGAACCTGTTTTGGGTGCCGGGCGCTGGCGATTTGGCACGCCCGCTCAACCTGCAGAACAGCCAGGGCGATGTCTCACTTCGGGAGGCATTAACAAAGGGAGGTCGGGGAGAGAAAGAAAGGCACCGGCTTGCATGGACAACCAGGATTCGGAAGCACTCCCCTGGAAAATGGTCCCTGGTTTTGGAGGCACGTAAACAATTGCCTGGGTTGGTGGAAGAAGTGTCACCTGGGAAACATGATGGATCTTTTGAGCAGCCTTTTGGTGAGTTATTGGCAGGGGATCTGTACAGTTTTCACTCATCCATATTGTTCAAGCCTTTGCTAAACACCATGGACACATTAAAGATGGAGAAATTGAGGACTTGCCACAAGTAAGGCAGGAAAAGATGGAGGGCAATCTATAAAGATTATCTAGATGTGTCCATACCACCTCCAGTTGTTTCCCTACACTTCTATTTTTCCATATTCTTTCTATTCTTGTCTTCGTTGCGGCATTGTCAGATTCTCCATTGCAGTCAGTAACGTATAGATCAGAGGTCCCCAAACTAAGGCCCGTAGGCCGGATGCGCCCCTCCAAGGTCATTTACCTGCCCCCCGCCCTCATTTTTATAATATAATATTTTTATATCAGTTTTAATAATATAATATATTGCATATATTTTTATTTATTTATTTATTTATTTATTTATTTATTTATTTGCAACATTTATATCCCGCCCTTCTCACCCAGAAGGGGACTCAGGGCGGTTTACAAGTATATATACATACAATATATTATATTATACGACTAATATTGCAATATTATTAATAATATTGCATGTAATATAAATATACAATTATAATAGTGAATTATAATTATTACTACATTGTATTACATCATAATATTATTATTAATATTACATGTATATACAATATAGTATAATATAAGTATAGTATAATATTATATTGTAAATAAATATAAGGTTGTAAATAAAAACATATTTTAGACTTAGGCTCGTCCAAGTCTGAAATGACTTGAAGGCACACAACAACAACAATCCTAATTAACTTGACTATCTCATTTGCCAATATCAGGCCCACACTTTCCATTGAAATTCTGATAGGTTTATTTTGGTTAAAATTGTTTTCATTTTTAAATATTGTATTGTTTTTTAATGGTTATTGACATATGCAGTGTGCATAGGAATTTGTTTGTATTTTTTTTTCAAATGATAATTCGGCCCCTCAACAGTCTGAAGGATTGTAGACTGGCCCTCTGCTTTAAAAGTTTGAGGACCCCTGATCTAGATGGTCTTTGGAGGTCTCTTTGCTTACCTATGGTCTTGAGATCGTCTAGATCAGCGGTCCCCAAACTAAGGCCCTCCAAGGTCATTGACCTGGCCCCTGTCTAAACTTTATACTTAGGGTTCACCTAAGTCTACTTCATTTTTGGAGGTCCCATTCCTTACCAATGGTCTTTATGAGACCATCTAGATGGTCTTTGAAGGTCTTTTTTGCTTAGCTATGGCCTTATGAGACCATCTAGATGGCTTTTGGAGGCCCCTTTCCTTCACTATGGTCTTATGAAACCATCTATATGGTCTTTGAAGGGCCCCTTTCCTTATCTATGGTCTGCTGATGGCCTGATGAGATCATCTAGATGGCCTTTGAGGGTCCTTTTCCTTACCAATGGTCTTATGAGACCATCTAGATGGTCTTTAGAGGTCTCTTTGCTTACCTATGGTCTTGAGATCATGTCCAGCATTATGAATATTCCAAGTTTCCCCAAATGCTCATGATACAGAGAAATGTAAACACGCAGCAACAGAGATCAAAGTGTCCTCATTCCAAAAGACAGGTCAACTGTATACACACTTGTATAAGTCTAGTCGTTTTCGTCTATAGAATTGGTTTCAGTAATGGAATTAATTGCTGAGAGAGATGGTTGGGTCTCCTTCTTTGGATGTCTTCGGAAAGAGGCTGGAAGTACCTTCTGGAGATCCTGCATTGAGCAGATGGTTGGACCTTGAGTGTTCAAGCTTCGGTCCTCTGGGTGTTTTGGACCAGATCCCAGAATTCTTCAGCATTGATCAACCTGGTTAGAGTTTCTGGGAGTTGGAGTCCCAAATAGCTGGAGGACCAAAGGTTGGACACCACTGGAGAGAGTGAGAGTGCTTCAGCAATGGAATCAATAGCCAAGAAAGATGGTGAAGTCTCCAAAAAGAGGCTGCTGGGGAGGCTTTGGCTGGAGATCCTTCACTGTGTAGAGGATTGGACTCCATAAGAATCTATTATTCTAATCAGCATTCCTAATAATGGGATTTCTAATCTCTCACATTTGGAGGGTGCCGAATTGCTCAAGGCTGTTTTGGCTTTTGTTCTCTGTCGAGGAGGCGTTGGCTGGAAATTTACTGATTGATTGATTGATTGATTTCCAGCATTTATATTCCGACCTTCTGAGTCAACCAGGGGCGGCTGAACCTATACGCGAACTACGCAAATGCGGAAGGTGCCAATCCCCTGGGGGCGCTTGTGCTGGTACGGCTGTACCAGAACCTTCTACTTTACTTTCTTGCTGCAAATGTTTGCAATCATAGGACAGGCCACCTGTCAATCACCATTAAGTTTGGTTCCGCCCCTTGTTCAGGGCTCTGGGAGGGAAGGAACCATTTCTAAGTTAGTCTCTCTTAGGAAGCTCAGCTATAGGACGTAGACCAGCTCATCCCGTAGAAATACACCGTCCGGGGATATAGACCGTCCGGGGATACAGAACAGCAGCACAGAAACATCTGCAAGCCTTGGCTGGTAGGTCCACTCGACAGCCAGATGCATTTGGAGTCGGCAGTGGGTCCCAGATCAGCTAGGCCCAGATAATAGATAGCCTGGGAGAGGTTATAAGAGGGTTTTCACAGTTATTCAAAGCCAATCGCCTGTCCCTTGGGGACAAGACTCCTTGAAGATTTATTATTTGTTTGTCAATAAAGACTTTGTTATTTCTTTAAAGACTCAAAGGCCATCTTTTCAGGGAAATTCCTCAACAACCTTTCTTTAGGCACCCTGACTTCCCGCTGGGCGTAAAGTGTACGTCCTATATAATAGACAATCAATTACAGGCCCAGCGCGTGACAGAACAGCGCTATTGAGGCACCTGGTTCAGTGCCCAGAGAGAGAGAGAGAGAGATCGGCAAACAAAAGTTCTAGGAAATAGCAACTCTTATCTCCGGTAACGGCCCGGCAGTTTGGGGAAATCTCCATGGCTCTCTTCTTCCACTCTCACTGCATTTGTGGGTGCCAAAATACTGTTTGCTTACACTTGAAAATTGCCTAGTGCCGGCCCTGGAGTCAACATACACGGCATGCACCATCTAGACACCACACTATCAATATGTTTTCAAAGCGCACTAAGAAGCCAGTGTAGATGTGCCCCAAGATGGGTTTGAACCAGGATGACACCATTTCGCCAGAGTTTTCCTTTTCAAATTCAGCTCCGGAAGGAGCGATCACCACTTCCAACCAAGTGTCACTCGGATAACGGAGAAGTTCTGCATTCATATAGCAGTTGGCTTGAAATCAGTCTGGGATCTGGATTGGTGCGGGGAGTCTTTTTGCAGCTACGGAGCTTCAGGGAATGTAACAGTCACTTTGGGAATGTGTTTCTTGTGTGACATGCTTTTTGGCAGACAGTCAAAGCTTTGTAGCTGCAAAAAGGTGAAAACGTCACCAGTTGCTACACGCCGATAAGCGACAGAGATGTATCCTCATTGTGGTGGAAGGTAAGGAACATGGCCTCCAGGTAGCCGTGTTTCTGATTTCGAATGGCTGCAGAGTCTGTGGTTTAAGAATCTGTGAAGCCTGGATGTAGAAATAGACCTTCAGGGTCTTGTGATTCTGTTTACTCATGTTTTGTAGCAGCATTCACACAACACTGCGTGTCTGTTTGCCTATCTATATATATAAAAGGGTAATGAAATTTCGGCCTAGGACAAAACAACAAAACTACACATCCCAGAAACACTAAACTTGGCAGCACAACCCCTCATCCATGCCTCTACATTCATACAACAAAAAAGAAAAGAAAAATAAAGTCCTAATTAGAGGGAGAGGAATAATTGTTTTTATTCCAATTGCTGCCAGTTAGTAGGCTAAGCTCCGCCGACTTGGTTTCCTAGCAACCCACTCAGCCCAGGGGACAGGCACAGTTAGGCATCACTTAGGCCTCTTCCACACTGCCTATAAAATACAGATTATCTGCCTCCATGTTCATACAACAAAAAGCTCTAGCTACTCCAGAAAATTTATTTATTTATTTATTTACAGCATTTATTTTCCGCCCTTCTCACCCCGAAGGGGACTCGGGGTGGATCACATTACACATATAGGCAAACATTCAATGCCTTTTAACATAGGACAAAGACAAACAACATAGCTCCGAGCGGGCCTCGAACTCATGACCTCCTGGTCAGAGTGATTCATTGCAGTTAATTGCAGCTGGTTTGCTCTCCCGTCTGCACCACAGCCCTGGGCCAGGCTTTGAGACTGCAAAGCTATTTGCTGCTATTCCACCTGGCCAACAAAGGATTCCCATAAGCCACAGCAACGCGTGGCCAGGCAAAGCTAGTTTATTTATGTAACGACTTACAAATTTGGATAAGACCTGAAGGACCATCCAATCCAAACCGTCCTCTGACTTCATGCCTAGCTATGGGACAGAGACGGCATTGGTCGCCTTGGTGGATGATCTACGAAGAGAGCTAGATACGTGTGTGTGTGTGTGGAAGAGGTGTGTCCTTACTAGTTTCCTGGATTTCACAGCAGCATTCTATACCATTGACAAAGAATATATACCTTTGGCTTATCTAAAATTGACCAATGGCTGAGGGTCTTCCTCACCTTCCTGGAGGGTCGGACCCAGATTGTGGAGATGAGGGACACCTGTTCAACCCTCTGACCTGTGGCTTTTGAGGTACCTCAGAGTTCCATCTTGTCCCCGTGTTGTTTAATATCTACATGAAACCTCTGGGAGAGATCATCCAGAGTTTTGGAGTTCGGTGTCAAATTTACGCCGACGACATCCAACTCTATTACTTCTTTCCAAGTAATAGAGGATGCTGTTTTGTCCCTAAATTGGTGCTTGTCATCAGTAATGGATTGGATGAGGGCTAACAAGTTGAGAGTCAATCCAGACAAAACAGAGGTACTCCTGGTCTGTCGGAAGGCGGACCAGGTTTGGGGTTACAGCTTGTGTTGGATGGGGTCACACTCTCCCTGAGGACACTGGTTCACAGTCTAGGGGTGATCCTGGGCTCATTACGAACCCTGGAACCCCAGGAGCACTTTCACACAATTAATACTTGTGCAGCAGCTGTGCCCATTCCTTGGGACGCCAGATCCGGCCTTAGTTACATCCCGCTTGGGCTACTATAACACTATCTACCTGGGGTTGCCTTTGAAGATAGTTCGGAAGTTTCAACTGGTCCAGAGATTGGCAGCCAGGTTACCAACGGAAGCGCCAATCAGGGAGAGATCCACTCCCATGTTACAGCCGCTCCACTGGCTACTGGTCCACTTCTGGGCTAAATACAAAGCACTGGGTATTGCCTATAAAGTCCTAAACCAGTGATTCCCAAAGTGGGCGCTACCGCCCCCCGGTGGGCGCTGGAGCGATCCAGGGGGGCGGTGATGGCACCTATTTGGACACGGGGCGGGGCCAGAGGAGGGCAGGGCCTCTTCCGAAGTGCCGGAGACAGGGCTGAGCCCCTGAGGTGCCTGTTAGGACACAGGGGGCGGAGCTAGAGGAGTGGGCGTGGCTTCTTCCGAAGAGCCTGAAATAGGGCTGAGAATCTATACCTCTCCTGAGGTGCTTGTTGGGATAGGGCGGAGCTAGGGAAGGGGGCGGGGCCTCATTCCAAGAGCCTGAGACAGGGCTAAGCCTCTATACTTCTCCTGAGAGGCCTTTTAGGACTAAAGGGCGGGGCTAAGGGTGGGGGTGGGGCCTCTTCCCAAGAGCGTGAGACAGGGCTGAACCTTTGTATACCTCTCCTGAGGCGCTTGTTAGGACATGGGGGCGGGGTATAGAGGTTTAGCCCTGCCAGGCACTTGGGAAGAGGCCCCACACCCTCCTCTAGCTCTGCCCAAGGGATAGAAGCTCAGCCCTGCCTCAGAGCTCGTAACTCCGCCCATCCCAGTCCTGGCTGCCCATTTGTGACCCCATCCACCTCCCCCTTCCAGCCCTGCATCTTGGACTAGGGGAGAGGCTCAGCCCCGCCCTCTTGAGCAGGAGCCACGCCCACCCCTCAGGGGGTGCTGAGTCATATTTTTTCTGGAAAGGGGGCGGCAGGCCAAATAAGTTTGGGCTGAGACTATTTGACAAACCGCATCTCTGTATACAAAGCAGCACAGGCGTTGCGGTCTGCGGAGGAAGATCTACCCACCCCCGTCTCAAGTGGGAACAAGAGAGGGGGCCTTATTTGTGAATGCTTGATGGTAAAAGCTGTTTGACAGTAGTATATACTGGTCTGGATGACCATCTGTTGGGGGAATTTGAATTGTGTCTTGGCAGAAGGAGGTTTTGGACTGGATAGTCCTTGAGATTGTATGATTCTACCAATATCTGACAAAGACTCTTAGATCTATTGGATAGCTGTTTTTTCTTTTTTTCCTTCCTTCCTTCTATCCTTCCTTCCCTCCCTCCCTCCCTCCCTCTCTCTCTCTCTCTCTCTCTCTCTTTTTTTCTTTTCCAAGGAGAACAGCTTCCTGAAAGCCTAACATAAAATGAATCCACAATTGAATTACTGGGGCAGTTACTAGACATGGGAGATGTCCTTGCAAATGAGTGGAAAATTCAGAATGCGATATAAATAATCTGGTTTGGTGATGCCGGCTCGCTGGCGATGTGCCAGACCTTTGGATAATGGGCTGCGTCTGCTTTTGTTCTGGTTCTTTCCATCCTTTTCACATCCTTTGTTTTGCGTTATCGAGTGCCACTCAAGAGAATGTCCCCTTCATTGCTCCCTGGCTTTGCCTTTTGACTTGTTTTATCATAGCTGTAAGAAATATTTTCTTTTTCCCAGTACCTACAACTCCAAAATGTCCAGGCCAATTTCCCTCCAAATCCACCAGTATTCAAATGTGGGCTTGTCGAATATGCATGCCAAGTTTGGTCCAGATCCAAGTGGGAGCTTGTCTGTGTATTATATATAATATATAATAAATATATATTATTTATTATATGAGATTCTGGACGTAGCTGCTGTTTACTTTGCCAATTGTAAACAGGCACATGGCTGTAGTAATCTCAAGATGGGAAACCTACATATTTTCACTTTTATTATATGTATGGAAGATATGGAAGTGAGGTGAGTGTGTGTGTGTGCGTGTGTGTGTGTGTGTGTGTGTGTATATATATGTATTTATTATATATGATATATATATATATATATATATATATATATATATATATATATATTATAATATATGTAATATATAATAAATACGTATTATTTATTATATGAGATTCTGTTTACATTGCCAGTTGTAAACAGGCACATGGCTATAGTAATCTCAATATTTTCACTTTTATTATATGTATGGAAGATATGGAAGTGAGGTGTGTGTGTGTGTGTATGTGTGTGTGTTTGTGTGTGTGTATATATATATATATATATATATATATTGTATGTATATATATTATATGTATTTGTTATATATGTAATATATAATAAATTATATATATATATGTGTGTGTGTATTTATTATATGAGATTCTGGAGGTAGGTGCTGTTTACATTGCCAGTTGTAAACAGGCACATGGCTGTAGTAATATCAAGTTGGGCGACCTACATATTTTCACTTTTATTATATGTATGGAAGATATGGAAGTGGGAGCTTATCTGTGTAAGTGGACACCTCAGCAACATACACACATATGTGTATAGACACATGTGTGTCTATATATATATATCGATAGATAGATTATATGTATATATTATATTATATTATATTATATTATATTATATTATATTATATTATATGAATTTATTATAGATGTATTATATAATCTATATATATAAAAGAGTAATGAAATTTCGGCCTAGGACAAAACAACAAAACTACACATCCCAGAAACACTAAACTTGGCAGCACAACCCCTCATCCATGCCTCTACATTCATACAACAAAAAGCTCCAGCTACTCCAGAAGACGGCCAGGCTTTGAGACTGCAAGGCTATTCACTGCTATTCCATAAGGATTCCCATAAGCCACAGCAACGCGTGGCCGGGCAAAGCTAGTAAATAGATATTATTTATTATATGAGATTCTGGAGGTGGCTGCTGTTTACTTTGCCAGTTGTAAACAGGCACATGGCTGTAGTAATCTCAAGATGGGTGACCTACATATTTTCACTTTTATTATGTGTATAGATTTGTATTATTAATAAAATTAAATAGGGCTCATGGCTCCCCCACTATTAGACAGCTATTTCAGTGTTCAACCAATGTTTGCTGCACTCTTTGCTTCCATTTGTCCTTAGAAGGCATAAGCAGTTGAAATAAAAATATGATTAAAAAACTAATCTCTTTGCAGCAGCCTTCGTGTGCTGACTAATTTCCTCCTTCAATGTCTTTCAGTCTGCCGAATTCTTTGAAATGCTGGAAAAAATGCAGGTGAGTGGCATGTTCATCAACAGCCTCCTGATAACTTATTCCTTTGGGAGCTGGTTGTAGACACAGACATGAGAGGAATTTAATATATGCTTTGTTTGGGACTGGGGAGTGGGAGGTGGATCCGACTCCTTCCAAATATTTTGACAATCTTCTCGTTTAGAAGAAGGAACCCGAATGATAATGGGTTTTTAACTTGGGTTGAGTATCACTTCTCCAAAATGCTCGGGACCAGACATGTTTTGGATTTCAGATTTCGACAGATTTCGGAATATTTCTGAAATCTTGATAGTGGATGCTCAGCCACTGTTGCCTTCACTTGAAGCGGTGGAAGGGGTTCAATATTCCCTGTAACTGGTAAGAGCACCTAGAGCTTTCAGAGAACTTTTCTTCAACTGCTTGAGTGGTGAAATCCAGCATATCTTTCTTGTTTGCTGTGTCATACAACGTCGTTGTGTCAATTATTATTATTATTATTATTTTATTTTTATACCCTGGGGCGGCTTACATGGGGCCAAGCCCAGGCAACAAACAATGTAAAAACACAACAGTAAAACAAGTCAATCAACAATAAAACAACTCATAAAACAAATGAGGTCACAAATGATAAATATCCTATGATAAATATACATGATGGCATGATCGTCAGTATAAACTAAACTCTCTATCCCTTCTGGCAGTGGCTGATCATTTGTGTAAATGTTGAACATTGGTGAAGCAAACACGCTCTCCTGGGGCAGGCTTCCTATGAAGCGGGTAAGGTGGCCGTCCTTTGTGAGGGTTGTTGTATGTTTTCCGGGCTGTCTGGCCATGTTCCAGACGTATTCTCTCCTAATGTTTCACTCACATCTATGGCAGGCATCCTCAGAGGTTGTGAGGTATGAAGAAACTAAGCAAGGAAGGTTTATATTGTGAAAGTTCCTGGGTGGGGGGAAGAACTCTTGTCTGTTGGAGGCCAGTGTGAATGTTGTAATTAGAATGAAATGGCCTTCCAAGCTTCACATCCTGGCCTGGGGGAATCCTTTGTTCAGAGTTGTTAGCTGCCCCCGATTGATTCCTGTCTGGAATTCTTCTGTTTTCAGAGTGATGCTCCTTATTTACTGTTCTGATTTTGGAGTTTTTTTTTAATACTGGTAGCCAGATTTTGTTCATTTTCATGGTTTCCTCCTTTCTGTTGACGTTGTCCACATGCTTGTGGATTTCAGTGGCTTCTCTGTGTAGTCTGACATGATAGTTGTTGGAGTGGTCGAGCATTTCTGTGTCCTCAAATAATATATTGTGTCCAGGTTGGTTCATTGAGTGCTCTGCTGTGGCTAATTTCTCTGGTTGAGTGAGTCTGCAGTGCCTCTCATGTTCCTTGATTCGTGTCTGGGCAATGCTGCGTTTGGTGGTCCCTCTGTAAACTTGTCCACAGCTGCATGGTATCCGGTAGACTCCTGCAGAGGTGAAAAGATCCCTCTTGTCCTTTGCTGAACGTAGCATCTGTTGGATTTTCTTGGTGGGTCTGTAGATAGTTTGTAGGTTGTGCTTCTTCATCAGTTTCCCTATGCGGTCAGTGGTTCCCTTGATGTATGTAAGAACACCTTTCCTCTGGGTGGATCTTTGTCTTGACTCTCATGGCTTGTTCTTGGCCTTGCAGCTCTTCTGATGTCCAGGGTGGAATCTCCATTGGCCTGTAGAGCCCAGTTTAGGTGGTTGAGTTCACCTTGGAGGAGGTCCTTTGTGATATTATACATTTTTCTCAGTGGCCCAATAGGAATATGAAAATTGCTAGGGGCATGCTTGATTTTTTAAAACAGGAACAAAGGCAACCATTTTTTTTATTATTGTTATCAGTTCTACCAAGAAGAACCCGTACTGGTTTTTCCACATTCGCAAGTCAACCTCAGAGGCTCTATATATGTAGTTCAGCAATTTATTACGGTCTATGACCAGAATATATAGAAATGGGCACAGGTACCCGAAAAGGGGAATCGCAGTTCCCATAAAAGTCAGATAAAAGAACAAGTTAAAAACATGCTATAATAAAAACAAATTAAAAGCAGACTATTAGCAGGGCCAGCTAAGAGTAAATATCGATCCACTAAGTGGCTCTGGAGGGGGATAGAGGGAGCATTTGCAGTCTTTCATTTATAACAGATTGCTCTGGCTACAGGCCCTGTGGGGTCAGTCATCGTCCGTCTGATGGAAATTGCTGCCGCACAGAACCTGGTAACACTATAGGTTATCGCAGAACAGGAGTCTGAGAGCAGCAGAGAGGTGTAGTATCTTTCAGTGTGGCCTGGATGTTTTAAAAGCCAAGGAGTGATGAAATTGATTCTAGTATCTCTATAAATGTAGTTGTCTCGATTAATGGACCTGCCATTCTCCTAATGTCTAACTTTATCTGAATCATGGAAGATGATGCCAGGCAATTCACCCAGCTTTGATTTTTTAATGGATTTGTAATGAAGATTACTGTATATACTCGAGTATAAGCCGAGTTTTGCAGCCCTTTTTTAG